>NC_080031.1:57383582-57983582 GCF_030020395.1 Manis pentadactyla
GCAAATTTTTAATAGATTTTATCTGTGTTTATTTTTGATTCTTTATAAATAATATTAAAATTATTTTATAGTAACATTTTTTGTAATAGCATAGGTTTTTATTAATTGTAATGGTTTATATAAATAATTTTTAAAAAATCACCTTACTGAATTATGTACATATAAAATTTGTATAATTTAATGTATACAATTCAATTAGTTCTGGGATAAGTATTAACCATAAAACCATCACCACCGTCAAGGCCATTATCATCAATCGCTTGCCAAAGTTTCCTTATGCTGCTTTATTATTATTTTTCTATGGTAAGAACATTTAACCAAAGATCTATTCTCTTAACAAATTTGAAGTATACAATAGAATATTGCTAGCTATACACTTTGTGTTGTACAGTAAATCTTGGGAACTTATTTCAGTTAAGTCTTGTCACCTACCCATTTCCCCTTTTCCCCAAGCCTAGAAAACTACCATTTAGCTCTCTGCTTCTGTGAGATTGATGACTTTTTATATGAAAGTGAAATCATACAGCATTTGACTTTCTGTGTCTGACATATTTCATTTAATATAATGTCATGTGAACTTATCCATGTTGTTAAAAATGGTATGTTTTTCAACACCTTAGAGGTGGAATAATAATTTTTGATCAGCCTTTTTACATGCACAGTAAGTATATTTTGTATGATTTTGTTCAGTGTTACAAATAAAATTTGTTTAGATATTTTATGCTTTGGTCAGGAAATCCAGAGTAAGGTTAGGTAATAGCATTGCAGTTTTGCCCTTGATTGCAGGAAAAGATCAAACAATATTTCATATTTATATAGGAAACTTGATGTTTTTTGTTATAGTTACTGTTTATGAGAATAAAGTTGGCCCTAACATTACTATTTTGCTGATTTTTTTAAATTAGGAAGTATTGAACTGTAGTAAATTATTTTAGATTCTGTGGAGATATTCTGTGTTATCTCAAATATTTGTTACAGTTCAATATGAGTTCTTGAATTTCCTCAATTAGAATACTTTAGTTGAAAATTCAAATATTTAGTAGAGGCAGAAACATTATTTTTTCTAATATTTTATCTTGCCAATTTTGGTAAAGTTGTGTTTTAGAGTAGTGTTTCATTATTATAATATCTTATGTTCTTATTTATAATGATAACTCCTTGACATATCTCCCCATAAATTCGCACAGAACTCCTGAGTGTATAAATCCCCAGAATATCATGAAGCGGAGGCGGCGCTAGGCAAGCACACGCAGCGAGCAGCAGCGCACTCCGGCGGGGCGGGGGCTTCTTCAGCCTCCCGGACGCAACAGTTGGCCTGGTCCTTGGTAAGTCTCACCAGGGTTTCATTAATTTTATTTATGTTTTCAAATTTACATACATCATGATAAGTGTAAAATGGGGCCATAATTGGTTGATTGTGAAAATATATATTAACACAGATACTTTTATGAATTTTAAATAAAAGGACAAAAACTAAAAACACCTGTTCAGAAATTATTGAAGAGCTGTTGCTATGAAGTCCATGTACCTAAAGTCCAGAAAGTAACCATCATTTCCCTGCTGAGAGAAAATCAACTGTAATTCCAGAAGGATGAACCCGTGGACAGTGTGAGCTTGGGCCTGAGCAGAGACAGTCCCGGGTCCGGGCGGCCACAGCAGGCCCTCTCACCCTGGGTGCCGCCGCGCTGGGGCGCCGCGCTCCACACCCCTCCCCTGCTCCTCCCAGAGGCACCTTCTGAGGACACTGCAGCCCTAGAAATTTTAATAGTAGTTTTTTATGCTCTTTTAATCTGCTTGTCGAAGATGTTCAACAGTAAAATGTACACTATGCTTTTTTTTTTTTTTAGATAATTAATTTTTATTGAAGGGTAGTTGACACACAGTATTACATTACATTAGTTTCAGGTGTACAACATAGTGATTCAACATTTATATACATGATAATTCTAGGTACCAGCTATCACCATACCAAGTTGTTACAATATTTTGTCTATATTCCTTATGCTATAAATTACATCCCGGTTACTTATTTATTTTACAATTGGAAGTGTGTACTTTTTTTTTTTTTGTGAGGGCATCTTTCATATTTATTGATCAAATGGTTGTTAACGACAATAAAATTCTGTATAGGGGAGTCAATGCTCAATGTACAATCATTAATCCACCCCAAGCCTAATTTTCGTCAGTCTCCAATCTTCTGAGGCATAACAAACAAGTTCTTACATGGAGAACAAATTCTTACATAGTGAATAAGTTCTTACATGGTGAACAGTACAAGGGCAGTCATCACTGAAACTTTCGGTTTTGCTCATGCATTATGAACTATAAACAGTCAGTTCAAATATGAATACTCTTTTGATTTTTATACTTGATTTATATGTGGATACCACATTTCTCTCTTTATTATTATTATTTTGAATAAAATGCTGAAGTGGTAGGTAGATATAAGATAAAGGTAGAAAACATAGTTTAGTGTTGTAAGAGAAAATGTAGATGATCAGGTGTGTGCCTGTAGACTATGTGTTAATCCAAGATAGACGAGGGCAATAAAACATCTACGTATGCAGAAGATTTCTCTCATAACAGGGGGGGTGAGGTTCTAAGCCTCACCTCTGTTGATCCCCAATTTCTCACCTGATGGCCCCCCTGCGACTGTGCCTGTCTTAGGTTGTTTCTCCCTTGAGGAATCTTACCCATCTCTGGCTAACCAGTCATCTTCCGGGGCCATACAGGGAAATGTAAAGTTGGTAAGTGAGAGAGAAGCCTTATTGTTTGAAAAGGTAAGCTTTTTACTTCTTGCAGATTTATGCCCTGTGGCTTCTATGCCCAGCATTTGTCTTGAGGTATCTTTACCACTTGGAAGAATTATGATACTCGGTAAATTTGATATGAGGCACGAATTCCATTTAAGGGTTGTAATTAGGAAGGAAGAAGAAAAGCTATAGAAGTAGCAGGTGGAAGAAAACATGGGAAGATTGATTATTTCTTTGACATATCTTCTTGTAGAGTAACTTCAGCATGTATAGGTTTTAAGCTACTATTTAAATTGCACACACACATTAACATAATAGGAGTATAGTTACATAACCAAAGCATACCTGTAATTACCAGCCATCTCCAGTGAAACCAAGAAAACCAGTTAGGCACCTTAGGCATTTGTGAAAACTTATCTGTGATATGGTGGATATTGTCCAACTGAACTTGAACAGTCTGAGAGAAATCAGACAAATTAAAACAACCCATTCCTGGGGAATGCACTATGCTTTTTTAAACCATTTTTACATTCCACACAAATTTACTTTTAATGAGTATGTAACCCAAATCAGGAAATATTTTAAGTGGTATATTTTTCTTGTTACTATCTTACTTAACTGGTGTCAAGCTTCTTAGACTATACAATTTTGAAGTTATTTTCAGAATTTATTCAGTGTTGTTCTACTCATTCTTCATGACACTTTTCAGGATCATTTTGATATTTTTGTCCATTTGCCTTTTTTCATTATAACCTCTTCATTAGTTACCCACCAGAGAATCATCCCATCATAGATAGTAATTTAAATTGTCCTGTAATAGCCATTTTCATTTTTCAATCTCTGGCTGCCAAATTTTTTAAGTATTGCATTAATTTTACCACTTATAGGGGTGAATTTGAGTCTGCATCAGGTGATTTTGGTAAACTTAAATCAGATGTGTGTTGAACACACCTTCTGATGTGATTTACTTCACTCTATTTACACACATTTTATAAATATATTTATTCCTTAAGCCACTACTGACCCATGAACCATTTGAGGATTTGTGCTTTCTCAAATTTTATGAAACCTGTTTCAAATATCGTCTCTGAAAATGGACTCTTGCTGACTTAAGTGACCTCAGTGGATGGGCCAAAACATCTGCAGGAAACAAGGTGTCAATAGGCTGTCAGTTATTCAGGAGGCTACAATCACTAGGTCCCTTGAGGCTTTTCAGAAGCACAACTGTGCCTCCAGAGAGTGATCACCAAACAGTTCAGAGAAGCCCGGTGCCCATTTCTCCATATGGTTTATAATAAAAATACGCGTGTGTGAAAGGGCCTGGGGCTCATGCTCACTGAAGAACAACTGGATGGCACTGGATTTGTGTCTGCAAGAGTGCTGTGCAAAAGAGAGAGCTCCTACCTCAGTCCTCAGGTATGACTGTGATCTGAGTGCTCATTCCTTTATGGGGATACAATCTTATTTTTGTATTTTGTTGAAGAGAACTATAAAATCTCCAAGGTATACAAAGAACATTCAATGTTACTACTGTGTTTGTGTTTTCCTGTACCCTGAGTCTTTCACCTTGCCAATTACTAGTCACTCTACATTCTATAAACTTATACGAGGTATGTGCAGAGGGTGAAATACTTTCCCTCCTCCCTGTTAGGTTTATTGTGGGGTCTCCAAAAGAAACCAAGAACATGTGCTTTAACAGAAGAAAAGGCATATGCATTTATTAATATTTAAAATTTAAATGCAGAGGGGTATCACAGAAAAAATATCAATACCCAAAATAGTGGTGAGATTTGAGAGTTTTATACCATCTCTTCATATGCATCTTTAATTTCAGTAAATCAATGTATATGAAAATCTAGCATAGGAGGGTCATTTAGCACTGTCTTCATTTTGATTGTAGCATCATCTCATCACTTTATGCATCAACTACAGGTCACTGCAGCATGCTGGCACATGCAGAGAACCTCACCGTCTTCACAGAGTTCCTCCTCATAGACATCTCCAGCTCCCGGGAGCTCCAAGTATTGCAAGGTTTAATATTTTTAGTGATTTATCTGGGTGCCCTGGCTGGAAATCTTGTGATCTTTACTGTCATTGTGATGGATGCACATCTTCACTTCCCTATGTACTTCTTTATAGGTAATTTATCTCTCATAGACTTTGGTTACATCTCAGTTACTGTCCCCAAATCTATCACAAATTCTCTGATGGGCATTAAACTGATTTCTCTCACAGAATGTGCTGCTCAGACTTTCTTATTTATATTATTTGGAGCCACAGATTTCTTCTTCCTTGTGGTCATGTCCTATGACCGCTATGTTGCCATTTGCCACCCTCTGCACTATGGGCTCACCATGACCCCACGTCTGTGCACACAGGTGGCAGGTGTCTCATGGGCCAGTGGGCTGGTGTACTCTACTGTCCACACAGGGACCATGTTCAGGCTTCCCTTCACAGAGTCCAATGTGATTCACCAGTTTTTCTGTGACATCCCTCAAGTCCTGAGCATCTCACCCCAGGACGTGCAATTTTCTGAGTCGGTGGTCCTGGCTCTGAGCGCCTGCATTGTCTTGTTCTGCTTTGTCATCTTATTCACCTCATATGTTCACATCTTTTCAACTGTGCTCCGCATGCATTCTGTGGAAGCTCGGAACAAAGCCCTGTCCACCTGCTCTCCCCAGGTAGCTACACTTATTCTTCTTGTGATTTCTGGATTGTTTGCTGTATTGGGTCCTGTCTCAAATGAATCAACCATTCAAACTCTGCTTATGACCATGTTCTATTCCATGGTCTCACCCTTTATAAACCCCTTTATTTTTGGCCTGAGGAACAGGGAGATAAAGAATGCTGTAGGCAGAATGTTCAAAAGCATTTTCAATTGTGACTAAACAGGTATTTTTGTTTTACTTGAGGAATTATTTCAGAAATCAAAGTGGAGTAAAAGAGTACCCATACATATTATCCCCAAATTCAGGTAAATTTATAATTTTAGATATATGATTATTTGGTACAGTAGGGTATATATAAGTAAGCTATAGTTAATCATATGAAGAGAATATTTCCCTGAGCAAATTGAATTATTCCCTGAATGCATTATGCTCTTTTTTAGTGTTAACATTAGAAGTAAAGAGTGAACTTTTCTTTTGTCTTACCGCACTGATTTTGGTATAAATAAACTAAGGCCTGGAAAGATAATTATTTTCCCCATTTACATATTGATTTCAGTAGCAAAGGTAGGATTAAAACTCAGCCCTCTCTAACTCTGAAATATGCCTTCTTCTTTTGTCCAATATGTAATGTAATATTATTTTTTCATATTTGTACAAAAAAAGTATATATTATATAATATATATGTTCACATACAAAATAAAATCCTACACTTATAAACAGGTCCAACCATATCATTAACATACACAACGTAAAATCTGTTTCTTAGTCCCCATGAATAAGCCCGCAAGCCGTGGGCAGGTGACGGCGATCAGCACAGCACAGGAGGGACTCAGAGGTCACGTTCTTGCATCCAGAAAACATATGGAGATGAACAGTAACTACATTTTTTAAAACTGTAATCTAATCATTTAGAAAAACAAAGACTAAGAAGATGGCCCTTAGGTTGCTGCTCTCAGCCACCGTTGCTCCTGCCCAGGGGATACAGATTGCATGTGATGGATGAGGCACAGGGAACCCAAACGTTGGCCCAGGAGAAGCTAATAATGATGCAGAGAGGACAAAAATGCTCTGATTTAGACTCATAATGCATGATACCTCTCAAAGATAAAATAGATTTTGTGTTCACTATCCTTTAAAACTTCACAGGCAAGAACTGCTTATATAATGTTTTATTCAGTGTATAGTTGAGTAGTAGTATAGTTGAGTTGGGTCAGGAATTCTTAGGAAAAAGTCTTAGGAAAAAAGCTGTTTTATTTTCATGATATCCAAATATATCGATAACCATGGTCTATTGTAAGAATGAAATCTTTCATTGAACAACCTGTGACAGTCATGATTCAAGACCCTGACTGAGTAAACGCACAAGCAGTTCTACAACAGATATAATTTTTGAATAAAAATTTGTGTGTTTTTTAGTTGTCATGGAAATGTTTTAGTGATTTTTAATAATACAGATGGAAAGGAATTACACTGAAGAGTTATTTATTTCCATGATTTGCAATTGTAGACAGTTTTTGGACTGTATACCTTTGTGTTTTATTTGAAAAATTAATAAACTTTTACATCTAGAATCTATTTATTTTCACAAAAGAAAGTATGCAGAGGAAAATATGTTTGTATGTTTAATTCTAATAGATGTTACTATACAATAAACATCAAACTTTGTTTTTTTTAACTCAAATGATGAAAGCATCTGAGAATAAACTGTTTACATTTGTACTGAGTGCTGCGTCGCCGCACGTGGCGCACAGCCCGTCTCAGTCACCTGCTTTCTCATGCAGAATGCTTCAGCGTCCGCACCCAGCTCAGCAGCTGGGACGCCAGCTATAGGGAATCACCACTAGGATCACCCCATGTCTTGTAACACACCAAGCCAGGCTTTCTAGTTGCTATCTTATGTTTATAAGTTGTGTTTTATTTTTGTCTAAATTGCATGTTTCATATTAATACTGAAATATAGCCTCTCATAATTAATATTCCTATGGAAATTATGTTATTTGGGTTTCCGGCCATACCTCTTATATTTGACAATGTTGTTATCAACATTTATTAATATCTAATTTAAAAAATTAATTTGGAGTATGGCAAGTAGCTCCTATTCCCCACTTATCTTGACACTTGGCTTATGTACTAGTCATTATTTTACTATGAACCATTTTACTTGTATCTTTCAATTTAGGTATTGTTTTGGGAGCTTTGGCCAACCTGATATTATAAATCTATGATGTGATAGACATGTTACTTATGCTATAGTGTAATGATATTGCTATATTTGTACAGTGTAATTACACTGCTACATATGTGTATTGAATCAACATGTTGCATACATTAAAACTGCACAGTTACATGTCAATTAAATCTGCACAAATGCATATAAGAAGTGACTGATATTTTTTGGCATTTTGTCCAGTATGAATGGAGGCTACTACTATGAATCCTGAAAAAGTATCAACAGATACATGTATATATTTCTGATGGCCAAATGTATAATGCATAACATCATTCTGCCAAATTTGCTTTGCAGTCAGACCTCAGAAATTGACCCCCCTGTGGGTAAAATTGTAGTATTTCCAGAACCTCTTGCCTGGCCTTAGTGTATCTCCATATCAGTAGGTGTCTCCTAGGGGTGGAGAGAAGTAAGCCATCTCCATATCTATAGGTGATTACAAGGGGGAGTGAGGGCATGACTGGACACAAGAGGTTGGATGGGGTCCCTTTTTGCAGCCATGTTGGGAGAGACACAGGTGAGCAGAGGTGGATTATTGTAAACAATAATCGGGTTTCTCCCCCTTTACTCCTCCCTTTGGCTGACTTTGGTTTCAGAGCTATCTTGCCCCAGACTCTCCCCCTTGGACTTGCGCTCCCATGTATCTCACCCATAGTATCTCTAACAGCACGCTACGGAGGACTCCTCATCCTTACATCTTTCAAATGACAAGCAACAATTTAGATAAAATTTTTGACAACACATATTATATTTCTACGGGGACTTCCATGGCTTGGTATATGTCCTGCATTAGTCATTATCATGTGACTAAACACATTATTTCACACATGGTTATATTAAAAAGACATCCCCAAGTTTGGTTGCTGGTAAATTTGACACGACCCTGGAAAGGGTCTAATGGTCTTGCTAAATTGACTCCAGCCATGTATAAATGGAGACCCAAGAGATTTACTGGACGGCGCATTGCCTTCCTCAGTTCTGCAGCCATTATTTTAGCTACTGCCTCTGTAGCAGCAGTGTTATTAAAGAATCTATCCACACGGCTAGGGTAGTGTAACTCTTGGGGGGGGAATATTTTCCCAGCCTGGGGCAAAATACCTTTGACCTGAAATCAGTCAAAGGGAGAAATAAAAGGGGAGAAACCTGTTTATTGCTCACAAGCATTTGTCCACTTATACTTACCTGTGTCTCTCACAACCGGGCTGCAAAAAGGGACCCCACCCAACCTCTCCTGTCAGATATGCCAGGCTCCCCTTGTAATTACCAACTGATATGGGGATGCACTAAGACCAGGTGAGAGATTCTGGAAATATTGCAATTTTACCCACAAGTAGTTAACCATGTGATGACTAACATCACTTGAACAATGATAACACAAACACAAACTGATAATGGCATTACGCAGAGGCTGCCAGCTGTGGAGGCTGCTCTTGGGTGGCTTGGGGGCCCACGACAAGCTCTCATTGATCAACAACACATGCAATGCGACTGACATCATGACAAAATCTGGTCACAGCATTGCCATATGATCAGTCCCTGCACTCATGGGACCTTGTAAATTGACACTTGCAAGGAGCCTTTTCCTCTAATCTTCAGATGGAATGTAATGCTCTCTCTACTCAATTACATCAGCAGTTACTTGATATCTAACCAGAAACACAAATACAGGCTGAACAGATTTATCCAATATCGTGAAATGGTTACCCAACAAATTGGTTCCATAGCATTAATTTATGTATTGGGTCATTGTAGCTCTTTGTTAATCTTTTTCATTTTTCTCATAGCCTTATGAATGATTTGTATTGTTATGGCCGACTCCAAGCATCATGAGCAATAGCTGGTTGCGTTGCTGTTTTCTGAGAGGCTGAAGGATATTAAAACGAAAAAAGGGGGATCCGTGGGGAACCAAGTGGCTAAGTCCTGGACTAGAAAGTAGCAGGGCCACACTGCAAGCAGAACACTGTTTCCTTTGCAGCATGACGTGCTTCGCTTGTCTATTACTGGGTGCATGGGGTTTTACTTTGTTTCAAGTCATGGTAATGGCTCTACTTGATTGCCTGCACGTACCCTGCAACATGCTACTTGGCACATAGCCTTCTGATGAGCTGTACATTGTTTTTCTAAATGTATGCTCAATAAATATGAGAGCTTCATAGCAGTTCTGGGAAACCTCCCTCAGCCTCCCTCTAACCTCTCTTTACTTTCCTATCTTGAGTGGTTCTTTCTGCTGCCACTGACCAACCCGGACAACAGAGCATTGTGCATTTCAAAATGTATTAAATGAGTAGATCTCATGTAGTGTTTCTGCCACACACAAGCACAAACACACACAGGAACACCAGGAGACTCTGGGAGATGTTGGATATGCCCATAACCTTAACGGTATGATAGCTGTTTGCATATGTCCAAACATACCAAACTGAATACGCTGAATATGCATAGTTTTTGTATATCAATTATGCCTAAAGGAAACTGTTGGAATATATAAAATGTAAGAAAAACAAATAAATGAAGTTTTTGAAGCCATTTTCCTTCTTATTCCCAACACAAAACTATTAGGGTATGGAAGCTTTGGAGGTCTAATTTAGTTCATTCAGTTAACTTACTAAGATTTAAACACTGAAAATCCCCTTACTCTTTATCCATGTTATCTTTTACTTCTCAGACTAAGCTGCTTCTTTTGCTATGTTTCTTGAATCATCACTATTTTGAAGTAGTGCATCGCCTCCTCACGACACCTCTCTGCACTGGAGAGACGGAAGACCATTTTGGGACTGTGACGCTGGCATGTAGAACATTTGCTTTTTTCCCCACTCTGGACTTGCCTCAAAGTCTTTCTACTCAAGTGTTGATGATATCATCTCAAAATGCATCAGGATTCTTTCTTTACTATCCTTCAAAAGCGGTAAAGGATCAGAGACTAATTCTAAGCTTCAGGTTAGGATCTTACATCTTTTTTTTTTTTTTTGAGAGGGCATCTCTCATATTTATTGATCAAATAGTTGTTAACAACAATAAAATTCTGTATAGGGGAGTCAATGCTCAATGCACAATCATTAATTCACCCCAAGCCTAATTTTCATCAGTCTCCAATCTTCTGAAGCATAACGAACAAGTTCTTACA
Source organism: Manis pentadactyla (assembly GCF_030020395.1). Taxonomy (NCBI): domain Eukaryota; kingdom Metazoa; phylum Chordata; class Mammalia; order Pholidota; family Manidae; genus Manis; species Manis pentadactyla. The sequence continues at coordinate 57,394,357 of NC_080031.1, forward strand.
TGGAGAACAAATTCTTACATAGTGAATAAGTTCTTACATGGTGAACAGTACAAGGGCAGTCATCACAGAAACTTTCGGTTTTGATCACGCATTATGAACTATAAACAATCAGTTCAAATATGAATATTCGTTTGATTTTTATACTTGATTTATATGTGGATACCACATTTCTCTCTTTATTATTATTATTTTTAATAAAATGCTGAAGTGGTAGGTAGATGCAAGGTAAAGGTAGAAAACATAGTTTAGTGTTGTAAGAGAGCAAATGTAGATGATCAGGTGTGTGCCTGTAGACTATGTGTTAATCCAAGCTAGACAAGGGCAATAAAACATCCACATATGCAGAAGATTTCTCTCAGAACAGGGGGGGTGAGGTTCTAAGCCTCACCTCTGTTGATAGGATCTTACATCTTGTTTTGATAGACATTTAATGTTGTATTCTGTGTCTTGTGATTTTCAAACTTATACTTTATTAATCTATTAATGGTGACATTGAGGCTGTTTCAAACAATTGTAGATGTGAGAGGTAGGTGAATAGATCTTGTTTTATTTCATATCTTCACACATTTTTAAGGCATTTATTTTTCAAATGTGATAGTTGTATTGATAATACTTTAATTTCAGTATAATACTTATATATGTATAGATGCATATATGCATAAATAAAACACTATATTATATAGTTTTAATTTTCACTCTAAGTATATTGTTCCTATTATCATGAGACCTTAACTTTGAAATGTCATAAACCATCACTGACCCAGACCCCATTTTAGAGAAATGATTCTTTCTCAAGTAGTGTAAAAGCCTCTAGTCAAAGTTATCTTCTAAAAAAGTCTATTATGAATCTAATTAATCTCACTGGATTGGCCAAAATATCTATGGGAAACAAAGCATTGAAGGCTTTCAGCTTTTCAGGAATCTGCAATTATTAGTTCCCCTGAGGGCTGTAAGATATATAAGTACTGCAGTGCCCTCCAGGAAGAAATCACTATGCAAAACAGAGAAACAGTACACACGTCCTCACGTGATTTAGCGTAAGGTTACACTTTGGGAAAGGGCTCTCAGGATCATGAGGAGTGAAATAAGATGAAGGTTAATGTACTTCACTTTAGTGAGTCTGTTAGAGGTGCTGGTGTGTGTGGGAAGACAGACCTTATGTCTCAGCTCTCAGGTATGCCTGCTTTTACATCGTGTTCAGTTATTTGGGGGACTGTACTTTGGTTTTTAAATTCCATTTTACAAACCTCTAAGATGTCCAGTTTAAAGTGATAGCATTTGCTATTAGCATTTCTGTATTTTCCTATACTTCCTTTTATCGATTTCATGTATTTGACTAATGCATGTACTGCACATTGGTGATTATAAGGCATGCAACCTTAAAGTCAGTAATCAACTCATAAAAAAATTTTTACAGTATATGACAATAATTTTATTCTCTATTTTGAGTGTAGCATCATCTTACAACATCATCTTCTGACTCAAGGTCACCAGAGCATGTTAGTAGACATGGAAAATCTCACCATCTTCACAGAATTCGTTCTCATGGATATCTCCAGTTCCCAGGAACTTGAAATCTTGCAAGGTCTCATGTTCTTAGTAATTTATCTGGGTGCCCTGGCTGGAAATCTTCTGACCATTATTATCATTGTGATAGACTCAAGTCTTCACTTCCCTATGTACTTCTTTATAGGTAATTTATCTCTCATAGATTTTGGTTTCATCTCAGTTACCATTCCCAAATTGATCATGAATTCCCTAACAGGCAGTAAACTGATTTCTCTCAAAACATGTGCTGCTCAGACTTTCCTGTATATTTTCTTTGGGTCCACAGAGATCTTCTTCCTTGCGGTGATGTCCTATGACCGCTATGTTGCCATTTGCCACCCTCTGCACTATGGGCTCACCATGATCCCACGTCTGTGCACACAGGTGACAGGTGTCACATGGGCCGGTGGGCTGGTCTACTCTGCTGTCCACACAGGGACCATGTACAGGCTTCCCTTCACAGAGTCCAATGTGATCCACCAGTTTTTTTGTGACATCCCTCAAGTCCTGAGCATCTCATCACAGGAGGTGCAGTTTTCTGAGTATGTAACTCTTGCTGTAAGTGCTTGCATCGTTTTACTCAGCTCTGTTGTCTTATTCAGCTCATATGTTCATATATTTTCAGCTGTCCTCCAGATGCATTCTGCAGAAGCCCGGAACAAAGCCCTGTCAACCTGCTCCCCTCAGATAGCTATTTTCATCCTATTTGTGATGTCTGCATTGTTTGATTACTTGAGGCCCATTTCACATGTATCAACCATTCAAAACCTTCTCAACACCATGTTCTATTCTATGGTACCCCCCTTTGCAAACCCTATTCTCTTTAGTCTAAGAAATAGGGACATTAAGAGTGCTTTGGGTAGTAGAATGTTTATTAGAATGCTTCATTTCCCTAAAAGAATTTGTATGTGTGTGTGATTGGAAATATTTTTTTCAATAATCAAAGTGGAAATTGAGTTCCTATTAAACATTAACCCAAAATTCAGATACAGTTAAAATTTAAGCCACATAATTGTTTTATACATTGAAGGGTATATAAATCAATTAGGTGTATTTAACAATTTGAATTAGATCATCGATTGTGTAAGAATAATTTCTTTTTCTTGTTGAAAGGTAACATAAGATAATAAGTAGTAATTTTTTGTCTTACCATCTCATAGTGTAAGTGAATTAAGATATTAAAAGAAAATCTTTTTCCTATGTGAACAATGATTTGTTACAGCAAATCCAAGTCACAAACCTAGTAATAACTAACTGCAATATTATGCCGTATCTTCTTTTTCTAACATTTCATATATTTAGACATACAGGTCTATTTTGTTTTCATATACATAAGGAGTAGAGTACTGAAGTAAAGTTCTGCATTTCAAATACATTTATATGTATATGCCTTTATATATATGGATACAGAAATAAATATAGAAAACAAATACAAATACAAATTTTATATATAATATATACAAAAGTTACATAACAAAAATCTGTGGTTCAAATTAACTATATATATTTGCATTAAGTATTTCTGTATATACATGTTTTTATGGGTATATATATACATATATATATAAAAATTTGAACAGAATTTTGTTTCAGTATATCTACTTATTATATCTACGAAAATGTAACCTGGGGTTTTCCTAGGCAATTACAAAGAAAAGCACTTAAACCTATAAAGGGATCCAATCATATTTATAACATATACAGTATAAAATATTTTTCAGGGTCCCTGTAACTCAATGACCTTGTTGTGGTGAGAAAAAGGCAATTGGTAAAAACACCAGTTTGTGAGAGGTTACTGGTCAGTAGACATGAAAAAATTGTAAATGAACAATATGTAATCATGTCCAACATAGGAAACAGATGCTTCTAGTAAAGTTTTAATGCTTAATATAAATATTAATAATTTAGAGAAACAAAGATTAAGAAAATTACAATAAGGTGGCTGCATTCACTCGTTTGCAGTCCAATACATATCACAATAATAACAGGAAATAGTGAGGGGCAAAAATCAAAATGCAGATCCAGGAGAAGCTAGTGACAATGCAGACTGGGCAGGAAAACGGGCTTTGGCACACAGTGTATGATTTGTATCACAGGGAAATACATTTTGTTCTCCGTACCATTCAAAACTGTTTATGCAATTATTACTGTTTTATAATGCTTAATTTTGTGTGTGGTTGAATAGTTTTGTTGCAGAAATGATGGGGGTTATATGCTTAGGAAAAGAAAGTATTTGCTAATTCAAAAATGCCTGGATATTTGATAATTTTGATCTACTGTAATATTAATCTTTCATTTAACAAATTATGACAACTGTCATTCAGGCCTCAGTGTGCAGTGCCCAAAAACATTTTTCCTTCAAATGCAATGAGTACTGAAGGCTTAATTCATATTGAATGCCACTATCTGTGTTTATGCATTTCATTAATTCTAATAAATATGATTGTAAAGTAATACCAGTTGTTGGTTTTTGTTCAAATCAAATGGGTCAGTGAAAGCTCTTGAACTTACAACTAAATATACGAATTTGTACTAACTGCATTGAATCTCATACAAATCATCACATTTCACCTCTCTGTTCCACAGGCCGTGAATATCTAAGTAGTTACAACCCTCAGCATATAAAGTGTTTTCAGAAAAAAATTTCACACATTTAAACTCCCATCAGCAATTCACCAGCATGGCACTTATTCCATAACTATGCTAAAATATGGTCAAAACTAGTTTTCCAGTTGTTGATATTTTATGTTTATCAAGTTATTTCTCATTTTTGTCTGAGTTGCATTTTTCAGATTACTATTGAATTAGATGTCATAACTGATATACATGTGGGAATTATCTCACAGATATTAAAAAATATTAGTTTTCCCATATGTTTTAGTTGATGTATTAATGTGAGAATTAATTTTTTACACTTTCACATTGTGAAATAATTACAATTATAATTAACACACCCATCATTTTGCATAATTACCGTTTTTGTGTGTGTGTCATTGGAAAACAGGATCTTCCTTCTAAGAAAATCTCAAGTACACAATACATTAGTGTTACTTATAGTAACCATGGTATACACTAGGTCTCCAGAAAACCGGAGTTACAGGCAGGCACATGCTGAAAGCAATGCCTTAACTAAATATAGACTCTCAAATGAAAACCACCATTGAAATCAGTACAGGGATGGGTAGGAAAACCTGGACTGCAATTGACTAATTGCTGAAGACTCAGTTTTGTAGATCTCTTAGAGTCACAAACGCCATGAGATTCAGTCAAAGGGATGCTGATATCTCATGTAATTTTGATTTGCAAAACCATGATTATTAATGAGGAGCATCTCTTCAAGTTCCTGTTGGCCATCTGCATTTCTTCTTTTGAGAGAAGATCTGTTAAGGTCTTCCACCCATTTTTTCATCAGGTTATTTGTTTTGTTGGTGTTGAGGCATAGGAGTTCTATGTGTATTTTGGATATTAACCCCTTATAGGAGAAATCACTTATGAATATATTCTCCCATACTGTAGGTTGACTTTTTGTTCTGTGGATGGTGTTATTTGCTGTACTGAAGCTTTTAGTTAGATGTAGTCCCACTTGTTCCTTTTTTTATTTTGTTTCCCTTACCTGTGATGTGTCCAGAAAGAAAAAAAATTGTTCCTGCTTATGTTCAAGAGTTTTTTGCTTATATTTTCTTGGAAAAGTTTTGTGGATCAATGTCATCATTTAGTACGTTAATTTATTTTGAGTTTACTTTTGTATGTGGATTAAGACAGTAATCCACTTTCTTTCCCTTGTACGTAGCTGTCTAGTTTCTACAGCAAAAGTTATTGATGAGACTTTCTTTCCATCACTGTATTTTCATGGCTACTGTATTACATATTAATTTACCATAGATTATCCAGGCTCTAGTCCCTTCTGTTGATTTCTGGGTCTATTCTTGTATGAGTACCATACTGTTTTGATTACTGTAGCTTTGTCATATAGATTGAAGTCAGGAAACATACTCTCAGCTTTGTTCTTCTTTCTCAAGATTACTTTGACTATTGGAGTCTTTTGTGGTTTCATATGAATTTTATGTTTATAGTTATTTGAAAAATGCCATGGATATTTTGACAGTTACTGTAAAGAAGCTGCACATTTCTTTGGGCATAATGGCCATTTTGACAATAATAACTCCTCCTATCCATTAGCATGAGATAGATTTCCATTGATTTTTGTCTTCTGTAATTTCACTCAGAAATGTCTTATAGTTTTCAACCTAGATATCTTTTACCTCCTTGGTTAGGTTTATTCCTAGGAATTTTATTCTGTTGGATGATGCAATTCTAAATGGAATTGTTTTCTGAATTCACTTTCTGCTATTTTGTTGTTAGCATACAGTAATGCAACAGAGTTCTGTTTATTAACTAATGTCTTGCAACTTTGTTGAATCTAGTTATTTTTCTAATACATTTTGGTGGAGATTTTAGGGTTTTCTATATATAGTATCATTTCATTTGCAAATAGTGACAGTTTTACTTCATCCATACCAATTTCAATGTCTTTTACCTCTTTATCATTTTCTTATTACCTTGGTTACAGCTTATAATACTGTGTTGAATTAAAGTGGTGAGAGTGGACACTCTTGTCTTGTTCTTGATCTTAAAGGAAAAGCTTTCATGTTTTCACTATTGAGTATGATGTTAGCTTTGGATCTGTTGCTTATGGCATTTATTATGTTGAGGATTTTTCCCCTCTATACCCATTTTGTTGGTAATTTTTAAACATGAATGGATGTTGAATATTTTCAAATGACTTTTTAGCATCTATTGAGGTTATCATATGGTTTTTATCCTTTTTTGTAATATGGTGTATCATATTGATTGATTTATGAATAGTGCATCATCCTTTCATCTTTGGAATTAATCTGGCTTGATTGTGGATGATTATGTTTTGCTAATATTTCATTGAGGATTTTTGTATCTATGTTCATCAGGGATATTGATTTATTATTTTATTTTTTGTAGTGTCTTAAATTTTGTTTTTAGAATAATGCTACCCTCATAGAATAAGATTGCAAAATATTCCCTTCTCTTCTACATTTTGGAATACTTTTAAAAAGCTGGTATTATCTTTTCTTTAAATGTTTGGTAGAAATCAGCTGTGAAGTTGTCTGGTATTGGAGTTTTGTTTCTTGGGAATTTTTTTATTACAAATTCAATTTCATTGGTGGTAACGGTCTGTTCATATTTTCTGATTCTTCCTGGGTCAGTCTTGGATGTGTACTCTTTTAGGAACTTTTCAATTTCTTCTAGGTTGTCCAATATATGGGCATATAATTTTTCATAGAATTCTCTAAAAACTCTTCATATTTCTGTGGTGTCAGCTGTAACTTGACATATTATGTTGACAATTGTTTTCTGGCACAATATCATGGATATATATAGAATTTTGCATGTGTTCCTGGGAAAATAAATTTTTTAAATTTTTTAATGAATAACATTTTCTTGTTTGAGGGTATTGTCAGCATGTCTTTTATGTCAGGTTAGTTTATCATGCTCTACAAAATCTGGACTTATCAATGCTCTTTTGCTGATGTTACTCATGTTCTTGAAGAGATGTTAGCTGTAAAGTAGATCAGCCTGGGGTTATTAAAACAATGGTCATCCCTGAGGCCATCCCAGAGTGAAAAGTGTGGCTTAGCAAAACACAATGCATATCCTTATAGGACAAGGTTCCTACAGACCAACGTGACTCCCACACATAAAGTAGGATCACAGTCCACAATGTCCATTTCTGTCTGTCATGTGATGAGGTAACGTGGGATGATAGTCATTCTGTGAAACATCCGAATTAAAAAAATTTGGAAGTATCTTTCAGGCTCAGACATGCTCTTGAATGTTGCAAATGTTATTCTGGAGTTCTGATAGAGTTTTTCCTGACAGGTATTTCCAGAACAATAGTTTTGGTGAAGGGACTAATTCCTGGACTGTCCTGGACATCACTTAATTTCCTTAGAGTTTTACAGATATTATTTCTTCCTGGGGAATTTTTATTTTTGCTATATACTGTGAAAACATTGTTCCTTTATCTTCTTACTTATATTGTTTAAATGAAAGTTTACAATCAAACTTATTCTTTGTCTTTTATATGTTTTTTTCTCCAGCTGATTTTCAGTTTTACTCTTAACAACTAGGAGCAATTTTACCATGACGTGTGTTTGTGAAGCTTTCTTCACATTTGTTTTGCTTTCAATACATTTATCTCAGACATTGTTGTTTACAGTTAACATCAAATTTGTAAAAATTTGGCAATTATTTCTTTAAACATATTTCTTCCCCTTTTTCTTACTCTTCTCCTGTGTGGATTCTATGTCAAATGGGCTGGTTTCAGTTGATTTTTTACATTTTAAAAACTCTTTTGTGTGTTTTATTCCCAATAGTTTCTATCACTGTAATTTCAGTTTCACTCTTTTCTTCTGCAATGCCTAAAATGCCATTATTCCTACCAGTATACTTTCCTAGGTGGGAAAGTGTACATTAACTCTAAAATTGAGATTTGGGTCTTTCAAAACTTAAACCAAGTTACAGACTTCATTGGTATTTTGTTTTCCTTCTTGTCTTTTCTTGCTCTCATTTCAGTCCAGCATCCAGTTATGATATGGATTCATGGCATTGAATCCACTATATTACATGGTACTTTGTGATGATGTTATCTATTGTCCTCACATCTCTGGCCAATTCTCAGTCTTCCTTGTGTTTCATGACCATTATTTCATTAATTTTTTTGAAATACAGAGGTCAGTTATTTTGCAGAATGCTTCCTATTTTGTGTCTGATGCTTTCTTATGGTTAGATTTGAGCTATAAATTCTGGGGAAGAGCAAAACAGAAGTGAATTTCCCATTCTCTTCCATTCTATCACTGTGTATTTTAGATTAAGTTAATTAACACTGACTATGTTAATACTGATATTTTTTTAAGGTGCTGTCTGGTGTCACCATCAACATGTACATATGTTAGGCAAAAGGACCTATGTATCTCAGGCCAACACCTGGCTAGGGAAACAAGACCAATGACATAGGTGTGAGGAAATGGCCAATAAATGGAGCTCCATGATAAAGAATCTCCAAACTTATGGGTAAAATTATAATGTACAACATTTGGCTTAAGAGAAAACGGGGATATTACTATAGATGGAATGAAGGTGAAAATTTGGATAAAATCTGGAATATATGAACAAATTTTATGTGAGTAGTTTCTTTTGTCTGAATTTATTATGTAAATTAATATATCTACTCTTTAAAAAAAGGAGGCATGTAAATCCAACATTCTTGGTTTACCAACTGGATATGCTAAATGGGAATATGTAGAAATGCTGAAATGCACACATATTATTATTTTGGAATAGTTAAATATATCTGGTGGATTAAAAGATATTAATGTTTTAATACATAACATGTTAGAAGCCCAGTTTTTTTGGAAATTTTAAGACTCCATATTCCACAACTGGGGATAGTGCTCTCTCCTATCCATAAAAGTACCTAAGTACATCTTTAAATGGTGAAATAAATACTGGACAATATAATCTGAAAATAGGGGTCTTCCCCTAGATGCCTTGGGCCTCAAGGATCCACACTCAGATTTGATTTTCGAAGTGCCTATAGCACATCCTTGTGCAGGATGGAACTTGTGGAAAAGGCTGTGAGAAGCTTCTAACAGGGACTACTTGAATTTAGACCATAGAATTTTCAGTGGAGAGATATTAGCTTGGCATTGCCCTTAATAATATTGTAGTCTGGCTGAAGGACCTACAGTAATCATAAAAGCTGAGATAGCACACATGTTTGGTTGATTCTGAATACTCTAATGGGGATAGTAATGTTCAGATGAGATCCACAGCAAAGTGCAAATGGATTCTTCAAGAACATGCTACCATGTAATGAAACCACTCACCTTATTCACAAGCTGATAACATCTTTTTTCTAAGACTGACATTGGAACCACCTGAAGAACTTCTGAATCCTATTATCCTATGGTCAGTGCCCTATGAACAAACCAATTTTGAACAACAAAGAGCTGCCTGCAGCAACCAGGAAGCACAGAAGGGCTTTGCCCTCCCTGAAAATACCCACGCGACTCACCTGCAGCCCCCAGCATCTCTCTAGGCCACCCGGAGGGCCACCCCGCCCACAGCAGCTTAGGGATAAACCCAGAGGCTGCTCCACATGCACAGTTGACCAGCACAGACAGCAGAGACAGACACTGTGACCGGGAAGCACGAACGGGATTTGTCCTCATGACAGAGCCCGCACCACTCACGTGTGACCCCTAGGCCATCCTGAGGGCTGCCCCGCCCATGGCATTTTAGGGCATTAACCAGATGCGGCTCCCTGCACACAGTTAATTGGCACAGCAGAGACAGGCACTGTGACTGGGAAGCAGGAAGGGAGTTTTACCTCCCAGCTGACACCCACGCTGTTGCCTGCAACCACTCCAATCACTCAAGGACTATGAAAATGCAGAAGATTCTTGTTCAATCCCAAATCCCTTAAACACCAGGAAGAGGTCTTAGTGAGACTGAAATCACCAATGTTTCTGAAAAAGAATTCAAAATAAAAGTCATAAGCATGCTAATGGAGTTACAGAAAAATATTCAAGAGCTAAGGGATGAATTCAGGAGGGAGGTAACAGAAATGAAAAAAACAGTGGATGGAATTAAAAGCAGATCAGACACAGTGGAGGAGACTGTTAGTGGAATAGAAATCAGAGAGTAGGAATACAGATAAGCTGAGGCAGAGAGTAAAAACAGATCTCCAGGAATGAAAGAATATTAAGAGAACTGTGTGATCAATCCAAACAGAACAATATTCACATTACAGGGGTACAAGAAGAAGAAGAAAGAGAATATGGCATAGAAAGTATCTTTGAAGAAATAATTGCTGAAAACTTCCCTAATATGGGAAAGAAAAGATTCTCTCAGACCATGGAGGTGCACAGACCTCCCAACACAAGGGAGCCAAGGAGGACAACACCAAGAGATATAATAATTAAAATGGCAAAGATCAAGGACAAGGACAGAGTATTAAAAGCAGCCAGAGAGAGAAAAAGATGACCTACAAAGGAAAATCCATCAGACTTCTCAGCAGAAACATTACAGCCCAGAAGGGAGTGGCATGTTACATTCAAGGCAATGAAATAGAAGGGTGTCGAACCAAGAATACTCTACCCAGCAAGATTATAATTTAAATTTGAAGGAGAGATTAAACAATTAGCAAAGTTGAGGGAATTTACCTCCCACAACCCATCTATACAGTGTATTTTAAAGGGACTGCTCTAGATGGAAGTGCTCCTAATGCAAAATAGCTGTCACCGGAGAAAATAAAACCACAGCAAAGGAAGTAGACCAACTGAATACTAAGTAAATGCAAAATTAAATCAGCTACCCATGAAGTCAGTCAAGGGATACACAAAGAATACAGAATATGATTCCTAACATATAAAGAGTGGAGGAGGAAGAAAAAGAAAGGAGAGAAAAAATAATCTTCAGACTGTGTTTATAATAGTGCAATAAATGAGTTAAGGTAGACTGCTAGAGAGTAAAGAAGCTGCCCTTGAAACTTTGGTAACCACGAATCCAAAGCCTGCAACGGCAATACATACATATCTATTGATAATCACCTTAATGTAAATGGGCTGAATACAGTAATCAAAAGACAGAGTTACAGAATGGATAAAAAAGCAAGACCTGTCTATATGCTGCCTACAAGTGACACACTTCAAATTCAAAGATATTGACAGACTGAGAGTGAAGGGATAGAAAAAGATATTTCATGCAAACGATAGGGAGAAAAAAGCAGGAGTTGCAGTACTTCTATCAGAGAAAATAGACTTCAAAACAAAGAAAGTCACAAGAGACAAAGAAAGACATTACATAATGATAAAGCAGTCAGTCTAAGAGGATATAAATATCTATGCACCTAACACAGGAGCACCTACATATCTGAAAAAAATTCTAACAGAATTAAAATGGGAAATAGAATGCAATGCATTCATTTCAACATGCCACTCACTCCAAAGGACAAATCAACCAGACAGAAAATAAGTAAGGAGACAGAGATACCAAACAATACATTCGAACAGAAGGACCTAATAGACATCTACAGAACACTCCACCCAAAAGCAGAGGAAACACATTCTTCTCAAGTGCACATAGAACATTTTCAAGAATATTCATATACTAAGCCACAAAAAGAGCCTCAGGAAATTCAAAAAGATTGAAATTGTACTAACCAGCTTCTCAGATCACAAAGGTATGAAAGTAGAAATAAACTATACAAAGAAAACAAAAAGGCTCACAAACACATGGAGGCTTAACAACATGCTCCTAAATAATCAATGGATAGATGAACAAATAAAAACAGAGATCAAGTAATATATGGAGACACATGACAACAATAATTAAATACCGCAAAATCTGTAAGACACAGAGAGGGCTATGCTAAGAGGGAAGTAAACTGCAATACAGGCCTACCTCAGGAAAGAAAAACAATCCCATATGAACAGTCTAAACTCACAATTAATGAAACTAGAAGAAGAACAAAATGAGGCCCAAAGTCAGTAAAAGGAGGGACATAATGAAGATTAGAGCATAAATAAATAAAATCAAGAAGAATAAACAATAGAAAGAATCCAAGAAAGCAAGAGCTGGTTCTTTGAGAAAACAAACAAAATAGATAAGCCCCTAGCCAAAGTATTCAAGTAAAAAGAGAGTCTACACAGATAAACAGAATCAGAAATGAGAAAGGAAAAATCGCTATGGACACCACAGAAATACAAAGAATTATTAGAGAATACTATGGAAATTATATGCTAACAATCTAGATAACCTAGAAGAAATGGACAACTTTCCAGAAAAATACAATCTTCAAAGGGTGATCCAGGAAGAAACAGAAAATCTGAACAGATCAACAACCAGCAACGAAATTGAATAGGTAATCAAAAATCTACCTGGATTTTTGAACAAAACTCCTGGACCAGATGGCTTCATCCCTCAATCTCATCAAACATTTAGTGAACATCTAATACACATCCTCCTTTAAGTTCTCCAAAAAGTAGAAGAGGAGGGAATACTTCCAAATCCATCTATGAGGCCAGTGTCACTAATACCAAGCCAGGTAAAGACACCACATAGAAAGAAAATTATAGACCAATATCCCTGATGAACATAGCTTCAAAAATGTTCAACAAAATATGAGCAAACCAAATTCGAAAATACATAAAAAAGGTCATCCATCATCATCAAGTAGAATTTATTCCAGGGATGCAAGGATGTTAACAATATTTGAAAATCCATCAACATCATCCACTATATTAATAAAAAGGACAAAAAATCACATGATCATCTCCATAGATGCCAAAAAAGCATTTGACAAAATTCAACACCCATTCATGATAAAAACTGTCAACAAAATGGGTATAGAGAGCAAAGGCAAGTGCCTCAACATAATAAAGGCCATATAGACCATATGTGACATACCCACAGCCAACATCATACTTAACAGCATGAAGCTGAAAGCTTTTCCTTTAAGATCAGAACAAGACTGGGATGCCCAGTGTCCCCACATTTATTCAGCATAGTACTGGAGGTCCTATCCATGGCAATCAGACACAAAGAAATTAAAGGCATCCAGATTGCCAAGGAAGAAGTCACACTGTCACTGTTTACAGATGACATGATATTGTACATAAAAAACCCTACAGAATTCACCCCAAAACTATTAGAACTAATATTTGAATTCAGTAAATTTGCAGGATACAAAATTAATACACAGAAATCTGTTGCATTCCAATACACTAATAATGAACTAGCAGAAAGAGAAATCAGGAAAACAATTCCATTCACAATTGCATCAAAAAGAATAAAATACCTAGGAATGAACCTAACCAAGTAAGTGAAAGACCTATACCCTGAAAACCAGAAGACACTCTTTAAAGAAATTAAAGAGGACACTAATAAATGGAAATTCATCCCATGCTCTTGGGTAGGAAGTATTAATATTGTCAAAATGGAAATCTTGCCTAAAGCAATCCACAGATTCAATGCAATCCCTATCAAGATACCAACAGCATTCTTCAACGAACTGGAACAAATAGTTCTAAAATTCATATGGAACCACAAAAGACCCAGAAAAGCCAAAGCAATCCTGAGAAGGAAGAAGAAAGCAGGAGGGATTTCACTCACCAACTTCAAGGTCTATTACAAAGCCACAGTAATCAAGACAATTTGGTACTGGCACAAGAACAGACCCATAGACCAATGGAACAGACTAGACTACAGATATTAACCCAAACATATATGGTAAAATTAATATACAATAAAGGAGCCATGGATATACAAAGGGGAAATGACAGCCTCTTCAACAGCTGGTGTTGGCAAAACAGGACAACTACATGTAAGAGAATGAAACTGGATCACTGTCTAACTCCATACACAAACGTAAACTCAAAATGCATCAAAGATCTGAACGTAAGTCATGAAACCATAAATATCTTAGAAGAAAACAAAGGCAAAACTCTCTTCAATATAAACATGAGCAAATTTTTCATGAACATATCTCCCCGGACAAGGGAAACAAAAGCAAAAATGAACAAGTGGGACTATATCAAGCTGAAAAGCTTCTGTACAGCAAAGGACACCATCAATAGAACAAAAAGGCATCCTACAGTATGGGATAATATATTCATAAATGACAGATCCGATAAGGGGTTGACGTTCAAATTATATAAGGAGCTCATGTACCTCAACAACCAAAAAGCAAATAACCCAATTAAAAAATGGGCAGAGGGCCCCAGAAGATGACTGGTTAGCCAGAGACGGGTAAGATTCCTCAAGGGAGGAACAACCTAAGACAGGCACAGTCGCAGGGGGGCCATCAGGTGAGAAATTGGGGATCAACAGAGGTGAGGCTTAGAACCTCACTCCCCCTGTTCTGAGAGAAATCTTCTGCATACGTGGATGTTTTATTACCCTTGTCCAGCTTGGATTAACACATAGTCTACAGGCACACACCTGATCATCTACATTTGCTCTCTTACAACACTAAACTATGTTTTCTACCTTTATCTTGTATCTACCTACCACTTCAGCATTTTATTAAAAATAATAATAAAGAGAGAAATGTGGTATCCACATATAAATCAAGTATAAAAACCAAATGAGTATTCATATTTGAACTGACTGTTTATAGTTCATAATGCATGAGCAAAACCGAAAGTTTCTGTGATGACTGCCCTTGTACTGTTCACTATGTAACTTATTCATTATGTAAGAATTTGTTCTCCATGTAAGAACTTGTTTGTTATGCCTCAGAAGATTGGAGACTGACGAAAATTAGGCTTGGGGTGGATTAATGATTGTGCATTGAGCATTGACTCCCCTATACAGAATTTTATTGTCGTTAACAACCATTTGATCAATAAATATGAGAGATGCCCTCACAAAAAAAAAAAACAAAAAAAAAACAAAACAAAACAAAAAAAGGACAGACTTCCAATGGTAAAATAAATAAGTAACCGGGATGTAATGTATAGCATAAGGAATATAGTCAAGATATTGTAACAGCTTGGTAGGGTGATAGCTGGAACCTAGAATTATGTATATAAATGTTTTATCACTGTGTTGTACACTTGAAACTAATGTAATGTAATACTGTGCGTCAACTACCCTTCAATAAAAAATAATTATTTAAAAAAAAAAAATGGGCAGAGGATCTGAACGGACACTTCTCCAAAGAAGAAATTCAGATGTCCAACAGACATATGAAAAGATGCTCCACATTGCTAATCATGAGAGAAATGAAAATTAAAACCACAATGAGGTATCACCTCACACCAGTTAGGATGGCCACCATCCAAAAGACAAACAACAAATGTTGAAGAGGTTGTGGAGAAAGGCGAACCCTCCTAAACTGCTGGTCGGACTGTAAATTAGTTCAACCATTGTGAAAAGCAGTATGGAGATTCCTCAAAAAACTGAAAATAGAGATACCATTTGACCCAGGAATTCCACTCCTAGGACTTTACCCTAAGAATAGAGGATCCCAGATTCAAAAAGACATGTGCACCCCTATGTTTATTGCAGCACCATTTACAATAGCCTAGAAATGGAAGCAACCTAAGTGTCCATCAGTAGATGAATGGATAAAGAAAATGTGGTACATATACACAATGGAATCTTATTCAGCCATAAGAAGAAGAAAAATCCTACAATTTGCAACAACATGGTTGGAGCTAGAGGGTATTATGCTCAGTGAAATGGGCCAGGCAGAGAAAGGCAAGTACCAAATGATTTAACTCATCTGAGGAGTATAAGAACAAAGCAAAAACTGAAGGAACAAAACAGCAGCAGAATCACAGAACACAAGAATGGACTAACAGTTACCAAAGGGAAAGGGACTGGGGCAGATAGGTTGAAAGAGAGGGATAAGGGGAAAAGGGGGGCATTATGATTAGCACACATGATGTAGGGGGGGCACGGGGAAGGCAGTATAACACAGGGAAGACAAGTAGTGATTCTATAGCATCTTATTATGTTGATGGTCAGTGACTGTAATGGGGTATGTTGGGGGGACTTGATAAGGAGGGGAATCTAGTTTCCATAATGTTGCTCATGTGATTGGATATCAATGATACCTTAATAAAAATAATAATAATAACAAATGCTGACAAGAATGTAGAGATGGGAATCCTCCTACACTGCTGAATGTAAATTGGTGTAAACATTGTAGAAAGCAATGTAAATATATAATATATAATACAGATAGCTTTTTGATTACCAATTCTGTTTCATTGTTAGTAATTGGTCTAAGTTTTTGTTTCTTCCTGGGTCAGCCTTGCAAGGTGGTATTTTTATAGAAATTGTCCATTTCTTCTAGGTTGTCAAATTTATTGGCAAATAATGTTTCATATTATTCTCTAACAATTCTTTGTATTTTTGTGGTGTCTTTTGTGATTATTCCTTCTTTGTTTCTAATTTTGTTTATGTGTGTATCCTCTCCTTTTATTGATGTCTGGCTGGGGGTTATCTATGTTGTTTATTTTCTCAAAGAACAAGCTCCTGGTTTCATGGATTTTTTTCTATTCTTTTGTTCTCTATTTTATTTTTTCTGCTCTGATCTTTATTTTGTCACTCCTACTAATTTGGGCTTCATTTTTTCTTCTTTTTCTAGCCTCTTTGATTATGAGTTTCAGACTGATTATTTGAGGTTGCTCTTGTTTTTTGAGGTAAGCCTGTATTTCTATTTACTTCCTTCTTAGAACTGCCTTTACTGCATCCCACAGGCTTTGGGCTGTTGAGTTTTATTTCCATTTGTCTCAATGAATTGCTTGATTTCTGTTTTAACTTGGTCATTGATCCACTGATTATTTAGAACCATGTTGTTTAGCCTCCATGTTTTTGTAAGCTTTTTTGTTTTCTTTGTGTAATTTATTTCTCATTTCATACCATTGTGGTTGGAGAAGCTGCTTGATACAATTTCAGTCTCTTTGAATTGACTGAGCCTCTTTTTGTGGTGTAGTATGTGATCTATTCTGGAGAACATTCCATGTACACTTGAAAGAAACATGTATCGTGCTGTCTTTGGCACAAATGTTCTGTAGATATCTGTTAAACCACCTGAGGTAATAGATTGTTCTGTCCATCTTTTCACTTTTTTATTTTCTGTCTGGTTGGTCTATCTGTTGTTTTGGGTGGTATTTAAAGTATCCTAAAATGAATATGTTGCAGTCTATTTCCCCCTTTAATTCTGTTAGTATTTGTTTCACATATTTAGGGGCTCCTAAATTGGGTGCACAGATATTTATAATGGTTATACCCTCTTGTTGGACTGACCCCTTTATCATTATACAATGTCCTTCTTTGGCTCTTTTTTACTTTCTTAGCTTTGACATCTATTTTGTCTGATATAGGTACTGCTAATTCTTTTTTTATCCCTATTATTTGCTTAAACTATCTTTTTCCATTCCTTCACTTTTAGTTTGTGTATGGCTTTGGGTCTGAAGTGATTCTCTGGTAGGCAGCATATAAATGTTTGTTTTTTTTTTACCCATTCTGCCATTCTATATCCTTTGATTGGTGCATTCGGTCCACTTACATTTAAGGTGATTATTTATAGATATGTACTTATTGCCATTTTATTGATCTTTTATGGTTGTTTTTATATCTCCTTTCTGTTTCTTTTTTCTCTTTAATTTGCTCTCTTGTTTTTTGATGGATTCCTTTAGTGCTGTGATTGGATCTTTCTCTTCTCTCCCTCCTTTCCTTCCCTTCTTCCCACCCTCCTTCCCTCCTTCCTCCTTTTCTTTCTTTCATGTATCAATTGTAGGCTTTAATATTGTGGTTATTAAAGATTCAAAGATAGCTTCCTTACTATATAACAGTCTGTCTTAAATTGCTGATTACTCTATTTCACACACAATCTAAGTGTACTTTTTTCTTCACCTTTTTCTTCCTCCTCCACACTTTTTGTATTAGATGTTGTAATCTGCACTTGTTGTTTCTTTGATTAGTTTTGTGAGTAGTTAATTTTGCTTCTTCTGTTTTAATTTTATAATTGTTTTGATACTAATTTATCTACTACCTTTACTGTGAGTTTATTTTCACTGGTAAAAGCTACTTAGCCTTAGGAACATATCCATCTATAGGAGTCACTTTAACATATCCTGCATGGCTGGCTTAGTAGTGGTGAAGTCCTTCAACTTGTGTTTATCTGGAATTTGTTTAATCCTTGCTTCAAACTTAAATAATGCTCTTTCCAGGTTGAGGATTCTTGGCTGGAGGTCCTTTGGTTTCATTACATTAACTAGATCATGCCTTTCATTTCTGGATTGTAAAATTTCTGCTGAGAAGTCCGCTGATAGTCTGATGGGGTTCCCTTTATTGGTAATCTTTTTCTCTCTCTGCCTGCATTCAATACTCTCCCCTTGTACTTGATATTTGCCAATTTAATTATTCTATGCCTTGGTGTTTTCTTCCTGGGATTCCTTTCATTAGGGGCTTGCTGTGCTTTCATGCCCTGAGTGTCCAATTCTGTTCCGAGATGGTGGGAATTTTCAACATTTATTTCCTCAAAGAGACTTTCTTTTCCTGTCTCTCCCTCTTCTCCTTATGGTACCTCTATTATGTGAACATTATTCTGTGTGGATTGCTCACACAGCTCTCTTCTTATTCTTTCATTCCCAGAGATCCAGTTTTCTCTCTGTTTTTGGCTTCATTGTTTTCCTGTTCCCTAATTTCCATATTTTACAGCTTTTTCAACCTCTGATAAACTACTTTAAGTCCCTCCACTGTATGACTAATTTCTGATACTGTGTTCTTAAGCTTGAGTGGCTCTTTTGCAGGTCTTCTATCATTTTGTTGACATCCTACCCGAGATATTGAATATTAAAATTTCACTTTGAAATCTTTATGAAGATTGATGATTTGTGTTTCATTTAGCCCTCTTTTGGGGTGGTGTCTTGTAATTTTGTTTGGAACATATTCCTCTGGATGCTTATTTTGTCAGTGTTTCTGTGTTTCTTCCTTTGTATTAGATGGCCCTGCTACATTCAGACCCTTTTCTGTGAGGTCTTCTCTTCTTCCCCAAATGTAGTGGTCTGTTTTGCAAACTTCAGGTCATTTTCAGGTTTAGTTGTTTTGCTGTATTTTTGTGTCTTGAATGTTTTTGGGAGGAGATTTCTACCTTGCCGACCTTCTTTGACACCTTTTTCTCTGTCCACCACTTTTCTGTGTTTTTAAAGCACTTAGACTTATTCAGATAAATACTCAAATACTTTTATAAGTTGCTAATAGCATTCGTGGCATAACTAAATGGTCTAGATTATTCTACAAGTTTCTAACAATGTCAAAATTTGATGGTGGTTTAAGAAATAGGGGACCTTTCATTTAAATCAGAATGGAGTACTTATGTAATTTTGGACAATCCAATGTCGTGGGTATAATGTGTTCATAACAAGTATATTAGATGAATCTTTATCTGAGGTGGTACCTTAAAATTACAATTTTAACAAACATCAATTAGAGCAATGGTAGCACCAATTAAATAGCAATAACTAAATTAAAAGATAAATAGAAATGGTTTCAAAGAGGAAAGACATGCATACAAACTCCCTGGTAATTTTCACAGATACTGTGAAAGCCAAAGGAAACCTCTAGGTGATTCCAGATCCCTGAGCCCTGACAGCAGGACCCTAAATTCATTGTTCAGATACCTAATGACCCCAGATTCCATGATAATTCTAAGTCACTGTGATCTGGGCGGGGAACAGGAGGAACAAAAGGGCCACTTGAGAAATGCTGGAGCTTGAACTTGATGTTAGCAAGTATTTCCCTGATGAGATCATTAACTTTACTCAGTTCTCTGACCTTCCTCTCAGTTGACAGAGATGCCTTACAGCTTCTTGAGCTCTTTTCTCATGGAGAACGATCTTCTATTGATAGAAAGAAAAGGTTTTCTCCAATTATTTCTCCGTCTTTATCCTTCTACTTATAGTAGTTGTATATCTGAAATGTTCAGTACACTAATGGAAGCTGCCTTTGGATTTCTAAACAGTGTATTTCCTGCTCAAAATAATGTGTCTGGAGTGTAATTGTATATTCTTTATGTGATTTACGAAATATTTAAGTACTTTCTACACATTGTACATTTGCAATTATTATTTTTACTTTTCATAATTTTAATGAAATATATAAAAAACCAAAATATGTAAGACAAGTACCTCAGCAAGAGGAACTACTAGTAACATGAAATTAATCATTGCTACAGAACATGTTGGTTTTGCTAGACTTTCAAAACCAGTTTTATGTAAGCACTAGACTCTCATTTGAATATATTAATGTGTTACTGTAATATAAAGTGAATTTTGAAGAACCCCCAGACAATAACACTTTCAATATAAAACTAAAGATATGTGTACCATGGAAGATGAGATTAGCACAAATCAACTATTTGTGAATATTCACTTAGTGTATATGTCTGTATAAGCATACATGAAGAGGTATGTTAAAGACCTAATAGATAACTTTTATTTATAAAAATTATTGTTGTAGACAAGATGTATTTTATAATGGCTCATAGGCAAGGTTCCCACTTAAGGTACTGAAATGATTAATCAGGTAGCTGAGCATCCTGGATTTCTTGGGAAATCTCTAGGGAATTCTTAGCTTCATGTTGAGCTGTCTTGTTGAGCATGTTCCCACCTCCACAGTCAGTATCATGGAAGAAATACTTTCCCCTGAATTAGACCCAGGGGAAATTTGTTGAAAATCTGTTGAAATTTCCCAGGTCCCCAAACTACAGCCCCCTACGCTGGTCTCTCCTATCTCACCTCTTCCTCCCCTGGGTGTTCTTGGGAACACATCACAGCCTCAGAGCTGCAATCATTCACCTTTTCCTTAGAGAGCTTTGAAGTGGTTCTTTCCTCACTGAAAGGATAACTAAGCTCCCCCAGTCCTGAGGAGGCGTGAAGCCTGCTACTTGCTTCTATGACGTTAGATGAAAGGAACCTTCATGGATGAAGAGAATCTATGAAGACTGGAGAGTTCACGGCACATGTGAAGTCATGATAATGAAGGAGTCTCTTTACATCCCAGATTTTCAGAGCTTAATGCACAATCACCATGTGAGTAACACTTGTTTAGCACTCTGGGGAGGACAAAACTGTCCTTGACTATGACAAAAAGAAAAGATTATTTTCCTCATATATTATTCAGTTAAATGGTTGTGATATTTTCACCTTTAGATATATAGACTGATATAAAACCTGCATTTCTTCTAAAATTAATTTTATTGAAAATTGCAAGTATTTTCTCTCACATAAAATTAAGAGAAAAATTCTGGAGTTAAAAACAGTGTGAGCATAAGGGAAAACACACACAAGACTTACACATATGCATGCACACTCACATAAACACATATGCACACAAATAGAAAAGTAGAATTAGGAATGTGGTATAGAGAAAGTCATTTTATCAAATTACAATCAACTCATTGACATATAATAATTGCAAGTTTTTCCTGCCAAATAGTAAAAAATTTATAGTAAACTAAAATCATAATATCTTTCCTTATATACTGCAGGAACTTGTAGCATTTGGTACTTCTGCCTACATACACCTTCTAAAGAATCATCTTTGAAATTAATGGTTACAAATAAATACTGACCTTATTTTGAATTTAAATTATGAGAAAGCTAGTGTGCATTATAAATTAGTGTTGCAGTTGAAAATATAAGAATGTTTCCTATTTTGCATAAATTAATGCTGCAGGTCATTCTGCAAGCAAGAAAGTGCAATGATTCACAAGCTCTTGCCAATCAGGACTGAACAAATGTCAGAAGCAGTCGTTATCAAAATTATATCACGGAAAAAATGAATTTCTCTTTCATTATCCATTTGTCTTTGGATCTCTGTAAAATAGAGGATTTGTAGAGGCAAACTCACTCTTCCAGGATTCCCTTATAAAATAAATTATCTGCCAAATGCATTCACATCATATTTTGTAAATCTGTGTTTTACAGTACTACCTCCATTACAAGACTATGCTTAATCTTTGTCAGAAATGGGCAGTTGTGAGGTCGTTACACTGGAATTAGTTTGATGTGTAGAATTGCAATGTGGTAAGCAAGACACAGTGTTTTATTTAGAGATGCCTCAGCATGTCAATTGATCACCAAGACAAATAGCGTCCAGGGTGGGCAGACATGACAGCAGGTTTTTCATTTCTCAGCCCCCAGGTGCCCTGGATCAGGGAGCGTCAGACAGCAGTAGACTGGGCAAAGTGGCAGTGGCCTGACTGGGAACGGCCCACCTGTTATCTTTGGGAAATTCTGCATCAGCAGGTGAGTGTTAAGCCTTCAGATGTAGCACAGAGGTTTCTAAGGCACGATAGTTACAACACATGTCTTACTGCAAAACTGAATTACATTTTCTGATTTGTACAAACATGAAATCCAGGTTTAGTTGGATTTTGAAATCCACGAATATACTCAGGGTGAACTGGAGAAGTTTCCAGCCCTGATGACGTGGAGTCTATGTCACAGAACGAGCCCCTTGATATTTGTTCAGAGTTCATTAAACAATTTAGAGGTGAGGAAGGACTTGCTGTATTACACATCGGAGAACTAAGGCACAGAAACTAAGCAAAGCCAGGAACTGTGTCTTTCAACAATGGGTGGTGGTATTTAGACCATGACGAGAGGAAGAGAAAGTGTACATTTTGTTGACTCCTGGAATTTTGAGTTAGAATTCCCACAGGTTAGGAAACAGCTGAAACTATAGGTGGTGGGTCATTGCCATTTAGACCCAGGCTGAAGTAAGCAAATGAACTAAGAAATTATTCTGAAAGTATAAATACTGTTTAATTGATAATAAATGCTTACTTATAAATCCTGGAAGAGTTTAGACAAGCCTCTTACTGAGGCCATATTATCCTGTTTTTCCCATTCACTCACCAATGTTTAAGTGCACAAGCTTCACTCATATAAACACACCCTTTCCATCCAGTGAAAATAGCAGGAACTACTGAGATGAACTTAGCAGCAATCAAAGAGCCTGGCTTTATTTTCCAATTAATGATAATGTTAGGTTAAAAAAACCAACCTTTTTATTGTTTTCTAAGTGACATCCATTCCCTACTGCTGACCATGAACTCTCTATGCAGGGTGTCTTGGCAGAAAACAGTCATAGAAGTCAAAGAAACCACTGCCCAGTCATATCTGTGCATTTACTGGTCCTGCCCCTTGACCCTGGGGTGGGGGGAGGGGGCTGCCAACCTCTTCATGTCTTACTCCTTCAGCTGTGAGATTACAATAGTATTGGGACTTTACTCGCTTGTGCTGATTACAATTATTAATAAATAACAACTTCAATACCTTTAAGAACCAAGGTCATTATGAACATTACCACTGCCAAATCTTTTTTTATTGAAGTATTGTTGATACAAATTTATACTGGTTTCAAATATACAACACAGTGGTTCAACTGTTACCCATATTATTAAATCCTCAACCCCTCAATTGTGGTTACTATCAACTTAGAAAGATGTTACAGAGCCTTTGACTACATTCTCCATGCTGGGACCGATTTATATTGTTGTTGCAAATTATTGTGCCTCTTTATCCCCCTCCCCCACCACCAACCTCAACCCCTCCCCCATTATAACCACTAGTAACTTCTCAGTGTCTATGAGTCTAGTGCTGTTTTGTTCCTTCTGTTTTGCTTTGTTTTTGTAGTACACATATAGCTGAAGTCATATGGCATTTCTCTTTCTCCATGCGGCTTATTTCACTCAGTGTAATATCCTCTACATCCATCCATGCTGTTAAAGATGTCAAGATTTCTTCCCTTTTTATGGCTGAATAATATTCCTTTGTGTATTTATACCACCTCTTTTTTATCCATTCATTTATTAATGGACAGTTAGGTTGCTTCCATATCTTGGCTATTGCAAATACTGCACCAATAAACATAGGTGTGCATATATCTTCTTGAATCAGGGATTTTGTTTACTTCAGGTAAATTCCTAGAAGTAGAATTACTGGGTGAAATGTAAATCTATTTTTAGTTTTTTGAGGAAACTCCATAGTGCTTTCCACAGCAGTTGCACCGATTTACTTTCCCACTAACAGTGCAGGGGTGTTCCTGTTTATCCGCATCCTCAGCAGTGTTTGTGATTTCTTGTGTTTTGGATAGTGGCCATATTAACTGGTGTGAGGGGATAACTCACTTTGGTTTGGATTTGCATTTCCCTGATGATTAGCAATGTGGAGCATCTTTTCATGCACCTGTTGGCCATTTTAGTTCTTCTTTGGAGAAGTGTCTGTTCTGGTTTCCTGCCCACTTTTTAATCAGGTTATTTGTTTTTTTGGATGTTGGGGCAAATGAGTTATTTGGGTATTTTGGGTGTTAACCCTTTATCAGGTAAGTTGTTTATGAATATATTCTCCCAGACTGTTGGATGTCTTTATGTTCTGCTGATGGTATCCTTTGCTGTACATTTGCTGTACAGAAGCTTTTTAGTTTGATGTAGTCCCACTTGATCATTTCTTATTTTGTTTCCTTTCATAAACTTTTCAAAGACTTCTAAACACATATATTAGTTAATTTAGAATAGTCCTGCTAGAAAATGATGAAACCGGTACACAGGGTTTTATTAACTTGACAAATGTGTTTAGCTAGTAGGAACAATGAGAAGGTACAGACAAACACACACACATGCTACATGTGAAATGGTCACTACAGATAATTCACATGTCCATCAACACAACTAGGTAACATTTTCTTTATTGTGTATTTTTGTTTACAGTACACAGCTCACTCCTGGAGACCACAGTATTGGATGAAATGATCAACTATACAGGGGTCACTGAGTTCCTTCTCCTGGGATTCTCTGAGGACCCGGAGATGCAAACCCTGCAGGGTGTTCTGTTCCTCGTGGCTTACCTGGCAGCCCTGTTGGGAAATGGACTCATCATCACGCTCATTACTTGGGACCCTCAGCTTCACACACCCATGTACTTCTTCCTGAAGAACCTGTCGTTCATAGATCTCTGCTACATCTCTGTCACTGTTCCAAAGTTTGCTCTCAACTCCCTGATAAATAGGAACAAAATATCCTTCCTTGGATGTGTTTTCCAGCTGCTGTTCTTTGTAACATTTTGTGTTGCTGAAATGGCCGTCCTCACAGTGATGTCCTATGACCGCTACGTGGCCATCTGCCGTCCGCTGCACTATGAGACCATCTTGAACAAGGGGGCCTGTGGGCGGATGGTGGTGGCTTCATATGTCAGTGGGGGGGTCTCTGGAGCCATGCACACGGCAGCAACATTTTCCATAACTTTTAGCTCCAATAAGATCCATCATTTCTTTTGTGATATCCCTCAGATTATTTTGATCTCAGATTCCAAAATGAACACAAGTGAAATGTCAGTGACAGCTTTTGTTGCAAGTATCTCACTAGCATGTTTCATTTCTATTTTATATTCCTATGTGCACATCTTCTCTGCTGTCTCAAGGATCTCCTCCCTGGAGGGCAGGTCCAAAGCCCTCTCCACCTGCCTCCCTCATCTGGTCGTTGTGACTGTCTTTCTTTCAACAGGTGCCTTGGCCTACCTGAAGCCAGCCTCTGAGTTGAAGTCCATTGCAGACCTGGTTTTGTCTGTATTTTACACAGTGGTTCCTCCATCAGTAAACCCCATCATATACAGCCTTAGAAACAAGGACATAAAGGTAGCTCTGGGAAAACTCCTCACAGTTTTAGTAATTAAGTCAAATTAAATATATTTGAGCAGTTTAGATAGAGTTTTCTCCTTTGTTCAAACACATGGCCCTTTCAAATTTTATATTTTATTTAAAGTGGCTGTTTCATATTATTAATGTACTATATTAGTCATTTGGGAACAGCAGTAGATCTGTCAGTGCAGCATGTACTTCAGACAAATGGAAGAAAACAAAGATACCAGTGGAACACTATTACTGTGGTATATTTTGGGCAGTGACCAGCAAAAATTTTTTAGCAGTATAAATATATATTTTTATAATCTAGACTTCCTCATTGAAAAATTAGTTTAGGAGGTTATGAGTAATAACATGTTATGTGCCCATTTTCTCAAGAAAAACTTCATTGGCAATATTCTTTATTAAACAAAACCTAATATAGTTGTTACAACCTGCCCGGCCCTGCACAAGAATGATCCTACAGTTTATCAAATATGTTGCTTACATTCCCTAGATTTTCAGCACCCTTACAGCTATATCATTTCCTGTCATGTGGATCCACACCCTGCTTTTATTGTCCCCACAACCTCAGTATGGACATCCTGGCCCAGGTATGAAACCATGGTCTTTGCTGTTCAGACAGTCAGAAGGAGAGATCATTTATCCTTATAATGGAAGAATGCAGTTTTCCTTTCTCTTGTAGGCTCACAATTAAATAGAAAATAAAGGAGTGTGTGGGTGGAGGGAAGGCTGCTCTCTCCTAGTACTTTTACTTTCTTCCTCCTGCCGAGAGGCTTCCCAGGTATGTCCCTCTCGAGGACAAGGAAGCAAGACCACCTGTGCACCACACTGTCCCAACTGCTACAATATGCTGTTTACAGTACAAATTCAGTAAGTGCGTCATGTCAATGGTGCTATTTCCCTGGGTTCATCATGACACTTGCCATTACGAAAAAGCCTCCATTACAACGGTTTAAGAACATGTGATTACATTCTGGGCAGTGTCAGAGGTGACGTGATGTGGAACTTAAGGGACATGTCCTCATGGTCAGGAGCCCCTCCTCCTTCCCCCCGTGGTGCTCACAGGAATGTGGCTTTGGTGTGGAGGCATTTGGAGCATGTCACAGACATCCACTTACCCAGGACACAGCCATCCCGTGGGATTCCAGCAGAAATGCCCACCTACATTCACCAAAAGTCATGTCCAGTAATTTATGTTGCAGAGACTGGAAACTAACACTATGCTGTAACCCAGTCAAAGAGTTATATTATGTTTCTGATGGTGACATTGAGAGAAACAATATTGATTCAGACAATCACAATCATAATAAAAAGGAGATTGTCAAAAGCAGACCTCATAGGATGATCCCATTAATAACAGACATAGTCATGCTTACTAATTGAGAGTTTGAAGTCATTCAATTGCTTCACTTTGAAAGGTCAATGACTGAAAGTGGATAAAAACTATACTGTTGGAGTGGTAGTAATTTTTATTCTTGTTTCAATCCCATAGTAAGTTTATAAAAATGATCAAGCTGTATGCTTTATTTTTTGTTAATTACTCATATTGTTACACTTTGATATACAATAAAAGCTTACAATGCAATAACCACAAATCAAGAGATAAGATAAAATATCACATGTAGTACATGTATTCTATAATCTTTCTCATAGATATACCTAATTCATGATTAAGGAACAATTGTCAGGTTTAACTTTGTATATTAAAATGTTTAAAGGATGTGGAGAGAGGGCAACCCTCTTGCCCTGTTGGTGGGGATGTACATTGGCGCAGTCACTGTGGAAAGCTGTGTGGACATCCATCAAAGTCTCAAGTAGAAATACTACACAACCCGGTAACTCCTCTTCTAGGAATTTACCCAAGGAAAAAAAGTGTACCTTGAAAAGATATATGCTATGTATTCCATGTTTATTGCTGCATTATTTACAAGAGGTGTTCATCAGTAGATGAAACGATAGATTACTCATAACCACTTTTGGTCTGGTGCTACATGGACACCCAAATAAACCCTTGAAAATTAAAAAAATCAAAGATGAATGAATGAATTGGAAGTGGGACATATATGCAATGGAAAAGTATCAGCCATAAAAAAGAAAGAAATGTCACTATTTGCAACAACATGAATAGACCTAATGAGCATTATGTTAAGTGAAATAAGTCATTTAGAGAAAGACAAATGCCATATGATTTCACTTATAAGAGGAATCTAAATATAAAACAAAATAAAATTAACAAGACTGCAGTGGTTATAGACACTGAGAAGAGAGTGGTGATTACAGTGGGGAATGGGATGGGATTGGTGGGTGAAACTGGTGGAGGGGATAAAGAGGCACAAAATCTCAATGCTAGTATAAATTAGTCATGGGGGTGAAAGTATAGCATAGAGAATATAGTCAGCAATCATGTAACATTTTCCTATGTTGTCAGATAGTAACTATGCAATTTGTGATGAGCATTTCATAATATAGACAGCCATTGAATCACTAATGTATACTTGAATATAATATAATATTGTATGTCAACTGTATGTCAATAAAAACAAATCAATCAATAAATACTCCTCGGCAAAAAAGTACAAATAAATACAAAATTTAAACCCTGGTGAAACTAATAAAGAAATAAGGAAGTTATTACCTACTGTGAAGTAACAAAGAATCCTCCTACTCTTTAGATACATTTTGTTCCTCTTCTTCTTTAGTCATTATGCGGGTATCTTTATTTCATGAAATTGTATTGATCCATTTTTATGGGATAATATATAAAGAAGACATCATTAGAAATGTTATGTCAAAAATATAAAATATTGGAAAAATGAAACACTGCTCCTAAACAGAACTTTAACAAAAGTGGCATAAGAAAGTAATAGAAAAAAGAATGTTTCTACATCTATTAACAAAATTAAATTTTCAATTAAAAACATTCTAAATGAAAAATTCAAGATATCATTGATTCTAACAAACATTTAAGGGAATTATTAATTCTGTCAAAAATATAAAAAATGATTTAATACATTCATCATGTTACCTAATTTTAAATAAGTCTTAGCAAAATAGGAATATAAAGGTCCATCTATATTCTGATAAACAGTAACTATAATAAATATCAAACCAGACGAATATGAAATGTTTGCTATTCTTCTAAATTGAAGAAAAATACAGTGACAGTATAATCTAAGCTTGCTCTGGATTTTATAAACAATGAAATAAAAGATGTAGAGTATTTATAGCAAATATTGGAAAATTTTTAGAGTATATTTAATATGGACTTTAGGATATTTTCAAAAATATTCCATCTCTAAAATGTAGGAGTATATGTCCTCTCTGACAACATGGATAAACCTGGAGGATATTATGTAAAGTGAAATAAGCTAGACACATAATGACAAATAATAAATGATCTTATTTTATATGGAAACTAAAATAGTCAAATTAATAGAAGTAGAGAGTAAAGTGGAGGAAACTAGGGGCTGGAAAGGGGGAAATGGGCAGGCGAGGACCCAACGGTGCAAACCCCCAGTTATGCAAGACAAATACATCCCGTAGATCCACTGTACAGCACAGAGGTAGCCCTAGAAATACTGCGTTACATTACATACTGAAATTTGGTAAGAGGGAATCAGGAAACCTCCAGAGGCGATGGACGTGTCTGCAGCCTCATGGTGATGCAGGTTTCATTGGTTATTCTGATCCCCAAGGTCGCTGAGTTGTGTATAACAAGTATTATGTCAATCATACCACTGTAAAGTGATTTATTAAAATTCTGTACACAAATTATTCAAATTAACAAAATTCCATATATAGAAAATATTCCATTATGAAAGAAAATGCCATTAGAAAATGATGTTTAAACATAATTTACAAGAGCAACAATAAACACTTGGAAGTTCACCACTGAAAATTCACAAGTCTTTACCCAGAATCTATCTATACTACAAAAAAACCACCTACTTAACTGAAGCATATAGTTTTTTCCTGGACTCAAAACATGAATTCAAGTACACTCATTCAAAAGGATTTAATGCTCATCCTAAAGTTTACACTGGAATTGAAAAGGCCAAGAATAAAGAAGTCTTAAAGAAGTTCAAGGGATTGAGAATACTTAAAGATCCTTGAGTAATAAAAAAAGCTGGAAGGTTTATGTCATCAAATATCAAGACTTCTTATGCACATAAATAGTTACAGTACTGGGTCAGAGAGACACAGATCAGCTTAAAGAGCAGAATTCAAAAACGGACCCACTCAAATACAGGCAGTGGGTAATAAAGAATTTTCTACAGTAGGTATATAACAAATTTCTACTACAGAAACATGGAGGAAAAGACCATCCTCTTAATCAATAATGCTGAACCAATCTAATAATAGTTCGGAGGCAATTATTAATGAGCTCCTTCCCCTGTCATGCTCAGATGGACGACCATAGTGAAGGAACAGAGAAATGTGAAGAGCAAAACAATAAACTATCTGGAAGAAAACCTAAATATATGTCCATAAATTTGTGGTTAGGAAAGTTTTTTACACTAAACAAAGAAGCAGTTATAATCTTAGTAATGATGAATTGATATATATTAAATTTGATTAATTTTGAAAGATACCACAAAAATATATATAAATAAGCCACTCAAGGACAATCTAAGAGGAGCTGCATAAATGGCACTGGCTCAAGTACTTCCTTGTGGCCCCATGGGCACTACAAACTGACAGACAT
Organism: Manis pentadactyla; assembly: GCF_030020395.1. NCBI lineage: Eukaryota > Metazoa > Chordata > Mammalia > Pholidota > Manidae > Manis > Manis pentadactyla. Next base: position 57,424,871 of record NC_080031.1, read on the forward strand.
TTGGGTATTTTCTCTAAACATCTCCTTTCCTTCATGACTAGAATTCAATGTATTAGAACACACACACACACACACACACACACACATCTATACACACTTAGAGATCTATGTAATTTATCCACCAATATATCAGAATCTCTGGCTCTTGTGAGATCAACCTTTTATTTCTCATGTTTAGAATGTCCAGAAAACAAAGAGCCAAATATTAAATAAACATGTCATGTGCATGCAATTTTTCTACCTGAAATCACTAGCTTATTATTAAAAAGACAAATTCCTTGTTTTAATAAAAAAATATTTTGCCTTCATGTATCCAATTATGAAACATGAATTCTCTATTCCTACTTACCTTCATAATTATTTTTTAAAAATAATTGCTTCACTAGTAAAAAGGATGTCTCATTGGTACACATTGGTAAACAGGCAAGAACATTTAGCAACCTTACATTATCCTTTCCAGAGCATCAGCATTTACAGAACATACTTTCTAAGGATTTACTGAGTGTCATTAAGACTATAATATGCAAAACACCCAAGGAAGTCAGGCTCTGTCTTTATTTGCAATTTAATACATCTACTGTTGCATTTCATTACTCATTTTAGAAAATGTTCTTTACCCATGGAAATATTACTGTTTAGAATATTCATTCCTGGAGGAATTTAAAGATGCAGGATATAAAGAGCCAGAACCCAAGCTCCTACACACACATACACCAATTCTGCTCCTACACACAGAGCAAATCATCATTAGGATGAAATGAGGCCTGAGTAGACACTTGAGCAGACAATGTGGGATAAATGACCAAATAAAAAATGGCAGGAGAGTTGGAGACATTACTAAGGGAGATCCATCTCTAAGTCAGCCCCTCAGTAAGGAGGCACAACACTGAGGGACTGGAGCACAGACTGGCCTGCCCTGGGCCAGGAAAAACGCACAATTTAGAGGGTTTAACAGGCTAACACACTATTAGTGAAGGTAACGGATTTTTTATTAGAGCACCTGCCAAATGGTGGGGACCTGCTAGAACTCTCCTCAGGACCAGAGGCTCTGGTGAGTGCCAGTGTTCATGTCACCCACACACATTTGTTCTATCTCCAACCCTCACTTGCTGTTTTCTCTTAAATCCATTCTGAGCAATGTCCCGAATCCTGCACCACACGTCTCTCATCAAGGCACTTAACTACCTCCAAATTGTTAATTCTAGTAGTTGAGTTTCAGTCCACATCTTACCTGGTCAGCCACCATGAGAATATCAGCACCTCAGTTACTCCTACCACATTGCAATAGCTTCTGAAATTGTCTCCCAGAAAAACACACATTCCTGATTTGTGAGATCTTGAAACCTTCAAATCACTTGCACTTAAATACTTGCAACTCAGGAATAGACAAATAACCAAATAAAGGTGGGAAAGGACTGGAAAACTCATCCCACAAAATAAGATGAGCAAAGCCTAATATGACAATAATCCCCCCAAAACTACAATTACATAATTAAAAATAAGATTAAGAATGCTGAATCTGGCAAGGGTGTGCTGCAATAAGAACTCTTATTTCCCTTTGGTGGCATTGTGAGAAGATGCAACAATATCTCTTTAAATTAATGGCAGTGACTTATCAAATAAACACATGCAGAGTGATTCTATTCCCAGGTATTGAGCAATAGAAAGGAGCCCATTTGAATAAAAGGCTTCTAAAAGAATATTCATAAAAGACTATTTTTTATAACCCCAAAATGTAAGCATCCCATGTGTCAGTCCTCGAAGAATCAACAAATTCTGGCACATTCCCTCAGTGTCTTACTACCAGCCACACTAAATAGGGAAACAAAAAGAAAACTCTACTGACATTGGCAACAAGTACCTGAGTATCAAAATGTTATTTGGACTAAAAAATCATATGGTGAAGCTCACATATATGAAGATCAGGCTAAACTATTCTGGAAAAGAATCCCTAACAGTTGTTGCTTATAAAGAGAAGATACAGAGGGTGACTGAGTTAGAGCATCAGGAATGATTTGTGAAACAATTTCCTGACATGGATTTGCACTGAACATGTGTATATATTTTTGAAAATACATCGAAGGATAAACTTCTACTGTATAAACAATAAAGATTAATACAAAATGGGTGGTATACCAAAATGTAAAACACAAGCTATAAATCTCCTGGAGGGTGTTTGATGATGACAGAGTAGGAAGACCTTAAGTTCACCTCCTCCCATATACATAGCAAATTCACAGCTTCATAAGGAATAATTATCTACTGATAAAGACCTTAGAACTATATGAACTGCACTTCCACAGCAAAAGACAAAAGAGAGACATCAAGGTTAGGCGAGGCACAGACAAGACTTTTATGGAACCCCAACCAGATGCACTGACCCTGCACACAAGAGGGGTCCCAAATATGGCACTTTCACTTGAAGGGATTGTGTTCCACGTCAGACACCTTGACGCTGCAGACAACACTGGAAGGAGAAGCCCCTCTTATGTCTGATTTTCTAAATCAACATGGATTGAGTCCAGGAAAATCACAGAACTACAGGGAACAAAGATTCTACTCCTGAAGGATTCATAAGCAGACTATCACCCTGAGGTCCAGTGCCAACCAACAGAGTGAAAATTGTCAAGACAAAATGCAAGGGAGATGCACTTACTCATTTTAAAGGCACTTCCAGAGAGGCAGGAAACTGCAGGGTCTTCATCCAGGGATGGAAGCCCTAGTAAACAATATATTCTCAGTCTCATTCCATAGATGGAGCTGACAGACACCAAAGTGAGTAAAAGAAAGGTTATAATAAAATCAGAGTGGAAATAAATGAAAACAGAGTAAAAAGGGACAATAGAAAAAGATCAATGAAACTCATAACTGGTTCCTTGAAAAGTTAAATTAATTGTGTAAATTTCTGGCAAAACCAGTAAAAAACAGAGAGAGACCAAATAAATAAAAACAGAAATATCAAAGTGTAGAAGTTACAACTGATGCAACAGAAAGGCAAAGGATCATAGGAGATTACTACGAACAGTTACAAGCTAACAAATTAGAAACCTCGAAGAAGTGGGCAAAATGTTAGAGACATAAAATCTTTCAGGAATAAATTGTGAAGAAATAAAAAGTCTGAATAGGCTAATTAAAATAATTAAATTGAATCACTAGTTTAAAAACTCCTAAAAATAAGGCCCAGCATAGGCAGTTTTACAAGTAAATTCTACCAAACATGCAAAGGACAGACATGTATCCTTCACAAATTTCTCCTTAATATTTAAAATTAAGGAACACTTCCAAAATTATTTTATATGGTCAGCATAACACCGATTACAAAATGAATGACTCCACAAAGAAAATTCTAAGCCAATATAGTGATGAACATAGACATGACAACCCTCAACAAATCAGCAAACTGAAATCAGCAATACATTAAAAAAGATGAGACACCACTATCAAATAGATATTCCAAGGATGTATGGATGATTCAAATGCATAGATCAATCAGTGAGGTACACACACGAACAAAAGATGCAAATCATATGATCATCTCAATAGATGCAGAAAAAGCATCTTTTTTGTGTTATAAACTTGCTTTACTGTTTAAAAAAATTTTTTTATATCATTAATGTACAGTTACTTGAACATTATGGTTACTAGACTCCCCCTATTATCAAATCCCCCCCACATGCCCCATTACAGTAACTGTCCATCAGTGTAGTAAGATGCTATAGAATCACTACTTGTCTTCTCTGTATATACTGCCTTTCCCATGTCTCCCTCCAGTACATTATGTGTGCTAATCATAATGCCCCTTTTTCCCCCTTAACCCTCCCTTCCCACCCCTCCTGCCCAGTCCCTTGCCCTTTGGTACCCGTTAGTCCATTCTTGGGTTCTGTGAGTCTGCTGCTGTTTTGTTCCTTCAGTTTTTGCTTTGTTCTTATACTCCACAGATGAGTGATATCATTTGATACTTGTCTTTCTCCGCCTGGCTTATTTCACTGAGCATAATACCCTCTAGCTTCATCCATGTTGTTGCAAATGATAGGATTTGTTTTCTTCTTATGGCTGAATAATATTCCATTGTGCATACATACCACATCTTCTTTATCCATTCATCTACTGATGGACACTTAGGTTGCTTCCATTTCTTGGCTATTGTAAATAGTGCTATAATAAACATAGGGGTGCTATGTCTTTTTCAAACTGGGTTCCTTCACACTTAGGGTAAATTCCTAGGAATGGAATACCTGGGTCAAATGGTATTTCTATTTTTAGTTTTTTGAGGAACCTCCATACTGCTTTCCATAATGGTTGAACTAGTTTACATTCCCACCAGCAGTGTAGGAGGGTTCCCTTTTCTCCACAACCTTGCCAACATTTGCTGTTGTTTTTCTTTTGGATGTTGACCATCCTAGCTGGTGTGAGGTGATATCTCATTGTGGTTTTAATTTGCATTTCTCTGATGACTAGCGATGTGGAGCATCTTTTCATGTGCCTGTTGGCCATCTGAATTTCTTCTTTGGAGAAGTGTCTGTTCAGCTCCTCTGCCCAGTTTTTAATTGGCTTATTTGCTTTTTGTTTGTTGGGGTGTGTGAGCTCTTTATATAATTTGGATGTCAACCCCTTATCAGACCTGTCATTTATGAATATATTCTCCCAGACCATAGGATGTCTTTTTGTTCAATTGATGGTGTCCTTTACTGTACAGAAGCTTTTTAGTTTGATATGGTCCCACTTCTTCATTTTTGCTTTTGTTTCCCTTGCCTGGGGAGATATGTTCATGAAGAAGTTGTTCATGTTTATGTCCAAGAGATTTTTGCCTATGTTTTTTTCTAAGAGTTTTATGGCTTCCTGACTTACATTCATGTCTTTGATCTATTTTCAATTTACTTTTGTGCATGGGGTTAGAAAATATCCCAGTTTCATCCCCTTACATGTAGTTGTCCAGTTTTACCAACACCAGCTGTTGAAGAGGCTGTCATTTCCCCATTGTATATCCATGGCTCCTTTATCATATATTAATTGACCATATATGTTTACATTTATATCTGGGCTCTCTATTCTGTTCCACTGGTCTATGGGTCTGTTCTTGTGCCAGTACCAAATTGTCTTGATTACTGTGGCTTTGTAATAGTCCTTGAAGTTGGTGAGCGAAATGCCTCCTGCTTTATTCTTCTTTCTCAGGATTGCTTTGGCTATTATGGGTCTTTTGTGGTTCCATATGAATTTTAGAACTATTTGCTCTGGTTCATTGAAGAATGCTATAGGTATTTTGATAGAGATTGCATTGAATCTGTAGATTGCTTTAGGCCAGATGGTCATTTTGACAATATTAATTCTTCCTAGCCAAGAGCATGGGATGAACTTCCATTTATTAGTGTCCTCTTTAGTTTCTCTTAAGAGTGTCTTGTAGTTTTCAGGGTATAGATCTTTCACTTCCTTGGTTAGGTTCATTCCTAGGTATTTTATTCTTTTTGATGCAATTGTGAATGGAATTGTTTTCCTGATTTCTATTTCTGTTACTTCATCATTAGTGTATAGGAATGCAACAGATTTCTGTGTATTAATTTTGTATCCTGCAGCTTTGCTGAATTCAGATATTAGATCTAGTAGTTTTGGAGTTGATTTTTTAGGGTTTTTATGTACAATGTCATGTCATCTACAAACAGGAACAGTTTGACTTCTTCCTTGCCAATCTGGATGCCTTTTATTTCTTTGTGTTGTCTGATTGCTGTGGCTAGGACCTCCAGTGCTATGTTGAATAAAAGTGGAGAGAGTGGTCATCTTTGTCTTGTTCCTGATCTTAAAGGAAAAGCTTTCAGCTTCTCTCTGTTAAATATAATGTTGGCTGTGTGTTTGTCATATATGGCCTTTATTATGTTGATGTACTTGCCCTCTATACCCATTTTGTTGACAGTTTTTATCATGAATGGATGTTGAATTTTGTCAAGTGCTTTTTTAGCATCTAGAAAAAGCATCTTTTGAGAAATTCAAGATCAATTTATGATAAAAACTCTCAACAAAGTGGGCATTCAAGAAACATTCTCAACAATTACAGTCCTATTTATCAAAAACCTACTGCTAACTTCATTGTCAAATGGCAAAGAAAAGCTGAAAGATTTTCCTCTAAGATCAGGCATAAGACAAGGATATCTAAACTGGCTATTCTTTTTCCATGTAACATTGAAAGTCCTATCCACAGGAATCACAGAAGAAAAGCAAATAAAATACATCCAAAGTGGAAAGGAAGAAATAAAACTGTCACTATTTGTACATAACATTTTACTTTATATGGGAATTTTTTTTTAGGTACATTTTTTTTTGGTATCATTAATCTACAATTACATGAGCAACATTATGGTTACTAGACTCCCCCTATTATAAATTCCTCACCACATACTCCAATATATATGGGAAATCTTTAAGACTCCACCAAAACTCTATTAAGAGTTAATATGAATTAAGTCACAAGATACAGAATTGACATACAGAGATCAATTTTGTTACTATATAATCATAACTATCAGAAAGAACAATTAAGAAAACAAACTCATTTACAACTGAAAAAAAATAACAATTTTTGATAAATTTTAACCATGAGAAGAATGACCTGTGTATTTATTAAAAACTAAAAGACATTGAGGTAATAAATTGAAAAAGACACAAATAATTTTCAAGATACTCCACACTCACAGATTGGAAAGTAATATTGTTAAAATATCCATACTGCACAAAGTATCTACAGATCAAATGCAATCCCTATTGAAATTCCAATGGCATATTTTGCAGAAATAGGATAAACAAAAAAATCCTTAAATTTATATGGAACAAAAGAACCCATATTGCCATAGAATTCTTGAGAAAGAACAAACCTGGATATAGCATGGTTCCTGGGTTCAAACTATCCTGTAAACCCATAGTAATCAAAACAGTGTGGTATTTTCCTAAAAGGAAACATATACATCAATGAAGGGAATAGAAAGCCTGGATATAAACCCACACATACAGTTGATTAATATATGACAAAAGAGCCAAGAATATATACCTAAGATATACACATGGGATACTGAATAAACGAGGTTGGGAATACTGGACAGCCACAACAAAATAATGAAACTTTGTTGCTGTCTTACACACTGTGCAAAATTAACTCAAAATGATGTCAACATTTCAGTGTAAGACCTGAAATCATTAAACTGAGCTCCTTGATAAAGGTCTGGAACATGATTTTTTTGTATATGACACCAAAACCAGGGAACAAAAGTACCTACTCCACTAGCTTTTTTGTTGTCTTATTTTAACAGGTTAATTAAAGTATGACTGATATGCAATAAGCTGCATATATTTCCAGTGCACAAATTGATAATGTGCACAGTCAAATGTACAGACCTTCAAAATATTTATTTCAAGTCAAAATAAACATAAACATTATCCCCAGTAGTTTCCTTGAGCCCTGTGGTCATCCCTCCATTTGGTTTTCCATGTCTCCCAAACCCCAACCTGAACTGCTTTCTCTGACTATATATATGTCCGAATTCTCTAGTTACACATAAATGAAGCAGATAATTGTTTTTGTTAGGCTTCCTCACAGATCATAATAATTTTGAGTGTCATCCATGAGATTTTCTTAATAAATAGTTTATTCATTTATTGCAAAGTAAGTTTTGAATGTAGGACATACCACACTTCATTTATCCATTCTCTGTTGATAGACATATGCATTGTTTCTAGTATCAGTCTATGAAAAATAAACTACTGGAAAACATTGCTAGTCAGGTGTTTCTGGTTATCCTGCATAAATACTTAGGTGTGGCAGGCCTTTACCATATTATTTGTCAATGTTTTAAGTTTTTTTGTGATTGTGTGATGAGAATTATGTATCTATTCTTCTTTACATCTTAGATAAAGTCTCTTATTGGATGTATTACTTGGAAATATTTTCTAAACATCTGTGGTTTGTTTTGGGATATGTTATTTGTTCTTTCTGCATCAAGGCAAAACTTGTTTTGACTGCACAAATTTGAGGAGTATTTCAGTAAACAACAAATAATATTTTACACAAAATAAAAAATGTTTAAAAAATGACAAAACATAAAACAAAGGGTTGAAATTCTTAATTCCCTTAATTATTCAAGGAATTTATGATTAACCTAATGAAAATATTATGAAGTATGAAGAGGAAAGAGACTCATAGATGTTATCTTGTAATTGTAAGTTTTCAGGTATTAGTTTCTGTGAAAGCCAAGTCAAATCTGGAGGGGACTCCAGATCCCTGAGCCCTGAAAATTTGACTCTTCTCTTTACCTGGGGCCTCAAGGCCCTGAGGAACTCTATGATAATTCTGGGATCCGTGAGCTGGGCGCAGAACAGTAGGAACCAATAGGCCCCATGGGAAAGGCTGGAACTTGAAGTTAGCAAGTATTTCCCTGATGATTTCTTTTCTCAGCTCTTTGAGCTTCCTCTCAGTGGACAGAGATGTCAAACAACTTGAGAATTTCTCAAGAAGAGAATCTCCTTTGATAGAAAGAAGGGGTTCTTTCTAATACTTTATCCATGATTTCAGCCTTCTTGTAAATATTACATATTTTAAATGTGCATCCCATAGTTTTACACACTTTGAGAAGCTGCTTCTAGATTTCTAAGCAGGGCATCCCCTCCTCAAACAATTTTCTTTGGAGTTGAATTTTATGTTCTTTATGTGATTCAGGCAGTTATTAAAAAAATTTTTAAGGTATGATTGATATACACTCTTATAAAGGTTACACATGAAAAAACAATGTGGTTACTACATTCACCCACATTATCAAGTCCCCACCCACACCCCAATGCAGTCACTGTCCATCAGTGCAGCAAGTTGCCAGAGATCCACTATGTCCCTTCTCTGTGATACACTGTTCTCCCCGTGATCCCCCACACCATGTGTACTAAACATAATACCCCTCAGTCCCCTTCTCCCCCCTCCCCCCTCCCACACCCCTCCCCTTTGGCAACCACTAGTTCATTCTTGGAGTCTCCGAGTCTGCTGCCACTTTGTTCCTTCAGGTTTGTTTCATTGTTATACTCCACGAATGAGGGAAATCACTTGGCATTTGTCTTTCTCCGCCTGGATTATTTTACTGAGCATAATGTCCTCCAGCTCCATTCATGTTGTTGCAAATGGTAGGATTTGTTTCTTTCTTATGGCTGAATAGTATTCATTGTATATATGTACCACATCTTCTTTATCCATTCATCTACAGAAAGACACTTAGATTGCTTCCATATCTTGGCTATTGTAAAAAGTACTGCAATGAACATAGCAGTGCATATGTCATTTTGAATCTGAGAAGTTGTATTCTTTGGATATATTCCAAGAAGTGGGATTCTGGGGTCAAACTGTATTTCTATTTTTAGTTTTTTGAGGAAACTCCATATTGCTTTCCACAATGGTTGAACTAGCTTACATTCACACCAGCAGTGTAGGAGGGTTCCCCTTTCTCCACATCCTTGCCAACATTTGTTGTTCTTAGTCTTTTTGATGCTGGCCATCCTTGCTGGTGTGAGGTGATATCTCATTGTCATTTTAATTTGCATTTCCCTGATGATTAGTGATGTGGAGCATCTTTTCATGTTTCTGTTGGCCATCTGAATTTCTTCTTTGTAGAATCGTCTCTTCATATCCTCTGCCCATTTGTTAATTGGGTTATTTGCTTCTTGGGTGTTGAGGCAGGTAAGTTCTTTATATATTTTGGATGTTAACCCCTTGTCGGATATGTCATTCACAAATATATTCTCCCATACTGTAGGATGCCTTTTTGTTTTATTGATGATGTCCTTTGCTGTACAAAAAGTTTTTAGTTTTATGTAGTCCCATGAATTCATTTTTGCTTTTTTTCCCCTCGCTTGAGGAGCTGTGTTCAGGAAGAAGTTGCTCATGCTTATATTCAGGAAATGTTTGCCTATGTTGTCTTCTAAGAGTTTTATGGTTTCATGACTTACATTCAAGTCTTTAATCCATTTTGAGTTTACTTTTGTGTATGGGGTTAAACAATAATCCAATTTCATTCTCTTGCATGTAGCTGTCCAGTTTTGCCAACACCAGCTGTTGGGGAGGCTGTTGTCTCCCCATTGTATGTCCATGGCTCCTTTATAATATATTAATTGACCATATATGGTTGGGTTTAAATCAGGGCTCACTAGTCTGTTCCATTAGTCTATGGGTCTGTTCTTCTGCCAATACCAAATTGTCTTGATTACTGTGGCTTTGTAGTAAAGCTTGAAGTTGGGGAGCATAATTCCCCCTGCTTTATTCTTCCTTCTCAGGATTGTTTTGGCTATTCGAGGTCTTTTGTGGTTCCATATGAATTTGAGGATGATTTTCTCTAGTTCATTGAAGACTGCTGTTGGTATTTTGATAGGAATTGCATTGAATCTATAGATTGCTTTAGGCAGGATGGCCATTTTGACAACATTAATTCTTCCTATCCATGAGCATGGGATGAATTTCCATTTATTGGTATCTTCTTTAATTTCTCTCATGAGCATCTTGTAGTTTTCAGAGTATAGGTCTTTCACTTCCTTGGTTAGGTTTATTCCTAGGTATTTTATTCTTTTTGATGCAATTGTAAATGGAATTGTTTTCCTGATTTCTCTGCTAGTTCATTGTTAGTGTATAGAAATGCCACAAATTTCTGTGTATTAATTTTGTATCCTGCAACTTTGTTGAATTTGGATATTAGATCTAGTAGTTTTGGAGTGGATTCTTTAGGGCTTTTTATGTACAATATTATGTCATCTGCAAAAAGGGACAGTTTAACTTCTTCCTTGCCAATCTGGATGCCTTTTATTTCTTTGTGTTGTCTGATTGCCGTAGCTAGGACCTCCAGTAGTATGTTGAATAAAAGTGGGGAGAGTGGACATCCTTGTCTTGTTCCCAATCTTAAAGGAAAAGCTTTCAGCTTCTCGCTGTTAAGTATAATGTTGGCTGTGGGTTTGTCATATATGGCCTTTATTATGTTGAGGTACTTGCCCTCTATACCCATTTTGTTGACAGTTTTTATCATGAATGGATGTTGAATTTTGTCAGATGCTTTTTCAGCATGTATGGAGATGATTATGTGGCTTCTGTTCTTCTTTTTGTTGATGTGGTGGATGATGTTGATGGATTTTCGAATGTTGTACCACCCTTGCATCTCTGGCATAAATCCAACTTGATCATGATAGATTATCTTTTTGCTGTATTTTTTAATTCAGTGTGCTAATATTTTGTTGAGTATTTTTGCATCTATGTTCATCATGGATATTGGTCTGTAATTTTCTTTTTCTGTGTTGTCTTTGCCTGGTTTTGTTATTAGAGTGATGCTGACTTCATAGAATGAGGTTGGAAGTATTCCCTCCTCTTCTATTATTTTGGAAAATTTTAAGGAGAATGGGTATTAGGTCTTCACTAAGTGTTTTATAAGATTCAGCAGTGAAGCCATCTGGTCCAGGAGTTTTCTTCTTAGGTACGTTTCTGATTAATAGTTCAATTTCATTGCTGGTAATTGGTCTGTTTAGATTTTCTGTTTCTTCCTTGGTCAGCCTTGGAAGGTTGTATTTTTCTAGAAAGTTGTCCATTTCTTCAAGGTTCTCCAGTTTGTTAACATATAATTTTTCATAGTATTCTCTAATAATTTTTTGTATTTCTGTGGTGTCCATAGTGATTTTTCCTTTCTCATTTCTGATTCTGTTTATGTGAGTAGACTCTCTTTTTTTCTTGATAAGTCTGGCTAGGGGTTTATCTATTTTGTTAATTTTCTCAAAGAACCAGCTCTTGCTTTCTGATCCTTTCTATTGTTTTATTCTTCTCAGTTTCATTTATTTCTGCTCTAATCTTAATTATGTCCCTCTCCCTCCTTCTACTGACTTTGGGCCTCATTTGTTGTTCTTTTTCTGGTTTCATTAATTGTGAGTTTAGACTGTTTATATGGGATTGTTCTTCTTTCTTGACGTAGGCCTGTATTGCAATATACTTTCCTCTTAGCACAGCCTTGGCTATGTCCCACAGATTTTGCAGTGTTGAATTATTGTTGTCATTTGTCTCCATATATTGCTTGATCTGTTTTTATTTGGTCATTGATCCATTGGTTATTTAGTAGCATGTTGTGAAGCTTCCATGTGTTTGTGGGATTTTTCATTTTCTTTGCATAATTTATTTCTAGTTTCATAGTTTTGTGATCTGAGAAACTAGTTGGTACAATTTCAATATTTTTGAATTTACTGAAGCTCTTTTTGTGGCCTAGTATATGATCTATTCTTGAAAATGTTCTATGTGCACTTGAGAAGAGTGTGTATTCTGTTTCTTTTGGGTGTAGAGTTCTGTAGATGTCTGTTAGGTCCATCTGTTCTAGTGTGTTGTTCAGTGCCTCTGTCTCCTTACTTATCTTCTGTCTGGTCTGTCCTTCAGAGTGAGTGGAGTGTTGAAGTCTCCTAGAATGAATGCATTACATTCCATTTCCCCTTTTAATTCTGTCAGTATTTGTTTCACATATGTTGGTGCTCCTGTGTTGGGAGCATAGATATTTATAATGGTTATATCTTCTTGTTGTATTGACCCCTTTATCATTATGTAATGTCCTTCTTTGTCTCTTGTTACTTTCTGTGTTTTGAAGTCTATTTTGTCTGATTCAAGTATTGCAACTCCTGCTTTTTTCTCTCTGTTAGTTGCATGAAATATCTTTTTCCATCCCTTCACTTTTAGTCTGTGTATGTCTCTGGGTTTAAAGTGAGTCTCTTGCAGGAAGCATATAGATGGGTCTTGTTTTTTTATCCATTCAGTGACTGTATGTCTTTTGATTGGTACATTCAGTCTATTTACATTTAGGGTGATTATTGATAGGTATGTACTTATTGCCATTGCAGACTTTGGATTCGTGGTTACCAAAGGTTTAAGGTTAATTTCCTTACTATCTAAGAGTCTAACTTAACTCACTTAATATGCTGTTACAAACACAATCTAAAGGTTCTTTTCTGTTTCTCCTCCTTTTTCTTCCTCCTCCATTCTTTATATATATTAGGTATATTCCATACTTTTTGTCTATCCCTTAATTGACTTTGGGGATAGTTAATTTAATTTTGCATTTGCTTAGTAATTAGCTTTTCTAATTTCTTTACCATGGTTTTATTACCTCTGGTGACAGCTATTCCACCTTAGGAACACTTCCATCTATAGTTAGTCCCTCCAAAATAAACTGTAGAGGTGGTCTGTGGGAGGTAAATTCTCTCGGCTTTTGCTTATCTGGAAACTGTTTAATCACTCCTTCAAATTTAAGTGATAATCTTGCTGGATAAAGTAATCTTGGTTCCAGGCCCTTCTGCTTCATGGCATTAAATACATCATGCCACTCCCTTCTGGCCTGTAAGGTTTCTGCTGAGAAGTCTGATGTTAGCCTGACGGGCTTTCCTTTGTATGTGATATTATTTCTGTCTCTGGCTGCTTTTAACAGTCTGTCCTTATCCTTGATCTTTGCCAATTTTATTACTATATGTCTTGGTGTTGTCTTCCTTGGGTCCCTTGTGTTGAGAGATCTGTGGATCTCCATGGCCTCAGAGACTATCTCCTTCCCCATACTGGGGAACTTTTCAGCAACTTCCTCCTCAAAGACCCTTTCTATCCCTTTCTCTTTCTCTTCTTCTTCTGGTACCCCTATAATGCAAATATTGTTCCATTCAGATTGGTCACACAATTCTCTCAATATTCTTTCATTCTTAGAGATCCTTTTTACTCTCTGTGCCTCAGCTTCTTTGTATTCCTCTTCTCTAGTTTCTATTTCATTTATCTTCTCCTCCACTGTATCCAACCTGCTTTTAATACCCTCCATCATGCTCTTCAGTGATTGGATCTCTGACCTGAATTCATTCCTGTGTCCTTGGATATCTTTCCGTACCACCATTAGCATGTTGATTATTTTTATTTTGAAGTCCCTTTCAGGAAAATTCATAAGGTCCATGTCATTTAAATCTTTCTCTGGAGTTATAGGAATTTTACCCTGGACCAGGTTCCTTTGGTGTTTCATGTTTGTATATGGCTCCCTTTAGTGTCCAGAAGCTCTATTCTGGAGCTGCTCAGCCCCTGAAGCAATTTCGGGGTCACAGGGGAGCAGTATTGGTGCCTGGTGGGAGGAAAGAGCTGTTCCCTGCTTTCTGGCTGCTGTGCCTGTCTCCACTCCCTGTACCAGTGGGCCAGGCACACAGGTATAAGCTTTTGTCCCAGAGCAGCTGGATATGGATCCCTGCTTTCCACAAGCAGCTGGAATCTCACTCTCCCCAGGAATTCTTCCTGTATTAACTTTTCAACCCGGTAGTCATGCGAGTATCATGAAAGCACCATGAAATGCAGGTTTGTGCTCACAGAGCAGATCTCCAGAGCTAGGTATTCAGCAGTCCCAGACTTCCACTCCCTCCCTGCTCCATTTCTCTTCCTCCCACCAGTGAGCTGGGGTGGGGGAAGGTCTTGGGTCCCGTCTGGCCACAGCTTTGGTACATTACCCCATTCGGTGAGGTCTTCACTTTTCTCCAGGTGTATGCAGTCTGGTGCTGTCCTCTTTCCTGTTGCTCTCTCAGGATTAGTTGCACCATCTATATTTTCTAATTGTATCCAGTTTTAGGAGGAAGCCTCTGTCTCTCCTCTCATGCCACCATCTTTAATCCAGAGTCCTGATTCAGACAGTTTTATAAGCATTTCCTACTCATTACATATTTGCAATTACTACTCATTTTTCATCTTGTTAAACAAAAAAATAATAACAAAAGATAACATGTAAAATAATAATAAGTACATGTATTCCAGCAGGAGGAAATAATAATTTCATCATATTAATTTTCCTTGCAGAAAACATATGTCAATTCTCTCAGATTTTTAAAATCAGTTCCCATAACTAGCACTAGATTCCAATTTAAAAATATTATACCTGTTTGGAATATAAATAAGTAATCTTTTTAAAAAACTATAGGCAATATAATTTTTACTATAAAACCAAAGAAACATGCACAATGAAGGCAGAAATTAGCTCAATGGATATATGTTGTGTAAGATAGAAATTTTAAAGACCTAATATTTAACTTTTAATTATACAAATCATTTTTCTAGACAACTTTTTTATAATAGCTCATAGAAGAGGTTTTGCATTTATGGTACTCAGAAAATTAATTTGGTAGATCAGCACTAGGCATTTAAATTCTCTCGGAGGTTTCCTACCTTAATGCTGAACTGCTTTGCTAAGCTGGTCTTTTTTCACCAACCAGCGTCACAAAAGAAATGCTTTTCCCTGAAGCAGACCTGTGGGTTTATTCCCTGGTCTGATTCCCCAGGTCCCTGACTGGCAACTGCCCCTCCTGGTCTGCTCCCCCCTCCTCTTCTCCTGGGAGTCCTGGAAGGACTCAGGGGAGACCCCAGAGCCTCAGAGCTGCAACCATGTGCCTTTTCTGAGGGAGCCAGGAAGTGATCTCTCAGTGAGAGGATTACTGAGTTCCCCCAGTTCCAGTTGAGATACAAGCCTACTACTATTTCCTATTACAATAGATTGGAACAAATCTTCCTGGATGAAGAGAATCTCTGAAGATTGGAGAGTTCAAGTCACACATAAAATTGCTGTAATAAGGAAACTGTCTTATAGCAAAGGTTTTCAGAGATTAATGCATGATAAAAATGTAAGTAACCTTTATTTGGCACTCTTGGATAGGATAAAATACTCATTGTCTATAAAAAGGATTATTTTTCTAACATATTGTCCAATTGAATGGTTACGTGTGATCCTTTCATCTGATATGTAGATATGTAGACCCTGGTTCAAAACCTATATTTACTCTAAAATGATGGGTTTCATTGAAAATTTCAATTTTTTTTCTAAGATACAGTTAAAAGAGAAAAATCCCAGAATCAAAAACAAGATAGTTGTGAGCATAAGTAAAAGCAGACACACATGCATACACATGCAGGCATTTTAAGGCATGCTCATATACACATGAATAGGAAAGTACACTTAAGAATGTGGTATGGATAAAGCCATTTGTCAAAACGTACACAGAAATACAGTAAGTAGTATTTTTTTCTGTCCCGATGAGTTCCAAAATATAACAAAACATCACAAAGTTAAAAATCAAAACACCTCTTACATCCTGCAGGAACCTGTAGTTTTTGTACCTTTGCCTATGTATTCTTAAAACCATCTTCCAATTTCACTTTTGAGAATTAATTCTGCCAATATATTGCATTTAATTTATGAGAAAGATAATGAACATTTTAAATGAATGTTATATCTTCAAAGTATATTCTGATCAGTACATTTTTATTTACATATAAAGTAACCCTACAGATGGTTCTGTAAGCCAGAAAGGACAATGACTCATGAGCTCTTACCAGTATGATTAAAAAATGATTAGAAGCATTTATCAAAATTATAATACAGGGAAAAGGGTTTCTCTGTGATCATTTCTTTTTCCAAGGCTCTCTTTAAAATAGATTTGGAGAGAAATATCTCGCTGTTCTATAAATCTGTTATAAAAGAATTTATCTGCCAAATGTATCCACATCTGAGGGATTTTCTTATGTGTGTTTTACAGCACCATCTCCATTACCAGAATATTCTTCATCTTTGTCAGACAGTGAGCAGTTGTGATATTTTAGCTCTGAAATTAGTTTGACATACACAATTGCAGTGTGGCAACTAAAACCTAGTGGTTTTATGTAGAGATGCCTCAGTATTCCTTCTGCCACCAAGAGGAGTGGTGTGCAGGACCCAGGAAAAGGGCAACAGCATTTCACATCTCAGCACTCAGATGGTCCGGATCAGGGAGCTTCCAACCCCAGTAGACCACATAGACTGGGAGCGGCTGACCTGAGGGTGAGCCTGCCCATGATCTTTGGCAAATTCTTCATGACAGGACCGTCATGGTCTGGACCCCAGACCCAGTACAGTTTTCTAAGACACAGAGTAGTTGGTGCTGATGCATCAGACTAGGAGACTGAGTTACATATGCTGACTCATATACACATGCAATCCAGGCTCAGATGGGATTTGGAAATCTATAAATGTCCTCAGGCCTTATCAGAAATGTTTCCAGCACTTTCTTCACAGGCTCCATTTCATGGATGAATCCTTTGCTATTTGTTTGGACTTTATAAAGCCAGTTAAAGATGAGGAAAAAATTGCTGTATTATATCTTAGATAATTAAGACAGAGACATTGAGCAAAAGTCAGGAACATCGTCTTTCAATAATAGGCACTGGTATTTAAGGCCATAGCCAGAGGGGGAGGAAATGTAATTTTTGTTGAGTGCTGGAATTTTGAGTTAGAAGTTTTGCCATTCTTCCTATTGAATTCAGAAAACTTCTTATTAATTGTTAAAAGCTGCAATTAGAGGTGGAGGATTCCATCATCTAGACCCAGAGTGAAGTATACAAATAATCTGGGAATAATATATTCTGAAAGTGTAAACACAAGTAGTCTGTGATGCAAAACTAATTATTATTAAAAAACAGAACTGGAAGATTTAAAGATGCTCTAATTGAGACAATGTTCTCTTTGCCAGCCCTTTATGCACCAGTGAGTAAGTGCCCCAGCTGCATGCACATATAAACACCCTTTCCATCAGCGAGGCTGGCAGGATGTAGGAGACGAAGTTGTTTGTACCACTCGAATGGCCTGGCTCTCATTTTCTGTCTTTTAACATTCATGTTGGGTTAAAATTAAACTTATCTTTTATTGTTTTCTAAACTACATCTATTGCCTCCAGCCTGCCAAGATCCCCCTATGCTGTGTCTCTTCTGAGAACAGGGATCATAGAAGTCAGTGAAAAACCTTCCTGTCTCATCTCTGCCATGTTACTTGCTGTGCCCCTTGGCCCTGGGGCTGGAGGTGGGGGAGCAATCAACCTGTCTGTGTCTTACTATCCTCAGTTGTGAAATGACAGTAGTATTGGCACCTTACTCTCTTGTTCACCATGCAGACTAAAATTATTAAGAAATAACAACTTCAACATCTTCAACAATTCATTAGTGGTGATGACCATCACCTTTTCCAAAGTCATTTTATTAGTAAAGTGCTTCAGAGACTTCTAAATATGTATTAACTAATTTAGTACCTAAAACAATCCTGCATCAAATCGATGACTTAGGCACAGAGGGTTTAAATAACTTGAAATATCTATAACGAGTAAGGAACAACAATAAGGGACACATGCAAAAATGTGGGGAGCCCTGCTTGTAACCACTACATTTAACTTTGCCTGATGCACAGTAAACACTAAATAAATGCCTAATATCAATGTCTAATAATAAATTATGATAATAAATAAATATATAATAATAAATACCTATCTTTTTCACTCTCATTTAGTAGCTGCTTATAGACATTGATGTTTACCTCATTCCAAACACTGTATAAACAATATACCTATTCCTCTTAATAAACTTCCATGGGCTCCACATGTAATGTCTTGGTAGCTGTCATCAGACTTACTCACCCATAATGTCAAGCCAATACCACAAGGTAACCCACCCCCTACATGGCAGACTCAGGCTGAAAACAGGAATCTTTCTGATCCCTGATCTGTCCTTTCCCCTATATTATAAGAACCTCACAGTCCTCATTATAAACATAAAGAATTCCCCCTTTTTCCCCAAAATGAGCTGGCTAAAATTCAGAAATGGATTAAAATAATTTATTACCACCTGCACAAATCAGAAGTCTTCCAACAAAATATCTGAGAAATGCTGAACATTTGGCATGTTTTTTTTCTGCTGTGACTTTACAATAAGACTAACATTTACCTTTCTTCAAACATCCACATCATAGGAATCCTTTCTAAGGGTTAGAAAACTTTGGCTCATCAATGTTAAATTATTTTTAACTGTGGTAAAACACAGGTAACAAATTTTCCATCTTACCCACTGTTAAGTATACAGTCAAGTGGTGGCAACTACAGTCACACACTTGGGCCACCATCCTCACACCCATCTCCGGAACTGTCTCTTTCTGCAAAACCAAAACTCCACATCCAAGAAGCAATAGCTCCAAGGCCCTCATCCCCTGGGCCTTCGCACTGCCAGTTAGTCTCTGTCTACATGACATGTTCCAGGCACCCCGTATAAGTGCAATCATATAGCAGTTCTCATTTTGTGTCTGCATTGTTTCAATGACCATAATGTACTCAAGGCTGACTCGTGTTTAAAGATAACAAATAAAACCAAGAAGCAATATTAAATATCTATGCACCTAATGAGAATGTTAAAATAAGTTTCCAGAAACACCTTGGTCTTTGTTTGCAGCTGGGTTTTCTTCAGAACTCATTGATGCTATGAGACAGTTTCCTGTAACAGCTTCGAGAGAAATTTGGGGCATTTCTTCCTAACTCAGTATTACATATGGCACACTGGTGACTTATTGCAGCCATAATGGTGATAATAGCACCACTGGGTTCAGCAAACATTAAATGGACACCCCCTCCAGCTATGCCAGTCACTTCTTAAACATTTAAGTGCCCATCACTATAATAGAAAATCAATGTATCTCTGAAGCTTGGAACCACTAAAGTTAATTACACTGCTAAAATTACAACCTTATCATTTTAATATTTTATTGAAATTATTCCCTTTATTTTAATTTTCTATTTTTTGACATTCTCAAATAACATATATATTTAATGCATACAACTTATATAGATATACATACGCATTATGTATATAATTATACAAAGATTATGAAATAATGACCACAGATAAGATAATTAATACACCCTTTAGCACAGTTAGATACTATTTTCCTTTATCCAGATGATTTTCATTACAGAACACAGTTAATTTTGGGGACACCGCCACTGGATGAGATGTTCAACCACACAGGCGTCACTGAGTTCCTTCTCCTGGGATTCTCTGAGGACCCGGCGATGCAGACCCTGCAGGGTGTCCTGTTCCTCGTGGCTTACCTGGCAGCTCTGTTTGGAAATGGACTCATCATCACGCTCATCACTTGGGACCCTCAGCTTCACACACCCATGTACTTCTTCCTGAAGAACCTGTCGTTCATAGATCTCTGCTACATCTCTGTCACTGTTCCCAAATTTGTTATCAACTCCCTGATCAAACAGAATGAAATATCTTTCTTTGCATGTGTTTTCCAGGTATTTTTCTTTATGTCTTTCGCTTCTGCTGAATTGGCCATCCTCACAGTGATGTCCTATGATCGCTACATGGCTGTCTGCCTCCCGCTGCACTATGAGACCATCATGAACAAGGGGGCCTGTGGGCAGATGGTGGTGGTGTCATACATCATTGTGGGGGTCTATGGAGCAATGCACACTGCCGCGACTTTTTCCACAACTTTTTGTTCCAATAGAATTCATCATTTCTTCTGTGATATCCCTCAGATTATTTTGATTTCAGAAACCGAAATGAATATAAATGAAGCATCAGTGACTGCATTTGGTGTAAGCATCTCACTAGCTTGTTTCCTCTCTATTTTATATTCCTATGTGCACATCTTCTCTGCTGTCTCAAGGATCTCCTCCCTGGAGGGCAGGTCCAAAGCCCTCTCCACCTGCCTCCCTCACCTGATGGTTGTGACTGTGTTTGTTTCAACAGCTGCCTTGGCCTACCTGAAGCCAGCCTCTGAGGTGAGGTCAGACCTAGATGTCAGTCTGTCTGTCTTTTACACAGTGGTGCCTCCATCACTGAATCCCATTATCTACAGCCTTAGAAACCAGGACATAAAAGTAACCCTCGGAAAAGTCCTTGGAATTGCACAGTTTAAGTCAAATTGAATGTATTTCATTATTTTAGAAAGAGGTCCCTCCTTAGTTCCAAGATATATCATTTTCAGATTTTACCATTTAAGTAATTGGGATGTATCTTTAAATTATTGTAGTATTTTAGCCACTTAGGAGCAGTTATAGAGCTGACATTGCAGAATGTTCTTCAGACACGTGGAAATAACACAGAGATATCAGGGGAACTCAACTACTGTGGTATGTTTTGGGTAGTGGATAACAAAATGTATTTAGCAATATTAATAAAGACATTTCAAAGTGATCTAGAATTCCTACCTGAAAAGTTAGCATAAGAGGATATTAATAATATCATTTCTATTTAGTAAAATAGTTTTGAAAAGTATTGCATTGGTGGTGTTTTTTATAGACAAAACCCACTGTAACTAGTACATTCAGATCCTCCACGAGCCAGAATGATTCTACAATGTAGAAAATAATATTGCCCTATATATTTCCTAGATTTGGGGTGCCCTTAGTGCTGTACCAGTTCATGGCCAGTGAAGCATGTCCATCTGCTCCCAGAATGTCAGTGTGCACAGAGGGGCCCAGGTATGAAGCCCTGGCTCTTGGCATTTAGACTATAAGACTGAGAGATTTCATTTTATCTTTACCACATACTAATGAAGTCCTTCTACCCCCTCCAGGCTCATATGCCATTAGAAATGGCCAGGGTGGGAGGGTGGAGGGGCGTCTCCTTTCCACTAGCAATTTACTTTCTTTTTTTAATTAAAGTATCACTGATAAACAATCTCATATTGGTTTCAAATGTACAACACAGTGGTTCAACAGTTCCCCTTGTTATTAAATCCTCTTCCGCCTGACGACAGCCTGCTGCCCAAGGAGGCTCCTACATGAGATGATGGGGCTGCAGGCCACCGTGTGCTGTGCTCACTCACGGCTCCACATGCTGCTGACACTGCACGTCCTGATCTGCCTCACGTGCCACTTCTGCCGTGATTCCCTGTGCTCTTCATGGTGCTTTGTTTGTACAAAAGCCTCCATTGCACCCAGCTGTGAACATGTGTGTTCTGGGCAGTGTCAGAGGTGATGTGACATGACACTTGAGGGGCATGTCCTCATGGTCACGGGAATGGGACTGTGGTGCAGGGCCCTGGGGGGTATGCCCATGAGCCTGGTGTCCTCATATTCACCTAACTGATGATAAAGCCATTATGTGGATTTTCAACAGGACCTGGCACTGTAACCTAATTGTGCTCTGAAATTCCTGGTCACAGAATTTTAATATAGCAAACACTGGAGGAAAAAATCAAGAATTGTGTCCTTATTGTGTATACAGAAAATTTTATGAAAATATTGTTATACATTTAAAATGTAGGAAAACCTTCCAGTTTCAATAACATGGGTACACCCAGGAGTCCTTGTTACATGAAGTAAGCCAGACAGAGACAAGTGTGTGATCTGAATTTTAAGACAAATCTAAAATAGTCAAACTCACCAAAGTAGAGAGTAAAATGGTGGTTCCCAGTGACTGAGAAAAGAGGAAAATGGGCAGGTTATGGTCAAAGTGGATAAGCCATCAGCCACGAAAATGAATAATTCTGGGGATCCATTATGAAGCAAAATTATATAGCTATCAATATTGTTTATTTAAATATTGCTATGAAGGTAGATCTTATGTTAAATATTCTTATGAAAAAACTAATAATACTGAAAAGAGCATGAGGAGATGTGGGAAAAATTACAGAATTTCCAGAATCTCCCACCTGGCTTTAGTCCATTTACGTATCAAAAGGTGCTTGCTCGGGCAGCTTCCCACAGCTTCTGGGGCAAGGGGTGGAGAGATAGCGGCCATTCTCTTCTCCCGTCCATTCCTGGTACATAATGGGCCTGGTGTCTGCCACTCACCCAGGACATGCCAGTGGAGCTCCTCCTCCCTGAAAGGGAGGGCAGGAAGTAGAGGGGGCACTGTGTGGGCAGAGCATGAGCTGTGGCAGAGACAGGAAGGCAGTACTAGCCAGCGAATGTGAGCATGCTGTGAGCAATAAAAAATGGTTACTCCCAATTTAACCTTTCTCATGACTTATTTTGGTTTCAACTTTCATAGGTGATTTGCCCTAGACCAGGAAAACCTTTCCCCCCCGAGCTACATCTGGCATAGTTGGCAGGATCCAGTGAACCCAAAATCTGTCTTCCTAGTGCAAAGTTTGGGCAAGGAAGTAATTTTAGAATGTCATTATCCCACCACTTATCCAGAAGCTATTTGGGGTATCTTGTTCTTTCCAAAGTTTTACCTATTTAAATCCCTTTCCTTAAAGTTTAAAAATCCCTATGTAAAGGTTATCTTTAAAATACCTACTGTCAATCTAATTAATCTCAGTGGATTGGACAGACTTTCTATGGAAAACAAGGCACTCAAACACTGCAGGTTTTCAAGAGCCTGCTATTAGTAGTCGCCCTGAGGCTTGTCAGATATCCAAGCACAGCAATGCCCTCCAGAAAGAGATGAACAAGCAATTCAGAGGAGCGGGTTGCACATTTCTTCTTGTGGGTTTGCATAAAAATATGTCTATGATAAAGGATTCTCTGGAACACATTCAACAAGAGGACTGAAGGATAGTGATATTGGTCTGTACATCATTGTGCCTTTGTGAGAGTAAATCAATGCAGTAAATTATATCCAGCAGACATTTCATTCCATAGGAGCATCGTTTGTGCTTTCCATTTTGGTTTGTAGCATCATTTTCTTAGTTTATCTTTTGACTCCACAGAGAGACCTGGACAACTTCACCATCTGCACAGAATGTCTCTGACGAATCGCTCAAGCTGCCAGGAGCTCCAAGTCTTTCAAGGCCTGTTGTTCTTACTGATTTACATAGGAGCTCTGGCTGCAGACTTGATGGTCCCTCTCTTCAACTCCCAGTGTAGTTCCTTACAGGCAATTTGTCCCAGCTAAGCTTTGGTTACATCTCAGTGTATGATCCCAAATCCATCATGAATTCTCTGATGGGCAGTGAATTGAGTTTTTACAAAGCATATGCTGATTAGACCTTCCCGTTTACCTTCTTTGGATCCAGAGTTCTTGCTCCTGATGTTCATGCCCTATGACCACTCTGTTGTCATTTGCACCCTCTGCACTATGGCCTTGCCATGACCCTATGTCTGTGCACACAGGTTACTGGTGTCCTATCTATGGCACTCACAGAAATTAACTCAAAATGCAGTAAGTACTTAAATGGATGACCTGTCATTGTGAGACTCGTAAAAGAAAACAAAAAAGTAGGAATTCATCAAAGTAAAAAGCTTCACTGCAAATACAGCTCAAAAAAAATAATCCAACAAAGAAATGGAACAAACTACATAAATAGGCAATTTTCCTAAGAAGATAGAAAAGTGAGCAAAAGGTACATAAAAGACGCTATGTAGCACTAATAGTTAGGGAGATACAAATCAAAACTACATACCAAAAAGTCAAAGGACAAATATTGGCATGGATGTGAAGAAAGGGAAACATTTTGCACTCCTAGCGTTATTATAAATCACTGTACCCACTATGGAAAAGAGAATTGGAGAATGCTCAAAAAAAAATAAAAAAGACATGTCATACAATCTAGCAATTCCACTTCTGGGAATATGTGCATAGGAAAGAAAACACTAACTTGAAAAGGTATCTGTCCCTGTCTATTCATAACACCATTACTTACAAATGTCCAAGTGTGGGTAAAATTGCACTATTTCCAGAATCTCGCACCTGGCCTTAACCATCAATAGTTGTTTACAAGGGGTGGAGTGAAGTAGTCCATCTCCATATCAGTAGGTTCTTACAAGGGTTGGGGAAGAATGTGCACCTGGACTGGAGAAGTTTTTTACTTCTTTCCAGCCAGGACATAAAGAGACAGGCATGCAGGAGTAGTGACTTCTTGTAAGCAATAAACGGGTTTTTCCCATTTGTTTATTCTTTTGATTTATTTCAACTTTAAATGTTTATTTACCCCAGGCTGGGAACACATTTTTCCCCCAGAGTTAACATCAAGATATGGAAGAAACCAAAGTGTCCATTAATAGACAAATGGATAAAGAAATTGTGGTATAAATAACAATGGAAACTTATTCAGCCACAAAAAAGTAGCAAACCCTGCTCTTTCTGAAAACATGAATGGATCGTGAGGTTATTAAGTGAAATAAGTCAGAGAAAGAGAAATGCTGCATGACTTCACTTACATATGGAAACCATACACACACATATAAATGTGGAGAGTTGAGGAAAGGGGAACTAGTGGAAGGTGCTCAAAGGTAGAAACCTCTAAGAAAAATATTAGGAATAATGTATGACATGATGACTACATTCTTGTATGATACATTTGAAATGAGAGCAGATTGTAAGAGCTCTCATCACAAAGAGTCTTTTTTTCTTTCTCCTTTTCTTTTCATTGTATTTATATAAGATATTTTACCACTTATACGCAGCAATCATTTAACAATATAGGTAAGTCAAACGATTATGCTGTATACCTTTAACAGGTACACATGTCAATTATATCTCATGAAGCAAGAAAAAATGGGAAAAAATAGCTCACACTCTGAAAACCTTGTGGAGGGATCCCCACTCCAGTGAAGCACAAAACATCCTGTTCTAAGTGAGAGGGTTCCTGCTACTATGGACTTGAGTTCTTAACACTACTCAGTAAGCTTTGCAGGATTTCTTGTGGACTTTTCTCTATGTCAACATTAGAGTGGTAAAGTAGACACTTCAATATGTGACCTTTCATTTCCTTGGAGATTCCTCTTTCCACAATGCTTTTCCATGGAAGACAGTTGCTACTTAGAACCTTCAAAATATTGGCAAATTGGATTCTTCCCTATAACTCCTTCTGTACTTAGTATCTGAGGTATAATAACATTATAAGCCACATTCCATGTGTTAGGATCCATTCCAAACATATTTGGTGAAGTAAGAGTCTCATTATGTGATATAATTTATTTTTCTTGTACTAGTTTTCTTTTAAAAATCCATTTAAAAATGTTTCCTGTTTTTCTTTACAACAGAAGTGTGATAGGGAGCATTGTGTATTTTCCTCAGTTCTTGTCCCCACCACAGCAAAGAATTGAAGGTAGAGACACAGATGTGAAGCAAAGTAAAAGTTTTATTTAAAGTTACTTAAAGAGAGAAAAAGAGACCTCAGTGAGGAGAGGCACCCTGAAGGTTTGGAGAGAGAAAGTTTAAGGCTACACACTTAGAAAGTGCAGGCAACCTCAGAGAGAGGTGTGCACTGATAGGTTGGGGGTTCCCCCTTTTAAGAACTCTTCAGGAATGCGACTAAGGGCTCGGGGTGCAGACTTGTTAAGTGGCCTCTGAATATTTAAAATTAACTTAACAGAAGAAATTTACTGCTCTGATTTCTCCCTGAGATACTGGCCCTTAGTCTGGGAGCATATCAAACAAGACCGCCTGCCCAGTCCCTAAGGTGGGCTGAGTTATTGTCTGTTTGATAAAGAGTAAGTCAAGAATCTTACTTCTTAATTCCTGGGTTTTAAAATGCAATCTTATCCTTAAAATGGAATCCTTCCTGCCTTTTACTATGTTGTTTAATGCTGTGCCTGCTTGCTAAATTAGTTGTCCAGGTTGCAAATTACTTGATTAGGGCTGAAGGAGGAAGAACAGTATACAGGTAAGGTTAAAAAATAAATTGATCCTGCATGATTAACACAATAAAGACATGCGCTATGCTGAGATACTTTCCTTTAACTGGAGAATAGTCAAACATTCCCATCCAAGTTGCTCCTGGCCTTTTGAGCTTTAACTGATTAACTCATTAACTCTGAGTCTTTGTTGGTTTCCAATTTTAACTGGTTAACTTCTGAGTCCCTTCTAGTGGGCTTTATGGCCTTATTCTCTCTCCAGACGGTCATATCTATTTTCCAGCCTAACAGAAGCAATTGGCTAATTGTTCACTTTTAAGAATATTTTAGGTTACTTTTAAATGAATATAATGCTTATTAATGCCATACTTTAAATCCAAAAATTGTAAGAAAATATAATAATTTTATTAGGAGTTACATGATTTTATGAACTTTCTGTCTTATACTTAAACTACTTTTGCAATGAGACATGAACTTGAAACGTTGTTGGCTCGCCAGCATCCAAGAAACCTTTTCAAGTGCTTTTCTTTGTTAATTCATACTAACACTTAAAAAATTTGCTAACCTTATTGCTCAGAAACACTATTATAAATTTAATTAATCTCAGAAAGTGTGGCCAAAGAATCCTTAATAATTAGGAGTTTGAGGAAAGTTGATCTCCTGGGAGGCTAAATGTTCCCCAGGGCTCCCAAGAGGGATCAGCCAGACAATTGCTTCCTAAAGAATCACCATGCTTATAAATAATGCAGAAGCAGAATTTTTTTTATTTATAAGCCTTAATATCTCATTGAATTTTACTTACTGAAGAGACAGGATCATAAATATTTTCAAGATCTTTGTATTTCCAAAGGCAATATTCATGCTAGGGAGAAGAAACCATCTCACATCTTGGGTATTTTTGGTAAGTGTAAATTTACATGTTTCATTAAATTCAGTAATTAATAAGTCACTGAAATAACTTTAATATGTCTCTAGATCATTATCATATTTGGTCATTTCTGTTTCATGTGATAAATAAATGCTCATAGCTCATAAATTTTTCTATTTTTATTTTAGGTGATTTGTTTTTATTTGAAAAATGGTATCTGAAAATGTGTGATACACAGGTTGGGTCAAAAATTTATATCATAAAATTTCCTACAAAATGAAGTATGTAGGAACCATGGATGTCATCTCTTGAACTTTATTTCAAACACAACACAGAAATGTACAGGCAGAACAGGTTTACCATGGAAGTTCATGGAAGCCCAACCACAAACTAAGATACTACTTAGAATATTGAGAGAAAAGTTGAGATATCCAGTGTAGTAACATAGTTCTGAAAAAGCTAAGAGTTATTCATTCAGTTTGTTAAGTAAACACTTTCTAGAGCAGCTGGACACAAAACAGGGGACGTCAGAATTCATCCTAGTGCCCTAGTACACGAGAGTGTGTGTTTTGGACAGAATGTGGTGTTCCAACCCAGAGGGCTGATACGGAGACCCTATAACCAAGCATTACTTGGAAAAACAGTTTTAATTTAGAATGAAATTGTAAATATGTCACTGGATGTGTCCAGGTAGAATTAGGACTTTTCAAAGAAAGTGTAAATGTGACTCAGTAATTTAAGTGTCTTGAAGAATTGATTTTATTTGAAATGTTCTTGTTTCTGAGTGTACGTCTACTGAAACTACTAATGGTATTTTAACATAGGAGGAAAAATAAATAACTATAATTATTGCATTCATGCTATTTATAGATTATACATTTATTATTTACTATAAATAGATTAATTCTAAATATGTAATTTATAAATATAAATGTAAGTATATTCATATATTTCAAATACTCACTTTATGTTCATTTCCTGTATTCATATTTCCTGCTAAAAAGCCATACAATGATGCCTATGACTGCGTTTTATTTGTGGATATGTGGAGTATTTCCATTTAATCCCTTACCACTTTATTTAACCACTTATTTCTTTAACCCCATGATAACTATAGCATATTATCCAACATGGAAAACCTCACCATCTTTACAGAATTCCTCCTCATGGATGTCTCAAGCTCTTGGGAACTTCGCATTTTGCAAGGCCTAATGTTCCTATTGATTTATCTAGGAGCTCTGGCTGGAAACCTTCTCACCATTGCCGCCATTGTGACAGACCCACACCTTGACTCTCCAGTGTATTTTTTTATAAGTAACTTATCCCTCATAGACCTTTGCCGCATCTCAGTCAGTGTTCCCAAACTGATTGTGAATTCCCTGACAGGCAGTAAGTCCATCTCACTGAAAGAATGTGCTGCTCAGATTTTCCTATATATTTTCTTTGCATCTACTGAGATGGCTTACCTTCTGGTCATGTCCTATGACCTCTATGTTGCCATTTGCCACCCTCTGCACTATGGGCTCACCATCACCCCCTGGGTGTTCTCACAGGCAGCAGTGGGCTCATGGGGCACTGGGCTGGTCTTTTCCGCCATCCACACTGGGAACATGTTCAGACTTCCCTTCACCAAGTCCAATGTGATCAACCAATATTTTTGTGATGTACCTCAAGTTATGAGAATATCATTTTCAAAGGTTCAGTTTTCTGAATCTGTGATGCTTGTATTAAGTACTTGCATTATCTTGGTATGTTTTACTTGTCTGTTTATGTCGTACATTAATATATTTTTAACTGTGCTTAAGATCCATTCAGCGGAAGCCCGCAACAAAGCCTTGTCCACCTGTACCCCACAGTTGCTAATTATTCTTATACTTATCATTTCTGGATTCATTGCAGTTTTAGGTCCCATTGCAAATAAAGGATCTCTTAAAAATCTGCTGACAGCCATGTTCTATACTACCGTGCCCCAATTCATAAACCACGTCATCTACAGTCTGCGGAACAGGGAGATAAACATTGCTCTAGGCAGAATATTCAACAAATACTGAGTGCCCAAGCAGGCACTCTCTAGAATAAAAAAGTTCTTAAAAGCAAGTCAACTTGATAGACGTTTAGATTATATTTCATTACATTCTTAAATATACGAATTTTCTAGTGTTCATTGCCTTATATTTCTTTCTTGTCCAACTATGTGATAGTGAGTTACAAGCTTGCTATATAAGCTTTTCTTGCTCAAAATCATATTTACATAATGTATAATTATTCCTTAGAATCACTACAGTCCTGGGCCATATTGTAAAATAGTTTTGGAAAACTTTTGGGATGATTTTGAGGAAGAACATCATTTGGGGAAATCCGTACTTTATATATAAGTACCTAGGTACTGCTGACCTGGAAGATAATACCAAGCAGTTTGGGTCAGAAAAGCCTACTGACTACATTGCTCTTTTTGCTCTCACTCCTGTACAAATGCTGGAGTAAGTAACAAAACAGGCTGGAATGTAACTAAGTGATTTAAGACACAATGAGGAGAGAGCACTGAAACCAGGGCTAAACCCTGGAAGCCAGCTTCCCACAGGTTCCTGGAAACTATGAAGGGTTGTTTCACTCAATGGAAGTGGTGTGACTCCGAAACCGCCAGTCTTCCACAGTGACTTGGTTTTATAGATTCACTCTCTCCATGGGTTCTGGATGCAAAAATGAAGCTCATGCTTGATGCATCCATACTTTCTTCACTACAAGAAAAAGGAATCAGTGGCTGTAGAGTGGACTGGGGTGTATCAAGAACTGGTGTTGGATTTTACCCAGAGAGAACAAGGTATTTCTTGGACTATATAACACAGTTTTCTCAGTACATGTG
Source organism: Manis pentadactyla (assembly GCF_030020395.1). Taxonomy (NCBI): domain Eukaryota; kingdom Metazoa; phylum Chordata; class Mammalia; order Pholidota; family Manidae; genus Manis; species Manis pentadactyla. Next base: position 57,454,969 of record NC_080031.1, read on the forward strand.
ACATAAAAGTTAATCATCTAAAATTGAAACAATTTTATTTTCTTCATTTCCAAAGGCTAGAGCAGCATTTTGCTGGCTAAAGAAGAGTTTACCCTTCCTACATCTCATAGTTGAACCCCACAGTGTCAGCCTTTCTTTCAAATCCCTACCTAGGAAAGGTCCAGCATTTGGGAACAATGCTCACGTAGCTCCAGCTTGGAACTGGTACAAGGGCACTTCAGGTTTGCTATGGTTCTGTATATACATTTCTGCACAGAAGCAAAAATAGAAGAAAGGCTACAAATCTCATGTGTACCAAACCCAATAATCCTCAAAAATTCTGAACCTTGGTGATGCTCATCAATGCCTTCAACAATCCTCCTAATTTCAGTATTGCCTAGCTGAGGACTCTGTCATGTTTCTTTATATCATTTATTTGTACATTTCTGTTATTTGCACAAATGTTTCCTTGTAAAATGCACTACTGCTCAATTTCACACTCATAATTGTTGAGGGTAATATTTCTTAATTCATGTGTGAATATATTTCATTGTCATGTCTCATTTATATTTAAATATATATCACTAGGATAAATAACATATGACTTGTCAGAACAAGAACAATTCCCCTGTAAATAAGCAGACATTTTCAAGAAATAAAAAGCAACTCATGCTGGGCAGCTCTGATCCTAGTGGCTTCATGTACCACGGTTGGGCTCTAAGTCTTCAGTCATGCCGATATTTTACCAGATGCCATTTTTCAAATATTGAGCTATTAGGAAAGGATGATCTTGTTCCCAAAGTGCAAGGACATTACGTATTTAGTTTGATATACAAAAAAAATAAAGCTGTAACTCTTCAAACATAAGACCCGAGCAGACATTTTTCCAGAGAGGACACAAATAGCCAACAGCTGCATGAAAAGATACTCAGCATCAGCAGCCATTAGGAAAGGCACAACAAAATCACCATGAGATACCATTTCAAAGTTTTGTGGTGAAAACATTTAAGATCTAGTCTCTTGGCAACTTGCAAGTATACAACTCAATATTTGTTAACTGCAGTCACCATGCTGTAGCTGCATAACTCCAGTCGTGATGTTGGACATACCATCCCAGTATTTATTTATCTTATAACTGGAAATTTGTACCAGTTGCCTAACTTCTACCAATTCATTTTACCTCTACCCTCCGCCCCAGGTCACTACAAGTCTGATCTCTATTTCTATAAGGTCTACTTATTAGTTCCCACAAATAAGTGAAATCAAATGGTATCATTTTTCTTTATCTGACATATTGCCTTCAAGATCCATCCATGTTTTTGAAAATGTCAGGATTCTTCATTTTTAGGGTTAGATAAATTTATCATGATCTGTTCATCTGCCTACAGGCACTGAGGTTTTTTTCATATTTTGGTCACTGTAAATAATGCTGCTATGAACCTGGGGTCAAGATGCCAATTAATGTTAGAGTAATTGATTCCCAGAAACAGAAGTACAAGTGGTTCTTTTTTTATTTCTTCGAAGATCCTCCAAACTGTTTTCATAGTGACGTACCCATTCATAAGCCCACCCACAGTGCACAAACTTTCCTTTTCTCTACATCCTCATCAGAATTAATCTCTTGTCTACAAGGTGATAGCCATTCTAACAGGTTTGAGGTGGAAAAATTGTGTTGCTAATGTGCTAACTATCCTTATTGTGGTAAGAATTTCACCATATACATGTGAATTGAATTATCACATTGTGCACCTTAAACTTGCAGTCAAAAGTCAAATATATCTCAATCAAGCTGGGAAAAATAATTACATATGTTAGTAAAAATAGGTGTTGTTTCTGACAGACTTTAGTGTTTGACAGACATTTTCTCAAAACTGAAGTAAAGATAATCCACAAATGGAGCTGCTCATGATAATATTTGAGTTTTAAGTCATAACTAGAATTTTAATGACTGTGTTCCCCATGAGCTTAACATTTTTCTAATACAGAAAGACCTTTCTAATGAAATTAGTGGTGATATTTAAGTGCTTCATTTTGGCATATGATACAATATGTCATATTTGTAATATTTACATGTCTCTGGGAGCCATTCCAGGTGATCAAGACGTTATGTTACAAAATCAGAATTGGTAAAATCCAAAGTGCTAAGTAGATTTAAATCAGAATATAAAAAGTTCAGTATGTGGTTTTCAATTCCAAAACCAACTAATAATCAATAAATCACTTGTTGAGTTTGGCATAATACCAATGATAAGTATTAACTATTATTATGGTGATATCAAATCAGTGCTTCAAATTTCCAGTCATATATTTGTATGAAGCCTTATTTTCTTTATATACATTAATCAATAAATTGCAACAGAGTGAGTAAAGATGCATATCTGAGAATTACCTATCTTCTATTAAGGCAGATATCAAACAGATTTGTAAAAGTATAAAATAATGCTTCTTTTCTTACTTGTGTTTTTGGAAAACCACTTTTCAACAAAATGGGATATTAAATTAATAACAAAACCTTTTATCACCTTATTAAATTCAATATATGTAATAAAAACATATCATTTCAAATATGATAAATACCAACAAATACATACGACTCAAGTAACTTTAAGCTTTGGTGTGATCAAATCTTCCAAAGAGTGAACTGTCCCAATAACAACAAAAATTGAAAATGGCTCATTTATATAAATCATATTCCAAATGATTGTCCTTAGTATTTCATGGAACAAAGTTCACTTTAGCATTTATTTTTCCTATCATTATTCTCTTTTGAGTATTATGATTTCATTAAAATAAAATTTTGAAAATTTGTTATTTTTCATATGGGAATTGTGGGTAAAACTGCAATATTTCCAGAATCTCTCCCCTGGCCTTTGTCCATCCCCATATCAATAGGTGATTACAAGGGGGAGGGAGGGCACACCTAGACCAGAGAGGTTGGGTGAGGTTCGTTGCAGCAGGGTCATGAGAGACACAGGCGAGCAGAAGCAGACGACTGCTTATAAGCAATAAACAGCTTTCTTGTATTTTATTTCTCCCTTTGACTGATTTTGGTTTCAAAGCATTTTTCCCAGCATGGGGACGTAACTCCCGCCCAGAGTTACCCCTGGTGGCAGTCCTCAGGACTTCCGAACACAAAGTCCATCATTATGGGGGCGGTGCTTTGGCAGGCTGCTCCTAGGGAGGGTGGGAGATACTCAGATACCCCCATGTGGATGATGGGGCTGGGGGTGATGATTCACCCAGGATCCCCCTTATCCATGGGGCTTCCAGCTGGGGAGCCTGTAGTGGGTAATTGGTCAAGGGTAAAGCACCTTTAGAGGGGTGGGGCCTTCCCCAGAACTGGGGAAGGGTGGAGACAGCAGAAGCTATGGAATTAGACCTCCGTGAGATGGAAGACTGCTTAGAGGCCCTGAGTGGCCATGTGGCAGCTGGGATTGTGCGATGTTTGTTTCTCAAGATTTTAGAAAGTGTTACTGAGGTGAGACAGAGGGTTATTGAGGAAAGCGAGAGACTTCAGCAGGATAAACACACACTTCAGCATTCCTTGGAGGAGCTGGGCAATGACCTACAGGATGACTTTAAGAAAGAGAGACAGTTGTTGAGAAGACAGATCATGCTTCTGGAAGATACGTTAGCAGCAAGGGAGGAGGCAGCTGGAGGATCCATGGTGCAGGAGGCCCTGGGTAGGGGGAGGGAAGAGCGGTGCCTCCAGCCCTGGAGATGGTAGAGGAGATGTTGGGAGAGGATGAGGTGGGGAGGCCAAGAGTCGATCTGTTGTCAAGGCGACCGCCAGAGTAAAGAGCCTCACAGGTATTAAAGGCCTGCCATGTTGTAATTAAGAAAATGAAAACACAACAACCATGGTTTCCTCAGGGGGAGGAGCCGCCCCCTCCCCAGGTTGTGGAGCACTCCATATACTCCCCCTGTATACACAGGATAAGCTGGTGGACATGAGCATCCATTTCAGCAGAAGCCATCAGAACCTCGATCTACATGGCTTTTGACACTTTGTAATATGGAGGTGGAGAAATTGTTATGTTGGGTTCTGAAATGGGTGGACTGACTTCCTGGAGGACTCACATTTCCCTCCGGCAGTGGTTGGAACGTGCCCGTCACACCCTAGGGAATCATGCACTTGAGGATTGGCTGACAACACCATTAGGGAAGTTTGGCCTAATCAGGGTGATTTACCATACTTACCCACTAGCTGGAAAACATATGCAGAGATCCAGCAGGTGTTACAGGAGTTCAGCATGAAAAAAATCATCTATAATATGGGCCACCAGGGCCCTGATGAGGAGTTGTTCACCATAGGAATGAGAAATCTGGTGCTGCATACAGCTCCTCCATCTCTCTTTGGGTCCCTAGTGACTATTCTTGACCCCCACATAGGGTAACTCATAAGTGAGGCTACTTGTGCTTTAGCAGATCCGAGGGAGGTTGAAACAATAAGAGCACAGAAGGAAGTATGGGCTACCACTGAAAGAAGAGGTGCAAAGAAACCCATGAAGGTCTCGAGGACCTAGATGTGGGTTGATTTGATAAAGGCCAGGGTAGTGAAAGAAAACTGATGGGCAGCCCAACAGCATCTTGTTAGAACTGTGGCACCCATTAAAGTGAGAGCAGCAGTTCCAGTCACTGAGGTCCAAGACACAGAAGCCAGAGGCAGAGTCCCACGTTGTTCCTGCAAAACTTCCTGGGGAATAGTACTCAGGATTCCCTCGGGCCCTCATCCCCACAGGATAAATACTGGACATTGAGGTTTGACTGAGTGGGGGGTTAAATCCCCCACCTTGGGAGACATCATGGGGATCAAAGGCCACTTGTAGAATTAGCAATTCATTGGTCCCCTGTGAATATACAGTGTGCCCTGGCACTGGTGGACACAGGAGCTGAATGTTCTCTGATTTATGGCAACCCTGAGTGTTTTCCTGGGACCCCTGCTGTGACAGATGGCTATGGGGGTGAGGTAATTAGAGTGAAAAAAGTCCAAATCCCATTGGTGATAGGGCTTTTACCCCCAAAGGAGTAAATGTGTACATTTCTCCCATCCCTGAACATATTTTGTGGCTGGATATCCTGCAGGGCCTGTGGTTACAGACCACTGCAGGTGAGTTCAAACTGATGGTACATGTGGTAAAGGCAGTTGTGAGGGAACATGTGAAGCACACAGCTGTAGCTCTGCCTGTACCTCGGCAGGTGACAACTACTAAGCAGTATAAGTTTTCTGGGGGCACAAGGAAACTGGAGAAACTCTACAGGAGTTGGAGAAGGTGGGCATTATAAAGCCCACTCATAGTCCTTTTAACTCCCTGGTAGGGCTAGTGAAAAAGCCAGACAGCTCCTGGTGTATGACTGTGGAGTACAGAGATGGAATAAAGTCGCACTCCCTTTGCATGCTGCTGTCCCCTCTATAGCAGCCCTTCTGAACACCCTCGCTCATGAACGCGGGATGTATCATTACGTTTTGGACCTTGCTACTAACAATACTGACTAAATTCCCTGTGGAAGAAGCTGATCCTAGCATATTTGGTGAGGTAAGATTCCCAATATGTGCCGTGATTTCTTTTTCTTGTACTTACTTCTAAAAATACACTCTTAATTGTCACTTATGTTTCATTAAATTAGTAGTAATTTTTCAATTGCTGGTTTTTAAAATATTTTTAGTTAATTTAAACTGAATATGATTTTTCTTCATGCTATAAATGAAATCCAAACCCTTAAGAAAATATAATTTTATTAGGAGTTACATAATTTTATGGACTTTCTGTAACATAAACACTTGCCTAATTAGACTTGAACTTGAAAATGTCTTTGATCTCCAGCAACCTGGAAAACATTTTTGAAGTTATCTTTGGATGTGTCACACACATATTAAAAGATATGCTAATTTTATTGTTAAAAACACTTTACATATTTAATTAGTCTCAAGTGGTGTGGACATAGAACCCTTAGTAATCAGGAGTTGGAGGGAAGCTGGCTTTCTTGAAGGCTGAGATCCCCTGCTCCTCAGGGCTCACCAGAGGTATGACCCAGACACTTGCATCCTAAAGAATCACCAAGCTTAGAAATAATCCAAAAAATGATTATTTGTATGATATATCATAAGTGTGAGTATCTTTGAAATTAGCTCCTTGAATTTATCTCACTGAAGAAGAAACAGGGAACCTCTAACCTCTTAGAATGTCCTACCCGATAACAGTGTCTGTTTACCTGGGGCCTTCGGCCACACCAGCTAGTCTATGATAACAAAAGGACTTATGGTGAGGCCTTGGACCACATGGTATCAGCCTGACCTCTGAAGGGGCTGGAGAGCAAGCACCTAAGGTCAGTCACAGGGGTGCCCCAGGCCTATGTGACTGACCACCAATAAAAGCCCTAGACACCAAAGGATTAAAGATGGCAGCGTGAGAGGAGAGACAGAGGCTTCCTCCTAAAACTGGATACAATTAGAAAATATAGTTGGTGCAACTAATCCTGAGAGAGCAACAGGACAGAGGACGGCGCCAGACTGCATACACCTGGAGAAAAGAGCAGACCTCACAGAACAGGGTAACGTACCAGAGCTGTGGGTCGATGGGACCCAAGCCCTTCTCCCACCCAGGCTCACAGGGCGGGAAGAAAAGAAATGGAGCAGGGAGGGAGGGGAAGGCTTGGGAAGGCTGAATACCTAGCTCTGGAGATCTGCTCTGTGAGCACAAACCTACATATCATGGGGCTTTCATGAGACTCGCATGACTACCGGGTTGGAAAGTTAATACAGGAAGAATTCCTGGAGAGACTGAGATTCCACCTGCTTGTGGAAAGCAGGGATCCATATCCGGCTGCTCTGGGACAGAAGCTTATACCTGTGTGCTTGGCCCACTGGTTCAGGCAGTAGAGACAGGCACAGCAGCTGAAAAGTGGGGAACAGATCTTTCCTCCCCCTAGACACCAGTACTGCTCCCCTGCAACCCCTGACATTGCTTCAGGGGCTCCGCAGCTCCAGAATAGAGCTTCTGGACACTAGAGGGCGCCATATACAAATATGAAACACCAAAGGAACCTGGTCCAGAGTAAAATTAATATAACTCTGGAGAAAGATTTAAATGACATGGACCTTATGAATCTTCCTGAAAGGGAGTTCAAAATAAAATTCATCAACATCCTAATGGAGGTACAGAAAGACATCCAAGAACTCAGGAATGAATTCAGGTCGGAGATCCAATCACTGAAGAGCATGATGGAGGGTATTAAATGCAGGTTGGATACAGTGGAGGAGACAATAAATGAAACAGCGACTAGAGAAGAGGAATACAAAGAAGCAGAGGCACAGAGAGAAAAAAGGATCTCTAAGAATGAAAGAATATTGAGAGAACTGTGTGACCAATCCAAATAGAACAATGTTCTCATTATAGGGATACCAGAAGAAAAAGAGAAAGAGAAAGGGATAGAAAGTGTCTTTGAGGAGGTAGTTGCTAAAAACTTCTCCAATCTGGGGAAGGAGATAGTCTCAGGCCATGGAGATCCACAGATCTCCCAATACAAGGGACCCAAGGAAGACAACACCAAGACATATAGTAATAAAATTGGCAAATATCAAGGATAAGGACAGACTATTAAAAACAGCCAGAGAAAGAAATAAGATTTCATACAAAGGAAAGCCCTTCAGGCTAACATCAGACTTCTCAGCAGAAACCTTACAGACCAGAAGGGAGCGGCATGATGTATTTAATGCCATGAAGCAGAAGGGCCTGGAACCAAGATTACTTTATCTGGCAAGATTATCATTTAAATTTGAGGGAGGGATTAAACAATTTCCAGATAAGCAAAAGCTGAGAGAATTTACCTCCCACAAACCATCTCTACAGTCTATTTTGGAGAGACTGCTATAAATGGAAGAGTTCCTAAGGTTTAATAGCTGTCACCAGAGGAAATAAAACCACAGTAAAGAAAGTAGAACAACTACTTACTAAGCAAATGCAAAATTAAATCAACTAACCCCAAAGTCAATCAAGGGATAGACAAAGAATACAGAATATGATACCTAATACATAAGGAATGAAGGAGGAACAAAAAGGAGGAGAAAGAGAAAAGAACCTTTAGATTGTGTTTGTAATAGCATATTAAGTGAGTTAAGTTAGACTCTCAGATAGTAAGGAAATTAACCTTGAACCTTTGGTAACCATGAATCTAAAGCCTGCGATGGCAATAAGTACATACCTATTGAAAATCACCCTAAATGTAAGTGGACTGAATGCACCAATCAAAAGACATAGAGTCACTGAATGGATAAAAAAACAAGACCCATCTATATGCTTTCTGCAAGAGACTCACTTTAAACCCAGAGACATACACAGACTAAAAGTGAAAGGATGAAAAATATATTTCATGCAACTAACAGAGAGAAAAAAGCAGGAGTTACCATACTTATATCAGACAAAATAGACTTCAAAACACAGAAAGTAACAAAAGACAAAGAAGGACATTACATAATGATAAAGGGGTCAATACAACAAGAAGATTTAACCATTATAAATATCTATGCTCCCAACACAGGAGCACCAACATATGTGAAACAAATACTAACAGAATTAAAAGGGGAAATAGAATGTAATGCATTCATTCTAGAAGACTTCAACACTCCACTTACTCTGAAGGACAGATCAACCAGACAGAAGATAAGTAAGGAGACAGAGGCACTGAACAACACACTAGAACAGATGGACCTAACAGACATCTACAGAACTCTACACCCAAAAGGAACAGAATACACACTCTTCTCAAGTGCACATGGAACATTTTCAAGAATAGATCATATACTAGGCCACAAAAAGAGCTTCAGTAAATTCAAAAATATTGAAATTGTACCAACCAGCTTCTCAGATCACAAAGCTATGAAACTAGAAATAAATTATGCAAAGAAAATGAAAAATCCCACAAACACATGGAGGCTTCACAACATGCTCCTAAATAACCAATGGAGCAATGACCAAATAAAAACAGAGATCAAGCAATATATGGAGACAAATGACAACAATAATTCAACACTGCAAAATCTGTGGGACATAGCCAAGGCTGTGCTAAGAGGAAAGTATATTGCAATACAGGCCTATGTCAAGAAAGAAGAACAATCCCATATAAGCAGTCTAAACTCACAATTAATGAAACTAGAAAAAGAACAACAAATGAGGCCCAAAGTCAGTAGAAGGAGGGACATAATTAAGAAAAGGACATCATCAACAAAACAAAAAGGCCTCCTAGAGTATGGGAGAATATATTTGTAAATGACAGATCCAACAAAAGGTTAACATCCAAAATATATAAAGAGCTTACATACCTCAACACCCAAAAAGCAAATAACCCAATTAACAAATGGGCAGAGGATATGAAGAGACGATTCTCCAAAGAAGAAATTCAGATGGCCAACAGACATATGAAAAGATGCTCCACATCACTATTCATCAAGTAAATGAAAATTAAAACCACAATGAGATATCACCTCAAACCAGTAAGGATGGCCAGCATCAAAAAGACTAAGAACAACAAATGTTGGCAAGGTTGTGGAGAAAGGGGAACCCTCCTACACTGCTGGTGGGAATGTAAGCTAGTTCAACCATTGTGGAAAGCAATATGGAGGTTCCTCAAAAAACTAAAAATAGAAATACCATTTGACCCCAGAATCCCACTTCTTGGAATATACCCAAAGAATACAACTTCTCAGATTCAAAAAGGCATATGCACCCCTACGTTCATCGCAGCACTTTTTACGATAGTCAAGATATGGAAACAACCTAAGTGTCCATGTGTAGATGAATGGATAAAGAAGATGTGGTACATATATACAATGGAATACTATTCAGCCATAAGAAAGAAACAAATCCTACCATTTGCAACAACATTGATGGAGTTGGAGGACATTATGCTCAGTGAAATAAGCCAGGTGAAGAAAGACAAATGCCAAATGATTTCCCTCATTTGTGGAGTATAACAATGAAGCAAAACTGAAGAAACAAAATGGCAGTAGACTCAGAGACTCCAAGAATAAACTAGTGGTTACCAAAGGGGAGGGGTGTGGGAGGATGGGTGGGGAGGGAGGGAGAAGGGGACTGAGGGGTATTATGTTTAGTACACATACTGTGGGGGATCATGGGGAGAACAGTGTATCACAGAGAAGGGACATAGTGGATCTCTGGCAACTTGCTGCACTGATGGGAACAGTGACTGCATTGGGGTATGGGTGGGGGGCTTGATAACGTGGGTGAATGTAGTAACAACATTGTTTTTTCATGTGAAACCTTCATAAGAGTGTATATCAATCACACCTTAATAAAAAATTAAGAAAAAAAAAAGCAGGATCACAAATATTGCCAACCCTCTTTCAGTGCCCAAAGGCGATGTGCATGGTAGAGACGATAAGCCTGTTGTCTCACCTCTGAAGTGTTTCTTTCCAGTCTTTACTAATGGGTTTCTGAAAGTTTTGATGTTTGTCATTTGTTTAAAGACTTTGCTTGCCAGTTCTTGATACAGAGTTGTAAGCTACCCAACATCTTTCCCATAAATGTTTCTTTTCATTCACCAAATCATAATTATAGCAAAATACCTAAATAATGCAGACTGACAATCTATACGCTCTTCACCTTCAGTTGATGTATTGTTGAATTTTCTGTAAACATAAAATTAATAAGATAAAAAGTTTCATTTTTTAATATACTTGTTTTTAGAACAGTTTTAGGTACACAGCAAAACTGAATGGAAGATACAGAAACCACCATGCCTTTGCCTCCACATAGTCCCTTGTACTATCCATACCCTGCACCAGATTGTACATTTGTTACAGTAAATGGACCTATACTGACACACTGCTATCGCCTTAAGTCCATAGCTCACCATCGATTGTTGCACATTCCATAGATTTGACAAACGTATTATGACATGTATCCAGTACCTATTTAGCCCTCCCTGACCTATTAAACCCTTGCAACAACTAACCATTTACTGTCTCAGTAATTTTTTTCCAGAATGCCATATTATTGAAATCACACACTATGTAACCTTTCCAAATTGTCTTCATTCATATAGTGATATGCATTTAAGTTTCTTCCTTGCCTATTCATAGCTTGACGGTTCATTTATTTTTATTACTGAGTAATAGCCTCTTGTCTGGATATGCCAAAGTTTATTTATGCCTTTACCTGCTGAAGGGCATATTTGTGGCTTCCAGGTTTGACCATTATGAATAAAAACACTATAAATATTTGTATGAAAGATAATAAAAAGGAAAGAACTATAAATCAGATCAAAAACAATAAGCAAAATTGCACTGTCATTTCTTATCAATAATCACATAAAATATATTGATTAAACTCTAAAAAAAACTCAGAGTGGATGAATGGATTAAAAAAATACCCAACTATATGCTGTCTGCCTGACAGTTATTTCAGCATTAAGGACACACACAGACTGAAAGTGAGGAGATAGGAAAATATGTTCCATGCAAATGGAAACCAAAAGAGCAGGAGCTGTTATACTTCTTTTAAACCACATAAGCTTTCTCAAAAACTGCCACAGATACAAAGAAAGGGTCAAGGCATTGACAAAATATAACATCATAAAGTGTGTGTGTGTGTGTGTGCCAGGACATCCACTCTATAAGCAACCATATCTACTCATCTGTGGATGCACACTTAAGCTGCTCCTATGCCTGGGAGATTGTAAATAATGCTGGAATAAGCATGTGGGTACAACATATTTTCATGGTAGTTATTTAATTTTCTTTAGATATATGCCCGGAGTAGGACTGCCAGATCATATTGTAGTTCTAGTTTAATTGTGAAGGAAAATTCCATATTGTTTTTTATAATGGCTGAACCAATTTATATCCCCATCAACACTGTAAAAGGTACAATTTTATCCACATCTACAGCAACACTTATAATCTTTGAACTTTTCATATAGCCATCACAGTAGTTGTGAGGTAATAACTCATTGTAGCTGTGATCTGCAACTGCCTAATGATAAATGTTATTAAGCAACTTTTCATAAAACTCTTGAGTATTTGTATATCTTCTATAGAAAAATGTCAATTCAGTTATTTGTCCATTTTTTAAAAATATGCTGTTTTGCAATTGAGTTGTAGGGGTTTTTTTGTGTCTTTGGGTGAAGCTTCCATGGGGAGCTTGTGCATTACTGTCTGCTCTAATGCTGGGTACACAGGAGTACTTGTCTTGATGTCCCTTAAATGATTTTTATAGAATGAGCTTTCATTGATTTATTCCACTTCCCACTCACTCACATGACTCCATGGATGGCCACCTCAGCCATCACCAGAAACAAACACCACTGCCTGGTCCATGGGTTTAATCAGCATTCAGAACCCCCTTAGTTTCAAAGCCACGTCCACCCCTGGACTCTGGTCTCCAATCACACCCCACCTGGTGGTGCAGCCTCGAAAATAAGTCACATGTAGAGGGCATTGCACTGATTCTCTGTTCACATCTTCAGCTTGCAGGTGAAGCGCAACTCAGATCTGCTTGTATTTCCATCCTAGTACCAGGGGGTTGTGTCTCCATTCTGAGGCTGGCATACAAATGTAACTGTATTTTTTTATCAGGACTTAAAGGAACTATATGGAACAATGCTCTCTTACCCACATATAAAAGGGACTCTGATGTGATAAAAATGAAGCAATGATATCAATTTTGATCCAATACAGCCTAAACTGACACATAGTCACCACGTTATTATAAACATCCCAAGCTGATGCAGAGGGAAACTGTGGCCATTGCCACAAAGTATTTATTAAAGTTTCTTGACTCTGGTTCACTGCCCATAAGAGCTTTTTGACACCATGGGCTGTAAATTAAATTGTGAAGATTTTAAGGTTCCACACTATCTCAAAATGGTATTAGAATCCCAGAGTATGAAACAGCATTTTAATTAAGAAGCACAAGGAAACATATTTAAAAAATTGTCAAAATTATGTGTGAAGCTGATACCAAGTCACACATTTGTTTACATAAATAGGCAAAATTTATGTTAAATATATCATACATAATGACATATATGATTTAATAGTAAACTAAGAGAATGCAATTTAGTGCTAAACACTGATATAAAATATTTCAAAGATAAAATTTCTGGAAAATAAAAATGCTAAAATTTTTGATATACTTAAATCTAATTGTTCATTCATATGCTTTATTGAACAAATATCTATGGCTACCTTCTTTGTGTCTGCCTCTAATTATTGATAGCATATCAAAAAGTAAACATTGCATTCTATTTGAAGTGCAAATGGACAAATAGACTAAATAGAAAAATAAAATGTTTGGTAAATGGTATATTGATGACTGTTAAAAATGCAAATGTAATACAAAGAAGAAGGTTATGAAGTTGTTTGGGAAAACATTTTAGATTAAATGTAAATATTGGGATCATGTGATGATATCTGTACCCCCATGTTTACTGTGCCATTATTCACAATAGCCAATAAATGGAAATGACCTAAATATCTACTGATGGCTAAATGAAAAAAGAAAATGTGTCACATACACACAATGAAATATTAATCAGCCTTTAAAGTAAATGATATCCTATCATTTGCAATAACACACATGAACCTTGAGGATATTAAGCAAAGTGAAGGAAGCCAGTCACAGAAGGACAAATATGTGAGTCCACTTACATAAGGTATCAGAAGAGTCAGTCTCATACAAGCTGGGAACACACTGATGATTGCCAGGAGCTGGAGGAGTGGGAAATAGGTGCTTGCTATTCATTGGGTATAAAGTTTCAGTTAGGCAAGGTGAGTTATTTCCACAGACCTGCTGTACAGTGTCCTGCCTGTAATGATCATTACTGCACTGTGCACTTAGAAAGCTTTTAGGAGGTAAGAGCTAATGTTAGGTGTTCATACTGCAATAAAAGTAAAAGAAATACTAGATGAGGCATCACCAAAAACGGTTTTGTGAGCAGAGATGGGAAAGAAGTGAGGGGTGAGCACACAGGAGCGTGGGAAAGAGCAGGTGCCCCCAGACATCCTGGCGCAGAGGGAGGAGTGAGCTCTGTGTGACTCTGGGAGAGAAGACACACGGTGTGACCAAGGAAGTCTGAGAAGGTGGCGGAGGGGAGTGGAAGGCTGATTAGGCCTGGACCTATGAAATGTCGGGATTTGATTTTAAGCTGTTATTCCCATCACTTATGAATGTTAATATAGCTTTCTCATATTTATCACTTTGCCAAGACTTCACACCACATGCAAAATATTCAAATTCCTATTATTTGCCAGCATCATTAAAAAAAAAGACCAAATTAAAACTTCTCATCATCCATGAACTCAAAGAAAAATTATTTTAATGAGGTACAGAAAGTGAAAAAATGTCTAAAACTGTCTTTATTACATAATTATACACAAAGGAAAAATGACATTGCTACTGATATTTCTAGCAGAGTTCAAGACATTATCCATATTTCTAGATTCCTCCTACTGCCCATCAGTTTTTTAGAAATTCTGTCTTTACACAGCAAATTTTATTTTTCTAAAATAATCATTACATACATAGTGTAAACATGAATATTCTACCATATAGCAAATCTTTATAGCCTTAAAATTTAAATGTATGTACCCATTAAACTCTACAGATTAATAATTGTTAAATACTCATGCTTTAAAATTTTAATGTGTTTAAAAGGCTTTATAGTTGATTTTTTTTTTTTTGCTGAATCCCCAAGAAATGCTGAGGCACTTGTCTTTAAGCCTAATGCACAGGTAATTTTAAAACTACAAAAGGAGCTAGAGTTATTAACAAATTATACCATATGATTTCACTTATATGTAGAATCTAAAAACAAAATAAAATTTAAAAAGCAGTAGACTTCTAGACACGGAGAAGTGACCAGATGTTACTTTGGGGGAAGGGAAGGAGAGTGTGGGTGGGGAAAGTGAGGGGCACAAAGGGTCCCAAAAATCTCCATCATAGTATAAGGTGGCCACGGGGCTGCTGATACTGCCTGGAGAACACGGCCAATGGTTCTGTGACAGCTTCCTATGTTAGTACTCCACTAGCCGGGGTGAGGATTTACTAACATAGGAAACTGCTGGATCACTGTGTTGTGTATTTGAAACCAATATTATATATCAACTAGTGCATATGGACTGATGACACATGAGAAAGAGAAAACCTGCCCTCACTGATGACAGCTACCCCAGCAATCAGCAAACTGGTTGCGGCATTCCCAGACAAATGCAGTTTTACAAGATACTAAAAATAAGTAGTCCAGGTCATCCCCAAACAAGATAGAACACCTGAAGTAAGAATGGTCTATAAACTAGAGCATTATGTTCCTACTGGGCCAGTGTAGCTAAGCTGGACTGTGGGAGACTGATGAAAAATGGCCCAAATATTTCCCATCCCACTAACTACACCTTTGGATATAGATGCTCACACTGACCATGTGATTGGCCTCAGCCAATGTGACATGACAGGTGTAATATGGAGTCTTGAAAAGCACTTGGTCTCTTTGGGACTTGCCTTATTCCCGTGCTCTGAACTCTGAGACAACCATGTGAACAAGCCTTGAGGAGTGAGCTCGTTTGTGACAGTCATAGTACCAGTCACCACCATTGCCCCGTGAGGACAGAAATTCATTTTCAGATGGAATATATATAGAGCATCCAAAATTACCCATCGCTCAGCAGGCTCCAGCTAGCCCAAGTAGCAAACACACGCACAAGCCCATGCGAGATCCCTCAGACTAATGGCTAAATAATGGCTATTTTATGCCACAGAGCCCTCAGCAGCCTTGCTATGCTGCAAAGCTAATTGATGCATGCTGTTAATATTTTCCTAAAGTTATGTAATTTTATTCCAGTTTGTGTAAGTACTGTATATATATTTTTTGACTTTGCATCACAAAATTTAATACTATTTTTGTATACATCTTTGGTCAAACTCCATATATGAGCTAAGTACCCCAATTTATTTTTGGCAAGAATGTCATATTTTCCCATTGTGCAAATACATTTTACTATCTTTTAAATGGATGTATACATTTCTTTATAAGAAAATAAAAGATTAGATGAAAATGAAAATGGAAGTAACTTTTATACCCTTGTGTACAATGAATACTTCGGAGTAATTGATGAAAAAGTTTTCTCTTTGAAATGATTCACAACTCTTTACCTAATATCATAGACACTTCAATTTATATTACAACATAACATGAGAGACATCATTTAAGCCAGAAAGAGAAGCCCCTTCTTACTGCGTGGCCGCCCAGCACCAGCTACTGACAGACATTGTTTCAGGCAACACAGTAGGAATTTTTATGAGATCCTTCCTGGTTATCACTAAGCAGCTCAAAACAGGGTTAACTGGAGCTGAGAGACAATACTGAGGAAACAGAGGAGATCACGTATCTCACAGGCAGTTCCTCCAGTGCTCTGACCACTACCTACCAGACTCAGAATCACACACCCAGCTCCCCTCTGTGACCACAGGTGAAGTGTCAGTCCTCTTATCTGAACCCAGTTCCTCTCTTTGAGCTTTAGCTCTCAGCCCCCTTCCCAGACTCTAGGGAATCAGTTCAGCAATTGCTCTTTATCTCTCTCTTGCATCATCATGATTTCTTTCTAAATATATAAGGCAAATACTAAGAGACAAAAAGGATGAAGAAACATTAATACATTAATAGTAGGGGACTACAGTATCTCACTTACATCAATGGATAGATCAGCCAGTAAAATCAGTAAGGAAACTTTGGCCTTAAATGTCATGTTGGAATGGATGGACTTACTGAGGTACACAGAACATTCCATCTGAACAGGAAAAAAACATTCTTTTCAAGTGCACATGGAACATTCTTGGCGAGAGATCAATGTTAGGCCACAAAACAAGTCTCAACAAACAAGAAGACTGGAGTAAAATCAAGCATCTTTTCTGACCACAATGGACTAAAACTAGAATTACAAAAGTAACATGAAAAAATGCAAACACATGGAGACTGAACAACATTCCATTAAACAACCAATGTGTCATGAAACAAAATAAAAAAATACCTTGTCGCAAATGCAAATGGAAACACAATATTCCAAAATGTTTGGGATGCAGCACTTACAGGTATTTATGGAGAAAACAAAAAGATCAACAAAATCATAGATGACCCTGGGCTTGGTGATAAACTTTTAGATACAACAAAGACATGATGCAAAAAAACCAAATAATTAACAGTCAGAATTTCACTAAAATTTAAAATTCCTTCTTGTGAGGACCACTGTAAAAAGAATGAAAAGACAAACCACAGACTAGGAAAAAATACTGGTAAAAACTACATCTACTAAAAGACTAATATCCCAAATATGCAAAGAACTCTTAAAAATATCCAACAATACAATCTGACTTAAAAATGTTCCAAAGACCTTCACAGATGCCTCATCAAAGCCATCACGGAGACACCAAATAAGTACATGAATAAGTATCTCACATCATATGTCATCACAGAAATGCAAATTAAAGCAACAAGGAGATAACCATTGAACACTGAGAAATGTCAAAACCCCATAAAATTTACATCAAATGCTGCCAAGGATGTTGAGCCACAGAAACTTTATACTTTTCTGTTGGAAAACAAAATGATAGTCCCTCTGGAAGAAAGTGTGGCATTTTCTTACAAAACTAAACATGGTCATATCATAAATCCCTGGGTGTCTGCTTGTCCAGAGAAGGGGGAGGGTTCCCACAACCAACACTCAGGTGTTAGCAGACAGAGCTCCTACCTGCAAGGAGGTCTCCAAAGTCGTAGCTTTGCTCATGTCCATGGCCATGAGAGTGTCTCATTCCAACCAAAGGCTGTGGCAGAGCAAGGTCTGCTTGGGCAAGGTCTCCAGTGCAGGCTCCCACTCCCCTAGAACCTGGTTTGCCTTCCTCCTTCAAGCAGGGTTGCTGATCAGAGCTGGGAGCACTGCTGAGTGTAGCTCCTGGCCCTGCCACCACCTGGTAGTTGTTGGAGCACCTGGAAGTCATATAAATCAGCAGGGGTCGAGGAGACATTGTGGCCATCACACTGATCATCTGCGCAGCAGAGGCAGGGGCACCATTTATGCAGAGAACCTGGGAGCAGGTGGGCTTGATCAAAACAAACAAAGACTTTGATTAGAACTGAAGCCCAGGCTGCCCTGGCAGAAGAGCTGATTCAACCCCCACCCCTGCTGAATAGGGCTCCACCCCCGTGGTTCCTGCAGGGAACTGGGACCAGCCCTCTAGTTCTTCATGGGTAGGGATCTAATAGCAGCCCCACTGAGTGCTGAATAGATAACACAGCCCACCTGGATAAGCAGCCAGATCAGAGTAAAAGGGAAGCTGCATAGCAAAGCAACAGTCCTCCTGCCAGTGGCACTTAAACAGAGAGCACAGCCTGTGGATTTACCACCTGCAAAGGAAACCTGCAGCTCTGTCCCACCAGGGAATCCAGTGCCCAGTCTTACCCAGTTTGGGTCCACAGACAATGAGTCATGCCCATGCAGGTCGTGGGCCCAGTTTTGTTATCCAGCAGGGGCAGAGAAACTCATTAATACAGCTGCACACCGCTGAGTACATTAACTGTCCCAATCACTTAGGAAGCCTGCCAGCAAGCCACGGCAAACACAGAGCACATTCTACACCCTTATCTGGTCCGGACACCGAGTCAGGAGTCTCTTTCAGTATTGTCATGCAGGGGCTCCCGCCCCTGACAGCAGATCCCAGCCCAGGGCCTCACCTGATACCAAACACTGATAGGAAGCCCCACGTGCCCTAGGACACAACCGGCAGACGCACCCAGGAACCAACCTGGGCTGACTGGTGTGCACTGTCCCTGACTGAGCAAACCTGAAGCCTGGACACGGTGGCCACCTACTGGAATGTGCAGCCACCCACCCAGGGTATAGGGAGACCCAGGGAAACATAGCACCACCTGAGGAAACCAACACCCCTCCAATAACTGACTCAAAAGATGGAGATTTCTGAAATACCAGAGTGGAAAATCCAGGAAATCCTCCTGAAAATGTTAGTGAAATACAAGAACACAGAGACAACCAAGTGAATCTAGAAAAACAAGGCAGGTACACACAAAGAAATTCAAAAAGAAATAAACATATCAAAAGTATCTTAGAGCTAAGACATGCAATAAGCTGCAGAATTCAATAGAACTTCAGCAGATAACTTAACCATGTCAAAGAAATCTGTCCGCTAGAACACAAGATGGCTGAAATTAACCAGAGAAGGAAATCGAAAAAGCCTGTTAAAAAGCGGTAACACCTTATGGGAATTGTAGACATAATCAAAAGTAACAATATCCTCATTATGAGAATTCCAGCAAGAAAAGAGAAAGAGAAAGAACAAAATGTGTATTCAAAGCAATAAGGCCTGAAAACTCCCAAACATGAGAAAAATGCATTAAGATCCATAAGAGATCAAATAACCCAAAACTGTTGATCTCAGTTAGGACTGCACTGAGATACATTAGAAGGAAATGGTCCAAAGTCAGTGAGAAATAGAGTTTCATATGTGGCTACAAAAGAGAGAGAAATCTTTACATGGGAAACTGTAGAGAAGCCCCCCCACTTCCCCTACTGTTCTATGAGGACGGCTGCCGCTGCTTCACCCCAGATGTGTCTGGCCTTGAGAAACCTGTTGTACCCATGGGAAGGAGTTAGATAAAAACCTTGAAGGCCAGACGCCCGACCATGAAGGCCACACGTGTGCACATCTTAAAACATTTATGTAACCATGAATTAGCGGTATAGCAGTATAAGAAGTACAGCTGTGTGCAGAATAAAGTGGCCACTCTGAGCACCCTCCATGATGACTCCTGCTGCCTTCTTTGTTCTTCGCATTGCCCCAAAACCTCAAAGGCACCCCCCAGACCCCGACAGAAACACCATGATATTGTCAGAGTATTAGTCAACAAAAATTTCCAGGCTGGGAGAGAAAAAAATGATGTAATCAAATAATGAGAGAAAAAATATCCCAGAAAGCAGGATTTCCATAAGCAGCAGAGATGCAGTTTAGAAATAAATGACAAAGACTTTCCAAAGCAAAATCTGAGGACCTTCATCACCACTACACCTGCTTTATGAGAAATGCTAAAGGGAGTTAGCTGAGTGGAAGCAAAATGACTATAATTATCATCATAATATAAGAAGATAGGGTAAAAGTCACTGGTAATAGTTAAAATATATTCAAAGTTTGATTCTCTGATACAGTAAAACTGCACCTTAAAACTTACATTTATATCTCTAGATCAAAAGTTAAAAATAAATACTGCAAAATAAATCCCTAATAAAAATAATCTGTTGGATACAAAATATGTTTAAAAATATAGAAACTGTAGTGTCCATTACCTAACAGGTGAGGGGGACAAGAAGTAAAAGTAGAAAGGTCAGGAATGCTATTGAACTTCAGTTGTTAGCTTAAAGTGTTACATATTAAGAAATGTTGTTTAAGTTGCATGATAACTATAAGGAAAATGGGTATTATTACACAAAAGTACGTGATAAAAACTAAAAGCATAATGATATCGCAACTCATACAAACATACATAAGAAGCAAAGAATAATGGATCACCAGATTGAATAGCAATAAGTAAACAGAATTTGAACAATGTAGTCCAAATGGGGCTAAGAGAAATATATAGAACTTAGTAGTGGACAAGAGCAGAATCTTCCCAGGCAAACATTGACGTCTTGTGGGACAGATCATCTGTTAGGCCTCAAAACAGGTCTTAACAAATTCAGTAAGACTGAACCCACAGAAAGTATCTTCTCTGACAACAATTATTTGAAACTAAAGTCAATAAGGATGAAAGATAGAGAAAGCTAATGATGTAAAAAAGCCAAAAGTGTCATGAAAAAAACAAAAAATGCAATGAAGAAGAAATCAAAGTGGAAAAACTAAGTATTTTGATGCAAATGAAAACAGAAACATGACATACTGAAAATTACAGGATGCAGAAAAAGTTCCATATGGGAAGTTCATGGCAATAAACACCTATAATAAGAAACAAAAAACCTCTCAAATAAACAACGTAAATCTATGTTCCCAGAAACTAAAAAAATAAAAACAACAAAATGAGTCAAAAGTTAGAAGAAAGAAAGCAATAGAAAAGTTTAACCAATGCAAGCGTTGGTTGGTGATGAGAAAACATACATTTTGAGTTGCTGCCTAGGCATTTTATAGTATGACAACCTTGCTCACAATCAGAGTCTGAATGTTAAAACAAAGACCTGAGCTTAGTCCCACCACAATTTCCACTGTGCTTTTCCCAGGCCACCGTTTAAAATAATCTCTTAGAGTTGAGCCTGTGAAATGTTACAGTCTTCCCCATAGCCACTAGTAAGTATTATGTGCTCCTCCCCCTGCTAACTTCTGCTCAGTCATAACCTTGGCCGCAGGAGTTCCCTTCCCCAAGTTCACTGTGCAGAAATTTGTGGGATTTTAAAATAATAAATTATACCTTCTCTTGCTTTGCAGGGGCATATTAAAATTATACTTTGATCCTGAGGTTTTCTTGTCTTCAAAATGAGAGCTCAGATGCTGAGAGTTTTTCCTGACTATCTAGTATGGGTGACTAGTGTCTCCTTATTCAGCATGCCATACTAACATATTTTTAATAAATAAATAACCTACAGGCTCCATGACACATGGGGCTTATTTGAAAAGGTAAACAATATTAACAAATACCTAAAATAAAAAAGAAAACACAGATAAGACACAATACAACACTGTAAATGACAGAGGAGGCTTTATAACTGATACCACAGAAATGCAAGGTTCATAATAAGCTGCTATGAAAAATCATATACCAAAGGGAGTCAGCGGAAGGAGAGGTCACTGTGAAAACCTCTTCCAAAGTGCACACCAAGGAAAGAGCTACATTAAATACAATAAATCTGAAAGTAACCTGAAGACTGCAGAACAGATGTTCTACAAATGGCAAAGATAAAGGGGCAGAACCATGGTCAACTGGGATTCATGATCTTCCTCCATCCCAGACTAGAAGCAGGAGGGAGAGTAATGGGTCAGAAAACAGGTAAATGCTCAGGAGCACGGCACACCTGGCCCGGGGGATCTGCTCTGGGAAGACAAGTCCGCGATCCACTGGGCTTTTATTATTAATGAGGCTGGACACCAGGGAGTCGCAGGGGCAGTAATGGGCACTGAGTCTTCCATCACTTACAGGGACAGGTGTGTTCCGTTAGTCTCCCTAAGACCCAACACAGAGGCAGCAGTTTGAAAATTGTGCTCGCCTTGAGACGTGTGCTGCAGGGGTCGGGGCCTAGGGAGCTCCCTCCAGAGGAGAAGGAGCAGAAGCATGTCGCTTCTCCAGGCTGCCTTCAGCCTGGCTGGTCAGCACACGCAGGAGCCAGCTCCAAGGGCTCCGTCTCCCTCACTGGCAGCACAGGCCCTAACAACTACAGGAAAAGGCACTAAGGAAAGAAGAACAAACAAAGCCAAAAGGCAGGAGGAGGAGAGACATAATAAAGACCAGAGAAGAAATAAATAAAATAGAGACCAATGAAATGACAGAAAAAAATCAGTAACAACATGACCTGGTTCTTTGAGAAGGTAAAGAAAACAGACAAATAGTCATACTTATCAAGAAAAAAAGGAGAGGGCACTAAAACAAAATCAGACAATGAAAAGAAGTTACAACTGATATCACATAAATTTTAAAAGTTATATGAAAATTATACAAACTATATGGCAATAAATTGGACAGCCTAGAAAAATGGGATAAATTTCTAGAAATGTACAATCATCCAAACTGACCCAGGAATAAAGAGAAAATTTGAACAAATTAACAGTAATGACATTGAATGGGTAATAAAACAAAACAAAACAAACAAAAAAACTCCCAGGAGGGATCAAAATGAAGGATAAAAATGATTATTTCATAAGATGCCCAAAAATTATTTCACATAATTCATTATACATTCAAACTAAAAAATCTAAACAAAGTAGATATAGAGGGAAAATACCTCAACATAATGAAGGTCATTTATGGAAAAAAAAAACTAACATACTCAACATGAAGAGCTGAAATAATTTCCTCTACGCTGAGGAAAAAAGCAAAGAATGCCTGCAGTCCTACTTCTATTCAACACAGTACTCATTTACAAACTTACAACTGAAAAAAATAATAACCAGGAAGAGAATTATCTGTGTATTAAAAACTAAAAGAATCAAGGAAAAGAAATGGAAAAGACACAAATAATTGTGAATATATTCCATGCCAATGGTTTGGAAAAACTAATATTGTTAAATATTGTTAACATGTCCATACTACTCAAAACATCTACAGATGGAACGCAATCCCTATAAAAATTCCACTGGCATATTTCACAGATATTGACAAACAATCCTAATATTTTCATGGAACAATGACCCCAGACAGCTGTAGAAATTTTGAAAAAGAAGTACAAACCTGGATACATCATGTGCCCTGACTTCAAACTATACTATAAGGCTATAGTGAACAAGAGTGTGATGTTGTCATAAAAGAGATACACACATCAATGAAGAAAATAGCACAGATATAAACCCATATATATATATATTTGATTAATTTATGGCAAAGATCCAAGAATATACACATGGTATATTCCATAAATTATGTTGGGAATAGTGGACAGCCACAAGCAAAATAATGAAAATGGATCACTTACACACTACACAAAAATGAACTCAATATGATATAAACACTTCAACATGACACCTGAAATCATTAAACTCCTAGAAAAAACCTTATGCAGTGAGTTCCTTGACAAGGTTATATGACACCAAAGACAGGAAGAAAAATACCTAGTACCCTAGGTTTTTTGTTGTTTTATTTTAAGTTAAAGTGTGATTAATATGCAATAAACTACATATTTTGCAGTATATCATTTAATAAGTTTAGGCAAATGTATATACCTTTGAAATCATTACCACACATCAAAATAATAAACATAAACACCAGCCCCAGTAGTTTCCTCGGTCTCTGTGGTCGTCTCTCCATCTCATCTTCCCTGTCTTCTAAATCCCCAACCTCTGATCTGCTTTCGCTGACTAGAGATATGTTTGAATTCCCTAGTTATACACACAGGAAGCATGTGATTGTTTTTGTGGGGCTTCATCACAGATCATAATTATTTTGAGTCTCATCCATGAGGTTGTTGGGTATCAGTAGTTTATTCATTTATTGTGAAGTTTTAAAATATAGGATATGCCATAATTCATTCATCCCTTCTCTGTTGATGGATATATCTATAGTTTCTAATTTTAGCCTGTTACAGATAAACTACTAAAAAGCACTTCTCTTCAAGTCTTTCTGTTTTCTTCGATAAATATTTAGGTGTGGAATGGCTGTCATATTATTTTTCAGTGTTTTAAGTTTTTTTCTTAGTTGAGTGACAAGAATTATGCATATATGCTGTTGTATAGATCAGTTAACAGTCTCTTATTGGATCTATTACTTGCAAATATTTTCTCAGAGTCTGTGGTTTGTGTTTCATGAGTTATTATTTGTTCTGTTTCCATCAAGGTGAAGGTTGCACAAATTTGAGGTGTGTTTAAACAACAGATATCTTACACAAAATAACAATTTTTTCAAATAACACATGAAACAAAAGTTTGAAATTTTTCATTCCCTTAAGTTATTCAAAGGGCTTATGATTCACGTAATGAAAATATTATGAAGTATGAAAAGAGAAGAAACTCCTAGAAGTTCTCTTGTAATTGCTGATATTCAGGTCTCAAATTCTGTGAAACCAAATCATATCGTCAGGTGATTTCACATCCCTCAGCCCAGAAAATATGACCATACTCTTTACATGAGGCCTGATATCCCTGGGGATTCCATGACAATTCTGGGCCTCTGTGAGCTGGGCGGGAACAGCGGGAACAAAAGAACCCCTTGGGAAGGCTGGAACTTGAACTTGACGTTAGCAAGTATTTCCTGATGGGACCATTTTCTTTCCTCAGCTCCTTGAGCTTCCTCTTAGGGGACACAGGTGCTATGCAACTTTCTTAAACTCTTTCCTCATAGAAGATAGAAAATGAGGGCTTTTTTTCAATTCTTTGTCCATAATCTCAGCCTTCTACTTGTAAATGTTACATATCCAAAATGTGTATCTCATATTCTACATTCTTTGGGAAGTCACTTCTGGGTTTCTAAGCAGTACATTCCTTCCTCAAAACATTTTCTCTGGAGTTGCATTTTACGTTCCTTCTGTGATTCAGGCCATAATTTAAGTATTTCCTACACATGTGTATTTGCTATGGTTACTTTTATTTTTCATCATTTTAAAGAAAATATATGGCAAAGAATAACAAGTAAAATAAGAATAAGCACATCTATTTCAGCAGGAGGAAATGACAGCTACATGAAATTAATCATCCTTGAAGAACACATATGTTAATATTTCTAGATTTTTAGCCAGTTTTTATAACTAGTCCTAAATCCTAATTTAAAAATATTAATATCTTTATCAAAAACATAATTAAAATAATATTTAAAGAACCCCTAGGTAATATAATTTTTAATATAAAACCAAAGGAACATGAAAATGAAGGCAGAAATTAACTTAAATGTACTCTTTACTATATTCCATATGTTATGAATATTCAAGTCATGTTATATGTCTTTGTAAGTAAAGATGTAGAGACATTGTAAAGACCTAATATTTAACTTTTACTTATAAAATTTCTTGTTCTAGACAACACCTTTTTTATAATGGCTCATTGAAAGGTTTTGTACTTCTAGGTTCTGGAAAAATTAATTTGGTAGATCAGCCTCAGGGATTTTAACTCTCTTGAAGATTTCCTAGCTTAACGTTGAATTGTTGTTAAGCCAGTCTTTTTCCACATAACCAGTGTCATAAAAGAAACGTTTTCCCCTCAAGTTGACCTGTGAGTTTATTCTGTGGTTTAATTCCCCAGGTCCCCAGACTGCAGCCACCTCTCCTTGTCCCTCCCATCCCACCTCCTCCTCTCCTGGGTCTTCTTGAAAAGACTCGGGACACGTCAACACCTCACAGATGTAACAGTTTGCCTTTTTAGAGCACCTCGAAGAGGTTCTTATTTCAGTGAGAGGAAAACAGTTCTCCCTGTTCCTGCTGGGATACAGCCTGCTCCTTCCTTCTATTGCATTAGATGAGAACAAATCTTCTGGGATGAAGACACTCTTCAGAGATTGGAGAGTTCAAGTCAGAGATGGAACTGCTGTAATAAGGAAGTAGTCTCTTTTATATCAAAGATTTCCAGAGACTAATACATGATCAATATGTAAGTAACATTTATTTAACACTTTTGGATAGGATAAAATACTCCTTGTCTATACAAGAGAAAATATTATTTTTCTAACATATTATCCAATTTAATTGCTAAGAATGATCCTTTCACCTGTAAATACATAACCATGATCCAAAATATATTTATTCTAAAATAAACATGAATTTTATAGAAAATTCCAGTTATTTTGTCTCACATACAGTTAAAAGGGAAAAATCCCAGAGTTAAAAAAAAGATAGCATGAGACTAAGTGAAACAGACACACATACACGTGCATGCTAGTGCACAATCACACACACACAGGAGAGACAGTATAATTAGGAACATGGTATGGATAAAGTCATTTGCCAAAACATAATCAACTCATAGAAATAGAGTAAGTGGATTATTTTCTACTCAAATGGATTCCCAAATATAAATCATCGTACAATGAAGTTAAAAATCAAAACACCTCTCTTCTATCTGACAATGTAGTTTTTATGACATTTGCCGATGCATCCTTACAAAAATATCTTCCAACTTCATTGTTAACAATGAATTCTGACAATCTTTTTAACTAATTTATGAAAGTTAGTGAACATTTTCAATTAATGTTACATGTTCAAATATTCTGATATGTATATATATTTTTACATATAAATTAACCCTACAGATCATTCTGTAAGCCAGAAAGGACACTGATTCACAAGTTCTCACCAATCATGCTTAAACAGTGATAAGAAAAAGCACTTATCAAAATTATAATACAGAAAAAAATGGTTTCTCTGTGATTCTCTCTTTGTCCAAAGCTCTCTCTAGAATAAATGTGGAGAGAAATATCATGCTATTCTAGTCTTCTTTTATGAAGGAATTTATCTGCCAAATGTATCTAAATCTTATGGTTTTTCAAAAGTGTTTTACAGAACCATCTCCATTACCAGATGATTCTTTATCCTTGTCAGAGAATGAACAATTGTATTTTAGCACTTAAATAAATTGTATGTGCAGAATTGCAATGTGGCAGCTAAACACAGTGCATTCGTGTAGAGATGCTTCAGCATTTCAGTCTAGCAGTAAGACAAGTAGTGTCCAGCGTCCACAGAAGTGCAAACAGCACTTTCATGCCTTGGTACTGAGGTGCTCTGGATCGAGGAGCATCAGCCCCAGTGGACCAAAAAGAGTGAGAGTGAGCCTGCCCATGAGCTTCGACAAATTCTGCATCACTGGACAGTCTTGGTCTGGGCCCCAGACCCAGTACAGTTTTCAAAGCCACAACAATAGCTGATGCTGACTCATCAGACTAGGTGACCAAGTTTTATTTGCTGATTCATATATACATGCAATCCAGGTTCAGGTGGGATTTGGAAATTTATAAATACAAGCAGGCATTTCAGAGATGTTTCCATCTCTACCTGCATCGACTCTATTTCAAGAATCCTTTGGTCTTTGGACTTTATTAAACCATTTATAATATGAGGAAGAATTTGGTGTATTATATATTTGATAATTAAGGCACAGACACTTAAGAAAAGTCAGGAACTGTGTCTTTTGATAATAACTAATTATCACCATGGACAGATGTGGAGGAAATGTATTTTTTTGTTGAGTCCTGAAATTTTGAGTTAGAAAATTTCCTAGAAGTTAAGAAAGGGCTGAAATTATAGGTGGTGGAACATGTCATTTATATCCAGGCTGAAGTAAGCAAATAGAATGGGAGGAATATATTCTGAAAATGTAAAACATAAATAATATATAATCTAGAATTAAATGTTATTTAAATACGTAACTGGAAGAATTCTAACATGCCTCTAACTGACACAATGTCCCCATGTTCCTCCCCTTCACTCACCAGTGTTTAGGTGCACCAGCCACACACATATAAACACGCTTACCTTCAGTGAGAGTGGCAGGAACTACTGAGCTGAAGTTAGTAGCAATCAAAAGGCCTGCTTCTAGTTCCCTATAACTTAACATAAATGTTAGGTTATAGTTAAGCTAACCTTTTATCATTTTCCAAACTACATCCACTGCCTCAGGCTGGCCAAGATCTCCTTATGCTGAGTGTGTCTCTTCAGAGGACTGGCAGGTGGAGAACTCGAAGGAGCCACTTACCTGACCATCTCTGCCACTGACCAGCTATGCCCCTTGGCCCTGGGGTGGGAGGTGGGCCAGCTGTCAACCTCTCTGTGTCTTACTATCCTCAGTGTGAAATGACAGTAGTATTGACACCTTACTCTCTTTTTCACTGTGCAGATTAAAATTATTAATAAATAACAACTTCAACATCTTCAACAATTCAGTAGTAATGATGACCATCTCACTGCCAAAATCATTTTATTAGTAAAGTGCTTCAGGGACTTCTAAACATGTATTAAGTAATTTAGTGCCTAGAATGGTCCTGCATAAAATTGATGACTTATGCACAAGGGGTTAAAGTAACTTGATGAATGTCTATAACTAGTAAGGAACAACAATAAGGAACACACACAAAAATGTGGGAGCCCTGCTTTTAACCACTACAGTTAACTTTGCCTGATGCACAAAAAATACTAAATAAATGTCTATTATCAATGCCTAATAATAATGAAAATAAATAATAAATGTCTAAAAATAAATTCTTATGTTAACTCTTATTTACTAGCTGCTTATAGACATTGATGTTTAGTACATTCCAGATGCTATATAAAAATATGCCTATTCCTCTTAATAAACTTCCATGGGACTCCACATA
Source organism: Manis pentadactyla (assembly GCF_030020395.1). Classification (NCBI taxonomy): domain Eukaryota; kingdom Metazoa; phylum Chordata; class Mammalia; order Pholidota; family Manidae; genus Manis; species Manis pentadactyla. The sequence continues at coordinate 57,483,946 of NC_080031.1, forward strand.
TAATCTCTTGCTAACTGTCATCAAACTTTGTCACCTATAACGTTAAGCCAATACCACGAGGTAACCCACCCCCTACATGGCAGACTCAGGCTGGAAACAGGAATCTTTCTGATCCCTCATCTGTCCTTTCTCCTATACTACAAGAATCCCAGAGTCCTCATTATAAACCTGTAAAAATTCCACTTTTTTCCCAAATAATCTGGCTAAAATTCAGAAATGGATTAAATTATTGTAATACCTTCTGCACAAAACAGGAATGTTCCAAAAAGTATCTGACAAATGTTGAAAACTGGGCTGTTTTTCTTTTGGCTATGACTTTAAAATATGTACTAACGTTGACTATTTTTCAAATATCCACATCACAGGGATCCTTTCTGAATGTCAAAAATCCTGACTCCTCAATGTTAATTTTTAACTGGTAAAATACAGGTAATGTAAATTTTCCATCTTAACCATTAAGTGTAGAGTCAAGTGGTGGTAACGAGTCACATAGTTGGACCACCATCTTCACATGCATCTCCAGAACTGTCTCTTTCTGCAAAACTGAAACTCTTCATCCTAAACAATGGCTCCAAGTTGTTCGTGCCCCCAGCCCTTCCCATGACAGCTTAGTCTCTGCCTACAGGAATTTATTCCAGGGACCCCATATGAATGGAGTCATACAGTATTTCTCATTTGGTGACTGGGTTATTTTAATGACCATATTGTACTCAAGGCTAACTCATGTTTAAAGATAACAAATAACACCAGGAAACAATATTAAATATCTATGCACATAATGAGAATGTGTAAATAAGTTTCCAGGAAGACCTTGGTTTCACCTGCTGCTTGGGTTTTCTTGGAACTGTTTATATGGTGTGAGGTAGTTTCCGGTAACAGCTTGGAGGGAACTTTGGAGCATTTCTTCCTAACTCAGTGTTAGGTGTGACACTCTGGGGGGCTGGTGAAGCCATAATGGTGAAAATAATCCCACTGGACCCACAAACATTAAATGATCACCACATCCATCCGTCCCACCCCTTTTAACATTTGTACATTCATCACTGTAATAGAAAACCAATGTGTCACTGTAACTGGGATTCACTAAAGTTAATTATGATGCTAGAATTATATTCTTAATATGTTAATTTATTTCTTGAAACTACTCTTCTTATCTTACTTTTCACATTTTTGAGGTTAATTGGCCAAATCACATATTTATATAATTATTGTTAGTATTTAATATTTAACTTAATATGAAGATACACATATGCATTTTATAAATATATACACAGTGTGAAACAATCAAAACAATTTAGTTAATATATTGGCACAAGTAGATACTATTTTACTTTATTTCTATGATTTCAATTACAGAGAAGAGCTCACTCATGGGGAGCATGCTATTGGATGAAGTGACCAACCGCACAGGCGTCACTGAGTTCCTTCTCCTGGGATTCTCTGAGGACCCGACGATGCAGACCCTCCATGGCTGCCTGTTCCTCGTGGCTTACCTGGCAGCCCTGTTAGGAAATGGCCTCATCATCACGCTCATTACTTGGGACCCTCAGCTTCACACACCCATGTACTTCTTCCTGAAGAACCTGTCGATCATAGACCTCTGCTACATTTCTGATACTGTTCCTAAATTTGTTCTCAACTCCCTGATGAACCAAAAGTCAATATCTTTCCTGGGATGTGTCTTCCAACTGCTGTTTTTCATGTGTTTTGGTACTGCTGAATTGGCCGTCCTCACAGTGATGTCCTATGACCGCTATGTGGCCATCTGCCGCCCGCTGCACTATGAGACCATCATGAACAAGGCGGCCTGTGGGCGGATGGTGGTGGCTTCATACATCACTGTGGGGGTCTATGGATCCATGCACACAGCAGCGACATTTTCCACTACTTTCAGTTCGAATAAAATCCATCATTTCTTCTGTGATATCCCTCAGATAATTTTGATTTCAGAAACCAAAATGAACAAAAATGAAGCATCAGTGACTGCATTTGGTGCAAGTATCTCATTGGCTTGTTTGCTCTTGATTTTATATTCCTACGTGCACATCTTCTCTGCTGTCTCAAGGATCTCCTCCCTGGAGGGCAGGTCCAAAGCCCTCTCCACCTGCCTCCCTCACCTGGTGGTTGTGACTGTGTTTGTTTCAACAGCCGCCTTGGCCTACCTGAAGCCAGCCTCTGAGGTGAGGTCAGACCTAGATGTCAGTCTGTCTGTCTTTTACACAGTGGTGCCTCCATCATTGAATCCCATCATTTACAGCCTTAGAAACCAGGACATAAAAGTAATCCTGGGAAAAGTCCTTGGAATTGTACAATTTAAGTCAAACTAAAAATACTTCATTAATTTAGAGGGAGGTCCTTCCTTAGTTCCAAGATATATCATTTTCAAATTTTACCATTTAAATAATGGGGATGTATCTTAAAATTATTGTAGTATTTCAGCCACTTAGGAGCAGTTATAGAGCTGGCATTGCAGAATGTTCTTCAGACACATGGAAATAACACAGAGATATCAGGGGAACTCAACTATTGTGGTATGTTTTGGGTAGTGGCTAACAAAATTTACTTAGCAATATTAATAAAGACATTTCAAAGTGATTTAGAATTCCTACCTAAAAAGTGAGGATAAAAGAATATTAATGTTATCTTTTCTATTTAGTAAAATAGTTTTGAAAGGTAATGCATCAGTGGTGTTTTTTATAAACAAAATCCACCATAATTAGCATGTCTAAGTCCTCCACAAGCCAGAATGATTCTACAATGTAGAAAATAATATTGCCCTACATATTTCCTAGATTTGGGGTGTCCTTAGTGCTGTACCAATTCATGGTCAGTGAAGCATGTCCATCTGTTCCCAGAATGTCAGTGTGCACAGAGGGGCCCAGGTATGACGCCCTGGCCCTTAGCATTTAGACTATAAGACCGAGAGATTCCATTTTATTTTTACCACATACTAATGAAGTCCTTCTACCCCTTCCAGGCTCATATGCAATTAGAAATGGCCAGGGTGGGAGGGTGGAGGGGTGTCTCCTTTCCACTAGCAGTTTACTTTTTTTTTTATTGAAGTATCACTGATAAACAATCTCATATTGGTTTCAAATGTACAACACAGTGGTTCAACAGTTCCCCTTGTTATTAAATCCTCTTCCGCCTGATGACAGCCTGGTGTCCAAGGAGGCTCCTACACGATCCTACATGATGGGGCTGCAGGCCACCGTGTGCTGTGCTCACTCATGGCTCCACTTGCTGCTGACACTGCACGTCCTGATCTGCCTCACGTGCCACTTCTGCCGTGATTCCCTGTGCTCTTCATGACGCTTTGTTTGTACAAAAAGACTCCATTGCAACTATTTGTGAATTAAGTTCAGCGCAGTGTCTGAGCTGAAGTGACATGAAACTTAAGGGACAGGTCCTCATGGTCAGGAGCCCCATCTTTTTCCCCCCCATGGTGCTCACGGGAATGGGGCTGTGGTGCGGGGCCCTGGGGGGCATGCCCATGAGCCTGGTGTCCTCATATTCACTTAACTGATGAAAAAGCCATTATGTGGATTTTCAACAAGTCTCTGATGCTATAAACTAATTGTACTCTGAAATTCCTAGTCACATAATTTTAATATAGCAAACACTGGGGGAAAAAATCAAGAAGTGTGTCCTTATTGTGTATAAAGAAAATTTTTTTCTACATTTAAAATGTAGGAAAACCTTCCAGTTTCAACAACATGGGAATTCCCAGGAGTCATTATATTACATGAAATAAGCCAGACACAGACAAGTGTGTGATATGAATTTTACATCAAATCTAAGACTCAAACTCACAGAAGCAGAGAGTAAAATGGTGGTTCCCAGTGACTGAGGAAAGAGGAAAATGGGCAGGTTATGGTCAAAGTGGACAAACCACCAGTCATGCAAATGAATAATACTGGAAGTCTATTATAAAGCAAAATAGCCAACAATATTGTACAGTTAAATGTTGCTAAGAGGGTTGAGCTTAAGTTAAATATTCTTATGACAAAAGGTAATAATACTGAAAAGGACATGAGGAAATGTGGGGCAAATGACAGAATTTATAGAACCTCCCACCTGGCTTGGTCCATTCACATATCAAAAGGTGTTTACATGGCAGCCTCCGGGGCAAGGGCTAGAGAGATAATGGCCATTCTCTCCCCTCCTCTATTCTTGATGTGTAATTGGTCTGACACCTGCCAGTCACCAATTGCCCACCAATGGCATTCCTCCCAGAAGGTGAGGGCGGGAAGTAGACGGTGCACCATAAGGGCAGAACGCAAGCGGGGGCCAGAGGAGGCAGACGGGGCCAAGTTCAGCTAGTGAATTCGAGCATGCTGTGAGAAGCCACAGATGTTTCTGCCCACCTAACCTTTCCCTTGACTTACATTGGTTTTACCTTTCCTGGGGGATTTGCCCTGGGCCAGGCACAGCCTTCCCCACAGAGCTGTATCTGGCATAGTCGGCAGGATCCGGTGACCTGAAATCTGTCTTCATGGTGTTATGTTTGGATGGGCTGCCCCTATAGATAGTGGGGAAACATGCTGTGGGTGGTAAGGAGACCCCCAGGAGCCCTCATGTGGGTTATACGGAGACTCCGGGAACCCCCTGTGGATGGGGCTTCACCCCAGGATCCCCATGGGTGGTGCGGATTCACCTGGGGAATTCCCCAGTGGGGATTTGTTCTGGGGTAAAGTACCTCCTAGAAGAGTGGGCCCCTACCCAGCACTGGGGAAGGGTGGGGACTCTGGAGGCAGTGGAGTTGGCCCTCTGCAAAATAGGGAATACCTTAGGGGAACTGAGTGGCCACGGGGTGGCATGAAATGTGGGATGGCTGCTCCTAGTGGCATTGGAAAGGGTTACGATGTAGAGATATGCACTTCAGCACTGATTGGAAGAACAGGAAGATGGTTGTGGATGCTCTGTAAAAGGAATGAGAGCTATTGAGAACTGAAGTTGCTCTGCTGAGAGACATGCGAGCAGCGAGGGAGGAGGCAGCAGAAAAATGTGAGCTGCAAGGGGCCATGGGGGAGGGGAAGGAAGGGGCCATACCCTTAGCCCCAGAGATGGTAGAGGAGACATCACAGGAGGAGGAGCTGGAGGAGGGTGTGGGGGCGGGACTGTTGCTGAGACCACTGCCTGAGGCGCCAGCCCCTGCAATATTGATAGCCTGCCCAGGGGTGCTTAAGAAAATAAAGATGCAACAACCTTGGGTTCCTCAGGATGAGGAGAGACCACGTCTCCAAATTGTGGAGCACTCCATGCACTGCCCCTATGCCCAGGCCTAACTGGTGGAACTGAGCATTGGACAGAAGCCTTCATAGCCTCTGCCTACATGGCTTTTGTGTCTTTGGGATTTAGGAGTAGAGGGTATCATTATGTCTGGATCAGAAATGGGTAAACTGGCATCCCTGAGGACTCACCCCTCTCTCCAACAGAGGTTAAAAATGCCCATCAGACCACTGGGAATCATATACTTTTGGATCGACTGCAGCCTTTAGGGCAGTTTGGCCTGATCAGGGTCATTTACCATACTTACTAGCTGGCACATATATGCAGAGCTCCAGCAGGTTCTACAGGATTGGGCATGAAAAACATTATCTACAATATGGACCCTCAGGGCACTGATGAACTGTGGCTTACTGTGGGCATGAGCAACCTGGTGCTGCATACAGCTCCCCCATTCTTCTTTCGGTCCCTAGTGACTGTTCTTGCCTCCCACATAGGGGAACCCATAAGTGAGGCTACCTGTACTTTAGCAGATCTGGGGGAGATTGAAATAATAAAAAAGCATGTAAGGAAGTATGGTGTTGGGGACGGCCTTTGTCTTCTCACATGTTTGTAGGCAGAATGGGAAAGCACCTTCCCCCAGGTCTGAATGCAGCATGGGAAAGCACAAGCTTGAGAACAACTGGTGCAGTCCTTGGAAGTTATCTGCCCACAAAAACATATCTTGTCCTCGAAGATGAGCCAAGACTCCTCACTCTGAAAATAGGGAGACCTTGAGGATGTGTGAACACACTGCCACTGCTTATCAGGCAGCTTCTAAGAAAATCAACAAGATGCTCTGGCCTGCCCCCTACTGAGATGGGAAAGATGAGTATAGCACTTGGCTGAGGTCCGAGAAAGGCAGTATAAAAATAAAGGTGCTGCGCCACATCGGGGCTGCAGCCATTGTCTGTCTATCTGTGTTGTCTGTGTTTTTTGTTCTCTCATTTCACCCAAAGAAGATGCGTGGCACACTACATCAGGCGCCCAAACGTGGGGCGTCCTCTCAGAGTGAGTTGTACATTTATTCAGCTCCACGCCCCCCCTTCAGACTGTTCGACTTCGACAGCAGGCACCATCAGTATGGGTTACAACTGAAAGGAGAGGTGCAAAGAGCCCCGTGAAGGTCTCAAGGGCCCATATGTGGGTTGATTTGATAAAGGCCGGGGTAGTGAAAGAAAAACTTGATGGGCAGCCCAATAGGATCTTGCTAGAATTGTGGCAGCAATAAAAGTGGGAACAGCAGTTCCAGCTGCTGAGGTCCAGGACACAGAAGCCAGAGGTGAAGCCCCATGTCCATCCCATGCATCTTCAGGGCTTCCTGGGGGAGGACATGTTGGGTGTTGCCCTCCATGCCGGAAGGTGGTTGGGTGTTATGGTTTGACTGAGGGGAGGGACAAGCACCTGCCTTGTGGGGGTACTGACTGGGGACCCTTGCAACACAGGGCCCATGTTGAGTAAATGACCAGTCCCCAGGGAATGTGTAGTGTGTCCTGGCTTTGTGGGCACAGGAGCTGGATGCTCCCTGATTTATTGTGACCCTGAGCAGTGTCCTGGGGCCCCCACTCCTTTATAGGGGCGGAGCTGTCAGAGTGGAATAAGCTTGACTCCCCTTGGGAATAGGGGAATCTAATGCTGTGTATGATGTTATGCTCACATCTGATTCTCTTGCAGATAACTGTGGCATTATTGCAAGGGTTCTTGGGTATTTTAGGCTACTGGAGAGTGTCTATCCCACACTTGACACAAGTTCCTATGCCCTTGTGCTCCTCAGCACACAAAGGCATCAGGTAGGCTGGAATAAAACATGTGTGGTTACCTCTGCCATTGCAAATTGACAAACTAGATGTCCAGGTGACTGGGGCCTCCGGCAGGAAATTGCAGGCCATTTGCCTTGGCATCTCCAGGGAATGATGGAGCCAATGACTTGGTCCAGGGCAGCAGACAATGAGAGCAGAAGTCCATTAGTGAGGGCTGCCTCTGACATTTGGAGATGTCAGTTGAGACTGGCAGAAACACCTTATGTGACTGAGTCCCACAGCAACCTGGGGACTATACGACCATTGACATTCTCACTCATGAACCAGTGATGGTTGACCCTGCTGGCACCTCAGGGACAAGGCCCAGAAGCTGGCCTCCTCTGTGTTGCTGGAGTAACTTCACAGTGGCCCCGAAAGGTCATGGTAGTACACCTAAATATTTGGAAGGTAAAAGCACTTTGTGGGGGAGTTTTGCCTTATTACTGTGGCCAGGGCATGTGACTCCAGTAGTGCTACAGCTACGCTGTTCCTGCCCCTGTCCCATCACAGGACCACTCTCTTGCGCATCCTAACTGATGGGCAGGATTTGCCTGTGCTGGTATCATTCAGACATGTATCTTATTGCCCTTAAGGTTACTCTCCTCTCCAGTCCTTGTGCACTGGGCCTGCCTCCCAGCCACAGCTGCGCTTGCTGAGTGTACAGGGAGCTCCTTGCTAGGTCAGCTGCTTGCCTCCTGGGGAATGAACTTAATCTACTGTGAACTTGATCTAAGTAGGACTTTGAACCCAGCTGGATCATCAGGCTTGAGGATTGTCATGATTTTATTGCTATCTGTATTTCTGTTGTTATTGTATGTTATTAGCCTGGTTATAGTGCTCCAGTTTTCTCACACAGGGGACACTGTGGAAGATCGAGGGTGCATAGATTGTGAGGCAAGAATTGTGGTGGGGTGGATTGTGCAGCAAATGACAGAATTTCCAGAATTTCCTGCCTGGTTTTAGTCCATTCACATCAAAAGGTATTTACTGCTGCAGCATCTGGGGCAAGGGGTGGAGAGATAACAGCCATTCTCTCCTCCCCTCCTTTCCTGGTACATAACTGGTCTGGTTGGTGTCTGCCAGTCACCAAGGACCCCCCAATGGAGTTCCTTCTGGAAGGGGTTGGTGGGAAGTACTGAGTAAGCTGTGAGGGCAAAGTGCAAGCAGTGGCCGGAGGAGGCAGACAGGGCCCGGCCTAGCTAGCAAATTCAAGCGAGCTGTGAACAATAAAAATGGTTTCTCCCACCTACTACTCTTTCCCTAGACTTATGTCAGTTTCACCGGTCTCATGGGGATTCACCCCAGGCGGGAACTTCCCCAGGAGCTACACATAGGAAAACATCTTTATGACCTTGTAGTTAGGAAAGATTACTTACACGAAACAAAGAAGCAGTAATTACAACTTAAGTAACGATGGTACTTTAAATTTTGTTAATTTTGAAAGATACCCCCAAAATATCAGAAAACAAGTAGCCAATTACTGTCACTATAAGAAAAGCTGCATAAATGACATACATATTTCTTGATGGTTCTGTGGGCACTACTTGGCAGACAGAGTTCTTACCTGAAGTGTCCAAGTAGGGTCCATGGCAGCAGATTTCTTCATCCACAGAGCCAAGGCGGTGGCCCACCTGACCAGGGAACTCAGCCACGCACAGGTCTGCATGATGAAGGTCCTCAACTGGAGGCGTCCTCCACCCCTGGAGTCTGGTCTGCCACCTGCCCCCACTGAGGGGAACACATCACAGCTGGGCACACCGGTGAGTACACTCCTGGCCACGCATGAGCAGAATGCCCAGTGGGACATGTGGAAGGTGTGTAGCTCAGGAGCACTTGACAGAGAGTGTGGCAGGCACAGCTGGTCATCAGAACAGCAAATCCAGTTAACACCGGTGTCTTTCCAATGGGTTTCAGCCCTGGGCAAGTTCACTCTTGATTCAGTGAGAGTGAATAATAACAATGGAACATTCTTAGGGTGAAAGGGTTTATACCCAACTTTATTCTCCTGGCAGTAGGTCAAACACTAGAATCCCGTCCACCTCAGAGCAAGTCTTCATGCAGCAAGCCGGTCCCTGCCTCTGGGCCTCTCTGCCCCCACAGCTGTCTCAACGCCTGTCCTCGGCACTGCCACCACTCCAGCCTCTGCTCTCATGCAGCCATGCAGCAGCCTGGAGCTCTTTACATCGAGTTGATAATAATGTATTGCCCACATGTGTGCAGTGGGCAAACCAACCAGGCCCAGGTGAGAATTCTGGCCATCGGAACTTTCATTTTCTCTACAATCATTCAGCCAGAGAAGGTGGACTTAATCAAGACCCAAAAAGACTTAATGGAATTGAAGCTCACCCTGCCCTGGCAGAAGAGCTCATTCAAACCCCACCAACTGAGAGGAGCTCCAGGCTCATTTGGCCATAAAGCTAGACCAGTTACACCTGAAGAGAGCTTGGACCAACCCTGTAGTTCTTCTGTATAGGCAGTTAACTGTAGTCCTGCTGATTGCTGAATGCAAACAACCTGTACGAGGAACCCATTCCCCATAAAAGGTAGGCTGCAGAACACAGTACAGACCTACTTACAATGGCCCTTCAGCAGAGAACAGCCCATGGCTTTTCTGTAATACAGAGAAAAACTGGTGGACCTGCCTTGCCAGGAAATTCAGTACACAGTCTTACTTGATTTGGGTACCCGAACAATGAGCCATGCAGACATGGAACTTTTCTACTATCTCACAAGGGCAGAGAAACTAATTCATACTCTAACCTACTGCTTAATTTATTAACCCATCCAAATCATTCAGAAAGCCTGATGGAAAACCCAGGCAGACATGCAGCCTTGTTTGGTCAGGGCACCATGTCAACAGTCTATTTAACTGTTTCCACTCAGAGTCACCTACTGCTTGATATCAGGTCTCAAGCAGTGATCTCACCCCAAAATAAACAGCGACTGCAATCCTGACTGGACATTACCAGACTTGGAGATGGGGTATTGGAAAGTAATGAAGCTTAGCAACAGAAAGCAGCATTTCAAAAAATGAGAATATCTATCTAAGAGATCTCTGTGAAAACTTCCAATGAAACAACATTCACATACAGTTCCCAGGAGAGGAGAGAAAAAGGTAGAAATCCTATTTGAAGAATTTAGAGCTGAAGTCTTCACCAGCCTGAGGAAGGAAACAAACATCCGGACCCTGGAAGCGCCAAGGGGTCGATGCAGGTGAGTCTGAGAAGCCCACACCAAGACATACAGCAATCAGATTAGATAGACATACAGTGAAAGATACAGAGAGACCCTTAAAAATGGAAAGAGAACAGCAGAGAGTTACTTACAAGGGGAAATCCATGAGGCTGTCAGCATATTTTTTAGCAGAAGCTACAGGCCAGAAAGGGGTGGAATGATATATTCAAAGCGCTGAAAGGGAGCAAGCTATAACCAGGAGTACGCCACCCAGAATGTTTTCCTTCAACACTGAAGGAGAGATCAAACTTCACAGGTAAACAACTGTTGAAATAACTGATCTCCACTAACCTGGCCTTACAAGGTATATTAAAGGGACTTCCTTAAATGCACAAGGATTTATTTTTTTCAGGAGTAAAAACACACCTAAAGAAAAGGTAGAACCAATCATGTACAAAGTATGTTCAAAAGAGAAAAGTGATAAAATCAATTATACACAAAACTAAATGAAAGTATATCCAAAATAAAAACAAAGAGGATATTATATGCATAAAAATAATAAAAAGTGCTGCTGTTATAATGTGTACAAACTTAAGCAGTCATCAACCTAATATAGATTATTATATATTTATACAATGCTATATAAGAACCTTAAGGTAACTACAAGCCAAAAGGCTATTATAGATTTACAAAAATAAAGAGAAAGTAATCCAAGAATAACACTAAAGAAAGTCATCACATCACTAGAGGAGAGAACAAGAGAAGAAGTAAAGAACTGAGAAGAATGACAGAGTGGGAATATATACCTATCAATAATTATTTTAAATGCAAATGGACTCAATGCTCCAATCAGCAGATGCAGGTTAGTTGAATGCATAAAGAAACAAGATCAATCTCTAGGCTGCTTACAAAGACTTACTTCAGACCTAAAGACACATATAGACTGAAAAGGAAGGAATAGAAAAACATGTTGCACAAAAATAGGAAGAAGAAGCACAAGTAGAAGCAAGGAAAAAGCAGGGGTAGCAATGCATATATCAGAGAAGAATAGGCTTTAAATCAATGAAAATAACAAGACACAAAGAAGGGATTTACATAATGAAAAAAGCATTAGTCCAAGAAGAGGATACAGCATGAGTTGATGTTTATGCACCCAACCTAGAACCATCTAAATACATCAAGCAAACACTAACAGTCTTAAATAGAGAAAGCGACAGTAATATAATAAAAGTAGGGTACTTTAACACCTACATCAATGGTATTTACAGCAATGGATAGGTCATCCAGACAGAAAAAGGCAACAGTGAGGTTGAATGACACAATAGAGAAGATCAACTTACCAGATACATACAGAATATTCCACCAAAAAGCAGCAGGATACATATTGTCTTCAAGGGTTGTGGAACAATCTCCATGATGGAACATGTTAGAATGAGGGACATGATAAAGATCAGAGCAGAAGTAAGTGAAATAGAGACTAAGAAACAATAGAAATGATTATATCAAAAGCTAGTTCTTTGAAACGATAATAAAAATTGACAAACACTTTGTCAGTCTTATCAAGAAAAAAATAGAGGGCATAAATAAACAAAGTCAGAAATGAAAAAGGAGGCATTACAACAGACACTGCATAAAATTCAAGGAATTGTAAAAGAATTCTATGAAAAATTATATCCTAATAAGTTGGACAAACTTAAAGAAATGGATAAATTCTTAGAAATACACAAACTTCCAAGACTGACTTAGGAAGAGCAGAAACTCTTAATGGTCCAATACTTAGTAACAAAACTGATTTGGTAATCAAGTAAATTCCAAGAAACAAAAATCCAGAATCACATAGCCTCACACATTAAATCTTCCAAACAAGAGGTAATACCTATCCTTCTTGATGTATTCCAAAAAATAAAAGAGGAAGGAATCCTTCTAACCTCATTCTATAGTGCCTGCAGTATTCTAATACCAAAATTAGACAAGGACACTCTAAAAAATGAAAATTAAAGACCAATATCCCTGAGGAACAGAGAAGCAAAAATCATTGACAGAGTATTAGCAAACAAAATTTTAAAATATGTCAAAAATACATCAAATTTGAAAACATCATTCATTGTGTCTAAGTGGGATTTATTCCAGAGATGCAGGGATGATTCAACACCTGATCAATATACCACATTAACCTAAGGTAAAATAAAATCATATGATCATCTCAATAGATGCTGGAAAAGCAGACAAAATTCAGCTCTCTTTCATGGTAAAAACTTTCAACAAAGTGGGTGTAGAGAGAACAATCCTCAACATAATAGGCTAAACTTAGGCTATGTGTTGTAAATCCACAGCATCATAATCAATTATAAAAAGCTGAAAGCACTTCCTCTAATAGCAAGAACAAAATCAGGATTCCCACTGTTACCACTTTCATTCAACATAGTAACAGAAGTCCTAATCACATACATCAGACCAAAAAAAAAAAAAAAGAAAGAAAGAAAATGCTTCTAACTGATAAGGAAAAAAATAAAGTTGTCACTATTTGCAGATAAAATGATATTATATATAGAAAGCCCTAAAGCCTCTATGAAAAAGCTATTAAAATAATAAATTAATTCAGAAATATGTGGGATATAAAATAATTCATAGATACTTGTTACAAATCTATGTACTAATCATAATGAAAAAGACAAATCAAGAATTCCACTTACAATTGTATAAAAAAGAATAGAAACCCAGGAATAATAAACCTAATCCAGGAGGTGAAAGACCTGTACTCTGAAAAGTATAAGACACTGATGAGAGAAATTGAAGAAGTCACAAATAAGTGGAGAAACATCCCATGCTCATGGATAGGCAAAAGTGGCCACCCTGCCCAAAGCAAACCACCAGTTCAATGTAATTCCTAACAAAATATCAGTTGTATTCTTCACAGAACTAGAGGAAATCATATTTCCCTCTACTTCAAATTTGTATAAAACTACAAAAGACCCAGAAGAGCCAAAGCATCTAGGGAAAGATCAAAGTTGGGGGTGCCATGATCCCTGATTTCAAGAATTACTGTGAAACAACAGTGATCAAAACAGTATGGTGCAGGCACAGGAACAGATCTATGGATTTATGGAACAGAATTGAGAGCCCAGAAATAAACCTACACTTATATGGTCAATCAATATATGGAAAAGGAGGCAGTCATACAAAGTGGACAAGACAGTCTTTCCAATAAATGGTGCTGGAAATCTGGACAGCTACCTGCAAAAGAATGAAACTGGATCCCTGTCTTCCACCACATACAAAATCAAACTCAGAATGGATTAAGGAACTAAATGAAAGACCTGAAACCATAGAACTCCTAAAAGAAAACATAAGCAGTAAACTCTTGAACATCAGCATTAGTAATTTTTTAAATAAATCTTCCCAGGCAAGGTAAACAAAATAAAAAATAAACAAGTGGGACTACATTAAAATAAAGAAAGACCTTCTGTCCAGCAAAGGAAACCATCAACAAAACCCAAAGGCAGCCTACACTATTGGAGAATGTATTCATAAATGCTATACCAATAAGGGGTTAACGTCCAAAATCTACTAGGAATTTACATGCCTCAACACCAAAAGCACAAACAAAAAACAAATAACCCCACTAAAAAAAGGGGCAGAAGACCTAAATAGACATTTTTCTGAAAAAGACATATAGATGACCAACAGGTACATGAAAAGATGTTCCAGTTACTAATTACCAGAGAAAGGTAAATCAAAACCACAATGAGGTGTCACCTTACAACAGTCAGAATGGCCCCTAGAAATAACTGGAAACAACAAGTGTTGGGAAGGATGTGGAGAAAAGGAACCCTCCTACATTGTTGTTGGAAATGAAAATTGGTGCAGCCATTATGAAAAGCAGTTTGGAGGTTCCTCAAAAAAACTAAAAATAGAAATACCATATGACCCACTTATTCACTTCTAGGAATTTACCCAAAGAAAAGAGAATCTCTGCATCATAAAGACATTAATACCCCTCTGTTTATTGTCACATTACTTACAATAGCCCAGACTTGGAAGCAACCAAAGTGTCCACCAATAGATGAATGGATAAAGAAGAGGTGGTACATGTACACAGTGGAATATTACTTAGCCATAAAAAGAGTAAAATCTTGCCATTTATGAAAACTTGGATGGCCTAGTGGTTATCATGGTAAGAGAAATAAGTCAGAAAGAGAAAGACAAATACTCTGATTTCACTTATATGTGGATTTTAAAAACAAGTCAAAAAAACAAAACAAAAAAGAGATTCATGGACAGGCAGAAGGCACAGGTGGTCACCATGGGGTAGGGGGCTGGAATCTAAACTAGGTGAAGGCGGTAAAGAGGCACAAAATTCCATTATCACACTTCAGTGAGAGCAACGGTAGCATAATTATAAGAATAACTGTATCAGAGAGAAGTAGGAATGGCTTCAAAGGGAGAAGAAACAGGGAAAAGTCTTCCTGTGATTGTGGTTGTTCAGAGTTTGGCTGGGATGAAAGACCTGTGAAATCTCCAGGTGACCTGAGATCCTGAGCTCTGAGAACACGACCATGCTCCTTAGGTGGGGGGCCTGATGACCCCAGGGGTCCTGTAACAGTCCTGTGCCCCTGTGAGCTAGGAGTGGAATAGCAGGAACACATGGAACACTTAGGAAAGGCTGCAAATTGAGCTTATTATCAAGTGTTTCCCTGATGGAATCATCTTCTTTTCTCAGCTCCCTGAGTTTCCTCCCAGTGAGCAGAGACGCCTGCAAGTTTGTGCTCTTTTCTCATAGAAGAGAACCTCTTTTGCTAGAAAGAAGGAGTGGTCTCCAACTGTCTGCCCATGCCTTTAGCCTTCTTCCACCAGTTGTGTATCTGACACGAACAGCTCATATATGTATCTACACACTTTGGGAAGCTAGTTCTGGGTTTCTACGCAATGTTTCCTTCTCAAACAATTTTCTCTGGAGTTGCATTTTATGTTCCTTATGCAGTTCCAGCAGTATCAGCAGTTCTTCACACATTATACATTTGCAATTATTATTTTTATTGATCATCTTTAAAAAAATATGAGTATAAGTGAAATAATAAGTACATCTATGTCAGCAGGAAAAAATAGTTTATTACATTAAATGAATCATCCTAGCAGAAAACATATGTTACATCTTGCTAGATTTTCAAAACTAGTTGTAACTGGGCACCAGATCCTAATTTAAAATGTTAATGTTTGTAATGAAAAAGAAAGGAATTTTTAAAGAACCCTATGCATATAATTTTATTATAAAACCAAAAAGCATGTACCATTAAGACTGAAGTGAGCTTTAGTATATTCCACAAATCAAAAATATTCAATTAAGTATATATGTCTTTGTAAGCAGACATAATTAACTATACATTTTATCAGCATTTTATGTGTATTTAATTAACATTTAATTATATGCATTAGAGAGCTAGTATTTAACTTTCCCTTATAAAAAATCTTGTTTTAGGTAACAGAATATTTTCACATGTCTAATAGACAAGGTTTTGCACTACTGTATACTTAAACAGTTATCTCAGCATCAAGGATTTTAACTCTCTTGGAAATTTCCCAGCTTAATGTTAAGCTGCTTTGTTAAGCTTGTCTCTTTCTCCCCAGCCAGCGTCACAAAATAAATACTTTTCCCTTAAACAGACCTATGGGTTTATTCTCCTGTTTAATTCCCCAGGTCCTCAAACTGCATCAGCCTCTTGACTCTCCTGTTCCCACTCCCCCTCCCCTGGGTGATCTTAAAAGGACTTAGGACACGTCACCACCTCAGAGCTGCGACCCTTCACCTACTTCTTAGAGAGCCTCGAAGTCTGGCTTCACTCAGCGAGAAGGATAACTGAGCTCCCCCAGTTCCTGTTTGGGCGCAAGCATACTATTTATTTCTATGACAACAGATGAGAACAAATTTTCCTGGATGAAGAGAAGCTATGGGTTTGGAGAGCCCAAGTCGCATGTAAAATTACTGTAAGTTGAAGTAGTCTTCCATATCCCAACATTTCAGAGATTCATATACAATCAACATGTAAGTAACACTTATTTGAGACTTTTGAATAAAATACTTCTCATTTAAAATAGAAAAAAAGATTATTTTCTAGCACATTGTCCAACTAAATAGCAATGTGTGGAGAATAAATTTTTTACAGTGAAGTTAAATCAAGATATTCCCTCATATCCTACAGGAATTTGTAGTTTGGGGTAACTTTCATTATGCTTTCTTTAAAACCAATTAATTTTTTAAGGGTAAATTCTGACAATTTTTTACATTAAATTCATAAATAAGCAGAGTTTATCAAAATTATAATACAGGAAAAAATGGGTTTCTCTTCCATTATCTATTTTTTCATGGTCCTCCCTTAAATAGGTTTGGGGAGAACTGATTCTTCTAGTCTTCTCTTCTAAAATGAATCAGGTGTCAAATGTACACACATCTTAGTTTACAGTGTTATCTCCATTGCAAGACTATGTTTTCTCCGTGCCAGAAAATGGGCAATTGTGAGGTTTCAGCACTCAAATTAGTTTGATGTGTAGAATTGCAATGTGATAACTAAAACACAGTGCTTTTATGTAGAAGTGCTTCAGTATTTCAATTTACCATCAAGACAAGTGGTGTCTAGGGTTCACAGACAGGACAACAGATTTTTCACGTCTCAGCTCTCAGGTGCTCTGGATCAAGGAGTGTCGTACCCCAGTAGACTGGACAAACTTGGAGTGGGTTGACCTGGGAATGAGCCTGCCCACCATCTTTGGAGAATTCTGCATCAAAAGGAGAGTATTAACCAAGCCTTCAGCCACACTAACAGTTTTCTAAGCCACAGAGCACTCTGGCACATCATTTTGGGCTACTGAATTATATTTGTTGATTCATAAACACATGTAATCTAGGTTCAGTTGGGATTTGGAAATCTATAGATATTCTGAAGGAGCATCAGAGACGTTTCCAGCCCTGACTACATGGAGTCTATTTCATGGATGAATACTTTAAAATATTTTGGAATTTATAAAACCATTTTAGAAATGAAGTAGATAATTAAGGCACCAGAACTGAAAAAAGAATTCAGGAATCATGTCTTTCGCTAATGGGTAATGGTATTTAGGACCACTGCCAGTGAAGGAGGAGATGTACATTTTGTTGAGGCCTCTCTTTTGAGTTAGAATTTTTGCCATTCAACTGAAGGCAGAAAATTTCCTTTTGGTTAGGAACTAGCTGAAACTATTGGTGGTGGAAAATTGTCATCTAGACCCAGGTTGAAGTTTGCATAATCAGGAAAGAAAATATTCTGAAAATGTAAATACAAGGAGTATGTGACCCATAATTAATGCTTATTAAAAACACAACTGGAAATTTTAATATGCCACTAATTGAGACCATATTCTCTTGTTCCTCCCCTTCACTCACCAGTATTTAAGTGCACCAGCTGTACACATGTAAACACACCCTTTCCATCAGTGAGAATGATAGTAACTACACAGATGAAGTTGTTAGCAGCAGGAGTTCAGAAAGTCTAAGTAACCTGGCAAATGTCTAGAGCTAGTGTGGAAGAACAAGCAGGTATACATCCAAAAGTTTTATACCCAACAGTCTTGCTTTTAAACACTATACTTATCTTTGCCTGAGATACAATACATAATAAATAAGTTTTATCTATTTTTTAAATTCAATTTTCCTATTTAGTAGCTGCTTACAGTCATTGAATGTTTACTTCCTGCCAAAAAGTTTATATCCAGTATGTCTGTTTCTCTTCATAAATTTCCGTGAGACTTCACTTTATAATCTTATGCTAATTAACTGTGAAACTAAGTCAAATAAAATATCAGGGAAATTTCTCAGTGTAGCACACCCACTACCAGACTCAGTTTGAAAACAAGTTTTCCTAATCCTAGTCTTCCTTTCCCCTATTCTCACTGACTTTCAGTGTTCTCATTATAAACCTGTAAAGATGTCTCATTTTTTCCTAAATGAGCTGGCTAAAATTCAGAAGTTCATTAAATTACTTTAATACCTTGTGCATAAATCAGGAGTGCTGTGAAAAATATCTGACATATGCATAAACACAGGCATGATTTTGGGGGCTGTGACTTTAAAATACACCCTACCATTTACATTTCATCAACCACTCACACCAGACGAGACCCTTCCTCAAAGTTAAAAAATAACTTTTACTCATCAATGATAATTTATTTTTTCACTGTGTAAAAAATACATGTAACATGAAATTTCCATTTTGATTATTTTTACGTGGACAACTCAGTGGTGTTAATTATACTCACATAGTTGGGCAACCGTCTTCCCCGTCCATTTCCAGAACTGTTTCATTCTGTAAAGTTGAAACGCTATACCCAGTGAGCAAAACTCCAAATTCCTTCTTCCCCTTCCCCTCAGTCCCTCCCAATCACTATTTACTTTCTTTGTACATTAATGCAACTCTAGGTACCTGATAAAAATGGAATCACAGTTATTGTCATTTTATGACTAGACATTTTCAATTAACTAATATACTTAAGCTTCACTCATTTTAAAGGTAGCAGATAAAAAGAGGAAGCAAAATTAAATAAGTGTGCATATAATGGGAAACTGTAAATAAATCTTCAGAATATCTTGTGTTCTGCTTGCTGCTTTGGTTTTCTTTGAAGTGTTTTATAAAGATGAGATGGCATTTTTTTTTCTAACACCTGGATCATGCTTACTCACTCTGTGTTAGCTGATATCACACTAGTGACTTAATACAGCAATAACTGGAATATTAATATCATAGATTTTGAGAAACACCAAAAGATTAGGTAACCCATTCATCCCAGACACTTTTTAAACATTTATGAGCCCATCACTATAATATAAAACCAAAACATCAAGGCAACTAAGATTAGAAATGTTAAATTCCTTGTTAGATCACAGCAACTAAGATTAGAAATGTTAATTTCCTTGTTTAGAAATACAATATTTAATTTTTTTTCCTAGAAGCTACATTAATTTTATTTCCCACCCTTTTTATTGAAAAATACTATTGTATATAAAGTGTACAACATAATATATATATACACATACATATTATATACACACACACACACAAACATTGTGAGAAATTACCTCTGATAAGATAATTGGCATATACATTAGCACAAGCAGATATCAGACCTTTATTTTTGTGTGTTTGGTATAGTACACAGATCACTCTTGGGGAATATGCGATGGTCAAGATGAACAACCACACAGGCATCACTGAGTTCCTCCTCCTGGGATTTTCTGAGGACCCGGGGATGCAGACCCTCCATGGCTGCCTGTTCCTCGTGGCTTACCTGGCAGCCCTGTTAGGAAATGGACTCATCATCACGCTCATTACTTGGGACCCTCAGCTTCACACACCCATGTTCTTCTTCCTGAAGAACCTGTCGTTCATAGATCTCTGCTACATCTCTGTCACTGTTCCTGAATTTGTTCTCAACTCTCTTGTGAAAAGGAATTCAATATCCTTCCTTGGGTGTGTTTTCCAGGTTTATTTTTTGGTAAATTTTGCTTCTGCTGAACTGGCCATCCTCACAGTGATGTCCTATGACCGCTATGTGGCCATCTGCCGCCCGCTGCACTATGAGACCATCTTGAACAAGGGGGCCTGTGGGCGGATGGTGGTGGCTTCATACATCAGTGGGGGGGTCTCTGGAGCCATGCACACAGCAGCGACATTTTCCACTACTTTTAGTTCCAATAGAATCCATCATTTCTTCTGTGATATCCCTCAGATTATTTTGATCTCAGACTCCAAAATGAACATAAATGAAGCATCCGTGAGTGCATTTATAGCATGTATTGCACTAGCGTGTTTCCTCTCTGTTTTACATTCCTATGTGCACATCTTCTCTGCTGTCTTCAGGATCTCCTCCCTGGAGGGCAGGTCCAAAGCCCTCTCCACCTGCCTCCCTCACCTGGTCGTTGTGACTGTATTTCTTTCAACAGCTGTTTTAGCCTTCTTGAAGCCAGCCTCTGACTTGAGGTCAGATCTAGATGTGGTTTTGTCTATATGTTACACAGTGGTGACTCCATCACTGAATCCCATCATTTACAGCCTTAGAAACAAAAACATAAAAGTAACTCTGGGAAAAGTTCTTGGAATTGTTGCATTTAAACCAAATTAAAATATATTTGGGTACTTGAGAAAGACATCTCTCTTTAGTTCTAAAACACATGTTAATTTCAAATTTTCCCATTTATATGATGGATGTGTACCTTAATACAGAATTTCACTCATTTGGGATTACTGACAGAGCTGTCATTGTACAATGCGCTTCAGACACATGGAAAAAATGAAGGTATCTGGTAAACACAATTATTGTGTTATGTTTTAGTCAGTAGCTTACAAAATTTATTTATATTGTTTATAAATATAATTTTAAAAATATCTAGGCTTCCTATTTGAAAACTCAGCCTGAGGATATGAAAATATTTTTATTTAATATTTTTAAAAATTATTGCAGCAGCAGCAATGTTCTCTATTAAAGAAAATCCATTGTAATCATACCACTTGGACCTCCACATGCCAGAACGATTCTACATTTTAGAAAACCATATTGCTTCTTAAACTTCCCAAATGCTGGGTGACCTTTCTGCTTTGTCATGTCATGGCAAATGGTAACATGTCCATCTGTTCCCAGAATCTCAGTGTGCCCTGCTTGGAGCAGGTATGAAACCCTGACCCTTGGTGTTAAGGCTGTCAGACTGAGAGATCCCTTTTTATCTTTATAATGTGCAAATAAAGTCCTCCTATCACCTAGGCTCCCATATGTGGAGAAATTCCAGGAGAGCAGTGTGGAGGAGAGGTTCCTTTCTTCTGGAATTTTACTTACTTCCTCTTGACAAAAGCCTGCTGTCTAATTGTGCCCCTCTGTAGGACCATGAGGCCAAGGCCACCTGTGTACCATGCATCTCACTTCAACTACATGTTGTTGGTTACACATTTGCATGTCACTAACACTGGATTCCCTGTGCTGTTCATGATACTTTGTTTTTACAAAAAGCCTCCATTGTAACTAAATATGAACATGTGAATAGGTCCTAGGCAAGGACTGAGGTGAAGTGCTCTGAAACTTAATGGAGATGATCTCACAGGTCAGAAATCCACATCTACCCTCCCCCATGGTGCTAACTGGAGTGCAGCTGTGGTGTGGAGGCATTTGGAAGCATGGTCATGAGCCTGGCATCCCATATAACCACTTACCCATGATACAGCCATTCTTTGAGTTTCCAACAGAAATTCCTGTCTACATTCACCAAAAGACATGTGCAACAATTTTACATTGCAAAAAGTGGACTAACATAAGGCTGAAAAATAGCTAAACAGTTAAATTATAATCTATTGATGATGACATTGAAAAAAATAATATTCAATCATCATAAAAATAAATTCTCATAAACAAACTCATAGGATGATTCCATTTAAAATACAAAATTATGTATAATAATTGTTAGTTTGAAGCCAATTGTTTTACCTAGAGTAGTTAATGACTAAACTGAGATACAAAAGGTAGTTTTGCAATAGTAGAAAGTTTTTTCTTGATTTTGGTGCTGGCTTCAATGGTATGCCACAGTTTTTTAAATGATTAAGCCATACACTTATGATTTGTGTTATTTCTTCATATTGTTACACTAAAGGAAAAACTGCAACAATGTGTACATGAATAATAAAAAATATGGAAAGAAATCTTAGTGGAAATGAATATTGCTTTTGAAGCAACTGTGTTTCTCATAGGGTATACCTAGGTCAAGATTAAAGAAAACTGGTCAGGTTAAACTTTACATGTTACACATTTTAAAGGATGTATCAAGGATATAATTATTAACTCAATTTAAAAAACAAGATATTTATCACAAAGGGAAGAGAATAATCATTATAACTAAATTAAAAAAATATTATTATAAAATAATATCACTAAAAAGTGAACTAGAAAATACAACACACTACAAATGTTCAATAATGGAAAAAGATTGTAGCTTTGTAAATACTAACATAATTGATAAAAACCCTTGTGAAACTGGTTAAGAAATACACAAGTTATTGCCTATTGAGAAGGAAGAAGGCTTCTCTATAGATGTGTTCTGTTGCTCTTCATCTACTGCAAATATGGGGATATCTTTATTCCATGATATTTTACTCATGTACATTTATTAATTGTGCAATTTTTATGGGCTAATACTTAAATAAAACATTATTAGAAATGTTAGGCCAAAAATAAAAGATACTGGGAAAATCAAACACTGTTCTAAAACAGAACTTTAACAAAATTGGCGTAAGAAAGTAATAGAAAAAAGAATGTTTATGCATCTACTAACAAAATTAAATTTTCAATTAAAAGCATTCTCAATGAACAATTCAAGATGTCATTATTGAATTCTAACGAACATTTCAGAGAATTTTTTAAATCCCTCCATAGACTCAAAAATAATTAAAAATTCAACAGGGTAACCTAACTAAAAAAAAAAATCAGAAAAACAGGAATGCTAGGGCCATCTTTATTCTGATAAACAGCAATTATAACAACTAATATCATACTTCATATATTAATATGAAATGCTATTTGTTTTTATTCTAAATTCAATTTAAAGACAGTGATTGTATAATCTAAACTTGCTCTGGATATCCTAGCCACTGAAATAAACTATATAAAATATTTGTATCTAATATTGGGAGAAAATAAGCAAAAGTGTATTTATTGTGTATATAGGGATATTTATCAAAAATATTCCTTCTCTAAAAAGTAGAAAGATATGCCACTTCTGACAACATGGATAAACCTGGAGAATATTATATTAAGTGAAATAAGCCAGACACTGAAAGACAAATACTGCATGACCTCACTTCTATATGGAAACTAAAATAGTCAAACTCATAGAAGCAGAGAGTAAAGAGGAGGTAACTAGGAGCTGGAAGGGGGGAAATGGGCAGGCGAGGACCCAAGGGTGCAAACCCCCAGTTATGCAAGATGAATGCACCCAGTAGATCCACTGTACAGCATAGAAACTATATCAAAAATGTTGTATTACATGCTTGAAATTTGTTAAGGGAGAATGAGGAAAATTTGAGGCTGATGAATATGTCTGTGGCTATCATGGTGATTGTTTCATGGGTATATGCTTATCCCCAAGGTCACTGAATTGTATATATCAAATATTTACACAGTTTTATATGTCAAACATACAAAGTGATTTCTTGAAAGTTTGTACACAAAGAAATAGAATTAGTAAAACCCATATATATGGAATTATATGTATATACATATAAATATTACATTATAAAGAGAAATGTTATTGGAAAATAATGTTTAAACATTATTTACAAGGCCAAAGTTAAACACTTAGAAGTTACTTATTGAAAATTCACAAGTATTTAGCGATAAATTATGCAACTAAACTATACCTACTTAGCTGAAGTACATGCTTATTTCATGTATGTTTGCATTCAAACATACTCAATCTCAATCAATAGGTTTTAATGTTCATCTTAAACTTTACATTGAAAGTGAGAAGCCCAAAAATAATGAAGTCTTAAAAAATGTAAAGGACCAGGTATACTTAAAGAAATCTTGAATAATAAAAAAATCTGGAAGATTTATGCAATCAAATATCAAGACATTATATAAATAAGTAGTTATAGTATTGGATCAGGGAGATAGATAATTGTAACAGAATGGAATTAGAAAGCTGCTCACTCAAATACAGACAGTACATATATGACAAATGTGGTTCTACAGAGCCATGGGGGAAACACTATCCTCTTAATAAATGATGCTGAACCAATCTAATAATAATGCAGAAGCAATTATTCTTGACCTCTATTTCCTGTCATGCTCAAAAGGAAGACCATAGTGAAGGAATATTGAAACTTACAGTGTAAAACAATAAACAACCTAGAAGATAACATAGCAATATAGCTTCATGACCTTGAGGTTAGGAAAGATTTCTTAACACTAAAAAAGAAGCAATTATTATGACTTTAGTAATGATAAAATAGGGTGTATTAAATTTGATTAATTTTGAAAAATACCAAAATATAGAAAAACAAGAAGCCACTCAGGGACAACCTAGGAGGAACTGCATAAATGACACAGGCTTAAATAGTAGCTGTATATTGTAGTTGCTCCATGGGCACTGCAAACTGACATATATTTTGGAATTTTCTTCAAACATCTCATTTTCATGAACAAAAACACATTGTGTTACAACCACACACACATACACACATAGACACATGCACACACATACACACCTCTAGATCTGCACAATATACACACCAATATTTCAGAATCTCTCAGTTCTTGTGAGATGAAGAATCTATTTCTCATATTTAGAATGTCCATGAAGAAGAGCCAAATGTTAATTAAAATAAACATGTTATGTGAATGCATTTATTCTACCTGAAATTACTAGCCTAGTATTAAAGTCAGTGTAGATGTGCCTTGTGCACAGCTGTTTGATATTTTGGCTCTGGAATCCCTACACCTTCATGCACTTTACAACTTTACATTTATGGATGCTAATCACCCTGATATGGAGAGTAAAGATCAGCTGCCTGCATCCATAAGTGTAAAGCTCATTTTCCTGAAAGCAAATAATTGTAGATTCTAAATATATTTGTAAATTTCAATTCAATCCCTTAAGCCCATATAAATAATGATTAAATCTTTTCTTGTCACTGGGTGTCCCAGGAATAATGATATTAGCATCACTTTCATTAGTACTGAGTGGACAGGATGAAAGTTTCCAAGTTACCTTGTCATACAATTGCTCTTTCTGAGGAGAAAGGGCAGGAGGAAGATGCTTCCTCAGCCCTCCCTCAGCCTGACTGGTCAGGAACCTACTGGAGCCAGCTGCAAAGTCTCCATCTCCCTTGCAGGCAGCTCAGCCCTTTGGTGTGTTTCCCTTGTACCTATCCACCAAGCCCAGTGGCTCAGAAACAGTCACTTTCTTGCCTGGCAGGTAGAGGGGTACTTTAATGCCTGGTAGGCAAATGGTAGCCCTGCCCACAATGAGTGCCACATGGCACACAAAGGGCATGCAGAGGTGACCTGTCAGCCTCTGCTGACAGAGAACCACTGCCTGCAGAAAGGCAGAAGGGCAGAAACTTTATAGACCACAAAAAGCAACTGTGTTTCCATCACAAAAGAGAACTGAGCACTGGTAAGCAGAGTCTTGAGCTTCTGAAAACCACAGGAAGCCTTCTTCATAAAGCCATTACTTTCAAGATGAGGAGGCATCACTGATCTAATACAAAGGAAGAAAGACAGAAACCCAGACAAAATTATGGAATTATTTTTATTATTAGGAATATATATCCAAACAAAAGAATAATACATGACACCAGAAACAGCTAAATGAAATTGAGGTTAGTAATCTTCTTGATTAAGATTTCAAAGTAACAGGCATAAAGATGTCCCTGGGGAAAAGAATTGATGAACTCAGTGAGAACTTCAACAAAGAGATAGCAGCTTTAAAAAAGCCACTCAAAGCTGAAGAATACAGCAACTAAAAAGGGAATGAATAGTAGAATGCTGGAAGTAGAGGAGAGAATCCCTGAGATGAAAATTAGAGAATAGTAAAACAACCAAGCTGGGGAACAGAGAGAAAAAAGAATTTCTAAAAATGCAGAGATATTAAGAGAGTTGTGTGACATTTACAAATGAAACAATATTCACATAATAGGGGTTCAAGAAGAAGGGGAGAGAGAGAAGAGTAGAAAGACTCTTTGAAAAAATGGTAGCTGAAAACTTCCTTTGTTTGGGGAAGAAAATAGACACCCAGATCCTGGAAGTGCAGACAGCCCCTAACAAAAGGAACCCTAGGAAGACAACAAGACACCTAGTAATGGAAATGATCAAGGTTAAAGATAAAGAGAGAATATTAAAAGCAGAAAGAGAGAGGGGGAAAATCAGCTATAAGGGAAAATCCATAAGGCCATCAGCAGATTTCTCAGCAGAAACTGTACAGGCCAGAAGGGGAATAACATGAAATATTGAATGTATTAAAAAGAAAGAACCTACAACTAAGAATCCTACACACAGCAAGGTTATCATTCAAACTGAAGCAGAGATTAAACATTTCCTAGATAAACAAAAGTTAAAAGAATTCACCACCACTAAACTGGCATTGCAGGATATGTTAGACTTCTTTAGATGAAAATGTCCTTAAGCCTAAATGTTTCATGAGTGAAAATTAACCTACAATAACAGTAGTAGACAAATTACTTCCTATGCCAGTTTGAACCTAAAAAGAAGTAAAATCAACTATACTCAAAATCAGTCAAGGGATACACAAAAGATTAGATAATGACATCTTATATATAATATGTGGAGAAGGAAGAAGAAGAAAAAGTAGTACATTAAGATTGTATTCAAAACTGAGCAATTATCATCCTAATATAGACTTCTACATATTTAGGAAACTTTGACCTTTGTGATAACCACTAACCTAAAGCCCATAACATATACACAAAGAAAGTAAAAACTAAATTCAAACATTACACTAAAGAAAACTATCAAATACAGGAGAAGAGTATAAGAGAGGAAAGAAGGAACAAAGAGGAACTATACAAACAACCAGAAACAATAGAAATGCAACAAGTACATAACTATCAGTAATTACCTTAAATGTAAATGGAATAAATGCAACAATAAAAAGATATAGGGTGGCCGAATGGATAAAGTAACAAGACCCATCTACATGCAGCATACAAGAGACTCATTTCAGACCTAAAGACATACATGGACTGAAAGTGAAGTAATGGAAAAATATATTTTATGTAAATAAAAAGGAAAAGTCTCAGGAGTAGCAGTACCTATATCAGACAAAATAGACTGCAAAGCAAAGAAGTAATGAGACAAATAAGGACATTAAATAACAATAAAAGGATCAGTCCAACAAGAGAATATAACAATGTAAATATCTATACACACAACATAGGAACATCCAAATATACAAAACAAACACTGCCATACCTAAAGGAGGAAACAGACAGCAACACAATTATATTAGGGAACTTTAACACCTCACTTAAATCAATGGACAGATCATCCAAACAGAAATAAGGAAACAGAAGCATTGAACAACACTTTAGTTCAGGTGGACTTAGATATCTTAAGAACAATGTTCCACATAAAACAGAGGATACACATTTTTCTCAAGTGTACATGGAACATTCTCCAGAATAGATTACATATTAGGATGCAAAAAAACCCCCAAACAAATTCAAAAGATTGAAATTATAACAAGCATCTTTGCTGATCACAATGATATGAAGCTATAAATCAATTTCTTGAAGAAAAAAACATGAATATATGGAGGTTAAGAAACAAACTTCTAAATAATCAATGGATTAATGAAGAAAATCAAAGAAGAAATCAAGCAATATATGGAGACAAATGAAAACAAAAACAGAAACAAAACACAACAGTTCAAATTATGTGGGATTCCACAAAAGCTGTTCTAATGGGGAAATACATAGCAAAACAGTTCTACCTCAAGAAACAAGAACAAACCCAAACAAAAGTCTAAACCCTCACATAAAAAAACTAGAAAAAGAAGCACAGCCCAAATTTAGTGGAAACAGGGACATAATAAATATCAGAGCCAAGATAAATAAAATAGAGAATAGGAAATCAATAGAAAAACAATGAAACCAAGAGAGGATTCTTTGATATGATAAACAAAATAGACAAACCCCTAATCAGATTTATCAAGGATAAAAACAGTGAGTATACAAACAAAATCAGAAACAAAAAATGTTTCAAATGATGTCACAGAAAATCAAAGAATTATAAGAGAATTCTGTGAAACATTGTATGATAATATATTGGATAACCTAGAAGAAATAGAAAAATTCCTAGAAATATAAATCTTCCTGACTGACCCAGGAACAAACAGATAATCTGAACAGACTGAATACCAGTAATGGAATTGAACTGGTTAAAAAGAACCCAAAAAAACAAAATTCCAGGGACACATTGCTTCACAGCTGAATTCTACCAAAAATTTAAAGAGTTAATACAATTATTCTTAAAGTCTTCCAAAAAAATAGAAGAGAAAGAATATTTCCAAACTCATTCTGTGAAGACAGCATCACTGTGATACCAAAACCAGACAAGGACACCACAAAAACAAGATTATATGAACAAATATGCAAAAACCCTCAACAAAATATTAGCAAACTAAATTCAAAAATACATCAGAAGGATCATCCATCACAACCAAATGCAATTTATTCCAGAGATTCAAGGGTGGTACAATATTTATAAATCAGTCAATGCAATATGCCAGATTAACAAAAGGAAGGATAAAAACTGTATGATCATCTCAATGCACCTCAGTGTTTATTGTTGCTTTATTTATAATAAGCAAGATACAGAAGCAACCTAAGTGTTTGTCAATAGGTGAATGTATAAAGAATATGTAGCACATATACCCAATGGAATACTACTCAGCCATAAAAAGGAGAGAAGTTCCACCATTTCTGACAAGGGTGGATTTAGAGAGTGTTATAAGTGAAATAAGGCAAGTGGAAAAAGACAAATGCCATATATTACTTACATGTGAAATCTAACAAAATGAACAAAATAACAATAGATTCATAGATACTGAGATGAGACTGGTAGTTACCATTGGAGATGAGTTGGAGTGTTTGGGTGAAATAGATTAAGGGGATAAAGAGGAACAATATCTCAATCATAATATAAATTAGTCATGGTAATTAAAGTACAACATTGAGAATATAATCAATATTATATATCATCTTTCTAAGCTGACAGTAACTACACTAGTGGTGTTGAGGTTTTTACAATGTATGTAACTTTGAATCACTACATTGTATACCTAAAACCAAAATAATATTACATATCAACTGTACTTCAATAAAAAATTATATCCACAACAAAAAATGAAAACATTGTGGTTTAAGATTAATCCAACTTTTTAACTGATACCTCAGCAAATAAGTCATACAGATATAATAATCAAATGAACAGATGTTCTGCATCATCTGCCATCACAGAAATGTAAATCAAAGCAACAATGAGATTTGACAACATCTACTAGAAAGGCATATATCCAGAACACTACAACATGAAATGCTGTCAAGGAGATGAGCAAGAGAAACTCATGCTTTACTGGTGAGAACACAAAATAGTACAGTCACTTTGGAAGACATTTGTTAACACTATCTTTATTCAGGGTTGTCAATATTGGAATTAACCATGATGCCCTTCATTAAGTGAAGGGACAGCTTAAATCTGGTATATATAAAAATAGAATTCCAACTAGCGCTAAAAATAAATTATCTCTCCAGTCATGAAAAGACATGAAGGAGTCTTTTCCCCTCCACTCTGGAGGTAAAGGAAACTTAAATACATATTACCAAGAAAAAAATGCCATTCAGTAAAGGCTACATATTGTATAGCTCTAAAAATATAACCTTGAGAAGGAAAAACTTTGGAGACAGTAAAAATATCATAGAGTGCCAAGGAAAAATTGGGAATAAAGGATGAATAGGTGTAGCACAGACTATGCAGTTTACACACTCTAGATACATTTCATAACGTATTTGTTCAAAACCATAGAATGTAGAAGAGTTAACCCTAATATAAATTATAGACTTATGGTGTCAAAGTAGGTTCATCAATGGAAAGGCATGTAACTTTTGATATGGATGTTAATAATCGAGGGGCTTTGAATGTGTGAGGCAGGTGGTATATGGATAATCTCTGTATTTCTGTTCAGTTTTGCTGTGTATCTAAAAATACGCCTCAAAACAACTGACTCTAAATGGGAGAGTAGTATTAAGGCAGACATGAACTGGAAAAAGAAATTTAGGAAATTTTTGGTGTTAATAGGAATGCTTTATAATTTGTTGGAGTTTTAGATTACATAAGATTAAGCATTTGTTGAAGTTTAACAAAGGAGTCCTTAAGGTTATGAATTTTATTGTACATTAATTTCACATCAGTAAAAGACCAATAGAAATATTGATCTCAGATTAACCATATGCATGCTAAAAAGTTTAAGGAAAGTATGCAAATGACTTCAATGAACAGTAGGAAGGATAGGAGGATGGAAATGTGATAAAAAGAAAAATAGTTATTAATGGTAGGAAATAAACATTATATATGTGTGTGTGCATGCATGCATGTATATGTTTACTGTAAAATTCCATCAGTTGTAATTTATATTGGAAATTTTTGTCACAAAATGCAAAATTTTTGATGTGCTAACACCATAAATATTTCTCTTAATCAAGTAATAGCCCATGTTTTTTAGAGAGTAACCCTTGATTGCCATGATTCAAATATTGATTGAGGAATTCATTCTCATCTCACGTGGCATGGCAACCTTAAGAGAACATTTTCCTCCATGCTTACAATGAAAAAGAGAGTCACTGTGGAGTCCAGTACTATTGAAAATAGCATTTGAGGGAGGGACATGACCAAGTGGGTGACATACATCATTCCCAACTTTGCTTCTCTTCACATGAGGAACAACTAACAACAACTATTCATGGAATAGAAACCATGGAGAAAATTCTAACACAATGGGAGTGACACTGGAGCACCCTCCCCACCATACCACAGAATCAAAGAAACTGTATTACAGGGGTAAGAATGGCTACACTTTGACTACATTAGCCCTACCCTAGGCAATCATAGCATGATACTGAGGTTTCTTCCCTGAGTCCATGGTTCCTCCAGTGTGAAAAGAAAGCCACGTGGATATCCAGCTCTCCTAGCATTGTTAGTCACTTCCTGGTGGCTCCCTCTTCACTCTTGTTCAATAAGGATCATAAGATGACCTTCAGGACTTGACCACTGGGTAACTACTTGACATAGATCAGGGGGAAGTCCTTGAAACAACCAGCACTCAGATATTGACAAAGATCTTACAATCACTGCACAGGTGTAGTCTGTTCCACCATCTTGGCTTGTCACCAGAATAAAAACAATGACTCATTTTGTCCTGGGAACCCATCAGAGCATAGGTTTGAATAACTGGGGTCCACAAATGAAGGCTCTCATTGACTTTGGAGATTAGTCTGCCACTGTCTTCCACTGAGGCTGATATGTCATAGCTAGGCACTCTGCAGAGGTAAGTCCTAGCTATAAAACTAGAATGCCTTATTTTCCAACCATGAAGTTGTAGATCCCAGCAATGCTTGAGCAGAGAGTGTGGCAGGCAGAGTTGGTTATCTATACAGAAAAGCCAGTGACACCATTCAGACATAGACCTTGGACAGCAGATTGGCTTGAGTCAGGACTCCAAAGAGGTTTAATCCACTCTGCCCAGGCAGGAGGCTAATTCATAACCACTGCTGAATGGAGTTCCAGGTCTACTTTTGCATAAAGCTAGACCGGGAACAACTCCAAGGCAGCTTGGACCAGCCCTCTTGATCTCCTTGATAGGGAACTAGTTGTAGCCCCACTGAATGCTAAATTCATGTTTCAGCTCACCTTAACAAGGAAGCAAATCACAGTAAAAGGGAACCTGCAGAATACAGCAATAGTCATCATTACAATGGCACTTTAACACAGAGCAATCCTATGACTTTGATTACAGAGAAAAACTGGTGTCCCTGTCTGGCCAGGGAATTCAGTGCAGAGTCTTGCCTGATTTGAGTGTTTATACAATAACCCATGCAGACACTGGAACTGTTTTGGTGTCCCATAAGTGGAAAGAATCTAATTCCTAGCACCTGCTACTGCTTAGTGTACTAACCAGTACCAATCACCCACAAAGCCTGACAAGAAAAAACAAGAAAGCACAGACCACATTACTTAGCTTTTTTTGTCAAGGAACCAATTCAGCAGTCTATTTCACAATTTTTATCTAGAAGCGCTCACCTCCTGAAAGCAGATCTCAGGTAGAAGTCTCACCAAAAAATATATGCTAATTGTGAGCCACACCTGCTCAAAGACATTACCAGAAGACACAGCCAGAAAACAAAATTTGAGCTAACTGGTGTGAATTGTCATTGACAAAGCAAACCTGTAAAATCTGGACAGGAGACTGATCACTGAAATATTCAGACTCCAGTGTAAGGAATCAAGAATCATGGAATATCAGGTACATATGGCACCACCTAGAGAAACTAATAAAGCTCAACCACTGACCCTAAAGAAATGGATGTCTTTGAACTGTCAGAAAAAATAATCTAGAAAACCCTCTATAAAATCTTTACTGAACTACAGGAACACACAGATAAACAACCAAACGAAACTAGAAAATAAGGTATGAACATAAAAAGACAACAAAGAAATTTTTTTAAAACTTCAAAAAGAATCTTAGAGCTAAAAAATACAATGTCTAGACTGAAGAATTCAACATAGCTTCAGAAGTCAACTCAGCCATGCAGAAGAATCATCTCCTATAAGACAAGATATTTGAAACTAGCCAGGTTAGAGAACCAAATGAAAAAAAAAGATAAAAAGTGAAGAAAGAATAAAGACTTATAGCCACAACCAAAGTAACAATATCCTCCTCATGAGAATTCCAATAGGAGATAAGAAAAAAGAAAGGGGGGAAAAGGTATATTTAACTCAATAGTAGCTGAAAATTTCCCATACCTAGAGAGAAAAGTGGACATTTAGATCCAAAAGACCTAAAACATGTTGAATCCAAGTAGGACTACACTGAGACATATTATAATTAAACTGAAAAATTCAAAGACACATACTGAATTTAGAAAGCAGAAAAAGAAGAGAGAAAGTGTCTACATGGAAATCCCCATAAAAATTTCAGGGGTATTCTCAATAAAATATTTTCAAGTTCGGAGAGATTGTGTTATATATTCAAATTATGAAAGAAAAAATGTGTTAACCAAGAATTCTATACCCAGCAAAACTGTCCTTCAGAAAGAAAAGAGACAGAAAGAATTTCTGAAACTATCAATGCCTGTAGAAGTTTGTCACTACTAGACCTGACTTAGAAGAAATAGTTATATTTACTTCATTGAGTGGAAGTAAATATAAGGATGGGTAAAATTCACTAATAATGTTAAAATATAGTCCAAATTAGATTCTGTAATATGTTAAAAGTGCTGCGCAAGTCTTACATTTACAACTGTAGATGAAAAGTTAGAAACAAATGAAGCACAAATAACCATAACTACTATTATCTGTTATTGGATACAAAATGTGAAAAAATGGGAATGCTGTAACATCCATTATGAAATATGTGAAGTGAAGGAAAAGTAAAGGCAAAGTTTACAAATGTTATTCAATTTAAGTTATTATCAGAATAAAACTGGGTATTGTATTTTAAGGTATTTATGTGAGTCACATGAAAACCACAATGAAAAGAACATAGTAATTACAGAAAAATAACTGATAAAAATGTCAAAGCATAATGATATCAAAAGACACCAAAACATACACAAAAAGATAGCAGGAACAGAAGCAAAGAACAGTGAACCATCCAGAGAATCAATAAGTAAATAGAGGATTAGAGCACCACTATAGACAAAATGGAGCTGATGAAATATACAGAACTTCCTACTGACAACAGCAGAATACACATTATTCTCACACAAACATGCCACATTTTCTAGGATAGATTGGATACTTGGCTACAAAACAAGTCTTAACAGATTCAAGAAAACTGCAATCACACAAAGTATCTTCAACAATATATGAAACTAAAAATTAAGAACAGGAGGAAAACTGGAAAACTAATGATAGCATATAAATTAACACTTTTCTGAGAAACAAATGGAGTATGGAAGAAATTAAAAGTATATTGAGACAAATGAAAATGGAAACATACTGAGCCTTAAGGACTGCAGAAAAGTATATTTCTAAGAGGGAAGTTCAGAGCAACAAACAACTGCATTTAGAATCAAGAAAGCTCTCAAATACACAACCTTAGGGTATGCTCTAAGGATCTATAATAACTGAGCATAAATTTGGCAGAAGGAAACAATAGAAAATATTAAACTAAGTTGGTTTGTGATGATAAAACATATTTTGAGTTACTGCTTGGGCATTTTACAATATAACAACTCTACTCTCCCTCAGAGACTTGACATTTAGAGAAGGACCAGAGCTACATATTCTCACCACAAGTTCCCAGTTTGCTTTTCACTGGGTACCTTTTAAAATCACTGATTAGAGTTGAGCTGGCACAAAGATAATAACCCCAAGCTACCTTGTAAGTATTAGGGGCTTGTTACCTTACCCTCAATACTCTGCTCACTTTTGACTTAAGATGGATGGTTGCCCATCCCAGACCATTGTGATCTTCTTTCTGTGATTTCAAAGTAATGTCTTTTGTGACTTCAGTTGCTTTGTGTAGGGCTATTGAAACTGTGTCTTCCATCAAAATGAGCAAAGGGTTTTCTCTTCCTCACAGTGGGAACTCAGATGCTAAGAGAGATACTAGCCAATCCTGCACAAGTGTCTTGTGTCTCATCATTCATATTACTAATTTAAGGCATGATCCCCAAGCACATAGCTATTTGCAAAGATAAATAATATTAACAAATATTGAGCTAGACTAACCAAGAAAAAGTATAAAAGACCAATAACCAGCACATTCTACATGAATGAAGTCATTACAACTGATACCAAAGATAGACAAAGGGTCGTAAGAAGATATAACAACAAACTAGGCAACCTAGAAGAAATGTAAAAATTCTTGAACACATACCATCTATAAAGACTGCATCAGGAAGAAATGGAAAATTTGAACAGACCAATTACCAGAAAGAATATTGAATCAATAATCAGAATTTTCCAATGAAAAAAATCACAGGACCAGATGGTGTTATTTGTATATTTACCCAAATATTTAAATCATTGATGCCAATCCCTCTCAAATTCTCCCAAAAAATCAAACAAGAGGAAGTATTCCCAATCTCATTTAAATGAGGCCAGTCTTACCCTGATTAAGAAAGTCAGAAAAGAACACCATTAGAGAAGAAAACCATACACTAATATCCTTGATAGATATAGATGCAAACATCCTCAATAAAACACAAACAAAATTTAGTAACCCATGAAAAATGACCATTCACCATGATTATGTAAGATTAATCCTTGTTACGCAAAGATGCTTCATTATGTGCAAATCAATAAATGTGATATATCATATTAATAGAATGAAAGAAAAAACATGATGATCTTAATAATGCAGATAAAGGATTTAACAAAATTCAACAACCTTCCATGACAAAAACAAAACAAAAAAAACTGTGGGTTAGCAGGGATGAACTTTTACATAATAAAAACCATATCTGACAATCCCACAACCAACCTCATCCTCCATGGCAGTAGGTTGAAAGCTTTTCCTCTAAAATCAGGAACAAGGTATGGATGCCCATTCTCACCACAGTGATACAACATAGTACTGGAAGTCAGAGACTGAGCCATCAGAAAATAAAATAAATAAAGGGCATCAGGCCTGAAAAAGAATAAGCACATTTTCCCAAATTGCAGATGACTTGATTTTATAAATATGAAATCCTAAAAACTACACCAAAAGACTATTCGATCCAGGCAACACATTTGAATATGGGGTAAATAAATTAACATAAAAAATCAGTAGTATTTCTGTACATTAATAATGAATTACATGAAAAACAAAACAATCACATTTATATTAGGATCAAAAACAATAATATACATAGGAATACAGTTAACCAAAGAAGTAAAAGATCTCTACACTGAGAATTACAAGACTTTGATGAAAGAAATAGAAGACAAATAAGTGGAAAGGAACCTGAGTTCATGAACTAGAAGTGGTAATATTATTAAAATGTCCATGCTCCTCAAAACCATCTTAGATTCACTGCTATCCCTACAAAGATTCCAATGGGTTTTTGTCCAGAATTAGAAATAAAATTGTAAAATTTTGGACCCACAGAAGACCTGAATAACCAATGTAATTCTGAGTAAGAACAAAGGAGGAGACATAGCACTTCCTGATTTCAAGCTATATTATAGAAGTATAGTTATCAAAACTATATAGGTCCAGCATAAAAACGGGCACATAGACAAACGCAACTAAAATGAGAGATGAGAAATAAACCCATTCATACACAGGTGACAAATATTGGACAGGGGAGCCAAGAATACTCCTTGCAAAAAGACAATCTTTTCCATCATGGTGCTAGAAAATTTTAATATTCACATGTAAAGAATGAAAGAGTATCTCTATTTTATACCATTCACAAAAATTAACTATATCTGCATTAAAGGTTTAAACATAAGCCTAGAAACCAGGAAACTTCTAGAAAACAACATTGGAGAAAAAGCTCCTTGACATCAATCTCAGCAATGATTTTTGGATATGACACCTACAGCACAAATAACCAAATAAAAAAAAAACAACTAGGACTCCGTTAAGCTAAAAATCTTTTGCACAGAAGAAAAATCAACAAAGTGAAGACAACCTACTGAACTGGAAAAAATGTATATCTAACCATCTATCTGGTAACTACTTAATATTCAAAATACACAAAAAACTCATTCAACTCAGTAGAAAACAGAAAAACAAATAATCCCTTTAAAATTGGGTGATGTTCCTGAATAGACATTGTCCTGAGGAATACATATAAATGACAAGAAGGTACACAGTAAGGTACTCAATGTTGCTAATCATCTAGGAAATGAAAATCAAAACCACAATGAGATATCACCTCGTGCTTGTTAGAAAGACTATCACCAAAAGAACAGGGATAACAAATGTTGGCAAGGGTTTGCAGAAAATGAAACTCTTGTGCCTTGTTGATTGGAATGCAAATTGGCACAGCCAGCCAGACAAATGGATGGAGGATCCTCAAAAAATTAACAACAGTTAACTGCTGTATGATCCCACAATTCCACTTCTGGGAATATATCCAAAGGCAATAGTGACACTGTGTCAAAGAGTAACTGCCACCCCATGTTCATAGAAGCATTATTTGAAATAGCGAAGATGTGGACACACCTTATCATCAATTCATGAATTGATAAAGAATATGTGGTATACATGATTTCACTTATATGTATATAAGTATAATCTAAACAACAAAGCAATCAAGCAAAAACCCCAGAAACAAACATACAAACTGGTGGCTGCTGTAGAGGAAGGGCATGGGAGGACACATGAAATAGGAGAAGGGGGTCAAGAGGTACTAATTTCCAATTATAACATAAGCCATGACAATGAGGGGTACAGCAATGTGAATGTGGACAATAAAGCTGTAAAAACTGTATGTTTGACAGACATTAACTACATTAATATTCAGGACAGAAGCCTCAGATTGAAAGACGCCAATATTTTATTTTAAACAGGCTTGTTTGTTTATCTTAAAGGTGTTAAGAGCCCCGCGTCTCGTTTAGCATGTAACTGAAGGCCTGCTGCTGCACTCAGGACCAAGGCTGGCAGGTGATATCTTCATAAAGTTGCTATTCCTCCCAGCAGACAGTGGGCTCTCTATACACTCTCACAATGCCTAAGTCTAGATCAACAGTATTTCCCAAAAGATCTTGTGCAGTCTCCTGGTACGATGTCTATGGCTGCTGCCCATTGGACACCCCTTAATTGCCTGGCTCCGGTGGCTCCGGGGACTTACCTTCCTGGGTCCCACAGCACTGTCACAAACACCTGGCTGACTGCTAGCCTTGGGGAACTGCATAGACAGCAGGTTGAAATATATTTCCCAGTAACTCTGTGAAGAAGGCCTGTTTGCTTGCCCTGTAGATTCAGACTAGGGGGGGAGGGGGGAAGGCTCCTGGTTTGGAAATAATGTAGGGGTCCAATAAGTAGTTCTCTGGGAAGAGAAGCAAGTGAATGTTATCTCTGCACTGTCCCATGTCTTTCCCAGCTGAAGATTGTCTCTGAGAATGGAGCTCGTACCCTAGTTAGGCTCTGATTTTTGTAGCAGGCTCCCACCCCGGTAGTTCACAGGTTCCTCTGGACTCAGCAGTGGAAGAGTTCTTTACCAGCTCTTGTCACAGTTACATCAAAAAGGCAGTAGACTCTGCCCCATCTTTCTGTGAATGGAGCCCATTAGCCTAAGACCATAGCTGCAGCCTTCACACATCTAAGGGCCAACTGTGCTCCTGTCCAGGCCTCAGGGGGGGGGGAGGGAGCGCTTATTCTAGCACCCTCTCTCGCTCTCTGATAAGCAGCAAAGCACTATTACCCAGAGGGGCATTTAAAGTTAAATCTGGAGTTCTGATTTTTTATTTAGGGACCCATTTCTGTGGCTCTCACCCAAGGGTTGCTCCTTGATCACGTGGGGCTGGCTGCTTCCAGAAGTGCTTGTGCTCATGAGTCCAGTGAGACAGTAGCAAAGAAAAACCACATGTAACTGGTTATCAGCCTATAGTTCAGTACAGAGGGACAGAAATGCCTGTCTTCCCCTGAAAGAGGTATATCCATCTATATTAAATTTGCTTCCTGAGAATCTGGCCTCCAGTCTGCCTGAATATAGATATAGGAACAAATCATCCCCTTTGGAACACAGATGATCTTGGCGTACCCACAGCTATTGGAAGACACTAGACATAGAGAAGTTGATTAGACAGACACAACAAAGAGGAAGGCCAGGGCTGAATAATACAATTTGTCTCTTATACAGATATACGAGTCAAGACTAGGAGAGCTTGCTGTTGGCAGTTGCTGTTCTATCTAATGCACAGAAACAAACACAGAGAGTCAAGCATATTGACCAAAGAGTGGAATATGTTCCAAATGAAAGAAAAGATAAAATGTGGAAATTATTAATTAACAAAATGGAGATAAGTGTTTAACCTGATAAAGTGTTCATAATAATTGTGATAAAGATGCTCCCCCAACTCAAAGAACAGTAGATGAACAAACTTAGGACTTCATCAAAGTGATAGATAAATATAAGAAAGCCCCAACTAGAATTCACAGAGATGAAGAATACAAAAACTGAACTGAATAATACAACAGCAGTGGTCAACAATAAACTAGATAAACAGATAAAAGGATCAGGGAACTTGAAGATAGGGCAGTAAATCTCAACCAATAAGAACAGAAAAGAAAAATAATGAAATCCTCGAAGTCCACAGACATTGTCTCAAACGGCAAGATTTCCTTTAATTAATGGCTCAATAATGTTCCATTATATAAATGTACTGTATCTTCTTTATCCATTCACCTATAAATGGGCTTTTGGTCTGCTGCCATATTTTGGCTATTCTAAATAATGCTGCAATAAACATAGGTGTGCATATGTCTTTTTGAATTAGTAATTTTATTTTCTGTGTGTGAACATTTACTATTGGGTATAATTATTGAGTCACAAAGTTATACTTCAGAAACCAATATATTATATGTCAACTATATTCCAATAAAAAATAAAAATAATACACAAAAATAAATAAAAATATAAATATTAAAAGAAAAATAATGAAGAAAGTGAAGATAGGTTGAAGGACTTAGGGGGCAAACATGAGTGGACCAACATTTTCATGATCGGGGTCTCAGAAAATGAAGAGAGAGAAAAAGGAGAAGAAAACTTAATTTTTAAAAATGGCTGAAATTTTTCCTAACCTGGTGAACGAAATAGATTACAAGATCAAGGCGTCCTGGGGAGTCCTAAATAAAATAAATTCAAAGAAACCTACAATGAAGAATATTAAAATTAAGTTGTCAAAAGTTATACACAAAAAGCAGATGTTTCACAAAAAAAATTGCAGGCCAGAGGAGAGTGTCATGATATATCCAAACTGGAGAAAACCTTAAAAACCTCTAACCTAGAATATTCTACATGGCAAAGTGGTACTTCAGAACTGAAGGTTAGATAAATGTTTACCAGATAACCAAAAGCTAAAGGAATTAAGAGGGTGTTACAGGAAGTTACTAAACTCACCACTCTGCCAGGACACACCAAACTGACAACTACATATAGAACAAATACTTCTGAAGAAGAACTGAGGGCTTATTGAGAGTTTCTGCACAACAAAGGATAAAGCAAAGACATAAAGGAAGATAGGAGAGACAGAGACCCAATAATAATAGTAAACTCACTCCTGACACAGGGATCCGCCATAGGGAGGTATATGACTGAGGGTACATGCAAAGACTCTCCTGCCCTGGGGCACAGCTGAAAGAAAAAAAGTGGTTTGAAGGGCAACTAGCCTGTAAGTGAAACATATCTTTTAAATAATCCTAGAGCATATGCCAAGAGGGCAGGAAACCTCTGGAACTCTCTCCAGGGTCAGACGTGAACAAATACAATTTTTGAGATGCTCCATCCTCCTCCATAGTGTGTGCAGGAGCAGGGTACAGGTGCTGTAGATGGCCTGCTAGGGCCGTACTAGCATGCTTTAAAGTCCTGGATTGCAGCAGTCACACCATCACCCAAAGGTGTCCCCCGGTGGCATGCCCTGAGTCCTTCTGCTATGCCTCTCTTAGTTCCACACATCCCAAAAAGTAGGCCAGAATGTGGCACACTCCGCAAACCCCAAAGTCTAAAATAGAAATTGCTGTTCCAACACAGCACCCCCACTGCAATACTCCCTAAGATCTCACACAACCAGCAGCTTTAGCTAAAGCCACCCTGCTATGGTGACCCTAGTATGGAGCCCCCTGGGACTTCCAAGTTCACCCCTGCTCTAGCACCACTGGTTTTGTCAAGGCAGACACTGAGCCGCACACCAAGAGTGCCCTAGGTAGTACCCAAACCACTCCAGCTGAACCACCAGCATAACCCCAAAAAGCACAACCCAGGGCCCCTGGCCCACACCTGCTCCTCCATCTCCAAGGCAGCCATGGCAAGGTAGTGCCAGGCAACCTCTTGTCAATGCCCGTCCCAGTTTCAGCCATCCCATAAAAGTAGCACAACAAGGAAAGAGACAAAGAAAAGAAAGGAAGAGAGAAGTGGTACAAGAACAAACAGAAAATAATTAACAAACAGAAAGAAGTCCATACCTATCAAAAATAACTTTAAATATAAATGGACTGAACTGAAATTATAAGACATTGGTGGCTGAATGGATTTAAAAAAGACATATCTATGTGCTGCCTAAAGAAAAGTCTCTTCAGATCAAAAGACATACAGACACTAAAAGTGAAGTGATGGAAGAAGATACTCCGCTGATGGGGTAGCCACACTCATATCTGACAGAACACTCTAAAACAAACCCTGTAACAGAATACAAAGCTGGGCGTTAGATAATGATTAAAGAATGAATCCAACAAGAACATGACAATTGCAAATTTCTACACACCCAGTAAAGGAGTACTTAAATATATAAAGCAAATATTACAGATATCATTGACAATAATATAATTACAGTAGAGGACTTTAATATCTCACTTCTTTCAATGGATAGATCTTCCATATACAAATGGCCAACAGGTACATGAAAAGATGCTCCACATTGCTAATCACCAGGGAAATGCAAATCAAAACCACAGTGAGATGTCACATCACACCAGTCAGAATAGTCACTATCCCCAAGACTAGAAATAACAAATATTGGTGTGGATGTGGAGAAATGAGAACCCTCTACACTGATGGTGGGAATGTAAATTGGTGCAGCCACTATGGAAAGCAGTTTGCAGGTTCCTCAAAAAACTTAAAATAGAAATACCAATATGACCTAGTAACTCCCCTCCTAGGAATTTACCAGAACAAAATCTCTGATTCACAAAGATATATGACCCTTATGTTTATTGTCACATTATTATAATAGCCAAGCAACCAAAGTACCCATCAATAGATGAATGGATAAAGAAGAGGTGGTACATATACACAATGGAATATTATTCAGCCATAAAAAGAAGAGAAGTCCTGCCATTGTGACAACATGAATGGACCTATAGGGTATTATGCTCAGTGAAGTGAGCCAGGTGGAGAGAGACTAATCATATGATTCCTTTACAGGTGGAATCTAAAAACAAAACAAAGCAAAATGAACAAAGCAGCAGTAGATGCGTAGGCACTGAGAAGTGACTGGTGATTACCATGGGGGAGAGGGAATGGTGGGTGTGTGGGAATGGTAAGGGGAATAAAAGGGTGCAAAATCAATTATAAGTTGGTCACAGGGATGAAAGTGAAGCATGAAGAATACAGTCAGTGGTTCTGTAACATCTTTCTATGTTGACAGTAACTACACTAATTGGGGAGAGTATTTAATAATATGGTTAACTGTTGTATTACTGTGTTTTGTACTAGAAACCAATATAATATCGTATATCAACTATATTTCAATAAAAAAAAACTTTTTCAGTGCCTCTGGACCAGTCACCCTGTCTTCTGCCGTTTCTACCACAAGGAGGCGTAAGCATGAGCTCAAACATTTCATGAGAAAGGCACTTGCTTTCTCTCAAGTAGCGGTTCTGTATTCAAAGACAGACACCACTCCCCTGGTGTCTTACATCAATACTCCTGGGCATCCACTTTTATTCACACTGAATTCTAAAAAAAGTAAAAAAGAAGCCTAAGTATGAAAGTTAAACGACAAAAATAGTAAAATCAACTAGAACTCTATTAAGTAGTTAAAAGACACATAAAAATATTTAAAATAGAACATGGAAAAATTAAGCATGGTTGGGGAGGTATTTGTAGTACTTTTAGAATGTTCAAAGTTAAGTGACTACTAGATTAAAATAGACTGCAACTTATACAGGTCAGTACATGTGAAGCTCACGGGATCCACAAACCAAAACTCTACAACAGAGTTTTAAAAATAAAGAGAAAATAAAGGAAGCTTCCCCAAAGCACAAGGGACAAAACAAAGAGAAGAAAGGAACAGAGGAGAACTACAAGAACAACCAGAAAACAATTAACAAACCAGCAATGAGTACACACTTTATTTACTTTAGCTATCTAAATTCAGAAATCGTAAGACACACGGTAGCTGAATGGATTAAATAAATGAGACCCGACCACGTGCTGCATGACAGGTACGGCCCTGTGTGACCTGTGGCTGGAGCCTCGGGAACAAAAGGGCCAACTGGGAAGAGCTGGAGTGTGAACCTGATGCTGGTCTTTGCCTAAGGAGCTCATTTTCTTTTCTTACCTCCTTGAATTTTCACTCAGGGAGCAGAGGTGGCGTCCAACACTCTTGAGCTCTTTTCTCATAGAAGGGAATCGCCATTTGATAGAAGATAGAAGAGATTCTTTCCATTTCTCTGTTCATGTCCTCAGCCGTCTTCTTCCACCAGCTATATACTTACCAATACGTGCATCATATCTCGACACACTTTGGGAAGCTACTTCTGGCTTTCTAAGCAGTGTATTTCCTCAAACCATTTTCTCTGGACTTGCATTTTATACTCTTTATGTGATTCAGTCAGTATTGTAAGCATTTCCTACACATGGCATATTTGCAATTATTATTTTTTCATTATTTTCAATGAAAAACATAACAGAACATGATAAGTAATGTATGACTAAGTGCATCACT
The DNA here is from genome assembly GCF_030020395.1 of Manis pentadactyla. Classification (NCBI taxonomy): domain Eukaryota; kingdom Metazoa; phylum Chordata; class Mammalia; order Pholidota; family Manidae; genus Manis; species Manis pentadactyla. Next base: position 57,527,592 of record NC_080031.1, read on the forward strand.
TTCAGCAAGAGGAAATAATAATTCCATGAAATTAAACATACTGCAAAAACCTTACGTTATTCTTTCTAGATTTTCAAAACCAGTTGTTTTAACTAAGTTCTAGATCCTTAATTTCAGAAATTATTAGCTGTAATGAAATAATATCAAAATCAAGAATTTTTAAATAACCACTAGTTAATACAGTTTTTTAAGATAAGACCAAAGAAACATAATGAAAGCAAAATTGACATTAAACGGACTATTTAGGATATTCCATATATTATGAATACTTGTTTAAGTGTATATTTTATATAATATAGATGGAGAGACATATTAAAGACCTAATATTTAACTTGTATTTAAAAAAATTATTGCACTACATGACATATTTTTTATAATGGCTCATAGACAAGCTTTTGTACTTCTAGGTATTTAAATGATAAATTGGATAGCTGGGCATTAGGGATTTTTACTCTCTAGGAAGTGTCCTAGATTAATGCTGCCCTGCTTTGTTGAGGCTGCCTCCTTCTCCCCAACAAATACCACAGAAGAAACACTTTCTACTGAAGCACCCCTGTGGGTTAATTCTCTGGTTTAATTGCCCAGGACCCCAAACTTCACCCACCTCTTCTGGCTTCTCCTGTCTCACCTCCTCCTCTCCTGGGAGTTACTGACGGGACTTAGGGGAGACACCACCACCTCATAGCTGCGACACTTCATCCTTTTCTAAGGGTGCATTTAAATGGTTCTTGTCTCAGTAAGGGGATAACTGAGTCCCCCTAGGACCTGTGGGGACACAAGCATGCTAGTTCTTCCCACTATGTTAGATAAGAACAAATCTGCCTGGATGAAGAGAATCTATGAAGCTTGGAGCATTCAAGTCACCTGTAAAATTGCTGTAATAAGGAAATACTCTCTTTAATTGCAGTGTTTCAGAGATTAGCACACGATCATCAAGTAAGTAACATGATTATCTACGTGGGACTTTTGGATAGGATACAGTAGTCCTTGTCTATAGAAAAGATCATTTTTTAACAGTTTATCCAGAGCAATGATTAGGTTCTTTCAGCTGCAGATATGTAGACCATGATTCAAAACCTATATTTCTTCTAAAATGATCATGAGTTTTATTGAAAATTTCAAATATCTTGTCTCAGATACAATCAAAAGAGAAAATTCCTAGAGTTAAAAAAAAAAAGACAGCTGTGAGCAAAAGGGAAACAGATGCACACACACATGCATGCCTCCAGCACACACTTTATACACACAAGTAGGAAGTAAAATAAGGGATGTGGTAGAGATAAAGTGATTTTGTCAAAATATAGCCCACCCTTAGAAATATAGTAAGTGGGATATTTTTTCCTGGACAAGTCTGTTCTTAAATGGAACAGTTCATAGTGAAGTAGGAAGTCAAAATTTCTTCTCTTGTATGCTGCAAGAACTTGTAATTTTTGGTACCTCTGCCTATGCAAGCTTAAAAACCATCCTCCAATTTAATAGTTAAGAATAAATTCTGACAGCCTTTTGCATTTAATTATTGAGAAAGCGAACTTTGAAATTAATGTTACATATTCAAAATGTATTCTATGTAAACTATGTTTATATTTACACATGAATTTACCATACAGGCTATTGTGGAAACAAGAAAGGTTAATGATTCACAAGTTCTTGACAATCATGATTAAACAAAAATTAAAGGCAACATTTATCAAAATTATAATACAGAAAAAAAAGGGTTTCTCTTTCATTATCCCTTTGGCCAAGGCTCTCTCTAAAATAAAAGATTTGGAGTAATTTCTACCACTCTTCTAGTCTTCTCTTATAAAAGAAACTATCTGCAAATATTTAACATCTTATGGCTTTTTAAATGTAGGTTTTACAACACCATCTCCATTACAGGACTATGTTTTATCCTTCTCACAGAATGAGCAATTTGAGTATGTTAGTACTGAAATTAGTTTGATGTGCTGAATTGCAATGTGGTGACTGAAACAGTGCTTTTATATAGAGATGCCTCAGCATTTCTTCTGCCACCAAAAGACGTGGTGTCCAGGATCCACAAAAATGACAACAGCATTTTCCTGTCTCAGCACTCGGATGATCCGGATCAGGGAATGTCCAACCCCAGCCGACTGTGCAAACTTGGAGTGGGGTGACCTGAAGATGAGCTGCCCACTAGCTGTGGCGAATTCTATAACATTGGCAGAGTGTTAATCAAGCCTTCAGAGATAGTACAGATTTTAAACCACAGCAGAAGCTGATACTAACACATTATATGAGGAGACTCAGTTCTATTTGCTGATCATACACATAAGAAATTCAGGTTTGGGTGGGATTTGGAAACCTGTAAATATAGCCAGGCATTATGAAAGATGTTTACAGCCCTAATTGCATGGACTCTGTTTCACAAGTAAATCCTTTGGTATTTGTTTGGACTTTACAAAGCCATTTAGAGATGATTAAGAATTTGGTGTATTACATGGCGGATAATCAAGGCATAGGCACGGAGCAAAGCCAGGAGCTGTGCCGTTCAGTTATGTGTGATGGTATTTACCGCCACCCCCGGTAGGGGGTGGGGGAAGGCTACTGTTTGCTGACTCTTGGAATTTTGAGTTAGAATTTTTGCCACTCCTCCTATTTAAATCAGAAAAAACTCTTGTAAGTTAGAAAATAGCTGAACCTGTAAATTGCTCACCAGGCTGAAGTAAACAAATAGCCTGAAAAGAAAATGTTCTGAAAATGTAAAACATAAATAGTATGTGATACATAATTAATGCTTATTTAAATAACATAACAGGCGCGAATTCAACATACGCTCACTGAGACAATGTTCTCCTGTTCATCTGTTTCCCCCACCAATACTTAAGGGCACCATCTGCACACATACAAACACCCTTTCCGCCAGGGACAATGGCCAGAACTACTGAGATGAAGTTTGCAGCCAGCAAATAGTCTGGTTATATCTTCCTATATTTAACATACATATATAAAGTTAAAATTAAAATAACTTTTTCATTGTTTTCTAAATTATATCCACTGCCTCCTGCCTGCCAGTATCTCTGTATGCTGTGCACATTTGCAGAGAACTGGCAGGCACAGAGGTCACAGGGAGCACCTCCCCAGGCCCATCTATGCCACTGACTAGCTATGGGAGGGCAGCTGTCAACCTCTTTCTCAGGATCAGCTGTGACCTGACAGTAGCATTGGCTCCTTACTCGTTTGCTTCCTGTACAGATTAAATGATGAATGTCTTCATCTTAAACGATTCAGCGGTTATGATGACTGCCATCATTGCCAAACCTTTTTATTTGCAAAGTATTTCATAGACTTCTAACTATACATTAATGAAGCTAGTGCCTTGAACACCTTCAACAAGCTGATAGCTTACAGAGGGTTTATTTAGCTGACAAATGTCTATAGCCAGGAAGGAGCAAACATAAGGTCCACACCCAGAAATTTTAGCTTCATTAGCCATGCTTTTAACTATCATATTAACTTTGCCTGAGACAGTGAATAATAAGAAAATGTTACCTATTATTTTAATTGTCTCATTTAGGAGCTGCTCATAGACATTGATGTTTCCCTCATTCCAAATATCATATACAAAATATGCCTTATTCCTCTTAATAAGTTTCCATGGGACTCCACATATAATCTCTTGCTAACTAAAACTGAGTCCCCTAAAATATCAGACAAATTTCACAAGGTAACACACCTACTGTGTGACAGACTCCGACTGAAAATTTTCCTGAACACTGGTCCTTCCCCTTCCTCCTGTACTACACCAACTCTCCAAGGACTCATTATAAACCTGTAAATAATTCTCCTTTTTTTTCCCTAATGAGCACACTAAAATTCAGAAATGTGTTATTTCATTACCTTCTGCACACATCAGATATGGTCTGAAAAACACTTGACATGCAGAAAAATGGGCATGTTTTTTTCTGACTGTGACTTTAAAATATGCCCTACCATTTACCTTTCTTCAAACATTCACATCACAGGAGATTCTTCCTGAAAGTTAAGAAACTGATTCATCACTGTGAAATGTTTAACCACTGTAAAATACATGTAATATAAATTTTCCATCTTACCTACACTTACGTGTATAACCCAGGGGTGTGACAGTCATTCACACAGTTGGGCAGCCGTCTTCAGCGTCCGTCTCCAGGACTGTTTCGCTTTGCGATACTGAAAGTCTGTACCCACTGAACAAGAACACCAAGTCTCTTCATTCCCCCAGCCTCCGCCCCATTCACCATTTACTCTCTGTCCATATGAATTTAACAAGTCTAGGTACCTCATCTAAGTGGAGCCATACAGTATTGCCATTCTGTGGCAGGACTGTTGTAGTTAATATAATGCATTCGAGGCTCATTCATCTTTAAAGGTAAAAAATAAAACCAAATGCACATTTAAACAGCTCCGCACAGAATGAAAACAGCGACATTTCCAGGGAGACCTTGGTCTGTGCTCGTGGCTTTGGTTTTCTTTGAAACTGCTTTGTAGTGTGAGACGGAGTTTCTTCCAAGAGCTGCAGGGAAATCTGGAACATTTCTTCCACACTTTGTGCTAGTTAATGTCACACTGGTTACTTGATGTGGTCGTAATAGGAATATTAACAACATAGTAATTTAAAAGCACTAAGTGGTTACCTTATCCATTCCCTGCAGCCTCTCATTGACCATTCTGAGCCCATCACAATAAGATGAAACCACGGCATCTCTGCATTTGGGAATCATAAAGGTTAATTTCTTGCTAGAGTTACAATCTTAATATCTTTATTTTTGCTAGAAACTCCACTTATTTTATATTCCACATTTCTGAACTGTAATTGAGAAATAAAAATTTATGTATTTAATGTTTAACCTCATATATATACATGTACTATATATATGTGTGTATATGTATATATATCTGTGTGTATGTGTGTGTGTATATATATATATGTATACTTGTACCCACAAATGTGAAATAATGAACATAAATGACATAATTAACATATCCATTAGCACAAGTAGGTATCATTTTCATTTATTTCTGTAGTTTTCATTTCAGAACACAGTTAATCTTGGGGACACCGCCACTGGATGAGATGTTCAACCACACAGGCGTCACTGAGTTCCTCCTCCTGGGATTCTCTGAGGACCCGGCGATGCAGACCATGCAGGGTGTCCTGTTCCTCGTGGCTTACCTGGCAGCCCTGTTAGGAAATGGACTCATCATCACACTCATTACTTGGGACCCTCAGCTTCACACACCCATGTACTTCTTCCTGAAGAACCTGTCGTTCATAGATCTGTGCTACATCTCTGTCACTGTTCCCAAATTTGTTCTCAATACTCTGATGAACAGGAACTCAATATCTTTCCTGGGATGTCTCTTTCAGGTGCTGTTTTTCATGTGTTCTGGTTGTGCTGAATTGGCCGTCCTCACAGTGATGTCCTATGACCGCTACGTGGCCATCTGCCGCCCGCTGCACTATGAGACCATCATGAACAAGGGGGCCTGTGGGCGGATGGTGGTGGCGTCATACTTTAGTGCTGGGGTCTCTGGAGCCATGCACACGGCAGCGACATTTTCCACTACTTTCAGTTCCAATAAGATCCATCATTTCTTCTGTGATATCCCTCAGATTATCTTGATCTCAGACTCCAAAATGAACATACATGAAGCGTCTGTGACTGCATTCACTGCAAGTCTCTCACTGGTTTGTTTCCTCTCTATTTTATATTCCTACGTGCACATCTTCTCTGCCGTCTCAAGGATCTCCTCCCTGGAGGGCAGGTCCAAAGCCCTCTCCACCTGCCTCCCTCACCTGGTTGTTGTGACTCTGTTTTTTTCAACTGGTACTTTGAACTACCTGCAGCCAACCTCTGAACTAAGGTCAGAGCGAGGTATGATTTTGTCTATTTTTTACACAGTGGTGCCTCCATCATCGAATCCCATCATATACAGCCTTAGAAACAAGGATATAAAAGTAACTCTGGAGAAAGTCCTTGGAATTGTAGCATTTAAATCAAATTAAATGTATCTGGGTAGTTTAGACAGATGTTTGTCTTTATCTCCAAGACACAGATTATTTTCAAATGTTACCTTTTATACAATGGGCATGTACCTTCATATTAATGTAGGGCCTTTTGGAAGAGTGAGAGAATTGTCACTGAAGAATGTCCTTCAGACTCGTGTAATAGAACAGAGTTATCAGTGGAACATGATTATTGTTGTACGTGTTGGGCAGTGACTAACAATTTAGCAATATTAACAAATATTGTTACAAAAAATCTAGACATCCTAATTGAGAAACCAGCTGAAGAGTATACTAAGATATCATCTTAATTTAGTAAAATTTTTTAAAAGTAGCATTGCACAAGTGGTGTTCTTTATAAACCAAAAGCCAGTGTAATTGGTATAGCCTGAGCCTTACAAGCCAAAATGAGTCTACAGTTGGTAAAATAATGGTGTTATGTATATATCCTTGTTACTTTAGTTGATGTGTGAACTTACTGCTACATCCTCGTATGGCAAGTGGGAGCACGTCCATATGAAGCCCTGATCGTTGGTGTTCAGAATGTCAGACTGAGAGATACCTTTTAATCTTTATAATATATAAATGAGGTTTTCCTACCCTGAAAATGACCTGAAGACTCCAAAACAGACCATCTACACCTGGTGGAATAGAGTGTAAAGGGTCAAAGCTGTGATTGGTTGGGACATAAGCCCTTCCCCCATCTCAGCCCACAGCGGGAGGGGGAGGAAAGGAGCAGGGTGGGGAAACTGCTCGGGAGTCTAGGGCATCTGGCCCTGGAGATCTGTTCCCAGAATTAGAGCCCACAGTTGTGCTGGGCTTCCATGGTTAACAGGCTGGACGCCAGGGAGAGCTGCAGCCCTCTGGGGACCTGTGACTCCTGATGCTTGGGGAGGACAGACAGATATGCTCTTTTGTTCCTGCTGACACCCAACACAGAAGCAGAAGTTTCTACAATTTACCAGCAGTGGGAAGTGTGCCAAAAGGGTGGGGTTGGAGGGAGCTCTCTCTGAAGGAGAAATGGCACGTGAAACACGTTTTCCAAGACCTCCTGAGACAAAATGGTTGGATGCTTGTGGGAACCAGCTCACAATGTTGCATCTCCCTAACTGAAAGCCCAACCACACGGCAGCACCTCCTGTGTTCCCCCACTACCATCACTGGTATAATCGGGCATTAATGGTTTGCCCCATGCATATAAGCAAGTACATCATATTATTATAGTACATAGAACACATTATGTTATATGTAATCTTTATAATATATAAATGAGGTTTTCCTACCGTGAAAATGACCTGCCAGTCCCACTCAGCCTGGCGGTGGTCTGGCTTTGCTGCCTGGCATGTGGAGGGCCAACCACACTTTCCTGGATTCCCAGCCCACTTGTGGAAGACAGCATCAAAATTCTTCATCTTCCTAGGTGGCAGGTCAGCTCCATGGCACCCCTCCCCAGCACACCTGAACATCCCAGCACTCTGAACCCAGCTGAAGTCCATCACTGCTGATGGGCAGGCTGAGGATGGCCCAGCAAACAATGAGCCTCAGCAGCAGCACCTCACACAAGACAAAAGGCTCACAGAGGGGAGCTGTGGGCATCAGCCACAGCCAACAGACAGGCAGGCAGGAAAGCCCCACCCACAGCCCACCAACAGCAAATGCCCCTCAGCCCCAAAAGAGAACCAGGAAATGGCAGGTCAAGAATCTTAAGCTTCTGGGCACCACAGGAAACCCACTTCATGAAGCTGTTACTTTCAAGACAAGGAGGCATAGCTGTTGCATCAATACAAAGCATGGGCTAAACCATTAATGCACGATTAAACATAATATGTTCTATGTACTATAATAATATGATGTACTTGCTTATATGCATGGGGCAAACCATTAATGCCCGATTATACATAGCATATACTTATATAGTGTTTGTTGGACTGTACTATATTACAGGAAGTAGTTTATAGAGAATTTCAGCTTTGGGTGCTGATGGTAGGGCTGTTGTCTTCTTCCTGAGTCTTGGGGAAGGTTAGTTCCTTTGCTGGTTTACAAAGCAAGAGTATTAAAATATAAAAACCCAGACAAAATCAGGACGCAGAGGAATATGTTCCAAACAAAAGAACAAGAGGAGGCACCAGAAAAAGGGGTAAATGAAATGGAGATTACCAGTCTTCTTGATACAGATTTCAAAGTACCAGTCATAAAGATACTTACTGAACCAGGTGTAAGAATTGATGATCTCAGTGAGAAGTTCAACAAAAGGAAAGTATGAAAAAGAGCCCCTCAGACCTGAAGACTACAAAAAAATTGGTGTGCAAATAAACCTACAGTAAAGTTAGAAGGTTTTAATTACTAAGGAAGCATCAAGTTAAAAATACAAAAGTAGTAAAATACACTATACACGAAATTAGTCAAGGCATATACAATAGATGTATATTATGATATCATATATAAAGTGTGGAGGAGAAAGAATAATAAAAAAGCAGTACTTTTAGAATGTGTTTAAAACTAAGCAACAATCAATGATATAGACTATTATATATTTAGGGAACTATCTGTGAACCTTATTGCAACTACAAAGCTAAAGCCTATAAGAGATACACAAATTTTTAAAAAAGGAATCCAAGCTAATGAATATCATCAAATAACAGAAAAAATTATAAAAGAGGAAGGGATGGAGAACTATGAATAAGAAAAACAAAAATAAACAAATAAAATGGCAATAACTATATACCTATCAATAATTACCTTGAATATAATTGTTAAATGCACCAATCAAAAGACAGGGTGGCAGAATGAATAAAGGAATAAGAAGTATCTATATGCTGCCTACAAGAGACTCGTTTCAGACCTAGAGACACACACAAACCGAAAGTGACAGGATAGAAAAAGATATTCTATAAAAATAGGAATGTAAAAAAAGCTGGAGTAGCAATTCTTATATGAGACAAAATAGACTTCAAAACAAATCATATTACAAGATTTTAACACCTCACTTACATTAATGGGAAGATCAGCTATACAGAAAATAAATAAGGAAACAGAGGGATTGAACAACAAATTATGCTGGATGGACCTAACAGTTATATACAGAAAGATTCACCCAAAAGACACACTTTTTTCTCAAGTGCACATGGAACACTCTCCAGAAAAGATCACATTTTAGAACACAAAAAGAGCCTCAATAAATTTAAAAAGATTGAAATCATATCAATGTGACATACCATATTAACAGAAGGAAAGATAAAAACCATATGATCATCTCAATAGATGCTGAAAAAGTATTTGAGAAAATTCAACACCATTCATGATAAAAACTGAACAAAATGGGTATACAGGGAACATATCTCAACACAATAAAGGCCATATGTGTGTGTGTATACATATATATATATATATATATGGCAAACCCACAGCAAACATACTCAGTGGCAAAAAACTGAAAGGTTTTCTTCTCATATAAGAAACAAGACACTGATGGCCACTCTCACCGTTTTTGTTCAGCATAGTATTTGAAGTTCTGTCCATGGCAGTCAGATAAGATAAACAGATATACAAATGTCCAAATTGGTAAGGAAGAATTTTAGTTAGTGCAAATTGTGCAATAGTGAAAATCTGTCACTATTTGTAGATGACATGTTACTATATATAGAAAACCCTAAAAACTCTACCAAAGAAACTATTAGAACTAATAACTGGATTCGCCAAAATTACAGGATATAAAACCCATACACAAAAATCTGTTGCATTTCTATATACTAGCAATAAACTAGCAGAAAGAGAAACTGGTAAAACAACTCCATTGACAATTGCATCAGAAAGAATAAAATACCTAGGAATAAACCTAATCAAGGAGCTGAAAGAACTGTACTCTGAAAGTAGAAGACACTGATGAAAGAAATACAGAAATAAATGGAAATCTAACCCATGCTTATGTACAAGAAGAATAAATATTGTGAAATTGGCCATCCTGCCCAAAGCAATTTTTAGATTCAATGCAATCCCTATCAAAATACCACTGGCATTTTTCAATGAACTAGAGCAAATAATCTTAAAATTCATATGGAACCACAAAAGACCCCAAATAGCCAAACTTGAGGAATCCTGAGGAAGAACAAAGCTGGAGGTATTATGCTCCCTGACTTCAAGATATGGTACAAAGCTACAGTAATCAAAACAGTTGGTAATAGCATAAGAACAGACCCAGGGATTAATGGAACAGAATAGAAAGCCCAGAAAAAACTATGCATATATGATTGATTAATATATGTTAAAGGGGCCATGAATATACAATGGGGAAAGACAGCCTCTTCAATAAGTTGTTTTGTGAATTCTGGATAGTTACATGTAGGAGAATGGAACTGGATTACTCCCTAACACTATACACAAAAGTACACTCAAAATGGATTGAAGATCTAAATATAAGACATGAAGCCATAAAACTCTTAGAAGAAAACATAGGCAAAAATTTCTTGAATGTTTTTCTGGACATATTTCCCCTGGCAAGAGAAACAAAAGTAAAAATAACCAAGTGGGACTACATCAAACTGAAAATCTGTACAGCAAAGGACACCATCAACAAAACAGAAAGGCAACATATTGTATGGGAGAATATATCCATAAATGATTTTTCCAGTAAGGGGTTAACATCCAAAATATATAAAGAACTCATATTATTCAACACTGAATAAACAAATAACCCAGTTAAAAAATGGACAGAGGACCTGAATAAACATTTTTCCAAAGAAGGCATATAGATGGCCAACAGGCACATGAAAAGATGCCCCTCATCACTAATCATCAGGGAAATGCAAATCAAACCAGAATGATGGGCCTCTATCCAAAGAGAACAAATAACAAGTGTTGGCAGGGAAGTGAGTAAAAGGAACCCTCCTACACTTGGTTGGAATGTAAACTGGTGTAGCCATATGGAAAGCAGTGTGGAGGTTCCTCAAAAAAATCAAAATCAAAACATCATTTGACCCAGTAATTCCACTTCTAGGAATCTATCTGAGGAAAACAAAATCTCTGATTTGAAAAAATATATGCACCAATTTTTATTGTGGCATTATTTCAAGCCAAGATATGGAAGCAACTATGGTGTCCATTAATAGATGAATGGATCTAGAAGATGTACATACACACAATAGAATATTATTCAGCCATACAAAGAAAGAAATCTTGTTATTTGCAACAACATGGATGGACCTAGAGTTTGCTATGCTAAGTGAAGTAAGCCAGGCAGATAAAGATGAATACCATATGATTTCACTTACTTAAATAATCTTAAAATTCATATGGAACCACAAAAGACACCAAATAGTGAATCCCCAGTCCCAGGGCTCATGTGTCACCAATGGGCCAAGGGGTCATGGGTAACTGTGTGTGATTGCAGGGACCCCCAGGAGTGATCAGTGTGAGAGCAGTAATGTGTGTGAGCCTGCAGGTCACTCAGGCTCAGAGCAGTGACCGGGAGGTTGAGGAGAGGCCATCAGGAATCCGCCTGGAATGCAAGTGGCCCCACACGCCTTTTCTGCAGAGAAGGCATGGTATACCTCTGGTCATGTTGTACTGCTGGTCTTCACTCTCTGAACAGGGGATCAGGCGTGCTGAGAAAGGAAGTGTACCTTTATGGAGGGAGTCCCGAAAAGCAGGTTAGCTGGAGAGGGCATCGGGCTTGGAAGGAGAACAAGACCCCGTGAGCAAGATCTCTCAATGTCTCTGAATGAGACCAGGAGTAAGAGATGCATTTCACACAGGAACTAAGCACACTCACACTCTGCTTATACCTGAAAAAGTATTTCATCACATAATTTGTGTTTCCTCCCTTTTGATCTATTGTACTTTATATTCCAATGGGTAACTTTTTTTTTAACTCTTATTGCAATGTATCAAATTGATTTCATAACCTAAGATGTAGAACAAATTATACTCATTAGTGTATTTCCAACGCAGGTTTCTATATAGTTCATGTCATGCACAATTAATCTGGAGTAGAGATCAGCCTTGTTTCAGCATGGAATCTGAGGCATCAGGGACTTCTGTGTGTATGAACCTATTGTGGACCAAGCCCAGAGTTTGTCCCCCACTTGATCATCACAGGGAAAAGCTGAGAGAACCTCAATTTCTGACTTATTCAGGAAAGTATAATAAACCTGGGCATGAGCCCTAAAGGACAGGCTCTGGGAAAATGGTGTCTGAAAGAAAGCTGCACCTTGCTGACATGACCAGCAAAGGGCAGAGCTGGTGCCCTGCCATAGAGATAGTTTCTCCAATGGAGACACGCTTTTGCTTTGAAGGGGTCTTTGTGGTCCCTTAAGCACCCCATCCCGGAAACCCCGCTCCAGGTCCCTATTCCAGGGCGTTCCCTCTGGGGACACTGATAGACACAATTCCAGGCTGTTCCAGAAATTGTCAGTGGCTGATTCTCCAGCTTAGATGGTAAGAAATCATGAGTGGCACATCCTGCCCTCCTTCCCCACACGTGTTCTCCATCAGAAGACCCCAGTGCCAGGAGCATGGAGGTGAGAGTCACATGCCTCCACACTGAAGGGCTGGTTGGGTTTGGGGCAGCAAAGCATGTGGGTGCTGAAACTTGTCCCTGAAGGAAGTCATGAGGGTCCTGCTGTGAATACTCCCTGAAATGGACTAGCAAGATGCCAGGTGCTCCTTGCCTGGTGTCAGGCTGGCTCTACTTTTGACATCTATACCATACACAGTTATTATTCAATTTAGGTTTTAGGAATCCACTCATATAGATGCTCCAGGAAGCAGAGGATGACAGTGATGAGGGAGATGGTAGTGGTCCTTCTGGCAAGTCACCCCTCCCTGGAGTAAGGTCTCGTTCTAAGAGAGAGGCATTGCCCTCTGGGACCATACAAAACTGGACAGCATGCCAAGATTGCTCCAGAAGGAACAGTTGTATTGGGTTGAGGTTAACCTAGGAAGAACCAAGAGGGAAGGAGGAAAGAGGAAGTGGAAAGACAGTGTGATCTCCCCAGGTTCCTCTTCCAGATCCTGTGTTTCTCATTTCCATGATACTTCCACATGTAGGTCTTAATGGGGCCCCAATACTAGGGAAGGGGACTCAGGGTGGAAAGGTTTCAGTTTCTATTCCTGGAAATGATCCCAGTTCTCAAGAAAGGGCTTCTCTACGATCTTCTAGCTTTTTAAAGCCTACTTGCTACATTTGCAGTTCCTCAATACAGAGGCTAATGATCTAAAACCTCTTGCATAAGACTCTAGAGAGCTCAAGTCTAAGAGGATTATTCAGAGATCAAGGTAACTGTTTTCCAATGCCTTTTTTTTATAAATTATTTTCCCCACTCCACCAAAATAAGGGAAAATCCAAGAGTATGGGTACACAGCTAAGTGAATAATTTAGGAGGAGGAATTTGAGAGAAGATTAAGGATATGTTCTAGGATGTCCTATTTTTGGTATTACTTGGGAATGGAGAGAAGGGAACCAAGTCATGGTTTATATTTCTGGGATTTTGTCAACACTGTATGGGTGGAAGCCAGTGAACAGGGCATAGCGAGGAGCAGGAGATACGAGAGAGGGAAGGAGAATCAGGGAGTAGACTGGCAGCAAAGACGTACTGAATCAGGCAAGCTGAAGAATAGTGGTTTTTGCTCCCACCCTAATTTTCAAATCAGGTTTCTGAAACAGGACCTAGCAAACATCAATCTACTTGAAGGCTAGGAACTGTTACTTGTACTGTTAGTAAAATTGCAGCTTTCCCCTCTTCTTCACGGGCATCAAGTGGGCACTGTATGGTGAATGGGGGGAGGCTGTGCCCTGAATCCCCAATCACTCTGAAAGCTTTCCCTGGGGAGGGGAGCTGAGGTATGGAGGAAGGCGCTGTTGTTCCACAACCTCCCCCTGCTCCCTGCTGCACCACTACTCACAAGAAATGTCTTTTAAGGCAGGGCGGAGTCAGTGTGGGAGAATGCAGATGACCGTGGGTGGGTCATGGAAATCTCATATAACAGACATGTGAAATGTTAAAAGGGAAGGATCTCTTGACCTTCCATTATGGCCACATTGCATGTGAAGATGTTTGCTGTTGGGTTTTGGGATGCATTCCCTGTGCAGAATTTAGACTCAGAATACTGGCTCTTTGACATTCTGCCACCAGATCTCACCTGTCATTTTAAAGAGCATGGACACTGAGGACGTGCTTCTCCACCTCGTCTACCAGATGTGGCCACCACTGGGACCCACACAATGTCCCTCTCCTCCAGAAGGCATGGCCTTTCCAAGATCCTGGGCATTTTCCTTCTGTTTTAGTGGTCTTTCATTCTGACTGCAAAGGAGAAATCAAATGGGTCTTGTGTGTGGAAAGACACTCGTCTCAAAACAAAAGTTATCAAATGTTTGTCCTGTGGGATTTGTCTTCAAAGTTCCCTTGGCCCCACATTGCCTGATCTTTAGTTTTATTTGGTCATTGATCTATTGACTATTTAGGAGCATGTTGTTAAGCTTCCATGTGTTTGTGGGATTTTTTGTTTTCTTTGCATAATTTATTTCTAGTTTCATACTTTTGTGTTCTGAGAAGCTGGTTGGTACAATTTCAATCCTTCTGTATTTACTGAGGCTCTTTTTGTGGCCTAGTATGTGATCTATTCTTGAAAATGTTCCCTGTGCACTTGAGAAGAAAGTGTATCCTGTTGCTTTTGGATGAAGCATTCTGTAGATGTCCGTTAGGTCCATCTGTTCTAATGTGTTGTTTGGTGCCTCTGTCTCCTTACTTATTCTCTGTCTGGTTGATCTGTTCTTTGGAGTGAGTGGTGTGTTGAAGTCTCCTGAAATGAATGTATTGCATTCTATTTCCTCCTTTAATTATCAGCAATTACCTCAGCAATTACCTCCTCAAAGACACTTTCTATCTCTTTTTCTTTCTCTTCTTCTTCTGGTACCCCTATAATGCAAATATTGTTCCATTTGGATTGTCACACAGTTTTCTCAATATTCTTTCATTCCTAGAGATTCTTTTTTCTCTCTGTGCCTCAGATTCTTTGTATTCCTCTTCTGTAATTTCTATTTCATTTACTGTCTCCTCTACTTTATCTAATCTGTTTTTAAATCCCTCCATAGTATGTTTCATTTCAGATACTGTATCCTTTAATGATTGAATCTTGTTCCTGAGTTCTTGGATATTTTTCTGTAGCTCTATAAGCATGTTTTGATTTTTATTTTGAAATCTCTCTCAGGGAGATTGATGAGTTCAGTTTCAGTTGGCCCTCTTTCTGGTGTTTGTAGAATTTTGGCTTGAACCAGGTTCCTTTGACATTTCATATTTGTATGTGGCATCCTCTAGTGCCCATAAGCTCTACTCTCTGGATCTGCTCAGCCTCCGAGGGATAGCAGAGTCACAGGCAAGCAGCACTGGTCCCTGTTGGGAGGAGATAGCTGTTTCCTGCTTTGCAGCTGCAGTGCCTGTCTCCACTGCTAGGGCCAGTGGGCTGAGCACACTGGGAGAAGACTCTATGCTTTGCTCTTCTAGCTGCTGTAGGGGGAGCTTCCCTCTGGCTGGCCTGGTGCATTGGTGGGGGAAGACAGTTTTTGAGCTGGTGCTGGCCAGGAGAGAGGCGCAGCAGGCTGTGTATCATGACGGGGCACTCGGAGCTGCATAGCCAGCCAGGGGAATAGAGTGCCTGAAAATCCTGAAAGTTCCCAAACTGCTGGGTTGAGTGTGCCTGGACAATTTGCCCACCTGTCCTTTCTACTGATCACCAAGCTCTGAGCAATACTTGCCCCTTTAGCAGCCCTCTTGCTATTAGGAAGTCTCTCAGACTGCCAACCTTTCTATTGTCCCAGAGTGACCAGATGTGGATCCCGGTTTTCCACAAGTGGCTGGAATCTCAGTCTCTCCATGTATTCCACCTGCCTTAGCTTTCCAACCCCACTAATCTCCAGAGCACCATGTAATGTAGGTTTGTACTCCCAGAGCAGATCTCCAGAGTTTGGTGTTCAGTAGTCCTAGGACTCTACCCCCTCCCCACTCTGTTTCTCTTCCTCCCTCCATGAGGTGGAGTAGGGGAAAGGCTTGGGTCCCGCTGGATCACGGCTTTGGTACATTACAGTGTTCTGTGAGGTCTTTTCTTTTATCCAGATGTAGGTGGTCTGGTGCAGCCTTCTTTCCTCTTGCTCTTTCAGGATTAGTTGCATTAACTGTATTTTCATGTTATATGTGGTTTTGGGAGGAGGTTTCTGTCTCACCTCTCATGCCACCACCTTTAATCCTTTCTCTACTTTTGCATTTTTAACTTAATACTTCCTTAGTCATTAAAACCTACTAACTTTACTGAGGTTTATCTTCACTGATGAAAAAAAATTGACTTAGTAACATTTCCTAGAAAAAAGGTCCATTGACATATCCTGTAAGGCCAGTTAAATGGTTGTGAATACTTTTAACCTTCATTTATCTGGGAAACTTTTAGTCTGCCCTTCAATTCTGTATGGTAACTTGCTGGGAGAGGATTCTGGGTTGTAGATTCTTTCTTTTCAATACTTTTTTCATGCCATTCCCTTCTGCCCTACCAAGTTCCTCTTGAGAAATCTAGTAATAACCTTTCAGCGTTTCCCTTATAGGTATCTGTCTGCTTCTCTCCTGCTGCTTTTAAGTTTCTCTTTTCATCTTTATTCTTCTCCATTTTAATTACTATGCTTCTTTGTGTTGTCTTCCTGGGGTTCCTCTTGTTATGGGTGCTCTGTGCTTCCAAGTCCTGGATGTCTATTCCTTCTCTATATTGGGAAGTTTTCGGCTATTATTGCTTCAAGTAGTCTTTCTACTCCTTTGTCTCTCTCTTCTCCTTCTGGACTCCTATTATATGAACATGGTTTAATTTGGAGTTGTCCACAGCTCTTAGCACCTTCTCATTTTTAGACATTCTTTTTTTCTCTGTGTTCCTCAGCATGTTTCCTTTGCCATCTCTATCTTCCATCACACCTATTTTTTGTAGTCCTCAGGCCTGAGGGGCTCTTTTTTATACATTTTCTTTTGTTGAACTTCTCACTGAAATAATGGATTCTTTCACTTGGTTCAGTAAGTATCTTTACGACTGTTACTTTGAAATCTGTACCAAGAAGACTGGTGATCTCCATTTCATTTACCCCTTTTCTGGAGCCTTCTCTTGTTCTTTTGTTTGGAACATATTCCTCTGCGTCCTGATTTTGTCTGGGTTTTTATATTTTAATACTCTTGCTTTGTAAACCAGCAAAGGAACTAACCTTCTCCAAGACTCAGGAAGAAGACAACAGCCCTACCATCAGCACCCAAAGCTGAAATTCTCTATAAACTACTTCCTGTAATATAGTACAGTCCAACAAACACTATATAAGTATATGCTATGTATAATCGGGCATTAATGGTTTGCCCCATGCATATAAGCAAGTACATCATATTATTATAGTACATAGAACATATTATGTTTAATCGTGCATTAATGGTTTAGCCTATGCTTTGTATTGATGCAACAGCTATGCCTCCTTGTCTTGAAAGTAACAGCTTCATGAAGTGGGTTTCCTGTGGTGCCCAGAAGCTTAAGATTCTTGACCTGCCATTTCCTGGTTCTCTTTTGGGGCTGAGGGGCATTTGCTGTTGGTGGGCTGTGGGTGGGGCTTTCCTGCCTGCCTGTCTGTTGGCTGTGGCTGATGCCCACAGCTCCCCTCTGTGAGCCTTTTGTCTTGTGTGAGGTGCTGCTGCTGAGGCTCATTGTTTGCTGGGCCATCCTCAGCCTGCCCATCAGCAGTGATGGACTTCAGCTGGGTTCAGAGTGCTGGGATGTTCAGGTGTGCTGGGGAGGGGTGCCATGGAGCTGACCTGCCACCTAGGAAGATGAAGAATTTTGATGCTGTCTTCCACAAGTGGGCTGGGAATCCAGGAAAGTGTGGTTGGCCCTCCACATGCCAGGCAGCAAAGCCAGACCACCGCCAGGCTGAGTGGGACTGGCAGGTCATTTTCACGGTAGGAAAACCTCATTTATATATTATAAAGATTACATATAACATAATGTGTTCTATGTACTATAATAATATGATGTACTTGCTTATATGCATGGGGCAAACCATTAATGCCCGATTATACCAGTGATGGTAGTGGGGGAACACAGGAGGTGCTGCCGTGTGGTTGGGCTTTCAGTTAGGGAGATGCAACATTGTGAGCTGGTTCCCACAAGCATCCAACCATTTTGTCTCAGGAGGTCTTGGAAAACGTGTTTCACGTGCCATTTCTCCTTCAGAGAGAGCTCCCTCCAACCCCACCCTTTTGGCACACTTCCCACTGCTGGTAAATTGTAGAAACTTCTGCTTCTGTGTTGGGTGTCAGCAGGAACAAAAGAGCATATCTGTCTGTCCTCCCCAAGCATCAGGAGTCACAGGTCCCCAGAGGGCTGCAGCTCTCCCTGGCGTCCAGCCTGTTAACCATGGAAGCCCAGCACAACTGTGGGCTCTAATTCTGGGAACAGATCTCCAGGGCCAGATGCCCTAGACTCCCGAGCAGTTTCCCCACCCTGCTCCTTTCCTCCCCCTCCCGCTGTGGGCTGAGATGGGGGAAGGGCTTATGTCCCAACCAATCACAGCTTTGACCCTTTACACTCTATTCCACCAGGTGTAGATGGTCTGTTTTGGAGTCTTCAGGTCATTTTCAGGGTAGGAAAACCTCATTTATATATTATAAAGATTAAAAGGTATCTCTCAGTCTGACATTCTGAACACCAACGATCAGGGCTTCATATGGACGTGCTCCCACTTGCCATACGAGGATGTAGCAGTAAGTTCACACATCAACTAAAGTAACAAGGATATATACATAACACCATTATTTTACCAACTGTAGACTCATTCTGGCTTGTAAGGCTCAGGCTATACCAATCACACTGGCTTTTGGTTTATAAAGAACACCACTTGTATTTAAAAGAACACTACTTCTAAAAAATGTTACTAAATGAAGATAATATCTTAGTATCTTCTTCAGCTGGTTTCTCAATTAGGATGTCTAGATTTTTTAAAATTCTCTTTTTTAATATTGCTCAATAAATTGTGCTAGTCACTGCCCAACACATACAACAATAATCGTGTTCCACTGATAACTCTGTTCTATTACACGAGTCCGAAGGACATTCTTCAGTGACAATTCTCTCACTCTTCCAAAAGGCCCTACATTAATATGAAGGTACATGCCCATTGTATAAAAGGTAACATTTGAAAATAATCTGTGTCTTGGAGATAAAGACAAACATCTGTCTAAACTACCCAGATACATTTAATTTGATTTAAATGCTACAATTCCAAGGACTTTCTCCAGAGTTACTTTTATATCCTTGTTTCTAAGGCTGTATATGATGGGATTCGATGATGGAGGCACCACTGTGTAAAAAATAGACAAAATCATACCTCGCTCTGACCTTAGTTCAGAGGTTGGCTGCAGGTAGTTCAAAGTACCAGTTGAAAAAAACAGAGTCACAACAACCAGGTGAGGGAGGCAGGTGGAGAGGGCTTTGGACCTGCCCTCCAGGGAGGAGATCCTTGAGACGGCAGAGAAGATGTGCACGTAGGAATATAAAATAGAGAGGAAACAACCAGTGAGAGACTTGCAGTGAATGCAGTCACAGACGCTTCATGTATGTTCATTTTGGAGTCTGAGATCAAGATAATCTGAGGGATATCACAGAAGAAATGATGGATCTTATTGGAACTGAAAGTAGTGGAAAATGTCGCTGCCGTGTGCATGGCTCCAGAGACCCCAGCACTAAAGTATGACGCCACCACCATCCGCCCACAGGCCCCCTTGTTCAAGATGGTCTCATAGTGCAGCGGGCGGCAGACGGCCACGTAGCGGTCATAGGACATCACTGTGAGGACGGCCAATTCAGCACAACCAGAACACATGAAAAACAGCACCTGGAAGACACATCCCAGGAGAGATATTGAGTTCCTGTTCATCAGAGTATTGAGAACAAATTTGGGAACAGTGACAGAAATGTAGCACAGATCTATGAACGACAGGTTCTTCAGGAAGAAGTACATGGGTGTGTGAAGCTGAGGGTCCCAAGTAATGAGCGTGATGATGAGTTCATTTCCTAACAGGGCTGCCAGGTAAGCCACGAGGAACAGGACACCCTGCAAGGTCTGCATCGCCGGGTCCTCAGAGAATCCCAGGAGAAGGAACTCAGTGACACCTGTGTGGTTGAACATCTCATCCAGTGGCAGTGTCCCCAAGATTAACTGTGTTCTGTAATGAAAATCATCTGGATAAAGGGAAATAGTATCTACTTGTGCTAATGGACATCTTAATTATGTCATCTGTGGTCATTATTTCACCTTTGTGGGTACAAGTATATACACACACACACACACACACACAGATATATATATATATACCACACACATATATAGTACATGTATATATATATATATATGAGGTTAAATATTAAATACATAAATTTTTATTTCTCAATTACAGTTCAGAAATGTGGAATATAAAATAAATGGAGTTTCTAGAAAAAAATGAAGATATTAAGATTGTAACTCTAGCAAGAAATTAACCTTCATGATTCCCAAATGCAGAGATGCCGTGGTTTCATCTTATTGTGATGGGCTCAGAATGGTCAACGAGAGGCTGCAGGGAATGGATAAGGTAACCACTTAGTGCTTTTAAATTACTATGTTGTTAATATTCCTATTATGGCCACATCGAGTTGCCAGTGTGACATTAACTAGCACAAAGTGAGGAAGAAATGTTCCAGATTTCCCTGCAGCTCTTGGAAGAAACTCCATCTCACACTACAAAGCAGTTTCAAAGAAAACCAAAGCCACGAGCACAGACCAAGGTCTCCCTGGAAACGTCACTGTTTTCATTCTGTGCGGAGCTGTTTAAATGTGCATCTGGTTTTATTTTTTACCTTTAAAGATGAATGAGCCTCGAATGCATTATATTAACTACAACAGTCCTGCCACAGAATGGCAATACTGTATGGCTCCACTTAGATGAGGTACCTAGACTTGTTAAATTCATATGGACAGAGAGTAAATGGTGAATGGGGCGGGGGCTGGGGAATGAAGAGACTTGGTGTTCTTGTTCAGTGGGTACAGACTTTCAGTATCGCAAAGCGAAACAGTCCTGGAGACGGACACTGAAGACGGCTGCCCAACTGTGTGAATGACGTTCACACCCCTGGGCTCTACAGGTAAGTGTAGGTAAGATGGAATATTTATGTTACATGTATTTTACAGTGGTTAAACATTTCACAGTGATGAATAAGTTTCTTAACTTTCAGGAAGAATCTCCTGTGATATGAATGTTTGAAGAAAGGTAAATGGTAGGGCATATTTTAAAGTCACAGTCAGATAAAACATGCCCATTTTTCTGCATGTCAAGTGTTTTTCAGACCATATCTGATGTGTGCAGAAGGTATTAAAATAACACATTTCTGAATTTTAGTGAGCTCATTCGGGAAAAAAGGAGAATTCTTTACAGGTTTATAATGAGGCCTCGGAGAGTTGGTGTAGTACAGGAGGAAGGGGAAGGACCAGGGTTCAGGAAACTCTTTTCAGTTGGAGTCTGCCACGCAGTTGGTGTGTTACCTTGTGAAATTTGTCTGACATTTTAGGTGACTCAGTTTTACAACTAGTTAGCAAGAGATTATATGTGGAGTCCCATGGAGAGTTATTAAGAGGAATAGGCTTATTTTGTGTATGATATTTGAAATGAGGTAAACATAAGTGTCTATGAACAGCTGCTAAACAAGATAGTTAAAATAATGGTAATATTTTCTTACTATTCATTGTCTCATGCAAAGTTAATATGATAGTTGAAAGTATGGCTAATGAAGCCAAAATATCTGGATGGTCTTTACCTTTGCTCCTTCCTGGCTACAGACATTTGTCACCTAAATGAACCCACTGTGCCAAAGCCATAAGTTTGTTGCAGGCTGTTCAAGGCACTAGCTTCATTAATAGATAGTTAGAAGTCTATGAAATACTTTGCAAATAAAAAGGTTTTGGCAATGGTGGCAGTCATCATAACTGCTGAATCATTGAAGATGAAGACATTCATCATTTAATCTGTACAGGAAGCAAACGAGTAAGGAGCCAATGCTACTGTCAGGTCACAGCTGATCCTGAGAAAGAGGTTGACAGCTGCCCTCCCATAGCTAGTCGGTGGCAGAGATGGGCCTGGGGGGTGCTCCCTGTGACCTCTGTGCCTGCCAGTTCTCTACAAATGTGCACAGCATGCAGAGATACCGGAAGGCAGGAGGCAGTAGATGTAGTTTAGAAAACAATGAAAAAGTTATTTTAATTGTAACTTTATATATATGTTAAATAATAGGAAGATATACCAGACTATTTGCTGGCTGCAAACTTCATCTCAGTAGTTCTGGCCATTGTCCCTGGCGGAAAGGGTGTGTTTGTATGTGTGCAGATGGTGCCCTTACGTATTGGTGAGGGAAGCAGAGGAACAGGAAAACATTGTCTCAGTGACTAGAGTATGTTGAATTCCCATCTGTTGTGTTATTTAAATAAGCATTAATTATGTATCACATACTACTTATGTTTTACATTTTCAGAATATTTTCTTTTCAGTCTATTTGTTTACTTCAGCCTGGGTCTACATGACATTGTTTCATGAGCAATTTATATGTTCAGCTATTACCTAATTTATAAGATTTTTTTCTGGTTTAAATAGAAGGAGTGGCAAAAATTCAAACTCAAAATTCCAGGAGTCAGCAAAATGTAAACTCTCTCCTGCACTGGGGTTGGCCTTAAATACCATTACTCATGATCAAAAGACACAGTTCCTGGTTTTGTTCAATACCTATGCCTTGATTATCAGAGATACACTACATCAAATTTTTCCTCGTCTCTAAATGGCTTTGTAAAGTCCAAACAAATACCAAAGGATTTACTTGTGAAACAGTCCATGCAATTAGAGCTGTAAACATCTCTGATAATGCCTGGCTATATTTATAGGTTTCCAAATCCCACGCAAACCTGAATTTCTTATGTGTATGATCAGCAAATAGAACTCAAGTCTCCTCATATAATGTGTTAGTATCAGCTTCTGCTGTGGTTTAAAATCTGTACTATCTCTGAAGGCTTGATTAAATATGTTAATCTCTGCCAATGTTGTAGAATTCACCACAGCTAGTTGGCAGCTCATCTTCAGGTCACCCCACTCCAAGTTTGCACAGTTGCCTGGGGTTGGACACTCCCTGATCCGGATCATCCGAGTGCTGAGACAGGAAAATGCTGTTGTCATTTTTGTAGATCCTGGACACCACTTCTTTTGGTGGCAGAAGAAATGCTGAGGCATCTCTATATAAAAGCACTGTTTCAGTCACCACATTGCAATTCAGCACATCAAACTAATTTCAGTACTAACATACTCAAATTGCTTATTCTGTGGGAAGGATAAAACATAGTCCTGTAATGGAGATGGTGTTGTAAAACCTACATTTAAAAAGCCATAAGTGTTAAATATTTGCAGATAGTTTCTTTAATAAGAGAAGACTAGAAGAGTGGTAGAAATTACTCGAAATCTTTTATTTTAGAGAGAGCCTTGGCCAAAGGGATAATGAAAGAGAAACCCTTTTTTTTCTGTATTATAATTTTGATAAATGTTGCCTTTAATTTTTGTTTAATCGTGATTGTCAAGAACTTGTGAATCATTAACCTTTCTTGTTTCCACAATAGTCTGTATGGTAAATTCATGTGTAAATATAAACATAGTTTACATAGAATACATTTTGAATAGGTAACATTAATTTTCAAAGTTCACTTTCTCAATAATTAAATGCAAAAGACTGTCAGAATTTATTCTTAACTATTAAATTGGAGGATGGTTTTTAAGCTTGCATAGGCAGAGGTACCAAAAATTACAAGTTCTTGCAGCATACAAGAGAAGGAATTTTGACTTCCTACTTCACTATAAACTGTTCCATTTAAGAACAGACTTGTGCAGGAAAAAATTTCCCACTTACTGTATTTCTATGGGTGGGCTATATTTTGACAAAATCACTTTATCTCTACCACATCCCTTATTTTACTTCCTACTTGTGTGTATAAAGTGTGTGCTGGAGGCATGCATGTGTGTGTGCATCTGTTTCCCTTTTGCTCACAGCTGTCTTTTTTTTTTTTTTTAACTCTAAGACTTTTCTCTTTTGATTGTATCTGAGACAAGATATTTGAAATTTTCAATAAAACTCATGATCATTTTAGAAGAAATATAGGTTTTGAATCATGGTCTACATATCTGCAGCTGAAAGAACCTAACCATTGCTCTGGATAAACTGTTAAAAAATAATCTTTTCTATAGACAAGGACTACTGTATCCTATCCAAAAGTCCCACGTAGATAATCATGTTACTCATGTGATGATCATGTGCTAATCTCTGAAACACTGCGATTAAAGAGAGTATTTCCTTATTACAGCAATTTTACAGGTGACTTGAATACTCCAAGCTTCATAGATTCTCTTCATCCAGGCAGATTTGTTCTTATCTAACATAGTGGGAAGAACTAGCATGCTTGTGTCCCCACAGATCCTAGGGGGACTCAGTTATCCCCTTACTGAGACAAGAACCATTTAAATGCACTCTTAGAAAAGGATGAAGTGTTGCAGCTATGAGGTGGTGGTGTCTCCCCTAAGTCCCGTCAGTAACTCCCAGGAGAGGAGGAGGTGAGACAGGAGAAGCCAGAAGAGGTGGGTGAAGTTTGGGGTCCTGGGCAATGAAACCAGAGAATTAACCCACAGGGGTGCTTCAGTAGAAAGTGTTTCTTCTGTGGTATTTGTTGGGGAGAAGGAGGCAGCCTCAACAAAGCAGGGCAGCATTAATCTAGAACACTTCCTAGAGAGTAAAAATCCCTGATGCCCAGCTATCCAATTTATCATTTAAATACCTAGAAGTACTAAAGCTTGTCTATGAGCCATTATAAAAAATATGTCATGGCCCAGTGGGGAGGGGGCGGAAGATGGCGGCGTGAGTAGAGCAGCGGAAATCTCCTCCCAAAACAACATATATCTATGAAAATATAACAAAGACAACCCTTCCTAGAATAAAGACCAGAGGACACAGGACAATATTCAGACCACATCCACACCTGAGAGAACCCAGCGCCTCGCGAAGGGGGTAAGATACAAGCCCCGGCCCCGCGGGAGCCGAGCGCCCCTCCCCCCAGCTCCCGGCGGGAGAAGAGCGGGCGGAGCGGGAGGGAGACGGAGCCCAGGGCTGCCGAACACCCAGCCCCAGCCATCCGGGCCAGAGTGCAGGGCCCTCGATACTGGGAAAACAGGGCAGCAAGAACAGTGAGCAGGCACTGAAGGCTGGGCGACAGAGGACATAAGAAAAGCGCGCGACCATTTTTGTTTTTTTTGCTTTTTTGCTGCTTTGTTTTGGCGAGCGCTTTTTGGAAGTCTTAAAGGGACAGGGACCCCAATATTAGGGAAACGGGCAGAAAGACCGGTGAGCAGAGGCCTGAGGCTGGCACCGGAGAATAAAGGAAAACGAACGACCACCTTTTTTTTTTTTTAATTAAAAAATTTTTTTTTTTTTTAATTAAAAAAATTTTTTTTCTTCTTTTTTTTTTGTGGTCGTTGTTTTGTTTTGGCGGGTGCTTTTTGGAAGTCTTAAAGGGGCAGGGCGGGTCACTTAATCCAGAGGTAGGGAATCCGGGATCTCTGGGCACCCTAACCCCTGGGCTGCAGGGAGCAGGGAGGCCCCTTACGGAGATAAATAGCCTCCCAGCAGCTCCTGCTCCAACGCGACTCCACCATTTTGGAGTAGCTGCCCGAGCCAGGCCACGCCCACAGCAACAGCGGAGATTAACTCCATAGCAGCCAGGCAGGAAGCAGAAACCCTGTCTGAGCACAGCTGCGCAGCACAAGCCACTAGAGGCCGCTGTTCTCCCAGGAGAGGAGGGCCACAAACCAACAAGAAAGGAAGTCCTTCCAGCCGTCACTCGTCCCAGTTCTGCAGACTATTCCTATCACCATGAAAAGGCAAAGCTACAGGCAGACAAAGATCACAGAGACAACACCAGAGAAGGAGACAGACCTAACCAGTCTTCCTGACAAAGAATTCAAAATAAGAATCATAAACATGCTGACAGAGATGCAGAGAAATACGCAAGAAAAATGGGATGAAGTCCGGAAGGAGATCACAGATGCCAGAAAGGAGATCGCAGAAATGAAACAAACTCTGGAAGGGTTTATAAGCAGAATGGATAGAATGCAAGAGGCCATTGATGGAATTGAAATCAGAGAACAGGAACGCATAGAAGCTGACATAGAGAGAGACAAAAGGATCTCCAGGAATGAAACAATATTAAGAGAACTGTGTGACCAATCTAAAAGGAGCAATATCCGTATTATAGGGGTCCCAGAAGAAGAAGAGAGAGGCAAAGAGATGGAAAGTATCTTAGAAGAAATAATTGCTGAAAACTTCCCCACACTGGGGGAGGAAGTAATCAAACAGACCACGGAAATACACAGAACCCCCAACAGAAAGGATCCAAGAAGGGCAACACCAAGACACATAATAATTAAAATGGCAAAGATCAAGGACAAGGAAAGAGTGTTAAAGGCAGCTAGAGAGAAAAAGGTCACCTATAAAGGGAAACCCATCAGGCTAACGTCAGATTTCTCAACAGAAACCCTACAGGCCAGAAGAGAATGGCATGATATATTTAATACAATGAAACAGAAGGGCCTTGAACCAAGGATACTGTATCCAGCACGACTATCATTCAAATATGACGGTGGGATTAAACAATTCCCAGACAAACAAAAGCTGAGGGAATTTGCTTCCCACAAACCACCTCTACAGAACATCTTACAGGGACTGCTCTAGATGGGAGCACTCCTAGAAAGAGCACAGCACAAAACACCCAACATATGAAGAATCGAGGAGGAGGAACAAGAAGGGAGAGAAGAAAAGAATCTCCAGACAGTGTATATAACAGCTCAATAAGCGAGCTAAGTTAGGCAGTAAGATACTAAAGAGGCTAACCTTGAACCTTTGGTAACCACGAATTTAAAGCCTGCAATGGCAATAAGTACATATCTTTCAATAGTCACCCTAAATGTTAATGGGTTGAATGCACCAATCAAAAGACACAGAGTAACAGAATGGATAAAAAAGCAAGACCCATCTATATGCTGCTTACAAGAAACTCACCTCAAACCCAAAGACATGTACAGACTAAAAGTCAAGGGATGGAAAAACATATTTCAAGCAAACAACAGTGAGAAGAAAGCAGGGGTTGCAGTACTAATATCAGACAAAATAGACTTCAAAACAAAGAAAGTAACAAGAGATAAAGAAGGACACTACATAATGATAAAGGGCTCAGTCAAACAAGAGGATATAACCATTCTAAATATATATGCACCCAACACAGGAGCACCAGCATATGTGAAACAAATACTAACAGAACTAAAGGGGGATATAGACTGCAATGCATTCATTCTAGGAGACTTCAACACACCACTCACCCCAAAGGATAGATCCACTGGGCAGAAAATAAGTAAGGACACGGAAGCACTGAACAACACAGTAGAGCAGATGGACCTAATAGACATCTATAGAACTCTACATCCAAAAGCAGCGGGATATACATTCTTCTCAAGTGCACATGGAACATTCTCCAGAATAGACCACATACTAGGCCACAAAAAGAGCCTCAGAAAATTCCAAAAGATTGAAATCCTACCAACCAACTTTTCAGACCACAAAGGCATAAAACTAGAAATAAACTGTACAAAGAAAGCAAAGAGGCTCACAAACACATGGAGGCTTAACAACACGCTCCTAAATAATCAATGGATCAATGACCAAATCAAAATGGAGATCCAGCAATATATGGAAACAAATGACAACAACAACACTAAGCCCCAACTTCTGTGGGACACAGCAAAAGCAGTCTTAAGAGGAAAGTATATAGCAATCCAAGCATATTTAAAAAAGGAAGAGCAATCCCAAATGAATGGTCTAATGTCACAATTATCAAAATTGGAAAAAGAAGAACAGATGAGGCCTAAGGTCAGCAGAAGGAGGGACATAATAAAGATCAGAGAAGAAATAAATAAAATTGAGAAGAATAAAACAATAGCAAAAATCAATGAAACCAAGAGCTGGTTCTTCGAGAAAATAAACAAAATAGATAAGCCTCTAGCCAGACTTATTAAGAAGAAAAGAGAATCAACACAAATCAACAGTATCAGAAACGAGAAAGGAAAAATCACGACGGACCCCACGGAAATCCAAAGAATTATTGGAGAATACTATGAAAACCTATATGCTAACAAGCTGGGAAACCTAGGAGAAATGGACAACTTCCTAGAAAAATATAACCTTCCAAGATTGACCCAGGAAGAAACAGAAAATCTAAACAGACCAATTACCAGCAACGAAATTGAAGCGGTAATCAAAAAACTACCAAAGAACAAAACCCCCGGGCCAGATGGATTTACCTCGGAATTTTATCAGACATACAGGGAAGACATAATACCCATTCTCCTTAAAGTTTTCCAAAAAATAGAGGAGGAGGGGATACTCCCAAACTCATTCTATGAAGCTAACATCACCTTAATACCAAAACCAGGCAAAGACCCCACCAAAAAGGAAAACTACAGACCAATATCCCTGATGAACGTAGATGCAAAAATACTCAACAAAATATTAGCAAACCGAATTAAAAAATACATCAAAAGGATCATACACCATGACCAAGTGGGATTCATTCCAGGGATGCAAGGATGGTACAACATTCGAAAGTCCATCAACATCATCCACCACATCAACAAAAAGAAAGACAAAAACCACATGATCATCTCCATAGATGCTGAAAAAGCATTTGACAAAGTTCAACATCCATTCATGTTAAAAACTCTCAGCAAAATGGGAATAGAGGGCAAGTACCTCAACATAATAAAGGCCATCTATGATAAACCCACAGCCAACATTATATTGAACAGCGAGAAGCTGAAAGCATTTCCTCTGAGATCGGGAACTAGACAGGGATGCCCACTCTCTCCACTGTTATTTAACATAGTACTGGAGGTCCTAGCCACGGCAATCAGACAAAATAAAGAAATACAAGGAATCCAGATTGGTAAAGAAGAAGTTAAACTGTCACTATTTGCAGATGACATGATACTGTACATAAAAAACCCTAAAGACTCCACCCCAAAACTACTAGAACTGATATCGGAATACAGCAAAGTTGCAGGATACAAAATCAACACACAGAAATCTGTGGCTTTCCTATATACTAACAATGAACCAACAGAAAGAGAAATCAGGAAAACAACTCCATTCACAATTGCATCAAAAAAAAATAAAATACCTAGGAATAAACCTAACCAAAGAAGTGAAAGACTTATACTCTGAAAACTACAAGTCACTCTTAAGAGAAATTAAAGGGGACACTAACAGATGGAAACTCATCCCATGCTCGTGGCTAGGAAGAATTAATATCGTTAAAATGGCCATCCTGCCCAAAGCAATATACAGATTTGATGCAATCCCTATGAAACTACCAGCAACATTCTTCAATGAACTGGAACAAACAATTCAAAAATTCATATGGAAACACCAAAGACCCCGAATAGCCAAAGCAATCCTGAGAAAGAAGAATAAAGTAGGGGGGATCTCACTCCCCAACTTCAAGCTCTACTATAAAGCCATAGTAATCAAGACAATTTGGTACTGGCACAAGAGCAGAGCCACAGACCAATGGAACAGACTAGAGAATCCAGACATTAACCCAGACATATATGGTCAATTAATATTTGATAAAGGAGCCATGGACATACAATGGCGAAATGACAGTCTCTTCAACAGGTGGTGCTGGCAAAACTGGACAGCTACATGTAGGAGAATGAAACTGGACCATTGTCTAACCCCATATACAAAAGTAAACTCAAAATGGATCAAAGACCTGAATGTAAGCCATGAAACCATTAAACTCTTGGAAGAAAACATAGGCGAAAACCTCTTAGACATAAAAATGAGTGACCTCTTCTTGAACATATCTCCCCGGGCAAGGAAAACAACAGCAAAAATGAGTAAGTGGGACTATATTAAGCTGAAAAGCTTCTGTACAGCAAAAGACACCATCAATAGAACAAGAAGGATCCCTACAGTATGGGAGAATATATTTGAAAATGACACATCCGATAAAGGCTTGACATCCAGAATATATAAGGAGCTCTCACGCCTCAACAAACAAAAAACAAATAACCCAATTAAAAAATGGGCAGAGGAACTGAACAGACAGTTCTCCAAAAAAGAAATACAGATGGCCAACAGACACATGAAAAGATGCTCCACATCGCTAATTATCAGAGAAATGCAAATTAAAACTACAATGAGGTATCACCTCACACCAGTAAGGATGGCTGCCATCCAAAAGACAAACAACAACAAATGTTGGCGAGGCTGTGGAGAAAGGGGAACCCTCCTACACTGCTGGTGGGAATGTAAGTTAGTTCAACCATTGTGGAAAGCAGTATGGAGGTACATCAAAATGCTCAAAACAGACTTACCATTTGACCCAGGAATTCCACTCCTAGGAATTTACCCTAAGAATGCAGCAATCAAGTTTGAGAAAGACAGATGCACCCCTATGTTTATTGCAGCACTATTTACAATAGCCAAGAATTGGAAGCAACCTAAATGTCCATCAATAGATGAATGGATAAAGAAGATGTGGTACATATACACAATGGAATACTACTCAGCTATAAGAAAAGGGCAAATCCAATCATTTGCAGCAACATGGATGGAGCTGGAGGGTATTATGCTCAGTGAAACAAGCCAAGCGGAGAAAGAGAAATACCAAATGATTTCACTTATCTGTGGAATATAAGAACAAAGGAAAAACTGAAGGAACAAAACAGCAGCAGAATCACAGAACTCAAGAATGGACTAACAGGTACCAAAGGGAAAGGGACTGGGGAGGATGGGTGGGTAGGGAGGGATAAGGGGGGGAGAAATAGGGGGGTATTAAGATTAACATGCATGGGGGGGTAGGAGAAAAGGGAGGGCTGTACAACACAGAGAAGGCAAGTAGTGATTCTACAACATTTTGCTATGCTGATGGACACTGACTGTAAAGGGGTTTATAGGGGAGACCTGGTATAGGGGAGAGCCTAGTAAACATAATATTCGTCATGTAAGTGTAGATTAGTGATAGCAAAAAAAAAAAAAAAAAAAAAAAAGGACAGTTCCTGTGTGGTAACCTCCAATGAGTTCTACACAAGGGTATAAAGGGCATATAAAAGTGTAGGCAAAGGGTCTGTTTGTGTTTATACAGAGGATCAAAGCCTAATTGGGCTACCCAGAAAATGAACTAAGATACGATATGAAAAAGAACTTCCAACATCTGCACTCTCTGGAAGACTCATGCCAGAAGATGATCATCAAAAAACCCCAACAAAGATCCACGCACTGCTACAGGTGTAGATGCACTCATCCCACCAGTTCCTGGACTTGCCATGGGAATGAGGAAGGAGATATCTAAGCTGGCCTGTGCATGCAGTAAAACAACAAAATTGGACTGGATCTATACTGTTGGAACTCAACCAAGAATTTGGAGAAGTGCAAATTGTAGCGCTCCAAAGTCTTACAACTACAAACTATTTATTGTTAAAAGAACATATGGCATGTGAGCAGTCCCCAGGAATGGGTTGTTTTAATTTGTCTGATTTCTCTCAGACTGTTCAAGTTCATTTGGACAATATCCACCATATCATAGATAAGTTTTCACAAATGCCTAAGGTGCCTAACTGGTTTTCTTGGTTTCACTGCAGATGGCTGGTAATTACAGATATGCTTTGGTTATGTAACTATACTCCTATTATGTTAATGTGTGTGTGCAATTTAAGTAGTAGCTTAAAACCTATACATGCTGAAGTTACTCTACAAGAAGATATATCAAAGAAATAATCAATCTTCCCATGTTTTCTTCCGCCTGCTACTTCTATAGCTTTTCTTCTTCCTTCCTAATTACAACCCTTAAATAGAATTCGTGCCTCATATCAAATTTACCGAGTATCATAATTCTTCCAAGTGGTAAAGATACCTCAAGACAAATGCTGGGCATAGAAGCCACAGGGCATAAATATGCAAAGAAGTAAAAAGCTAACTTTTTCAAACAATAAGGCTTCTCTCTCACTTACCAACTTCACATTTCCCTGTATGGCCCCGGAAGATGACTGGTTAGCCAGAGACGGGTAAGATTCCTCAAGGGAGGAACAACCTAAGACAGGCACAGTCGCAGGGGGGCCATCAGGTGAGAAATTGGGGATCAACAGAGGTGAGGCTTAGAACCTCACCCCCCCTGTTCTGAGAGAAATCTTCTGCATACGTGGATGTTTTATTGCCCTGGTCTAGCTTGGATTAACACATAGTCTACAGGCACACACCTGATCATCTACATGTGCTTTCTTACAACACTAAACTATGTTTTCTACCTTTATCTTGTATCTACCTACCACTTCAGCATTTTATTAAAAATAATAATAATAAAGAGAGAAATGTGGTATCCACATATAAATCAAGTATAAAAACCAAATGAGTATTCATATTTGAACTGACTGTTTATAGTTCATAATGCATGAGCAAAACCGAAAGTTTCTGTGATGACTGCCCTTGTACTGTTCACTATGTAACTTATTCATTATGTAAGAATTTGTTCTCCATGTAAGAACTTGTTTGTTATGCCTCAGAAGATTGGAGACTGACAAAAATTAGGCTTGGGGTGGAATAATGATTGTGCATTGAGCATTGACTCCCCTATACAGAATTTTATTGTCGTTAACAACCATTTGATCAATAAATATAAGAGATGCCCTCACAAAAAAAAAAAAAAAAAAAAAAAAAAAAGGACAGACTTCCAATGGTAAAATAAATTAGTAACCAGGATGTAATGTATAGCATAAGGAATATAGTCAAGATATTGTAACAGCCTGGTAGGGTGATAGCTGGAACCTAGAATTATGTATATAAATGTTCTACCACTGTGTTGTACACTTGAAACTCATGTAATGTAATACTGTGTGTCAACTACCCTTCAATAAAAAATAATTATTAAAAAAAAAAAAAAAAAAAAAAAATGTCATGTAGTGCAAGAATTTTTTAAATACAAGTTAAATATTAGGTCTTTAATATGTCTCTACATCTATATTATATAAAATATACACTTAAACAAGTATTCATAATATATGGAATATCCTAAATAGTCCGTTTAATGTCAATTTTGCTTTCATTATGTTTCTTTGGTCTTATCTTAAAAAACTGTATTAACTAGTGGTTATTTAAAAATTCTTGATTTTGATATTATTTCATTACAGCTAATAATTTCTGAAATTTAGGATCTAGAACTTAGTTAAAACAACTGGTTTTGAAAATCTAGAAAGATTAACGTAAGGTTTTTGCAGTATGTTTAATTTCATGGAATTATTATTTCCTCTTGCTGAAAGTGATGCACTTAGTCATACATTACTTATCATGTTCTGTTATGTTTTTCATTGAAAATAATGAAAAAATAATAATTGCAAATATGCCATGTGTAGGAAATGCTTACAATGCTGACTGACTCACATAAAGAGTATAAAATGCAAGTCCAGAGAAAATGGTTTGAGGAAATACACTGCTTAGAAAGCCAGAAGTAGCTTCCCAAAGTGTGTCGAGATATGATGCACGTATTGGTAAGTATATAGCTGGTGGAAGAAGACGGCTGAGGACATGAACAGAGAAATGGAAAGAATCTCTTCTATCTTCTATCAAATGGCGATTCCCTTCTATGAGAAAAGAGCTCAAGAGTGTTGGACGCCACCTCTGCTCCCTGAGTGAAAATTCAAGGAGGTAAGAAAAGAAAATGAGCTCCTTAGGCAAAGACCAGCATCAGGTTCACACTCCAGCTCTTCCCAGTTGGCCCTTTTGTTCCCGAGGCTCCAGCCACAGGTCACACAGGGCCGTACCTGTCATGCAGCACGTGGTCGGGTCTCATTTATTTAATCCATTCAGCTACCGTGTGTCTTACGATTTCTGAATTTAGATAGCTAAAGTAAATAAAGTGTGTACTCATTGCTGGTTTGTTAATTGTTTTCTGGTTGTTCTTGTAGTTCTCCTCTGTTCCTTTCTTCTCTTTGTTTTGTCCCTTGTGCTTTGGGGAAGCTTCCTTTATTTTCTCTTTATTTTTAAAACTCTGTTGTAGAGTTTTGGTTTGTGGATCCCGTGAGCTTCACATGTACTGACCTGTATAAGTTGCAGTCTATTTTAATCTGAATATAGTTTTAGTATACAACATTAATTTAAAATGTACACTTACTTATAAATTTAATGCAAAAAATTATCAGAATATACCCTTAATAATTAATAGGTTTTAAGGAAAGTACAATGAAAGGTACCAAAAACTACAAATTTTAAAGGATACAAGACAATAATTTGATTTTAACTTTACTGTAAAAATTTATTCTCCACATACAGCTGTTTAGTTGGACAACATATTAGATGGACAAATATTAGTCCATATCACTAGTCATACCTCCTTTACCCAAGGTATACCGTGCACTTCTCCCATGCCACAGCTGCACACATGCCTGAGTCCAGTGCAGGGTTCTGTGTTCTGTGGTGTGCGTCAGTTGTTCTATCCTGCGCCAACACCAACTGTGTTAAATAAAATTGCACTGAAAAAAATCTTATCTGGTGTAGTAAATCCTCCTATATTATTCTGCCAAGGAAACTGGTATTTTCCACTTTCTTAAACATTCTGCGACCGTGTCTCCTTCCTCCCCGCCTATGTCCCCCCCATGCTCTCTTGCCGTGGCTCCCCAGAGGCGCTCCCAGCAGTCTGAGTCACCCTGCACATGTAACCACATGGACGACCAGTGCCACACACACCCATGTGTTGGCAATGTGGCAGTCAGCTAGAGTGCTCGAAAGAGAGAAACAGGAGAAAATGTGGACTCTCTCTCCTGTCTGAAGGGAAATGTTTCTCCCTAATTCAGTGGGAGCTTTGGGGGCTTGTTCATGCCCCCTCCATGTCCCCAGGGCCCCCCTAGGCCTCTAGGCTGGGCAACCCCCACGAGTCATTAGTGCCCCGCCTCCTCTGGCCTTAGAGCCTCTCAGCCCTCAGGCCCTCCAGAAGCCACCTCAAGTCACACTTCTTTTTCTCTTTTCTGGAAATGCTTGTGCTGTGAAGAAAGGTGTAAACATGGTTGCCCTGGTTTCATTTTCATTACCTGTAAATGTGAGCCCCCAACTACTGGCTGTGTCTTCCTAAGGGAGGGGCTCAAGTCTGAGGCTGCGTTCCTTCCTGCTGCCCCCGCGGTGGCTTCATGACCCTGAGTGGACCGAGGCTCACCAGCGGCTTGTTCACAGAGAGCATAGGCACACCCACTGGCAGCCTTTCCTGAGGCAGGACGTAAGTGCGGTGTTCCTATGCCAAGGACTACCAGGGGCACTTCCCCCCGCAGCATTTTCTGGTGTTTTAGTGGAAACATTTGGACCTGATCTCTGATTCCAGAAATCTCTTTACTCTCTGAGCTGATAAGTGAGCAAACTCTTTGCAGTGATGGGATGCTGCCTTTGTGCTTGGAGGGTTGTGGGGCAAGGCTGGCTGGTGGAGGACTGGGTTATCCAGCAGCTCGTGCCTATTTTTCAGAGAACAGAGAGCACTTGTGTCTGAAGATGCTTGTTTCTTTGTTTTTGTTTTTTTTTAAGTGAGAAAGTTGTAAGAGATTTTGGAATAAGTAGAATGTTTACTGGGTGTCTCCAGCGGGAAACTGTGCAATATTTAGTGCATAACCACAGGGTTTTCTGAGTCTAAGCTCTCATTACCTTGGAGCTATTTGAAAAATTAATGAGTTTTGACTATTAGAAGCAATGCAAAATAATTATTCTATGGGAGTTTTGTTTTTTTTTTAGTATTTCAGGCTATAACAAAATTCCACAGACAGGGTGGCTTTTAAACAGAAATTTATTTCTCCTATTTCTGATGATGTGAAGATCAAGATCAAGACACCTGTAGATTCAGTGTCTGGTGAGAGCACATTTTCTACATGGCTGCCTTTCCTCTGTAAGCTCACATGAGGAAGGTGCAGCTAGCTCTGGGGACTCTTTAATGAAAGCACTAATGCATTCATAACGTCTCTGCCTTCATGACTAAGATGCCTTCCAGTGTCCCACCTACTTATGTGATCACTTTTAATGTTGAATTTCATCTATGAACTTTGGTGGGACACACACTTTCACTTTGCAGCGGGCATAGAGGGACAGTGGACCTCCTGCCCTTGCCTTAGACCCTCCACTCATCCCATGTCACACTCATTTCAATGATCTTTGGCCACAATTATGTTTCTGTTCTGGGCTTCTCCATTCAACTAGCAGTAACATCTGCCTTCATTAGTAATCAGTTAAGTACAACCCTTAACATGAACTTATTTTATATTCCTTTGATAGTCATGGTTTTACCTTCTTTGAAAATTACATTTGCAGAGTTCTAGGATGGGGACGGTCATCAAGCACACCCTGTTGAAAATAGCCCACTGTAGTGCCTGAGAAAACTCTATTTGTATGACTGTTTTTGTTTTTATTTATTTATTCTCTCTTTTTTTTACTTTTTGTTGAGGTACAACAGTATATTGGTTTTAGGTCTATGACACAGTGATTTGCAATTTACATACATTATGAAATACTCACTACAGTAGGTGTAGTTACCATGTGTCACCATACCATTG
This sequence comes from Manis pentadactyla, assembly GCF_030020395.1. NCBI lineage: Eukaryota > Metazoa > Chordata > Mammalia > Pholidota > Manidae > Manis > Manis pentadactyla. The sequence goes on from NC_080031.1 coordinate 57,564,336, forward strand.
GTTTCCAAGCTCCTCAGGAACTTGCAGGTGCAATGTGAAACTGGTCTCCATATTCAGAGGGTGGGGAAAAAGAGGCAGGCAACCCAAAGCTGGTAGGTGGCAGGTTCAGTAAAGGAGGGAACATGCACACAAGGCTTGCCTTGGGCAACTGCCAGATGGGAAGATCTCTGCACACGTCCACCTTAAATGTTTTATAGAAGTCGTAATTGGGTTCAGCCAAGACTACTTTCCAGATAGTCTCAATACCACATCACAATCTCAAGGCTACTGAGGCCGTCTCTGGGAGTGGAGAAGCCAGGAAAAATCCCCGTTCCCAGGATAGGGTAAGGGCTGATGAGCCTGGATGGCTGTTGTCCAGCATTCGGGTCACCAGATGGTCACATCTTCTCCAGGAACTTTCCCAACACTCCTCCCTTACGACCAGCTCTTACAGGTCACACACCACCACCCTCTGCAGTGCGCTCCAAACAGTTCACAAGGGCCTCCCTAGCACGGATGCCTCCCTCAGCAGCTCTCTGGCTGCACTGGAGGCACATGGATAATTCAAGATAATCTCTCCATCTGAGGATACTTAACTAAATCACACCAGCAAAGTGCCTTTTGCCATGGAAAGGAACACATTCACGGATTCTGAGGCTCAGGATGTGGACATCTTTGGGGACCACTGTTCTCTCTTCCACACCATCCTGAAACCTGGGACATAGGAATCACTGCCTAGAGAGCATATAGTCCCTTCCTTAGCGATGGAAACAAAACTCATCAGGAAAAATGACTTAGTAAAAGTAACATGAGTAAGTGTGAGAGGATGGGGCTGATCTGCTGAGACCAGCACCTTTCCTTGGCTGACTTCCGATGCTCAGTTCACCTCACCTTCTTGTTCGCTGTTCTCTTCCACAGGCCTTCCAGAGCTAACCGGCATGGATCAGTTCATCCCACACTTCCTTTCACAAAAGAATTTTAAGCAACTGGCCTTTGACTTTGTCGCTTACTACCCCACAGTAAAGAATAAGGTAGGGGGGTCCTCTCTCCAAAAACCCTCGCTAGCACTACAGCAGCACTGCAGGAAGGGAAACTAAAAGATGTGGATAATATAATTCAGAAATCACTTTTGGACGCAGAGAATGCTTCCCTGGATGTGGCTGTGATCGGGAATCTGGAGCTGGGAAATCTAGTTTCATCGATGCCCTGTGAGGAATCAGTCACGAAGAGGAGGGGTCTGCTAGGGTTGGAGTTGTGGATACCACAATGGAAAAAACCCCCTATCAACATCCAAAATACCCCAATATGACCTTCTGGGACCTACCTGGGATCAGCTCCCCCAATTTCCATCCACAGAAATATCTAGAAATGGTGGAATTTTCTAAGTACGACTTCTTCATGATTTCTTCCTCCCAGTTCAAAAACAGTGACGCTTCTCTGGCCCAGAAAATTGAGGATATGGGGAAGAAGTTCTACTTTGTAAGAACCAAAGTGGACAATGATTTATGTAATGTAAAGAAAAGCAAACTGAGGTCTTTCAAAAAGGAGACAGTCCTTCAGCAGATCCGAGATGACTGCTTGGCTAATCTCAGCAGAATTGGAGTCCCTGAGCTCCTCATCTTCTTGGTCTCCAGTTTTGATGAGGATGACTTTGATTTCCCAAGACTGCATGAGATGATGCTGAAAGAGCTGCCTGCTTGTAAGCATTACATCTTTGTAATGCAGTCACCCAGTTTGTCTGAGGCTTTTCATTGAGATTAAGAGAGATTTCCTCAAGGAGAAGATCTGGTTGGAGGCCCTGAAATCATCTGCTTTGGCCTTCATCCCCTTTGCGGCCTTCTTCAGGGGCTTTGATTTGCCCCAACAGGAGAAGTGCTTGAACTTTTATTGAAGCTGTTTGGGTTTGGATAAGAAATCAATCTAAGAGATAGCCCAGAAGCTGGGCACATCTGTGCAGGAGATTGAGAGCTACACCAAGTCCTTGAATTTCTGGTCACTTGTGAGGGATGACAGTATAGCAGCAAATGCCATGAACTGTGTTGAATCCTTCTGCTCAATAACTGGATGCCTCCAATCAATCTTGTATATTTCAAGTTTGTAAAACCTACCTTCTACTATGAAATGTCTCAATACAGTGTCTGATGATGCTAAAATTCTCTTGCATAAGATTTTAGAGAGCAATTCTAAGAATATGGAGAGATGGGTTGAGTTGTCCAACTAAATAATAAATAGGTCTCAGATCTTGTGTTCTTTTGGTGTGGCTGCGATCCTCTTCCACTCATTGCCAATACTAACTCTCCCCTAAAGTGGAAAGAATGTCTATTCTTTGGAGGGAGACCATTGTCCCACACTTCACTGCTATGCAAAGGGGACTTGGCCATAGCCTCTTTTCTCTACTCCCTGGGCTATTTAGCTTGAATAACAATAGAAATGCAGCTAGTGCTTTTCATTAATCTCCATGCGTTATGAGGTAGTTTGCATTTGCTTGATTTACTTACTTAATAAACACTAGGCAACAACCAAGATAACTGTTTTCCATTGACTTTTTATGAATTATTTTCCTAGTCATCATATTAATACCCCCCTCAGCAAACTAAGGAAAAATCCAAGAGTATGGAAATATGGCTAAGTGGACAATTTAGTGTGCAGTGGGGAACCACAACATGTTCTAGAATGCCACATGTCCAAGTTCAGCTTGGGAATAGAGGGAAGGGACCAAAGTCAGGGATTATATTTCAGGGACATCACCAACACCGGGCACACCAGAGAGCAGGGCCCAATGAGGGAGGGAGATGTGAGAGAGTGAAGGTGAAAGGATGGAGAGTTGGAAGCAAAGATCAGTTGAATTAGACAAGTTTGAAGAATAGTATTTTTTGCTTCTACCCAAATTTCTGCATCAGACTTCTAAAATAGGACCTAGTAAACATCACCCACAATGGGCTCAAAGCTTGGGGATCATTATTCCTAATGTTACTGCAGTTGTGACTATCCCTCCATCTCCTGTCACTGGAACAGGGTGGATGTTGCATGGTACAAGATGTACACGGGGGTGGCGGTCCCTTGAATTCCCCATTATTGTAGAAGTTCTCCCCACAGAGGGGAAAGCACTGAGATGTGGGGAAAGGCACTATTGCCTAACAACCGGCTGACTGGTCCCTGCTCCCCCATTGCTCAAAACTGCTCTCCTGTAGGACAGAAGGGAGTCAGTGGGAGTAAAAAGCAGATGATGGTATGTGCTTCCTCATGTATGAATGAGTGTGAAATCTTAAAAGGGGAGCTCAGCGCCCTCTAATGGCCACATTGCATTTAAGCATTTTGTTCCTTACATTGATATTCCCTGTCTAAAATCTAGACTCTCAGGATCCAGGCTCCTTGCCATCCTGACACCTGATCCTATCTGTCCTTATAGAGCTTGAAAACTGGAGAAATCCCCCTTTTTTCTCCATCTCATTAATCAGATGTAGCCACCACTGGGACCTACACAACATCTGTCTCCTCTAGAAGTCATAGCCTTTCCAAGATCCCTGGGCCTTTTGCTTCCATTTCACTGGCCTTTCATTATGAGAGCAAAGGAGAAATCAAACAGGTCTTGGGAAGACTCTTGCCACAAAACAAAAGTCATCAAATATTTATATCTGTGGAATTCATTTTAAAAGTTCCCTTGTTCCCACATGAGATGAGTAAGTGAATCTTCCCCACTGGGAAGGAAGAAGCCTGAGGAAGGTGGAGGCAGGGGGATTGGTGCCCGGGCTTAGCTTCCTCAGCATCACCCCAGGGTAAGGGTGAGTGTTCACCTGCACGGCCCAGCATTCATGAAAGAACCAAGGATTCCCCTGGCCATGCAAAAGGGAAAAAGATGGGTCTGTGAAGAGGAATGGAAGGTGTCAGGGGCTGAGAGAAGGGGCAAGAGCTGTGAGGTGTCTGTGAACCAAGGCCTGAGGGCTGAACCCATGAGTGATGTGATCGGCTTTAGGTCCTTATGAGGTCAGTGCCTGAGACCCCCCGCAGTCTGTGTGAAGAGCTCTGTCCCTCATCCATGAAGTGTTGTGATGCCACTTCAGGCATCTGGGGTGAGTCCTTTTCACTCAGAAGTCTTCAGCCTCTAGGCTATAGCAGCACCTTACTATGTCTTAAACTTCCTTTTTCCCTATGTGACTTCTCTCTGAATACAAAACTGCTTTCCATGACCTGAGGTTCAGGGGTGGTGCCTTGGAACATCTGAGGGGTGGTTTTGGTGAGAAAGGGAAACCCCTCAACCCTAATTCTCCATGCTCCATTCCAAAGGCATCTTGCAATGTACCAGCTGGGTCAGTGGTAAAATGGTCTGTCCTATCTTCTACCCAATTCAGGGACTACTAGATGACATATTAGTTCTCTGCATGGTTGTTTGAACAGATGATGTGAAGAGTCCGGCTCCAAGATCACCTGGGCCTCTCTCTCTCATCTTAGCAACCCTCATTCTACATAGCAAGGGACAATCACTTGGTGGCAACAAGCATTAAGAAAGGGGAAGATGAACTTTATTGATCTTTCCTGGATGCCTCTTCTGTATAATTGTGATGGCAGACGACTTTTGCTGAAAGTCTGTCACGGGCCAGGCTAGTGCTGTCGTATATGACTGTCATAACAAGGCTAGAGGGCACTTTTGTCACCCTCTTTTTTCATATGTAGCCCAGATTGTTGAGTCTTTTGCCCACAGTCACATAACTGTGAAATGGGGAAAGTGGGATCACACTCTAAATCCTATTTCATCACTTGCCCTCCCTGGCTTCCTCTTTAGGGACCAAAACCAAAGACCCAGTGACATGACGATCTTTATTTGAAGGTCTGTGTTTGCATCAGAATGTGCATGATACCTTTACTGTGGCTGATGCTACAGAGCTTAGATGGTTCCATCAGAACAATGAGCATTTGTTAGTCAAAATCAAAAGAGCCCAAAGTGTGCTAATCTGAGAAAAGATAAGTATGATTGCTACATGACATAGTGAAGACTGCATGGCTTACTGTCTAAACAGCCATGTGTTGAGGTTGTCATGACCAAAGGCTTTGGCCCATGGTCCAACCTTCCTCATTTGTTCACTTTTTCACTGATCCATTTATCTTTAATTGAATACCCACAACATGTGAAGATCTTGGGATCTTACAGCAACCCTCAGCCACTGCCTGAATACTTTCCAAATGAACCATAGCAACAGTGCAAGCAACAAAAAGTACCAAGTTGATGCCCATGTCAAGCTTTCACTTCAAAGCAGAGAAATACAATAAATAGTAGAAGAATGAAAAGGTGTTATAGTATCATATAGTGCTGGTGATATGAAGAAGAATCTAAAATTGTAGTTGAAAAGCAGGGTTATTTCTAATTGTTGGCTAGCTAAGACCTCCCTGAAGGCCCAACAGTTGAACACACACAAAATGTGCACATATGTGGGAAGAGTGCCCCAGGTGGAGGGAACAGAAAAGGCTAAGGCCATGAGAAATTCAGGGAGTCGGCCATGTCCAGTGACTAGCTGGTGGGCTATTGCTGTGGAGTTGAGTTAGGAGTGAGAGCATGGTAGGAAGTAAAGGCCTGGAAGTAATCAGGGACCAAGTCATGTAGGACATTTGAAGGCTAGGCTTTGCTTCAGAATTTATTCAAATAATGATGGGAACCAGTGAAGGAAAGACTCAACCTAATTTAGGCTTTGGAAGGAGTTTGGTGAATAGATGATAAAGGGAAACAAAGGGGTAGGCCTAACACACAAAAAGGAGCATTTTCAGTAGTTCACCTGAGAGATTATGATAGCCTGGGCAAGAGTGAGAGAGACAGAGGGCATGAAAAAAGACTGGACTCAAAATGTATTTTGTTCACTAAGTGGATAAAGATATTGCAGAGACCTACCAGGTTTGTCACTAAGTGGATAAGGATATTGCACAGAAGATGTAAGAATCACCTGATGGGAGAGGAAAGAAGATGGTGCTGTGAGAAGTGAGGGGGAAATCTCCTCCCAAAACCACATATATTATGAAAATACAGCAAATACATCTATTCTGAAAAGACTGGCCAGAAATAAGACCGCACCAGCCAGTCTACATCTGGAAGAAGAGTACATCTCACAGACAAGGGTAAAGTAAAAAAGCCATGACCTGGCAGGACCCAAGTGCTCCCCCCACCACAGCTCACCAGTGTGAGGAAAAAGATCAGAGCTGGAAAGGAGTAGAAGTCCAGGAGCACAAACCCACATTGCATGGTGCTCTGAAGATTAGAGGGGCTGAAAACCAAAGTCAGAGACTGAAAGTGAAAACACATTCCACAACCAGCTGCCCTGGGACAAAAGAAAGGCAGGCACTTTGAAAGACTTCCCAACAGTGAGAGGGCTGTTAAAGAGGCAAAGGTTTAGGAGAAGGAACAGGTGGACAAAATCATCCCAGCACACTCAGCCCAGCAGGTCGAGAACTTTCAGGAGCTTCAGGTGCACCTTCCCCCTAGCTGGCAATGCAACCCCAAGGACTCTCACTGCAATAAGCAGCCTGCCACTTCTTCCTCTCTGCCAGCACCTGCCTGCAAACCCACTGTCTCCACCATTGTCCCAGACCACCCAGAGGTCAACCCAGCTACAGCAACTACACAGCTTAAAGCAGAGGCTTCTCGCTGTGTGCAGCTCACTATGACCCCCTCCATTGCCCTAGGCCATCCTGAGGGCCACCCTCCCACAGCAACTTAGGAATTAATCCAGAGGCCATTCCCTGCCCTGAATGCAGCTCACTGGCTCTGACAACAGAGACAGGCACTGCAGCCGGGAAACACAAAAGGGCTTGGTCCTCCCAGCAGGCACCGGCACCACTCACCTGTGCCCCCACCATTGCTTCAAGATTATGAAAAACAGAAGAACCTTGTTCAATTCAAAATCCCTCAAACACCAGAAAGAGGGCTCAGTGAAACTGAAATCACCAATCTCCCTGGAAAAGAATTCAAAACAAAAGTCATAAGCATGCTAATGGAGCTACAGAAAATTATTCAAGAGCTAAGGGATGAATTCAGGAGGGAAATAGATACCTTAAAAAATACAGTAGCTGGAGGAATTCTCAAGATTGTGGCTTGAGTAAGGTGGCATAAATCTCCTCTCAAAACCACATATATTTTGAAAATACAGCAAATATAACTATTCCTAAAAGAGAGACCAGAAGGTACAGTACAGCAGCCAGGCTACATGTACATCTGTGAGAACTCAACATGTCATGGAAAAGGGCAAGATACAAAGCCATGACCTGGTGGGACCCGAGCACTCCCCCAACCCCAGCTCACTGGTGGGAGGAAAAGAATTAGAGTGGGGAGAGAGTGGAAGCACAGGACTGCTAAACAAGCAGCCCTAGTGATTTACACCAGGAGCAGAGACAGACAGTGCAGTGCATGGTGTACTGGATTTTAGAGAAATAGAAAAACAAAATCTGAGACTAAGACTGTGAACAGGTCCCCAGAGCCGGCTGCCCTGGGACAAAAGAAAAGCAGGCACTTTAAAAGTCTTAAAAAAGGACAAGAGTTTCACACTAAGCCCAGCAGGCTGGGAACTTTAAGGAACTGCAGGAGCCCTAACGCCCTGGGTGGCAACAAAGCTCTGAAGCCCCCCAAGGCAATAAGCAGCCATAATGTTCATTCCCCCCAACAGGCACTGCAAGCAAACCAGCTGACCCACCATTGCTATGGAGTAGCCAGGGAGCAGCCCTGCCCACAGGAACCACACAGAGTCTTCTCCCAGCACGCAGCTAACTGGGCCAGACTCAGAGGCTGCCCCCTGTGCTCAGCTGCCCAGCACAGACAGCAGAGACCAGTGCAGAATCAGGAAGGCACAAAGGGGATTTTTTCTCACAGTGAACAAGCACTGCTCGCCTGCAACCCACACCAGTTACCTAGGGCATCTCAAGGGCTTCCCTGTCCACGTCAGCTCAGTGGACTAACCCAGAGGCAGCCCCTTGCACCTAGTCAACTGCCACAGGCAGAGGACGCCAGCACAGAGTCTGGAAGGCATGTAGGGGTTCTGTTCCAACAGCAAACATGCTCTGCTTGCCTGCAACTGCCACCAGTGCCCTAGGCTATCCAGAGGGCCACCGTGCACACGGCAGCTCAGTGGATCAACCCAGAGGCTGCTCCCTGTGCTCGATTGCCCAGCACAGGCAGTGGAGACCATTGCAGAGTCCGGAAAGCACAAAGGGCCACCATTCTCACAGGAGAACACACACTGCACACTTGCAACCCCCGCCAGTTCCCTAGGCCATTCCGACGGACACCCTGCCCATGGCAGTTCAAGGGATGAACCCAGAGGCTACTCCCTGTGTGTGGTTGACTGGCACAGGCAGCAGAGATGGGCAATGTGACCATCAAGCAGGAAGGGACTTTGTTCTCCCACCTGACACATTTGCCACTCACCAGCAATCACTTCTATCACCATGAAAAGGCAAAAGAAACTTGATCAGTCCAAAATCCCTCAAACCCCAGACAGAGGGCCTGGTGAGACCAAAATCACCAATCTTCCTGAAAAAGAATTCAAAATAAAAGTCATAAGCATGCTGATGGAGCTACAGAAGAATATGTAAGAGCTGAGGGATGAATTTCAGAGGGTGACAACAGAAATGAAACAATGGAGGGATTTAAGGACGACTGGATGAGGTGCAAGAGATTGTTAATGGAACAGAAAACAGAACAGGAATACAGAGAAGCTGAGGCATAGAGATAGAAGGATCTCTAGGAATGAAAGAATATTAAGAGAACTATGTGATCAATTCAAATGGAACAATATTTGCATTATAGGGGTACCAGAAGAAGAGAGAGAAAAAGGGATAGAAAGTGTCTTTGAAGAGATAATTGCTGAAAATTTCCACAGTCTGGGGAAGGAAATAGTCCCTCATACCATGGAAGTCCACAGATCTCCCAACACAAGGGACACAAGGAGGACAACACCAAGACATATAATAATTAAAATGGCAAATATCAAAGACAAGGACAGAGTATTAAAAGCAGCCAGAGAGAGAAAAAGATCACCTACAAATGAAAACCTATCAGGCTATCATTAGACTTCTCAGCAGAAACCTTACAGGCCAGAAGAGAATGGCATGGTATATTTAATGCAATGAAACAGAAGGGCCAAGAAACTGTATCTAGCAAGATTATCATTTATATTTAAAGGAGGGATTAAACAATTCACAGACAAGCAAAAGTTGAGAGAATTTACCTCCCACAAACCACCTCTACAGGATATTTTAAAGGGACTGCTCTAGGTGGAAGTGCTCCTAACGCTAAATAGATGTCACCAGAGAAAATAAAACCACAGCAAAGAAAGTAAAGCAACAAAATACTAACCAAAATCAAAATAAAATCAACTATCCACAAAATCAGTCAAGGGAAACACAAAAGAGTACAGAATTAAACACATAAGATATAAAGGGTGGAGGAGGAAGAATAAAAGGAAGAGAAATAAAGAATCATCAGACTGTATTTTAATAGCATAATAAGTGAGTTAAGGTAGATGGTTAGATAGTAAAGAAGTTACCCTTGAACCTTTGGTAACCACAAATCCAAAGCCTGCAATGGCAGTAAATACACCCTAAATATAAATGGACTGAATGCACCAGTGAAAATACACAGAGTAGTAGAATAGATAAAAAAGCAAGACCCATCTATATGCTGCCTACAAGAGACTCATGTCAAACCCAACGACATACATAGAATAAAAATGAAGGGATGGAAAAAGATATTTCATGCAAACAATAGGGAGAAAAAAGCAGGTGTTGCAGTACTTGTATCAGACAAAATAGACTTCAAAACAAAGAAAGTAACAAGAGATAAAGAAGGACATTACATAATAATAAAAGGGGCAATCCAACAAGAGGATATAACCATTATAAATATCAATGCATCCAATACAGGAGCACCTACATACATGAAACAAATATTAATAGAATTAAAGGAGGAAATAAAATGCAATGCATTAGGAGACTTCAAGACACCACGCACTCCAAAGGACAGATCCACCAGGCATAAAATAAGTAAGGACACTGAAAAATACATTAGACCAGATGGACATAACAGAAATCTACAGAACTCTCCACCCAAAAGCAGCAGGTACACATTCTTCTCAAGTGCACATGAAACATCTTCCAGAATAGACCACATAGTAGGCCACAAAAAGAGCCTCAGTAAATTCAAAAAGATTGAAATTCTACCAACCAACTTCTCAGATCACAAAGGTATAAAACTACAAATAAATTGTACAAAGAAAACAAAAAGGCTCACAAACACATGGAGGCTTAACAACATGCTCCCAAATAATCAATGGCTTAATGACCAAATTAAAACAGAGATCAAGCAATATATGGAGACAAATGACAACAACAGCACAATTCTCCAACTTCTGTGGGAAGCAGCAAAAGCAGTACTAAGAGGAAAGTATACAGCAACCCAGTCCTATTTAAAAAAGGAAAAACAATCCCAAGTGAATAGTCTAAATTCACAATTATTAAAACTGAAAAAAGAGGAACAAATGAGGCCCAAAGTCAGCAGAAGGAAGGACAAAATAAAGATTAGAGAAGAAATAAATAAAATTGAGAATAAAACAATAGAAAAAATCAATGAAACCAAGAGCTGGTTCTTTGAGAAAATAAACAAAATAGATAAACCCCTAGCCAGACTTACTAAAGGAAAAAAGAGAATCTGCACACATAAACAGAATCAGAAATGAGAAAAGGAAAATTATTACAGACACCACAGAAATACAAACAATTATTAGAGAATACTGGGAAAATCGATATGCTAACAAGCTGCATAACCTACAAGAAATGGACAACTTTCTAGAAAAATACAATCTTCCAAGCATGACCAAGGAAGAAATAGAAAATATAAACAGACCAATTACCAGCAATGAAATTGAATCAGTAATAAAAAAAATACCCAAGAACAAAACCACCGGGACAGATGGATTCACAGCTGAATTTTATCAGACATTTAGAGAAGACATAATACCTATTCTCCTTAATGTTTTCCAAAAATAGAAGAGGAGGGAATACTTCCAAACTCTTTCTATGAAGCCAGAATCACTCTAATACCAAAATCAGGCAAAGACACCACAAAAAAGGAAATTACAGATCAATATCACTAATGAACATAGATGCAAAAATGCTCAACAAAAATTAGCAAACCGAATTCAAAGATACATCAAGAGGATCATACACCATTATCAAGTGAGATTCATCCCAGGGATGCAGGGATGGTACAACATTCAAAAATCCATCAACATCATCCACCACATCAAAAAAAGAAGGACAAAAACCACATGATCTTCTCCATAGATGCTGAAAAAGCATTTGACAAAATTCAACATCCATTCATGATAAAAGCTCTCAACAAAATGGGTATAGATGGCAAGTACCTCAACATAATAAAGGCCATATATGAGAAACCTACAGCTAACATCAGACTGAACAGTGAGAAGTGGAAAGCTTTTCCTCTGAGATTGGGAACCAGACAGGGATGCCTACTCTCCTGCTTTTATTCAACATAGTTCTGGAGGTCCTAGCCACAGCAATCAGACAACACAAAGAAATAAAAGGCATCCAGATAGGTAAGGAAGAAGTCATACTGTCACTATTTGCAGATGACATGATATTGTACATAAAAAACCCTAAAGATTCCACTCCAAAACTACTAAAACTAATATATCTATTCAGCAAAGCTGCAAGATACAAAATTAATACACAGAAATCTGTGGCTTTCCTATACACTAATGATGAACTAGCAGAAAGAGAAATCAGGAAAACAATTCCATTCACAATTGCATCAAAAAGAATAAAATACCTAGGAATAAAGCTAACCAAGGAAGTGAAAGACCTATATGCTGAAAACTATAAGACACTCTTTTTTTAAGAGACTATAAGGCACACTTAATTTCAGAGAAATTAAAGAGGATAATAATAAATGGAAATTCATCCCATTCTCTTGAGTAGGAAGAATTACTATTGTCAAAATGGCCATCCTGCCTAAAGCAATCTACAGATTCAATGTAATCCCTATCAAAATACCAACTGCGTTCTTCAATGAACTGGAACAAATAGTTCTAAAATTCATATGGAACCATCAAAGACCCCAAACAGCCAAAGCAATCCTAAGAAGGAAGAATAAAGCAGGGATCTCGCTTCCCAGCTTCAAGCTCTACTACAAAGCCATAGTAATCAAGACAATATGGTACTGGCACAAGAACAAACCCATAGACCAGTGAAACAGAATAGAGAGTCCAGATATTAACCCAAGCATATATGGTCAATTAATACACAATAAAGGAGCCATGGACATACAATGAGGAAATGATAGACTCTTCAAAAGCTGGTGTTGGCAAAACTGGACAGTTACATGCAAGAGAATTAAACTGGATCATTGTCTAAACCCATACACAAAAGTAAATTCAAAATGGATCAAAGTCCTATATGTAAGTCATGAAACCATAAAACTCTTGGAAAAACACAAAGGCAAAAATCTCTTAGACATAAACATGAGCAACTTCTTCATGAACATATCTCCCCAGGCAAGGGAAAGAAAAGCAAAAATGAACAAGTGGGACTGTATCAAACTAAAAGCTTCTGTACAGCAAAGGACACCATCAATAGAACAAAAAGGCATCCTACAGTATGGGAGAATATATTCATAAATGACAGATCCGATAAGGGGTTGACATCCAAAATGTATAAGGAACTCACATGCCTCAACAACCAAAAAGCAAATACCCAATAAAACAATGGGCAGAGGTTCTGAGCAGACAGTTCTCCAAAGAAGAAATTCAGATGGCCAACAGACATATGAAAAGATACTCCATATTGCTAATCATCAGAGAAATGCAAATTAAAACCACAATGAGGTATCACCTTACACACACTTTTGGATGACTAACATCCAAAAGTCAAGCAACAAATGCTGGCGAGGATATGGAGAAACGGGAACCCTCCTACACTACTGGTGGGAATGTAAATTAGTTCAACCACTGTGGAAAGTAGTATGGAGTTTCCTCAAAAACCTAAAAGTAGAAATACAATTTGACCCAGGAATTCCACTCCTAAGAACTTACCCTAAGAAAACAGAATCACCGGTTCAAAAAGACATGTGCACCTGTATGTTTATCACAGCACTATTTACAATATCCCAAAAATGGAAGCAACCTAAGTGTCCATCAGTAGATGAATGGATAAAGAAGATGTGGTACATATACACAATGGAATATTATTCAGGCATAATAAGAAAACAAATCCTGACATTTGTAACAACATGGATGGAGCTAGAGGGTATTATGCCCAGTGGAATAAGCCAGGTGTAGAAAGACAAGTTCCAAATGATTTCACTCATTTGTGGAGTATAACAACAAAGAAAAAACTGAAGGAATAAAATAGCAGCAGACTCTCACAACCGAAGAATGGACTAACGGTTACCAAAAGGAAAGGGACTGGGGAGGATGGGTGGGAAGGGAGGGAGAAGGGGATTGAGGGGTATTATGATTGGTACACATGGTGTGGGGAGGTCACAGAGAAGACAGTGTAGCAGACAAGGCAAGTAGTGACTCTATAGCATCTTACTACACTGATGGACAATGACTGTAATGGGGTATGTGGTGGGGACTTGATAAAAAGGGGGAATGTAGTAATCACAATGTTGTACATGTGAAACCTGAGCATAAGGCTGTATATCAATGATAGCTTAATGAAAAAAAGACTCATCTGATGGCTTTGTTCTGAGCAACTGATTGAAGAAGAGTGTCATTTGAGGGATGGGGAAGGCTAAGGGAGAGCAGCTCTGGGGTAAGGGTGGTGTAGAGTAGTAAAGAGTCAAGAGCTTAAAGAGCGGCTAGAGAAAAGATGATGGAGAAGGAAGGCAAGGCAGAAACCTCCTCTCATGCACACATTGAGTAAACAACTACAGCAAATACAACTAAGCCTGAAAAAGACCTGAGGCCTGCAGAATAGACCACCTACTCCTGGGGAAGGAGAATGGAATGAGTTGAGAGGGGTAAAGTGGCATATCCAAGACTGATTGAGCTCCAAACCCTTCCCACATCCCAGCCCGTAAGTGGAAGGGTGAGGATAAATGGTCAGGAATGCAGCATGTATTGCTTTACAGATCTGCTCCAGAAATACAAGTCCACATAGCATATGACTGTTGATTAATGGGCCTAGACACTAGGGAGAGGTGGAGCACGGTGGGGGGCAGACACTCCTCTCACTTGTGGAGGACAGGCATGCTCTGTCAGTTCCACTGAGGCACAACACAGAGGTGGCAGTTTAAAAGATGTGCCAGCAGTGGAAATGTACCAGAGGGGTGAGAGCCTGAGGGAGCTCTCTCCAGAGGAGAAACGGCATGTGACCAATGCTTCTCTCAGCCCACCTGGTTGGCACTTGGGGAACCCAGCACTGAAATGCTCCATCTCCCTCACTGGCAGCTCAACCCTGAGGAAGCACTCCCCATATACCTGCCCCACCTGGCACACTTAGCCGGGCAGAGGGCAGGTTTTGCTGACTGGCAGGCAGAGGATGAACTACACTTTCCTGGCTCTTCCATCTCTCCCTCAGCTCAGGTGGTCAGATGCTTGCAGGAGCCAGCTCTAAATTCCCCACCTGCTCCATTGGCTCAACCCCAACCCCCCCCACAGCATGCCCACCATGCAGGCACACTTGGCCCAGGCGTGGTCTGCCTTTGCAGGCTGGCAGTCAGAGGCTAGATCTGCTCACAATGAATCCAAGCAGAAGCTCCTCAACTCACACAAAGGGCAGACAGCTGGCTATGGGGACCAGCCATTGCTGGCAGAAGGGCAGAAAGTCAGGCCCAGAAACAGCTGCGGCTCAGCCACAGAAGAGCACCAGGCATTAGTGAGTGGACTACAGGAAGCAGAGGAAAGAATCAGTGTGATGGAAAATAGAGAAGAGCAGAGAAACCAAGCTGAGGAACAGAAAGAAAAAATGAATTTCTAAAAGTGAGAGGATGCTGAGAGAGTTTTTGACAACACCAAATAAAACCATGTTCACATAATGGGGGTCCCAGAAGGAAAAGAGAGAGACAAAGGAGTAGAAAGCCTCTTTGAGGAAATAGTAGCTGACAACTCGGCCAACCTGGGGAAGGAGAGACACCTAGGTCCTGGAGGTACCAAGAGGCCCTAACAAGAGGAACCCAGGAACACAAGACCAACACATATAAAAATTAAAATGGCAAAAATTAAAGATAGAGAATCTTAAAAGCAGCAAGAGAGAGGTGGCAGGTTACCTACAAGGGAAACTCCATAAGGCTCTCAGCAGACTTCTCAGCAGAAACTTTACAGACCAGAAGGGAGTGGCATGAAATATTTAATGTATTGACAGGGAAGAACATACAACCCAGAATCCTCTACCCAGCAAGGTTATCATTCAGAATTGAAGGAGAAATTAAAAGTTTCTCAGATAAACAAAAGATAAAAGAATTCACCACCACTAAACAGGATATGCCAAAGGGACTACTTTAGATGGAAATGTTAAGTCTAAATAATTGTCATCAGTGAAAATAAACACACAGTAAAGGTAGTAGGAAAATTACTTACTAAGCAACTATAAAGTTAAAAAATAGTAAAATCAACTACACAAAAAAAATCAGTCAAGGAATACACAAAAGATGCTGATTAAGACATCTAATAAATAACGTATGGAGAGGATAGAAGAATAAAAAAGTAGTACTTTTAAGTTGTGCTCAGAATCCAGTGACAATCAACATAATATAAACTATTATATATTTAAGAAACTATGAACCTTATGGTAACCACAAACCTAAAGCCTATAATAGATACCCCCAAATTTTTAAAAAGGTAATCTAAGCATAACAATAAAGAAAACAATAAAATCACAAGAGAAGAGTATAAGAGAGGAAGAAAGGAACAGAGAGGAACTCCAAAAACAACAAGAAAACAACTCATAAAGTGGCAATAAGTACATGCCTACCAATAATCACCTTAAATATAAATAGACTAAATGCACCAATTAAAAGACATAGGATGGCAGAATGGATAAAAAGACAAGACCCATTTATAAGCTACCTACAGGAGACTAATTTCAGACCCAAGACATACATAGACTGAACGTGAAGGGATGGAAAAAGATGTTTCATGCAAACAAAAGGGAGAAAACATCAGGAGTAGCAGTATTTAGACAAAAGAGGCTTCAAAACACAGAAAGTAACAAGAGACAAAGAAGGACATTATATAATGATAAAGGGGTCAGTCCAACAAGAGGCTCTAACAATCCTAAATATCTATGTACCCAACATAGGTGCACCTAAAGGATGTAAAACAAATACTAACAGACCTAAAGGAGGAAATAGATTGCAACACAATCATTTTCAGGAATTTTAACACCCAGTTTATATCACCAGAAAGATCATCCAGACAGAAAATAATTAAACAGAGGCATTGGACAACCCATTAGACCATATGGACTTAACATATGTATACAAAATATTCCACTCAAATTCAACAGGATACACACTTTTCTGAAGAAGACATGGAACATTCTCCAAATTAGATCACATATAAGGACACAAAAAAGCCTCAATAAATTAAAAATGATTCCAATTGTGTCAAACACCTTTACTGATCACAGTGCTATGAAACTAGAAACCAATTACATGAAGAAAACCAAAATAACCCCACAACCCATGGAGGCTAGCTTGCTTCTACATAATCAATGAATCAAAGAACAAGTAAAAGAGGAAATCAAACAATACATGAAGACAAATGAAAAGAGAAACACAATGGTTCAAAATATGTGAGATGCAACATAAGCAGTTCTAAGACAGAAGTAGATGGCAATACAGGACTACTTCAAGAAATAAAAACAATCCCAAATAAATAACCTACATTCACAACTAAAGGAATTAGAAAAATAAAGAACAAAGCCTGAAATCAGTAGACGGAGGGGCATAATAAAGATCAGAACAGAAGTAAATAAAATAAAGAATAAGAAAATAATAGAAAAAAATCACTGAAACCAAAAGCTGGTTCTTTGAGAAAATAAAGAAAATAGACAAATCCCTAGGCAGACTTATCAAGAAAAAAGAGAGAGGACACCTATAAGATCAGAAGCAAAAAGGAAGAAGTTACAACTGGCAACACAGAAATTAAAAGAACTATAAGAGAACTGCACAAAAATTATATACCAATAAAATGAAGTACCTAGAAGAAATGGAAACATTCCTAAAATTGTACAATCTTCCCAGACTGATGCAGGAAGAAATAGAAAATCTGAACAGAGTGATTACTAGTAACAACATTCAATCAGATATCAAAAAACTCACAACAAACAAAAGTTCAGTACCAGATGGATTCTCAGTTGAATTTTACCAAACATTTAAAGAAGAGCTACTACCCACCCATCTCAAAGTACTCCAAAGGTAGGAGTGGAAAGAATACTTCCAAACTCATAGTATGAGGCCAGCATCTCTCTAATACCCAAAACAGACAACAGTACAAAAAGAGAAAATCGGGACTAATATCCCAGATGAATATAGATGCAAAAGTCCTCAACTAAACATTAGCAAACTGCATTAAAAATACATCAAAAAGATTATCCAACATGAAGAAGTGGACTGTATTCCAGGGATGCAAGGATGGTACTGTAATTGTAAATCAATGTCATAAACCACATTAACAAATGGAAGGATAAAAACTACATGATCATCTCAATAGATTCTGAGAAACTATTTGACAAAATTAAACATCCATTCATAATAAAAACTCTCAACACAATGGGTAAAGAGGGAACTTACCTCAATATAATAAAGGCTATATACAACAAACCCACAGGTGATATGATCTCAATGGCAAAAAGCATAAAGCATTTCCTCTAACATCAGGAATAAGACAAGGATGCCAACTGTCACAACCTTTATTCCATAGTACTGGAAGTCTTATCCATGGAAATAAGACAAAAAAGCAGGAAAAAGGCATCCAAGTTGGTAAGGAAGAAGTAAAACTGTGACTATTTGCAGATGACAAGATACTATGCATATAAAACCCTAAGGGTTCCACAAAAATGCTATTAGAACTAATAACTGGATTCAGAAAAGTTACAGGATACAGAATCTGTATACAGAAGTCTGTTGCATTCCTATATACTGAAAATGAACTAGCAGAAAGAGAAATCAGGAAAACAATTCCATTTATATATGCATCAAAAGAATAAAATACCTAGGAATGAACCTAAGCAAGGAAGTGAAAGACCTATATTCTGGAAACTATGACACTCAAGAGACAAATGAAAGATACCAATAAATGGAAATCTATCCCATGCTCATGGATATGAACAATCAATATTGTCAAAGTGGTCATCTTGCCCAAAGCAATTTACAGATTCAGTGCAATGCCTATCAAAATTCCATTGGCATTTTTCAATGAACTAGAGCAAATACTCATAAAATTTACATGGAATGATAAAAGACCCCAAATAGACAAAGCAGCCCCAAATAGAATCAAGCAAATAACATGATACAAACCTGGGGTATCATTCTCCCTGACTTCAAGCTCTACTACAAAGCTAATGTAATCAAAACAGTATGGTATTGGCTCAGGAACAGACCATGAATCAATGGAACAAAATAGACTGCCCAGATATAAACCCACACATATACAGTCAATTAATATATGATAAAAAGATCTATGAATACACAACATGGAAAAGACACTCTCTTTAATAAATGGTGTTGGGGAAAATGGACAGCAACATACAGGAGAATGAAATTGAACTACTCCCTAGTTCTGTACATGAAGGTAAGCTATTAATAGATTAAAGACTGAATTTAAGGCATGAAACCATAAATCTCTTAGAAGAAAACATAGGCAAAAATCCCTCGAACATAAGCATGAGCAATTTTTTCCTGGACACATCTCCCTAAGCAAGGGAAACAAAAACAAAATGAACAAGTGGGACTACATCAAACTAAAAACTTCTGTACAGCAAAGATCACCACCAACAAAACCAAAAGGCAACCTACAGGATGGGAGAATATATTCATAAATGATTCATCTGATAAGGGGTTAATATCCAATATATATAAGGAACATGTACAACTCAACACCCAGAAACCCAAATAACTCAAGTGAAAATTGGCAAAAGACCTGAACAGACATTTTTCCGAAGAAGACATACACATGGCAAACAGGCCCATGAAGAGATGCTCCACATCACTAATCATCAGGGAAATGAAAATCAGAACCACAAGGAGATATCCCTTCACAGCAGTCAGAATGGCCACTATCCAAAAGACAAGTGTTGGTGAGGATTTGGAAAAATGGGAACCCTCCTACACTGTTGATGACAATGTAAATTGGTGCATCCTGTGTGGAAAGCATTAGGAGGTTCCTCAAAAATTTTAAAGTAGAAATGCCTTATGACCCTGGTAAATACCACTTCTAGGAAATACCCAAAGAAAACAAAATTCCTGATTTGAGAAGATATATGCACCCCTATGTTTATTGCTGCATTATTTACAATAACCAAGATATGGAAGCAACCAAGATGTCCATTGATAGATGAATGGATAAAGAAGAGGTGGTCCATTCACACAGTGTAATATTATTCAGCCATAATAAAATGCTGCCATTTGCAACAACATGGATGGACCTAGAGGGTATTATGCTCAGTGAAATAAGCCAGGTGGAAAAAGACAAATACCATATGATTTCACTTACTTGTGGAATATAAAAGTCAAACAAAACAAAATGAACATAACAGCAGGAGACTCATAGACACTGAGAAGTGACTGGTGGTTACCAAGGGGGAGGTGTCAACATGGGGGAATGAAATCAGTGAAGGGGATAAAGAGGCACAAAATCTCAGTAATGATATAAGTTAGTCACAGGAATGAAAGAACAGCATAGATAATTGACTAATAGTCCTGCAACATCTTTTTATGTTGACAGATAGTAACTGCACAGCAACATACAGGAGAATGAAATTGAATTACTCCCTAGTTCTGTACATGAAGGTAAGCTAATTGGGGTAAGGATTTAATAATGTGTATAACTGTTGTATCTCTATGTTGTATACTTGAAACCAATATAATATTGCTTATCAACTATACTTCAATAAAAAATTCAACAGAACTTTTTTTAAATTATGGTAATATAATAATGTGTTAGCTTTCTTATTGTTTTATAATTTTGCTATCAAAGAATTAATTTACTTTGTCTTTTAATTGGAGTATACCTCTCTCTCTAATTGAAGAAGGTGTGTATCGGCCTATTAGAGGTAAGTGTTTTTTTTAATATAACAATGTCTCTACTACTGTACTATGAATGTGATTGTAATACTGTACACCATGAAAAATTTGCAATGATTTATTCATTAGTGTATAGACTAGGCTACAGGGAATCAATCATATTGATTACACTAAGTTACTATAAAGTAATCATAATATTTCTGCTTAATTATCAATGAATGAATACTTGTAAATAAATATGGACATATTCCTTACATTATCTTTCCATTTCAGATGTCTAGTGTTAGTCATATATTTGACAACTACAATGTTTTGTATGATGTAAGAGAATATTAATGTAGATACTGACAAAAGCCTCATGTTGAAAACAGATGGCATAAGCTTACATTATGTATAAATACACTACATTACTGTAAATATATTTTCCTTCCCTTATAATTTTCTTAAATGATACTTTATTCTCTAACTTACATTATCATAAGAATACAGCATAAAATACATATAACATACAAAATATTTTAATTGGCTGTTTACAGTCAGGCTAAGGCTTCTGGTCAACAGTAGGTAATTAGTAGCTACATTTTGGAAAATGAAAGTTACACATTGATTTTTGACTTCATATGCTGTCAACACCCCTTCCCCCTTCATTCTGCAAGCATAATTCTGTTTTAAATTTCTTGAAATCTCTAAGAAAAAGTGAAGCAATCCAGTATGGGAGTGGGCAAATGACATGAATATGACTTTTTTAAGGAAAAGAAACATATATGGCCAAGAAGCATACAGGGGGTTTAGCAGCTTCATTAATAATGAGGGGAGTGCTCATATGTGTACAACGAGATGACATTGTCCATACTTTCAATTGGAAAGATTAAAAAGTTGGACAATACTGGGGTATTGGTCAGACTGTAGACACCTGTAGTGTCTGCAAAGCAGGGCTGCTGGGAATGTAAACGAGCACAATCACTGAAAAACAATGCAGCTTAATCTTGGTATATTGTATGTGCAAACACCTTAGAAGCCCGCAATCCACTCCTCAGAATCACTCTACATAAACGTACAGGAGACCCCTGGTAGTGTGCTCCTGGCAGCATTCTTCCTGGTGTGGGGAGGACGGCATAGCCACCGACGGAGAGGGATTAACACAGCGAGCTGCGCGGCATTGAAAGGGAAGAACCAGAGCTGTAAGAAAGGACTGAATATTTTAGCACAGCTTGAATCTAAAAATTGAGAACAATTAGAACACCTTTTAAATAAAGCTTCAAGAAAACGTAATCAATATAATGTTAAGCATGCATCTGTAAGTGATGCATCAAATAAAGGAAAGAAATTGTAAACATGGTAAACAAATACTTCATGAGATTGTCACCTAAGGGCTGGTGACCGAGCATGTGCCAGAGTCCAGCTCCAGCGGTGGGGGTGAAGCCCAAAAGGATGAGACAGAGTCGGTGCACGGAGAGACAGGACACAGAGAGACAGGACACAGAGTCAGATGGAAGTGGTCTCTCAACAAAGTGCCGATGACAGCTTTATTTATACCATTTTGCACAAGGATATGATTATTTTTTATTGTTCTGTTGATTAATTGGTACAGACAATTGATTAATAGGTATAGGCAAGCTTTTTTTCTTTCTTCTTCTTTCTAATCTATTCATGTTTGGTCAAGTGTTAGACAGGTGATTGTTTTTCTGTTCCTTGACCGAAACTTTTCCTAACAACATGGACTCTATTGTGTTTTATGTTTCTATGCAATGCAGTTTCTAAGTAGTGCATGTGACCATAGGAGCATGCAGTATGTAGCAATGACTATGGAGTCTATCAGCTCAGGGTGAAATACAGGTCACTTACTGCCACAGTTAGCTATGATTCTTTCCCACAAAAATATTCTTACAGGTTTTAATAAATTTACAATCAATCTAAAACCATAAACTCATATCTTCATTATACACTCCTCTGTAGGGCACAGTAAGCAGCAAACTACATTTCCCCTTCTTATCTACATTTCTCTTTCTTCTGTGTGGATACCTAAATCTCCCTGACATATAATACACAAGTCTCCATGACTCCACTACTGCAGGGACTAAACAAGTTCTTACATGGTGAACAATGCAAGGGCATTCATATCATAGAAACTGTTTCTGTTTTAACTACAAACCTTAAACTATAAACAATCAAGTCAAATATGATATAGGATTATTCATTTGATTTTTATACTTTATATGTGATTCTAATAAAATGTTGATGTAGTAGGTAGATGCAAGATACAGATTGAAAGCATGATTTAGTGCTGTAAGAGAGCAAGTGTAGATGATCAGGTCTGTGCCTATAGACTAGGTATTAATCCAAGCTGGACAAGGGCAACAAAACATCCACCGGTATAGACAATTTCTCTCAAACTGGGGGGGTGAGGTTCTAAGTCTCACCTCTGTTGGCCCCCATTTTCACACCTGATGGCCCCCCTGTGACTGTGCCTGTCTTAGGTTGTTCCTCCCGTGAGGAATCTTACCCATCTCTGGCTAACCAGCCATCTTCCGGGGCCATACAGGGAGATGTTAAGCTGGTAAGTGAGAGAGAAGCAATATTCTTTGAAAATGTTAGCTTTTTACTTCTTTGCAGATTTATGCCCTGTGGCTTCCAGGCCCAGCACTTGTCTTGAGGTATCTTTACTTCTTGAAAAATTATGGTATTTGGTAATTTCACATATAAGGCATGAATTCTAGTAAAGGGCTATAATTAGGAAGGAAGAAGAAAAACTATACAAGTAGCAGAGGGAAGAAAACATGAGAAGATTAAGTGTCAGACAGGGTTATTCCATTCAGTAATCTCTCATAACTCTATTTCTATAAAACTCTTCATCACTAATTTCACTAGTATTACAAAAAAGGGGGGCATTCCCACTTAGGTGGAGATGGGGTGGTCAGTGTTTGACTAACTACCTGCAGGGTTGGGTATTCCATGCCAAGATCGCCATCTGACCCCTGCGTGTTCCATTCTTCAGGAGCACTGTCCTGAAAGGCTTCTGGGAAGTTTATATTCTCCTCCTTTCCATGCTGCTTATCAAAGGTTAGCTTAGCCCTTGGCAACAATGCAAGCAAAAGCAAAGCCAATAGTATAATGGAGAATAACAAAATCAAGGTAGGTAATAGGGGAGCCAGCTGCGAAGGCCCTTGATTTGCGGGGGTCTCCTCCAGACTGAGCTTTGCTACACAGTTTGAGTAGCATGGCTCCCGGCAAGCATGGAGTCAATACGACACACAAACAGGTGCGAGCTTTTGGAGATGTTCTATTTCTTGGGATGGTTGTTCAGTGTGTAGGTGATCATAATAATATGCAAATAACTAAAATATTTTAAAAAGAAAAATATCTCTGTTCTTTCCAATCGATGCCATTCTTTTGTCTGCATTCAGACCTGAATCTGTCCCTCCTACCATAGTTTGGGGACACCAGTCAAATATCTTCTATCTGACATAGAGGACAATCAATGCTGAGAAATCCTTAGGGAGGAGGCTGGGAGAGCCTGGCGCTCCCAGGACAATGAACTGCGAGGTGCAAGCTCAGAATGAACCTCACAACCACACGTGGATGCAGATGAACACACACTGACAGCCTCCCCAGCTCTGAGGAGTAAAATAAGAAATGCCTCTGAGTCTCAGGTACACCTGCAGTGATGAGGCCCTTGGTGGTGGGTGACAGAGAGCCCCACCCACTCTAGGGCTCCCCGGGCACCCGCTGCACCCTGTTGTGAGGGTCACTTTGGTCTGGAGTGGCTCCAGCACCCATGGGCAGGGATCTGCTGCCCCTGAATGTATGCCTCACGCTGCACAAAGTCAGACCTCTACTCCTAAGTCAGTATTAGGAAATCAGAGCTATGATTTATGAAGATATCATCAAGATCTCTATCTTTAGAGGAAAGGGAAATTAATTGCTTCTATTCCCAGAGCATAGCACCTATCTATGCACACAGAATAACGGCTTGATCATGAGAATACCATGTATTTGGGTGCACATGTACACACACTAAGCATGCACACATTATGTCGGTTCTCATGCACGAATTCCTTATTTATTTACCATTTCAAAACTTTATAGCTTCAGGTTGGAATTTAAGTGTTAATTTTATCATGAAGGATGAACATCACAGGTGAGAGTTTGGAAGAGACTGGGGAGAGGGATGAAAATAATAAACAGGAGTAGAGCCCAGGAGAGGCCCAGGAGGGCAGGAGACAGAAGGTCATGGAGAACATTTGGAACTTCACCCACCTGCTACCCAGCCCCACTGACCACACGCTCAGCAGCCTCACACCCATCTTCACACCCATGAGCGAAAACACTGCGGAAGGCCTGGAAATGATGAGGAGAGGGACGTAGGTGCTCGGCAGGGGCCCCACTGCCCGTTTGCACAGAGCTCTGCAGCTGAGACAAGGCCCTTGGCTCCTTCTACCTCTCTGGTCTGGAGCGTCCGCAGCCCTCATGGTCTAGGGCCTCATGCCCTGCATGCATACCCACAGTGTACAGTCAGACCTCTGGTCCTGGGCCCTTGGGGCGCACAGGGGCCTTCCTCAGGACGCGGGTGAGGGTACCCTGGACACCAGCACAGCTTCTGTCTCTGCAGGCAAACCCTCCCCGGCGCTTTGGACGTCGGCAGCTTCTGCAGAGGCGTCTCCTCCCCTCACTGGGTGGGAACCTGTGGTGAGGCTGGAACGAGTCCCCCAGAGGCCTAGAAAGGTTTCCAACTGCACTTTGGGCCACACTTTGAAATTTTTCCTAGGTTTCCATTCTTCTCTTGGGCCTAATCTCTCTCCTAGAGACCTGAAATGGTTTGGGAGCAGGCTCAGGAGAGTTAAAAAGGTCCAGGAAAGAGCCTAATTCCCCCCACCTCTCATCTCCCATCCTCTCAAGAAACCTCAACTCCTCCTGTGATACGTTCCCGGGGGTCCCGTCACCCACCAACACTGGGAAGGCCTGGACCTTCAACCAGGAGCTGACACCAGGTCTCCGCGTGAACCGTTGTCAGACCGGACGGGCTTCTGGGTAACCAAGCAGGGACAGATTGCAGGGAAGGAGTGGCATAAAACGGCAGTCCAGAGCCCCCAAGTTGGTGTGGGCACCAGCGGGTTTGAGACAGTTTGTCTAGGAAACCCTCCGCAGGCCAGTTAACTACACAAGCAAATGGGAAGTGGAAGTGTGTGTGGTCCTTTCTTTGTCCTGTGAACGTGACGGTGGGCTCTGTTCTGGTGGTGATTGCAAAATGAACCCTCTGATCCACTTAGGGTGCGGCTCTGCAGGGAGGCGCAGTTATACGGAGATAGGTGTGGCCCCTGAAATGCACAGAGACAAAGCAGACACTTCCTGTTGGGTGAGGGAAACAATGGTTCAGGAAACTCCCTTCTCCTGGCCGCACTCAGATAAGCAGCGGTCCTCTTGGGCTGGTAAACAGCCTTCACACACTCATGGGACAGGAGACTCGCCTGGCCTGGCTCAGTCCCTCCTCCGCCCGAGGCACCTGCAGCAGGGACAGGAAGGCCGCCCCTGCCCTCTGCCTTCCTCCCTCCCTCCGCATTCCCCGGGGGGTTGGGGGGCTGAGGGGAACTGCAAGGGGAGGAAAGGACACCCCCGGGTGGGGGAGCAGAGATCCTGCTGGTGGCCCTGGGCAGTGAGTGTCCCTCACGCAGGAGGGACCTCGGGCTCACGCTGTGCCCCCCGAGGGATGTCGGGGAGATGGGCACCGCCCAGACCTGGGCCGCCTACCTCCTCCTTGGTGTCAGGCACGGGAGGGCAGCGCAGCCTCTCTCCCTGAGGCCATCGTCCCCAGGAAGACCATGTGCAGCCCTCACTGTGGGCGAAGGCGGAAACACTGATGTGGTCCTTGCCTTCCCTGGTCCTCAGCCTGTCAGCTGCCCTTTCCTGGCCGGGGGAGGAATCAAGGGCAGCATCTCCAGGTTCACAGTCTCTCAGCTGTATGAGGGTCTCATAAGCTGTTACTGATGCTTGACATCCCAGCCTGAACTGTGGCAAACAATCCCTCTATGTCACCCTGTTACAGTCACGCAGCCCATGCCTGGGTCTCGCTAGCCTGGGTCTCGCTATCTGACCACACACATCCTGGGGAGGGCTTCCTTCTGCCCCACATGAGAACGCGGACAGGCCAGTCACTCAGAGGTGAGCAGCTGCCCAGGGTCAGCCGGCCGGTGTTGAGCAGCGCGGGTACTCAAGCCTCCTCCTGCTGGGAGCAGGGGCCCTGATGCTGGGGAGAAGTCACAGCTGGGGGCAGTGAGGGAGCAGTGGTGGATGGAGCACCTGCCCTCCCAGCCAAGGAGGGGGTAACCCGTGGGCCCCAGAGCTGGAAGGGCCCGGCAACCCCAGGCTGAAGTCTATGGGGGAGGGTCTGCATCTATCTGAAGGGTGGTCCTCAAAGAAGTTGAACGTGGGCCTCACACTAGGCTGGGCACTGACTTCTGATGACACAGCTGGGTCAGGAGGTGGCAGGGCCAGTCTCAGGGCATCCTGACCCTGTTCAGGGCCTCCGTCCTGATGGGACCTCAGACACCCTGGGTTGGGGCCGAGAGGCTGTTATAACAACGGTGCACCTCTGCGGAGAGAGAGTAAAGCAAGCTAGTCCCCTCACTGAGAACTGGACAGATTTCCAGGAATAGAAACTGAAACCGACTGGCTCGCCCTGCATCCCCTCCTCATGAGCTGCACCGCAACTTAGATCTAAACTAACAGAGCGGAGGGAGCAGCAGGCTCTGGGGGAGGAACCCGGGGCGACCGCACTGGCCTCCTGCTCCCCTTCCCTCCTCCGCCATCGGCCCTTCCTGGGACAACCTCCACCCAACACAACTCCTATTCCTCCTGCTGGTGCAAGCTGGGTGTGGTATGCACTTTTGGACAGTCCCAAAAGGAACCGACTCTCTTGAGGGCAGGGTCCTTCCCCAAGAGGATATCTATCTGACCTCCTGCACCCTCTGAGTCCTGGAGCAGGTAAGTGAGAGGGTTCCTAAAATCCAACTCGGCTAATAATCATGCTACTGTATAGACATGAAAGGTGGAGGCTGACATCAGGCCAGGAGAACCTGGGGTCTCGCTTGTTTATTATACTTTCCTGGAACAAATCAGCACTTTGGTTTTCGCTCGGCCTTTCCCTACAATGACCAAATGGGGGACAAAGTTGGGACTTGGACCACATTGGATTCCAGCTCACGAAACTCCCTGGAGCCTGAAATTCCACATCTGATCCAAGGCGGATCCCTGCTACAGGATTCAGGATGATTGGACGTGGCATCATCCACAGGGAACACTGCATAGGAAATCCACTGACGAGCGTCCTTTGCTCTGCTTCTTAGGGCATGAGGTCTCCTTGGCACACCCATCAGAATAGGATACAGTAGACCAACATGGAGGGAAGGCAAATGATGTGATAAAATCTTTTCCCCATATATGCATGTGTGTGTGTATATGCGTGTTGAGTGTGTACTTTGTTCTTACGCAAAATGTGTCTCTCACTTCCGGTCCCATTCAGAAGACTTTGGAGGATGTGTTCCCAGGACCTGGCTCTCCTCCCAAGCACACCGTCCTCTCTGTCCTTTCTAGTGGAATCTGTCCCCTTGGCTCCCTCCACAAAGGCCTATCGCTTTCTCAGGGGCACTCCAGCTCCATTCAGTAAGGGGTACCAGGGATACAGCACGAGGAGGGTCTGCAAGCAGGGAGCGTGGGGGTGGCCTGCATCCCAACATGATGGGACGGCCTCTCCTCAGCTGGCAGACCGGCTCTCTGAGCCCCGGCCTCCTGGAGACTCACATACACCACCACCCACACACCAACCATTCCTGGAGATCCCCGTGACCTCACACAGTGTGTCCAACATCCCACCTTGGCCTGGTGGTGACACATGGGCACAATCCTACCTTGAAGGGCCCTGGATGAAGGCTTTGTCAGGTCCTTGTACAGAGGAGACCGGCACTGGTGCAGAGCATGCACCAGGTGAGCAGGTAGTTGGCATCAGGCAGCAGGGTCTGGTCTGCGGGGTCCTCATTCATCCCCTCTCACAGGGCCCTGCACAGGGGAGTAGATAGGCACAGAGTCCAGGGCTGGGTCAGATGTGGTCATTGAGATGGTTGGGAAGGTACAGGGTATTGTGGACCCTCCCACACTCACTCTGGGGCGTCTACGTCCTGTTCACCTTCCAGAAGTGTGTGGATAAGCTGGCTTCAGCCCTCCAGGTGACAGATTTAGGAAGGAAAGTTAATCTGTCAGTCAAATAGGAAGTTAAAAATATACAATGATATATTGTGCTCCATTCATCAAACAAAAATGTATCCCAAACCTGCCAGGCCCAAGTAACTAGGCAGAGTGTAGTGAAAATATTTATTGTGAAGACCAAGTTTAGCTTATGAATTTTTTCACTGAGGTATTGTCTGCTTGTGAATTTTTATTAAATCAAGCATCTAACATGGGATGAAGCTATACCTTCTGACGTTTATGAGGAGACAGGGTGTTTTAAGCTGATCTATCAGAGAAGAAGTCAAAATGATATGAGTAGTAGTGGGGGTTATAATGAGATTTAGATAAACCAGGGAAGGATTCCAGGCAGTGGGCCCCACCATGCCGGCTGACCCACGACATCTCGAGTCTGCCACAGGCTCCCTGGCGGGGACCCTGGAGGCTTCTCAGGCAGATGGGCTGGTGATCGCCTCACCTTCCTGGGATCTTCCCTCCCTTTGAACCCCAGCATCTCCTCCTCATTTCATTAGGCATCTCTGTCTCCCAGTGGGAGTCAAATCCCTGCACGAGGTTCTGAGAAGTGGGAACACTTGGTGGGGATTTTCCTCAGAATTTCAAATCAGTGAGTTTTCTGCAATGTGGCTTGAGGATGGAGGTGAGAGGAGAATGTAGTTTCCATTCTCCCCCCAAATTAGAAAGAATGCAGCTGGGGAGGAGTATGGCCATTGCCAGCCATGAGTGGACCATATCCCCAGCGTAAGAGCCCCAGCAGTCACATTCCTCCAGCCCTGGGGCTGCAGGGGCTGCATTAACAGGATCTCTCTCCCTTCCCGTGCAGCTGGAAACACAGACACTGTGCGGGTTCCAATCTTAGGTGCCCCACTCATCGCTGTGTAATTTGAGGCTTGTTTCTAAACTGTAATGTTAATGTTGACATGAATGTTTCTCTGTGTGTTTTCCTGCTCACCCAGTCAGGGTGGATGAGGGATGCGTAACTGTCACATTGCTTATCTCACAGAGTTTGGACATTAATCAAAATATTTCATGCAAAGTATCTACCTGGACAGACCCACAGACACAAGACCTTCATGCACCAAGGCCGGAGGTGGAGGACGGCGGAACCAGATCAAACAGTTCCTCCGAGGCCCCAAGACCACAAAGCCTCCGCCGGGGTGCCGGGAGCCTGGTGGAGGGGCTCGGAATCTGGATCTCCCTGGAAACACAGCATGGTACCTTCACGTGCTGCCAGGAGGTGGGTGGCCTGACTCCCCCTGCGCAGTGCAGAGCACTGGGGCTCAGAAACCTGTCCACACTGCTGGAGCCAAGCTTGTCTGCAAACTCAGGTGGACCCATCCGACAGTTTCCTCCTGGGAAGGGGAGTCTAGGCCTTACTGCAGATAAAAGCAGCCAGAGAAGTCTGGCGGGCAGTGAGGCGAGGGGTTCCCCTCACTGGAGAGGCAAGTGGGAGATGCCCAGGGAAGGGGCAGAGCAAGAAGCTCTGCCATGGGGCCTTGAGGTCAGCAAGAAATTAGTTCCACGCATGGAACTGTAGGTCTTCTGAGACAAAAACGGGAAAGGGAGTCTGAGTCACGGTCCCCAGCAGCACGAGGGGAGCCCACGGCCAGGTCTGCCAGGGAGGCCCTCAAGGGACAAATCGCCCTCAAGGGGCTCACATGGCAACTGCTCAGACGAAAAGGCATTCTTAGGTAAAATAAATCCACATTCATGCACATAGAAGAGAGGTGATTTTTAAGGGAAATTGCCACGGCAGGAGCTCATCCTTATGGGACAGTGAAAGCCCACCAGCTAGGAGCATGTGTAGAGTCTGCAGGGTAATCCCAGGCAATTCCCTTCACCACCTGCCCTACAAGGTGCTTTCAACCTCACTCCCAGGCTCAGCCTACAAGAGAAGCCTGTGTTCACAGAAGACCTTAAACCCTTACGTTAATAATACCAGTCACAGTGATGAATCATGTACAGACGTGTGCTCCTTATCAAGTCAGTGGGAGATAATTTGGAAAGTCACTTGTGACTTAGATGGTGAAGAGGAACAGGTGGACCTTAGGTGTGCAGTTAGTGGTGAAACATATGGAAATTTTCCATGAAGAAAATGTCTTGAGAGGGAAGAACATGACTTTTAACACTTAATAAAAATAAATTATTCTTAAATTAGAACACAAAGGTAGTGATGATGTGTAGGTCCTGGAAGAAAGGGTGTGGAGAGCTGGCCCGAGCCCACCCTGCCCAGCAGGCACCTCGTGCGGCCATCCTGCTCACGCAGTCAGGGTGGATGTGGGACCTGTACCCGCCTGGCTCCCAGCTCAGGGACCCAAATGATGCTCTGTGTCTCAAGTCCATGGGTATCCACAGTCCTGCTTTGTGACTAAACGCCGGCCCCACAACTGCAGAGCATTCCTTCAGGCTCTCCTCTCACCCACAACTGCACACATGTTCTGAATAAAGAGTGTCTAGTCCCTTCCCTGTCTCTGACACACAGATGAGGGAAGACACGATTGTTCATCGAAGACCTAAGGACCAGCCAGGGGACTCAAGGCGTGATAGCACAAGAGTGGTGCCGAGAAGGAATCTCTCATATTTATTGATGAAATGGTTGTTAACAACAATGTTGGGGTTTCCATGCACAATCATTAATCAAGTCCAACTCTCAACAGTTTCACCTTCTGAAGGATAAAGAACAAATCCTCATGGTGAACAAACACAGAAACTCTTTCTGTCTTGGCTACTGTTTCTGTCTTAACTACGAATCATGAACCATAAACAAACCATCAAGGCAAATATGATTATACATATGATTTTCACACTTTATATATAAATTCCATGTAAATTCCCACAGTAGGGTTTGCTCACTCTGTGTGTAATCAAAGTATCAAGCTTGTAAACAAAAACCTTAAGAGTAAGTGTGAGCCTGGGCTGGGTATACTAAATCTAATGGTGCCTCTGCCGCCTGCACACCTGGCCCTAACTACCCTGCTCTTCTGCCTTGTGCAGGCTACTCCACTCCTGAGAGATGTGACACCGCCTGCCCTGTCCCCTTCCATGCTCTTACCTGCAGCCTGTGACTCTGCTGGGCGGCACAGCACGGGCTGCAGCGTGTCACCTGAGTCAGGAGCCAGGAGCATGGGGAAGGCCTTGGAGGAAGGGAAGTTGCTGGAGGTGGTCTCTGTGGTCAGGGAGACCCTGGAGGCAGCATGCAGTGCTAAGGTGAGCGTTGCGGTGATAGGGGACTCCTGCAATGGCGTGTCCTCCTTCGTCAATGTGCTGAGGGGCCTTGGGCACGAGGAGGAGACCTCGGCTCCCACTGGGGTGGTGAGGACCACCCAGATTCCCACCAGCTACTCATCCTCCCGCCTTCCCAATGTGATGCTGTGGGACAGGCCCGGCATGGGGGCTGCTGCACAAAGCCTGGAGAACCATCTGGGGGAGATGCCGTTCAGCCAATATGATCTCTTTATCATCACGGCATCTGAGCAATTCAGCATGAATCACGTGAAGCTCGCCAAAACCATCCAGGGCCTGGGAAAGAGGTTCTCCATCGTGTGGACCAAGCTGGATAGGGACCTGAGCACGAGTGTCCTCTCAGAGGACCAGCTCCTGCAGAATATCTGGGGGAATATCTGGGAAAATCTCCAGAAGGAGGGATATGTGAACCCCCCACGTTCCTGGTGTCCAACCATGACCCTTTATTGCATGACTTCCCATGGCTTAGGGACACATTGTACAGGGACCTGTCCGACATCAGATGCTGCAGTCTACTACAGACCCTATCTCAAATTTGTCACAAGATCATTAATGACAAAGTGACCTCTCTGCAGGAGAAATTAGCCTCAGGATTTTCCCAAGACACCCTGGGCATCCAGGACGCAGATGACTTGGGGGAGTGTCTGGATGCCTACCGCCTGCTCTTTGGTGTGGATGAGGGATCTCTGCATCAGGTAGCCCAGAGTGTTGGAAAGTCCGTGGAGGAGTTCAGGGCCGCCATGAAGTCCCAGGACCTGCCCACTCTCTGCAGGGCAGACTGGAGACTGAGTTTCATGACTTGTCTAGTTATGAAGACAGTCCACAGCCACCTTACCTACATCCCAGTCTTGGGGGACCCTGTCATCCCCTACTTCAGACGGATGAAGCACAGATGCATCCTTGATGTCGTTGCTGAGGACACCAAGGCCGTCCTGAGGAAAGTCCTTACCGCAACGAAAGCTGACTTGGCAATAGTCCCATAGGCCCATTCTCACGTGAGAGTCAGCTGACTGGAGTCCTCCCCCAGGATGGTACATCTTTCTCCACTAGAAATCATGATATTCAGCTTAGGTGGCAGATAGTAACCTCGCTAGAGGGGTGAGGATTTAGTAATATGAAGAACTGTTGAACCACTGTGTTGCGTATTTGAAACCACTGTAAATTGGTAAAATTGCAGCATTTCCAGAATCTCTCACTTGGCCTTAATCCATCTCCATATCAACAGGTGTCTCCAAGGGTGGAGAGAACAGCCCACCTCCACACCAGTAGGTGCCTACAGGGGCAGGGGAGACTGAGTGGGCACCTGGCCTGGAGAGGTGTTTGGTTCTTCCAGCCCCGATGGGGAGAGACACTGGCAAGCGAGAGTAGATGACTTCCTTTAAGCAATAAATAGGTTTCTCACACTTTATTTTTCCCTTTGATTTCAGTTTCACAGGTTTCCCTGGTTGATTTGCTCCAGGCTGGAACACATTTTCCCCCTGGAGTTACTATATTAGTCAGGGTTGTAGTCAGAAACAGAGGGCACGCTGAGTATCTGAATCTGGGTCACATAAAGAGTTTGTAATAAGGAGACTGTTTTCAAAGGTATGGGTGGGTCGCAAAGAGATCACCAAGAGAAAGGGTTGACCCAAGAGTGAGGGACACTGGGACAGCATCTCCCCTAAGGACTGAAGCTGTAGGTAGAGTGGCAGGTGTTTGGCTGCATATACAGGGGGCTGCCTGACACCTTTGGCCACAGTAGAGGAAGGTTGCCTGGCACCAGGAGTCCAGCAGGGGCAGCACAGAAACCCTTCCCTCACTCCTCTCCTTCCCAGTCTCTGCCAGTGCTGCCCGTTAGCCAAACCCCAACAACATCCAAGGGCGAGAGGACACACAGACACAGTCATGCAGGTCAGACATTTCGGATGCCTAATGTGGTGGAGAAGCGCAGAGGGTGCGTTTGCAGAGGAATGCGATAGTCAGTGTATTGAAATGATTGCAGTGCAACTGTATGCGTGTGTCATTATTACAGAAAATGGCAAAGATTGGTCCAGAGAGCAATTGCGAATGAGGACACTACGGCAGGTGGAAACTGGGATTGTCCCAGCCCTGCTGGGATGTCCAGTCACCCTACACATGTGAGTGTTCACTGAGTTATTACATAAGAAGCAGATCTCATCCCTCAAGTTCTTCCTCAAATACACATTTGCAGGCACACACTTGAAATAGTTGGGGGGATCCCATTGCTCGGAGCTAAACAGCTCATCACCATATTCTCAGCTCCCAAAGTTGCTCCTTCTTCACCAGCCCCTCCAATCACTCATTGGTCAGGAGACCAAGACAAAGCTACATTTCTTCTTCACCATCATCCTCATCACACCCCCAAATATCCAAGCCCTTCAGCTCATCATGCGACACAAACCACACATATAGCCCTGCCACGCTCACCAATTCTCTCCTGGACTCACAGTTGCGTGCCACCCCTCATCACTCCTCCCCATTCAGCATGCCACCCTCATAATGGTGCCTGGTTCAGTGAAGCCTCATATGTAGGATGACCAGACATTCCTGTAGTGCTGGGAAAATCCCAGTTTTCTTTCAGTGTGCTTGTTTGGATGGTAAATTCTATGGTCACTTCATAAGTTTAACTCTGCTTAGTGCCCTTAGATGGAATTGTCCCTTTAGCTTAATGGTTCACTCAGGAATCCATCTGTGAACCTCTCCCATCATTTCCCACCACTGTTGACATTTTGCTTTTAGCTCCAGCAAAAGTTTGATGTGCAGGTCCCCGGATGTACCTGGCTGCTTCATTCCTTTGTGTCCTTGCTCCTGATCTCCTCTTTGGAAGACTTTTCTCTCTTCCACTGGCCCAGCTCACTCTGACATCCTTTAAGCCTCACTTAGACCTCATTCCCTCCATGAAAGCCTTCGATGATAGCTCACGTGAGCTTTAGCTTGCACCCCAATAATCAGAATGACCATCTCTGGGATGTGTTAAAAATTGTGTTCCTAAACAAGATGGCGATTCTAAGCATTTGAGTTTCTGAATGACCTGTGAGAGCAAAGGCTGGGGTGACTCTCTGAGAATTGGCTGGTGTCCTATTCTGCAACCCCCTCCCACGTGCAGCTTGAAGGGGAGAATAATAAGATCCCCATGAGGTTTGGGAACTGGGAGCATGCCATGGCATGAAAGAAAGATGGAGTGGTACAAGGCAGAAGGCCTAGTAGGGTCCTGTTTTTCAATTTCCAGAGCATCTTGGATGACAGTCCCGGCATCCACGTGCCTACTGGGGAGTACAGAAGGAGCCGGCATAGGGACTCTGATTCTGGAATGAGGTGATAGGGTGTGTCCTGGTGCTCAATGGCCAGGATCTGGCACCGTGCATGTGTTAGCAGATGCCCATGTGGGCAGATAACACCTCCTGGGTCAGCCTGGCCAGCATCATGGCACTGTGCAATCTCCCAGACTTAGACATCTCCCCAAGGTTAGGAAAGGGGAACCCCTGAGTGTGCAGAACATACCCCAAGTTCTTCATGGAATTTGGACTCACATCTAAGAAGGCCGCCTCAGATCTGTGACCTGTTTTTTTCATATCTACATGCCAGTGTCTATCATACCTGCAGACACATCAAATCCACCATCACAAGTATCTTGACTGCACTCCCCCCCATGCCATCAAAGGACGCTATCCCCTCCCTGAAACCAGCTAGTGTCCAGGACAGGAGGGCAAACTCGCTGCCAGCCTTCCACAGGGCAAGAAAAACATCGTCTTTGTGTGATCTGTTCTGAGGGGCAGAAAGTAATTCATCATCCCTCATCGGTTTTCTTGAAGCGTAAAACATCTGGGCTCTAATTAACTGTGACAACAGATATTTCCCAAGTCAGAGGACTCTAGCATGACATGAAAGGATATGTAATCATGCTTTTCATGTTAATTCAGGTTTTGGATAATTTATTGGTAGTTTATTTAAAGTAATTAGTGATATGTGATAGAAAATCTCATTTTCTCCCCAGCTTTGTGATAAGCCCACTGAGCAACCTTCCAAGCTTTAACAGTGGAAATTTTTCCCTTTCTTATGGTTCTTGCTCTAACATTTCTTGAAAAGCTGGTTTAGTAGTGGTGAACTCTTTAAACTTATGTGAAGCTCTTTGTCTCTCCTTCAATTCTGAATGATAACCTTGCTGGCAAGGGTATTCTTGGTAGGTGTTTTTTCCCCACTAAGCACTTTGAATATATGATGCCATTCCTTCTGGCCTGTAGAATTTATGCAAAAAAAATCAGTTAATGACCTTATGAGGTTTCCCTTATATGTCAATCATTGCCTTTCCCTTGCTGTTTTTAAGATTCTCTCTTTGTCTTTGATCTTTGACATCTTAATTACAATTAAAATCTTGGTGTGGACCTCCTTGGGTTCATCTTATTTGAAGCTCTTTGTGCTTCCTTAATGTGATAGACTGTTTCTTTCCCCAGGTTAGGGAAGTTTTCAGCTATTATCTCTTCAAATAATTGTTCTACTCCTTTCTTTCTCTCTCCTTCTCCTGAGAGTCCTATAATGCAGAAGTTAGGACATTTGATATTGTCCCAGAGCTCTCTTACCCTACCCTCATTCTTTTTAAGTCTTTATTCCTTCTGCTTTTCAACTTGAGTGCCTTCCATTACTCTATCTTCCAAGTCACTGATCCATTTTTCTGCATCCTCTAGTCTGTTGTTCATTCCCTCCAGTGTATTTTTTTATTTCATCTATTGAATTCTTAATCTCTGATTTGTTCTTTTTTAGACTTTCGCTTTGTTGAGGTCTGCACTGAGTTCTCCTATTGCTTTCTCAAGTCAGGGAGTATGTTTATAACCATTGCTTTAAGTGCATTATCAGGTAGATTGGCTAACTATATCATTTAGTCTTTTTTTTTTTTTACTTTTTTTCTTATTCTGTCATTTGAAGCATATTCCTCTGTCTCCCCATTTTGTATGACTTCCTGTGCTTGATTCTATGAATTAGTTGAAAGGGCTTCCTCTCACACTCTTGAAGGATTGGCTTTGTGTATGATATTCCTCTGTGTAGACTACATGTGCCTCATCATTTTCCAAGCTGGAGACTGAGTACGTGTTATGTTTTTCCTGGTGTTGGGACTCTCAGGCCATGGTCCTGGGGTACAGTCTTGGGGACCCGTTTGATGAGATACTGGGAGGACAACTGTGGGTTCTGCACTGATGGGGGAAGGGTGGTGGGCCAGCAGCAGGTCAGTAGTGCACTCCAGGTAGTTCCCTTATTGATGCCAGCTTAGTCCCCTGTGCCTCCTCACCAGTACCCCTGTCCATTCTCTGGACTGCTTAGGGCTTCTCCAAGGAATTCCTGCAACACATGCCAGCTGGGTCCCACTGGTGGCATACAGTCAGTCTCTGCCTATTCCCCCTTGGCCCCTGCATGTCTGAGCTACAACATGGAATTCCTGCATTGTGCCTATGGGCCCACTGGTAAGTGGAATCAGGCACTGTGTGCATGCACATTCCCCAGTGATGCCTGTGCATGCTTGGCTATTACAGGGAATTTCCATGCTGGTACCTGCCAATCTCTCTGGTGACTGGGATTAGACACCAGGAGTATGTGTTCCCTTGTGGCACCTTTACATTAGGGCTGCTCTGGGAAATTCTCACATTGGCACCCACAGGTCCCACTGGTGCCAAGATCAGAAACCAACCCCATGGCCCCTGTGTT
The DNA here is from genome assembly GCF_030020395.1 of Manis pentadactyla. NCBI lineage: Eukaryota > Metazoa > Chordata > Mammalia > Pholidota > Manidae > Manis > Manis pentadactyla. The sequence continues at coordinate 57,601,723 of NC_080031.1, forward strand.
CTCCAGCTGCTCTGTGGAATTCTGCAATGGTGACTGCCTGTCCAGCTGGTGGCCAGGGTTCCCCACATCTGTGCATTCTCCCTCAGTGCTCTAGGGAGTTGCCTTAGCACCACCAGTCCACAGGTCCTGCAGCCTCCCTGTGAATGTGTGGAAGGAGTGAAAACAATAGCACACAGTGTGAGCTATCACGGAAGGCTTTCACAGAAGAGATATGGTCTACGCAAGGCTTAAAGGATGTGGGAGTGAGCTGGGCCAGTGGAAGAAGGAAAAGCCTTCCAGGTAAAAAGGGGATCAGGAGCAAGGACACAAAGGAATGAAGCAGTCAGGTACATCCAGGGACCTGCACGTCAACCTGTTGCTGGAGCTAAAAGTGAAAGATCAACAGTGGTGGGAAATGCGGGCAGAGATTCACAGACTGATTCCTGAGTGATCCTTAAGCTAAAGGGACAATTCCGTCTAGGGGGCACAGAGCTTATAACATGACTATAAAATTTACCAGCCAATTGTGGACACTGTGGTGAGTGGACACTGGGACTGTCCCAGCCTTACTGGAATGTCTGGTCACCCCTACATATGAGGCTTCCCTAAACCAGGCACCATTCTGAGGGTGACATGGGGAATGGGGAAGAGGGATGGGGGGTGGCTAGCAACTGCCACAGTTCAGGTCAGAAATGGGAAGCAGGGGGGTTGTGTCATACTATATATGACAACATATATAGTATGTTGACCTGCCAGGAATTTGATATTCTGGGATGTGATGAAGATGACAGAGAGGCAGTAATGTAACTCTTTGTCTTGATCACTTATCAGCAAATGAGGTGCTGGTGAAGAAGGAGCAGGCTTAGAGCTGAGAGCACATGAATGGTGATGAGTAGTTGAGTTCCCAGCAGTGGGATACCTGTGACTATTTCAAGTGTGTGCCTGTAAAAGTATAATTTAGGAAGGACTTGAGGGCTGAGTGTTGATTCTTATGCTATAACCCACATAGTATCTGCCCAGAATTGCTGCTTGGATCAATCTTTGCTGTTTTCTGTGCTAATGATCCTGGCATACACTTGATTTACAATCATTTTCAACACACTCCAGGGATTAATGCCTCTTTATGCTCTAGATGCCCCCTCTGCCCTTCTCCAGCAGATCAGACATCCCACATGTCTGCCAGCATGGACTGTCCGTGGGGGCCTCACCCTCTGGATGCTGTGGGGACTTGGCCAACGGGCAGCACTGGCAGGACCCTTGAAGGGAGAGGAGTGAGGGTGGGGGTTTTACTCTCTCTGCTCCCCCTGCTAGGCTGTCAGGGCCAGGGGACCTCTCTCTACTGCAGCCAGAGGCCACAGGTTGCCCCTGTTTACAGTTGTTATCTTCAAGGGCTAAAATCCTTCCCCTTTACTTGCCCTTATAGGCCTTAGAGAGCCACTTCCCACCTTTGCAGAACCCCAGGACCTCCTTCTCTCTCCTCAAATTCTCTGTGTGGACAGAGTTATTGATGAAGTGGGGTTTTAGTAGCCCTTGATAAGTGATCAAGATACACTCTGGAATCTGTAACTAAACCTGTTTCCACAAAGTTACCTGATGGCTGTTGCTGACGTGCATCTTGCAGTTGTAAGATCCACAAGGGCCAGTCCAGCCACAGCACTGGCTCTGGTGGAGGAAACATCTCAAGGGCTGGCCACAAGTAGTAGGGACTCAGGTAAGTGCCCCCAGTTATTTCCAACCAATAGCATCACTATCAATAGACTGAGACCAACATCTCAGATTGTACCATCAGATTGCACCCCTATGTTGCAGAGGGAGAAGACCTATTAGTGGATTTCCCATGAGGGCTCTATATAGGCTACATCACACACAGTTATCCTGGGCCCCAACCACAAGTCCTCGTGGAGAAATGGGACCCACCTTGCACCAGACATGGAGCCTGAAGCATCAGGGACTTCTGCGGGCCCAGATCCCATGGGGATTAAAGCTCCAGGTGTGCCCTCATCTGATCATCATCAGGAATGACTGAGGGATGTCAAGGTGCTGATTTATTCCAGAAAAGCCCCATATACCTCCACATGCTCAGTGGGCATGGTGCTAACAGGGCAGTGCTAAACTAAGAATGTGGTGAGAGGTACATGTCTCCACATGGAGGACTGGATGGGTTTGGGGCAGCAAGGTGTGTGGGTGCTGAGATTGGTCCCTGAAGAGTGTCAGAGAGGGTCCTGCCATGAATACTCCCTGAAATGGACAAGCCAGATCACAGGCTCACCTGGCCTGATGTCAGGCCCTACCTTAAGTGGCTATATAGTAGCAGAGTTATTAATGAAGTGGGGTTTTAGTAGCCCTCTCACATAGACACTCCAAAACGCAGAGGGTGATGGTGACAGATACATCTCAGGGGTCTTCTTGCTGGGTCACCCCTCCCTGGGGAAGGGTCCTGTTCTAAGGCAGAGTTAGTTCCCTTTGGCTCACCAAAAAAGTACTGAGTTTTGTTGCCTGCCTAGAACTTGTGAATTTTTGGCCCAGTTCCAAACCATTTTGGGTGTCTAAGGGACAGATTAGCCTTCAGAGAAGAACCTAAATGTTGAAGGGGGTACGAAGTGTGGCCCATGTGAAGGCATCAGACTTTGTAAGCCTCTGGTATGCTCTGCCCAGAAGCCTGCAGACCTCAGAGGGGATGGGCAGTGGCTTCACCTGCAGAAGCAGCAGCTGGGCTGCAGTCCAGGGAAGCATTCCACTTGGAAGGCACCTTGGAGTGACCATCCCAAGTGTATTCTCATTCCCCATCGTGAGGTGGACTCACATGACCACGGGGCACTTAGGGACAGAAGGTCTGAATGTGGACTGTGAGGTGTGCCTCCAGTTCCTTAGGATCCAGCCCGCGGGGCACTGCAGCTGCTCCAGGACAGAACTTACCAGAGGCACGCAGCCCAGAGTGACCCTTCCATCAGGGTGCATCCCAGACCTGGGCACCTCGAGTGGCAGCATCCCCATCAACCACTGCAAGGGGTCTCATCACTGCAAAGGTACCTGAGACTCAGAGATACTCTTATTTTACTACCAAGAGTTTCAGTTAACTGTCTGTATTTGTCTACATCCACATCCCTTGTCAAGTTCGTTTGTGAGCTGGCATCTTTACCCTGTGGCTCTTTCTACCCGGAATGCCAGGCTTTTTTGTCTCAGCCTCTCCCTTAATGAGTTCTCAGTCTTTTCACCATCATAGCATTCTTTGCCTCTGTATGTCAGATATTTCTCTGATGTCCCCAGACTATGGCAGGAGGGAGATTCATGACTCACTGCTGACAAAAGAATATATACAATTCACAAAGAAATGAGATACTGTCATATATTTTTAAATACTTCAGTTTCTTCTATAATATAATGACCATCTAAACACTGAACAACAATCCCAAGAAATAGAACATCTCCAATAACTTAGAGCTAAGTGTGTGTTAAATTCACACCATGGTCTGTCACCAGCCCTTGAGTAACAATATAACAAGTATATGTTTATGATTGCTTTCTTTTATTTCTTTTGTTATCACTTACATATATATGTCTAAGCACTGTATTGTTTCATTTTCTTGAAGGATTATTTAAAGGATACTCTATTGGCTCTTAATTTTTAAACTCAGCACTGTTAAAGCATTTAGTCCTGTAGTATACTTATCGCAGTGAGCATTTACTAATGTATATAACCAAATCACTATGTGATTCATCTGAAATGGGTATAACATTGTATATGAATTCAATAAAAATTCAACAATATTGTATATACACTTCAATCAAAAATTAAAACTAAAAGATTTAATCCTCTCTATATAGATGTGGTTCATTCATTCTAACACTGTATAACTCAATGTATTTATATATTCTCTGTCACATTATATACGTTCTCCTTTACAAAATTATGCAGACTGCTGTTGAAACAGCAGACACTTCCACATGTCTCATGTCCATTTTTACACAGTGCCTCATAGATATAATCCTAGAGGTGGAATTGCTGGGTCCTGAAGGGCATGAATAAACAATTTAATAAGATTAAGCTATATTGTTTATTCAAAGTGGTACATTTATATACATTTCTAGGTGCCATGTTTCAAAGATCTCTTGATCCACATTTTTGCCATCATGAGTATTGTTCAAATTTTTAATTTTTCCAATTGAATTGAAGGATGATGTCTTCTCATTGTGCACAGATATGCTTTATTAATGAGGCTGATAAACCCTCTATATGTTTATTGGCCATACATGTTTCTTTTGTTGTGTTCAGAAATACTTGAACAGAAAGAGCTGTTCATGACTTTTTCCCACTTCCATACTGGATTGTTCACTTTTTCTTTAGTGATTCCTAGAATTTTAAATACCTTCTTTTCATCAATTCCTAGTTGACTACATTTGGAGAAATATCTTCTTCAAATTTGTAGAGTTTTTGACTTTTTTTAAGCATTTATTTTCATGAACAGAAGCTTTTCATTTTAATATATTCAAAGATGTCACAGTTGTCAGTATTTTTTATACAGTTATCTCAGTCTGTTAAATCTTTTTCTAAGAATAGCTGCATTATCTTCTGGACTTCGCAATTGAAATTTAGGGCTTAATCCATGTGGAAGATATGATTTTTAGAAAAGTAAGTAAGGATTTAGTAACCTCTGTCCATATGGACACCTAGATTGTCCAGCCCCACTTACTAGGTGGGGCCTTCCTTCCCCGCTGATACCAGTGCCATGTGCTTCTGCCCAACATACTCCTGCACACGCCTGAGGCCAGCTCAGGGCTCAGCGTTCTGCTCCAAGTGTCAGGCAGTCTAACACTGTGTCAGTCTCCAACTGTCTTAAATACCATAGCATTGGACTAAATCCAATTTGGTTTTAGCCTGCCCTGGTTTCATTTTCATTTCCTGTAAATACAAGCCCTGAACTATCAGCCAGTCTTCCTGGGGGAGGGGTCCGAGTCCGAGGCTGTGCTCCTTCCTGCTGCTCACACACTGGGCTTTTTCCCCAGGAGGACAGAGCTCACCAGCTCCTTTCTTGCTACATTGACCACAGGAGCTCACAGTGTCTGCATTTCTTGGGGGAGGACATCTGTGCGAAGCGTTCCTGTGCTGACATCTAATGGGAGCACTGCAACAGACAGCATTTTCTGATATTTTATAGGAAGCGTTTGGATCTGGTCTCTGTCCTGAGCTGGTGAGTGAGCAAACTCTTTGCACCTGCACAATGGGAGGCTGGCTTCATGCTGATGGGCTGAGGGGCAGGTGGAGGGCTGGGATTCCAGCCAGAGGCTCATGCCAGCCTCTTTGTAGAATGGAGAACCCTTGTGTCTGAAGATACCTTCTCTTCTTATTATATTAGAAAGTTATAAGAAAATATGGAATGAGCAGAATATTTACCAGGTGTCCAGTGAGAAACTGGAATATATAGTGCATACCTGTAGGGTTTTCTGACTCTAACCTTTTATTATCTTAGAGCTATTTTATAACTCCATGAGTTTTGATAATTGGTAGCAGTGCAAAATAATTCTTTTCTTGGTCATTTTCTTAGTGGTACAGTCTATAACAAAATACCATAAGCAGGGTGGCTTATAAGCAGAAATTTTTTTCTCACACCTTTGGGGCATGAGAACAAAAATATCAAGACACCTGTACATTTGGTGTCCGGTGAGAGCACTTTTCCCAGCTGGCTGTCTTTCCTGCAAGTTCACATGGAGGAACAGGCAAGCTCCTTCTCTAGGGTCTCTTTTATGAGGGCACTAATCCACTCAGAAGGTCTCTGCCCTCATGACTAAGGCACCTTTTGAGGGTCCATCTGTTGCAGGAACTATGGGAGTTGGGACACCAAGACGTTTGGTGAGAAGCAGCATTTTTTAGTGCCAGCACTGGCTCAGCGGATTCCTATCCAAAGGCTGAGCCCCGAGTGCAGCAGGGCCATGCCTTTTATACATTCACTACAAGATTTGGGGGGGGTCAGCACCCAGGATCCATTGCAGCGGGAGCTATTAGGTCACTATAGGTGTATCCAGGATGCTAGTTATATTTTAATCTATCTCTGTAAAGGTCACCCGGATACCCTATTGTAACTAATGGGCCTCCATGACTAAGATCAGCAAGCTGTTCCATACCAGCGAGTCCCAGTGGGGAGGATACATTGCTACGTTGTTTCAATCTCAAGCACCCAAGCACCTTGTGATTCCTCTGCATTCCTGAAGCCTCAGCAGAAACTTTGTCTCCTTGGCTTCCTACCACACATCTACTCACCATGAACATTACATTTCCTCTATAAATTTTGGAAAGGCACAAACATTCAGTCCATAACAGGCATATAAATAAAATCTGTCTGTGGAGGCTCAATGAACTTCCCAACCTCAGCTTGAAATGCAGCACTCTTGCCCCGTTTTCTCTTTTATATCAACATTCTTGAGTCATGAATGTGTCTCTTCTTTGGGATTCTCCATTCAAATAGCAGTAACATCTGCTTGGTGCCTTTGTGAATAATCGGTCAAATAAAATCCTTAACATCTGTTCATTTTATATTTCTTGGAGATCATGATTTTACCTTCTTTTAAAAATATTCTCTCTCATTGCTCAAATATGGTCCATGTGGATTAAAAATCTCCTTTCAAATGCACTCAAAAATACCCACTCTCCAGGCTGACTTCCCTGACACAAAGTGTAACTGCACCTCAGAATCGGACTCTTCCTTTCTTTGTCAGTTTTGGCTAAGGCACGGTAACAATTTTTACTTTATTTCAAAGGAAACCATCCCTCAAAAATTGTCCACGTGGAGGTCATGAAGTAGTTAGATGACTGGTCCAGATCTAACCTTGTAGAGGGGTACAGAGAGTGGGTAAGGGGATTTGTGAAAGGACATTCGAGGGAGATGTCATGGTGCTGGCCCCCAAGGGAAAGGGGAGGGCAGGGGCCTGATCCTCACCTCGGACTCAGACGGAGGGCTTCAGGGGGAGTCTGCAGAGAGGAGCTAGAGGTCAGGGGCTGGTGAATGTCCCAAATTTTAATGTGTGATCAAGTTGGCTATGATTAGAATGAATTTATTTAAAATGACTTTAATATGTTTAATGAGCAAACAAAGGAAAAAGTTGATGTAGCAAGATGTGGCACACAAGCCAAAAAAAGAGCTGGAGAGAGTTTGCTGAGGTGAAGGAGTGATGCGTGTCCATATGTTAGGGGGAACATGTTTATTTCCCTCCGTTCTTGTCCCCGCCGCAACAACGAATTGAAGGGCAGAGACACAGTAGTGAAGCAGAGTAAACGTTTTATTTAAAGTTACTTAAAGAGAGGAAAAGGGCAGCAGGCAACCTCAGGGAGGAGAGGTGCCCTGAAAGGTTTAAGTTTTATTTAAGAGAAAAAGTTCACACGTGGAGAAAGGGGACTGTGGGCTACCTCGTAGAAGAGGTACTGAAAGATTGGACACGTTTTATTTAAGGCTACGCACTTGGAAATTGCAGGCAACCTCAGACAGGGGAGCTCAATGAAAAGTTGGAGGTTCCCCCTTTTAAGGATTTTTTTCAGAAATATGACAAAGGGCTAAAGGTGTGGACTTGTTAAGTAGTATCAAGATGTTTATCTCTGATGAGACATTACGTTTCTTTTCTTATCAGTTCTCCAGGTAATTCTGCAAAATGAGCTTAACACAAGAAATTTACTGCTCTGATTCCTTCACAAGATAGCAGCTTCCTGGTCTGGTAACATATCAATTAAGACCACCTGCCCTGCCTCCAAGGTGGGCTGAGTTATTGTCTGTTTGCTAAAGAATATTAAGAATCTTACTTCTTAACTTCCTGGGTTTTAAAATGCAATTTTAGCTTTAAGGTGGTATTTTTCCTGTCTTTATATGCTGTTTATAGCTGGGCTTGTTTGGAAAATTAATCATGATGCTTATCTTTTGCCCAGGTTGCAGGTTATTTGATTAGGGGATGGAGGAGGGAAAAAACAGCATGTAGGTAAAAATTAAACTGGGCCTTTTAGCAGGCTAAAGTAAATCTTACAATGGCATGATCTAATTGACACAATGAAGACATAGGCTATGCTGAGATACTTATTCTTTACCTGGGGAATATTTGGGCATTCCAGGCCAAGTTGTCCCTGGCCTTTTGAACTTTAACTGATTAACTCACTAAGTCTGTGAGTCTTTTCTGGCTCTTTAGTTTTAATTGGTTAACATTTTGAGTCCCTTTTTAGTGGGCTTTACTGTCCTTATTCTCTCTCCACCCCACTCATATCTATTTTCCCTCCTCACACATACATCTGAACTGGACCATGTGCAAAAGAGGCTGCCTTGGGGTCATCTCAGAGCCCTTTATGGAGGGCTGCCTGGAAGGACCAGTCTGCAGTGTGGAGCTGAGCAAGGAGGTGTGGGGTGTGCATACAAACCTCAGAGTGGTCTGTGGGTATGTGGACACGGAAGCCTTGAGACTGGAGGAGATCTTGGGAACTGAGGAAATGGATCAAGAAGGCCTCCTAAGGATGCACCACTCACCACTCTGTAGTTTCCAGGAGAAAAACATATTTGTAAAGGGCTGCAGGGAAGGCTAGGTTTTCTTCTAGGAAAATGACAGGAGTGCTTATTTTCAAATCATCTTGCCTTTTGTGACACTAAATTCCATCTTAAAAATGTCTCTCCCCTTCACCTACTGCAAACATCCCCTCCCCCATCACAGACTACCACAGCTTTTTAAATTTAATATACACCCCACAGTTCATCTTCAGTCTGTTTGTTAGTGTATATGTGTATTCATGTAAACAATATGATAATGATTTTATGTTAATCCTTAAAATGTCCACAAAGTAGTGCATCTGAAGTCTGTGTTATAATAAAAATATATTTGGTCTTTGTCCCTAGTTCCTGGAAGTAGCTCCTAAAGCCTTTGAAATTTCCTGAGTGAAAGGAGTGCCTTTAGTATGCTAATGAGATAACTGGGTTGGGTTTCCTACAGACCTGGTTGGGGGTGGGGGCTGCTGCCCAGAAAGACCAAGTCAAGGTTAAAGGGTTGGAATTGGCAGCCTCCTCCTCCTCTCTCCTCCCCTAACCTACAGGAAGGAGAGGGAGGCTGGAGATTGTGTTTTACCGCAAATGACCAGTGACTTAATCACTCGTGCCTATCATCCTCCATAAAAACCCGTAACAAGACTCAGTTTCTGATTTACTAAGCCCAATATTCTTAGAGGTGTCTCTCTATGCTGAGGGCATTGATCATCTTTTGTTCCTTCTGACACAGTACTCAGTCAAATGTAGATTCCATTATTTATTGGTATAAAAAGACACAGAATTGTCTAGGATACAGGCACAACTGCTGTAAAAGAGGATCCCCAGACACAGAGACAGAGCACAGGGCAGCCTCTCTCCCCCCGGGACAGTGCAGAGGTGAGCTGACCACACAGCAGGGAGCTGGACACCTCTCTGGTCAGTCAGAGCCCAGGCCCCGCCCATCTTCACACTACACCCCCTCCACCCTTGTCCCCATCTGTGTGTTTGTCTCTAGTGGAGCAACCTAGTGGCTGGCTGTGGGTAAAATTGCAATATTTCCAGAATCTCTCACCTGGCTTTAGTGCATCTGCATATCAATAGGTGTATCCAAAGGGTGGAGAGCATTAGGCCATCTACATATCAATAGGTAACTACAGGGTGTGCCAGGGTTTATCTGGACCAGAGAGGTTGGGTGGAGCTCTCTGCTGCTGCAGCCTGGTCAAGAGAGAGACAGAACAACTGCTTATAAGAAATAAATGGGTTTCTTAACTTTATTTCTCCCTTTTACCGATTTCAGTTTCAAAGGTATTTTTGCCCCAGGATTTCCCCCCCCCAAGGTTACACTGGCCCTGCTCTGCTTATCACATCAAGCTGGCCAACATTTCTCTAGTTACCTCACCCACCTCACCTCTGCCCTGGAAAGCCAGCAGTGTGAAATCAGGGGTTAACATTACTGGAGTTCCAGTGCTGGAACAGGGCCTGGCACACAGTAGGCACTCAAAGGAAGAATTTGCTTAGAAAATGAAGAATTTGCTGCTAGAATAAAGAAATAAAGGAAACACGCTGTTTTTTTTTCTCCCAGAGATTGCTTGGAGACCAACTTGTAGGCACATAAGAGTTTCTAAAAATATGAACCCAAGATTATTGTTACTATATTTTCAGAAGTCACAGAGCCTTGACATTTGAGGGGAAGTGAGAGTAGATTTCAGGGAGTAAAGAAGGTGGGACACATTCATCCTTAAACACAGTGACAAATCAGAGGCTCTAGAGATCAAGAGGGCTCTGAAATAAAAGGGATTGAGCCTTTACAGATGCAGCCAGAAAAAAACTGAGTCCTGGGACAGGAAGTTTCTTCTTCACCAGCAGCAATGCCACTTCACAGACACAACTTGTCCACCAGATTCAAGAAATAGAGCACAAGGATAATGGTCTTAAGGAAAGAATGTTGTTAAAATCTGTTCATGCCGTCTTTACATCAACATCAGCCAGGGCATTTCCCTGATACTCGGGTTCCGTTCTCTCCGCGTGGACTCAGCTTAATGACAGTGATTTCAGAAGGTTGCAGAGTAATTACAAATGATAACATCATGTCAGGACCTATCAGATTTCTAGGAACTCCATATAATTAATAGAACCCTCATGCTCATTAGCCAGAAAGACAGATATGAGTGGGATGAATAGAGGGTGTGGCCCACCAAAAGCTCAGGGAGTTAATCAGATAAGGCCAGAGGCCAGAGATAATTCAGAGGATGAATTAAATGAAGCCCCAGGGAACCCAAGGATGAGCTGAAGGGCACAGGCCCTTCTCAGATGACAAAAATTCCCCAGATAAAAATGTCAGAGCTGAGCTTATGTCTTCAATCCTCCAATCAGATCATGCTCCCAAGGCCAAAGAATGTCAATCAGGGGCTTCTCTCTGCTGCCGAAAGTCCCATAAAGGAAGCCCCATAAAACCCACCCCTCCCTTGGAGTACATTCAAATAAAACTTTTGCTCTGCTTTACTGCCAAGTCTCTGCCCTTCAATTCCTTGTTGCTACCAGGACAAGAACTGAAGAGAATGAACTCAACCCATAACAAACCTATACAAATATACAGAAGCCTTAATATTACTTCTTATTTGACAATGTTTCCTATGTAAATTTGATGTGTTATATAAATCTAATTAGTTTAATCATTTAGAATTTGATTTGGCCAAAACCATCAAAAATAGCTTTTATGTTTTTTTTTTTTAAACACTTGGTTACATAGGTGTCTTGCCAATGGGTTTCAGACCTGGACAAATTCACTGTGGATTCAATGTGACCAAAGAAATGACAGTAGAATGTTCTTGGCGTGAAAGGGTTATACCCAACTTTATTTCCATGGTGGCAGGGCCCCAGGACTCAGTTCCAGCTCTGTCCAGCTGTAGCTGAAGAAAGAGACAGGAAATCTTGTTAAATGTGGAAGATCCTCTTAGAACTGCTTTCTTATTACTGCTATCTTTCCACATATGTGGAAAGAGTTTTCTCTTCTCTCAGATAGAGACATTAAAAACAAGTAAAAGGAGTTTGCAAACACATTGAACTTAGATTCAAGGTGTGCCTAAGTATGAGCACATTAATAGCCTTTCCCCATTCCTACTTGGTACATTGGCCAGAACATGTATGTTTCCTGGTTACTTTTGAGTGCTAGAAGACTCATTAGTAGGTATCAAAAATATCAAATACATCTCCTTCTTTTCCCACCTAAACTTCAGTCCCACTTACATACAAATGGAGGTCTGGTGTGGGCAGGAGCCTCAGGAAAATTTGGCCAGCTCAATCTTACATAGATGAGTCTGTGGGTCCCTTAACCATGTGTAGCATGTGACACCAGCAGAAATGACCTCCAGAACAGACAGCCAGACTGAAAAATCCATATACCTTCTAGACAGAAAGAATTTTTAGTAGTAAATGCAGCCATGTTATCTTGCTACCATTTGATGATGATATATATAGTATGTCCTCTGGGAAGAACAAGACCCACATAGGAAGTGAGGTCTGCCACATGGACATGTCAGACGGTTTTCATGCCCTTAGGGGATTTTCCTGAGGTTCTCACACATGGGGTGGATAGAGATACAGTGGGATGTGCTTTATTTATATCAGGAACTAAATTGTTCCATTGAATGGTCACTGTGTGTGATCATTATTTCATACAAATGAAAATACTAATGATAATTCAAATGTGGTAATGAAGACAAGTGGGTAGGAAAGGTTGGGAGGAGTGATCCAACTTAGAATTTGGTCATGAAGAACTGAGAATCTCTTAAGGGAGAAAGGGATACCAAGATAGGAGCAGAGCCTGGGCAAATGCAAATAAACAAGAAATAAAGGGTGCGAGTCCAGGGAATTCTGAAGAACAGTAAAAGAAGGGGCTCCCCATATAAAATGGGGCTGGGGCTGAGGTTCTCCCTCCCATAATATCTCACCCCAACTGTTCTGCATGTAGTAAGGACACCTTCCCTCTCTGACCTTCCCTTTTCTCTGCTCCCTCTAGTGTCTTCGGTGGCATCCAGCCATGGGTCAGTGCTCACCCTCCCGTGCATCTCGTCAAAAGGCTCATGATTTGGTCTCCGACTTTGGAAAGTTCTCTGAGAAGTTCCACCTAGAAACAAAAATCATCTCTCAGGAAACCATCACTTTGATTCAATCATCCCTGAAGGCGGGGGACTTTCAGAAGGCTATTACTGCGATCAGTGAGGCGTTGAGCGACATTGAGAATGCCCCACTGAGCATTGCTGTGACTGGGGAGACCGGGTCAGGGAAGTCCAGTTTCATCAATGCGCTGCGTGGGGTTGGGCATGAGGGAGAAAGTGCTGCCCCCACTGGGACGTTGGAGACCACCATGGAGAGAACTCCATACAGAAATGAGAAATTTGTCAGCGTGACAATATGGGACCTGCCTGGCTTGGGGTCAACTAGCTTTAAACCACAGAAATATCTAAAGAAAATGAAGTTTAATGAGTATGACTTCTTTATTATCATCTCTGCTACACGCTTCAAATTATATGATACAAAACTGGCCAAAGCAATTGGAAAAATGGGGAAGAATTTCTACTTTGTTCGAAGTAAAGTAGACAGTGATTTGGACAATGAACGAAGGAGTAAACCAACGACATTCAATAAGGAAAAAATCCTGAAAGACATTCGAGATGACTGCAAGAAACAGCTAGAGAATGCCAAGATGAGTCACCCTCGGGTCTTCTTGGTCTCCAACATTGATGTGTCTGACTATGATTTCCCAAACCTGGAGATGACACTTCTGAGGGAGCTCCCAGCCCAGAAGCGCCACATCTTCATGCTCTCCCTGCCCAGTGTCACTGAGGCTGCCATTGACCTGAAGAGGGACTCCCTGAGGCAGAAGGTGTGGCTGGAGGCACTGAAGGCTGGAGCAACAGCCACCTTCCCTTTGGTGGGTATGATCAATGATATAGATCTGGAGATGCTGGAGGAGACTTTAACCCTGTACCGGTCTTACTTTGGCCTGGATGACGCATCCCTGGAAACCATAGCCAACGATTTGCACGTGTCAGTGGAGAAACTCAAGGAAAATCTCGAGTCTCCACATTTGTTGTCTGTCAAGAAGGGTAATGAGTCCGTGAAGGACAGACTGCTGAAGTTTATTGAGACACTTTGCTCAGTCACTGGGGGCCCCATTGCCACAGGCATTTACTTTACAAAAACCTTCTATTTGCAAAATCACTTCCTTGATACTGTGGCTAAGGATGCCAAAACTCTCCTTAAAAAAGAGGAGCTTTTCACAGAAAAGGTGGGCTCTTCCAAGGTCTAACACCTTGTATATTGGGAAACAAAATCGGAATGATGAGGACCAGACCCCACCACATCCTCGGTGCTGGCCGGGCCTTGCCAGCCGGCCTCATAGTTAAGAGCTCCTCTAAGCAGGCCTGGTATTCCTGCCCCAAGTAAGGACCCCTGATGTCTCCACACTCTCAGCCCTGGAGCAACCTTCACCTTAGTGCCTTTCATGCAAAATGTAGGATCAGCTAAAAGACTCACTTGAATTCTGCCTGGGGAAAAACAAGGAAGGAGATCTGGAATTTAATGCTGAGAAACACAGGCATGTCAGTGGTCCAGCTACTCTGCATCCAAGGCTGGGTACCATAGTTATAATAGTGGCATTTGGTGTCTCAATGCTTGGCACCCAGAATAGGCTCAATACGTGTTTGATGTTCACACAAATCCAGTCAATAGTATTAATTCTTGAGGGTTCCTCCTGATATGTCCATCTGAGGGTTCCTCTGTTGTCCTTCCAGAACTTATCATGTTATTTCACAAGCTTCTGCAGTGTAACAAGGATCAGGATGTAGTATAAGCCCTGGTAGTGGTTTTTCTTATTTTTTAAGTATGAGTGTGTGGGTAAAATTGCAGTATTTCTAGAATCTCTTGCCTGTCCTTAGTGCACCTCCATATCAATAGGTGTTTCCAAGGAGTGGAGAGAAGTAGTCCTTCTCCATATCAATCGGTGATTACAAGGGGGAGCAGGGCATATCTGGACTGGAAAGGTTGGATAGGGTCCCTTTTTCTGCAGCCAAGTCATGAGAGACACAGGCAAGCAGGAGTGGACGACTACTTGTAAGCAATAACAAGTTTCTCCCACTTTATTTCTCCCTTTGACTGATTTCGGTTTCAAAGGTATTCTGACCTAGGCTGGGAAAATATTCTCCCCCCAGAGTTACAGAGTGCATGATTTAGGCTTGGCTGATGTGACCATTTCAAAGATGCTTATTTCAAATAAGCACAGTGCTAACCACATAACTGGATGGAGAACTTACCCAAGTTTATTGTGTTAGCCTAAAGTGTGGTGTGTAATTTTCAGCTTTTAAAAGTAATAAACCTTTTTTTTTTTCAATGCTTTCTGCTGGTTGTTTCTGAAGGAAATTTTGCAATCATACTAAGAACAATAAGGTCTGAGGCAAACACAACATGGTTAGACAGAGAAAATGTGAAGTCTCTCTCCTTTCTGATGGGAAGTGCTTCTCACTCATTCACTAAGAGCTTTGTGAACATGCTCACAGAATTCCACCCTGGCCCCAGTCCTGCCCAGTGTCTCGCTAGTGGCCTCCCACAGATCACTGGAGAATTGCCTAGCTGGTTCCTACTGCTTCCCTGCCCTCCCCTCATTCCCTGAGCTGCCAGAAGTCACAACACTTGTATTTCTCTTTCCTGGAAATTCTGATGCTTTGGAGAAATATATAACAACAGTTGCCCTGGCTTCATTTATGTTTTCTGTTAACATGGGCTCTCAGCTCTCAGACACGTGTTCCTGAGGGAGGGGCCGCAGTCAGTCTGCAGTCCTTCTGGTGCTCACTCACAGGGCCGGTTCCCCAGGCAGCACAAAGGCCCACCCATGCCTTGCTCACCTCTGTGACCACAGGAGCGCCAGTGTGTCTGAGTACCCCAGGGAGGCCATCTGTGTGGAGGGCTCCGATGCGAGGGCTTGAAGGAGCACCTCTCCACGCTGAGCATGTTCCAATGTTTTTGAAGATTTGGGTCTGATCTCTGACATAAGAAAGTTTTAGCTGGTGAGTGAGCACACTTTGACTCCTGCAGTTATGGTCTTGTCTCTTCGTGCTGGGAGGGCCGAGGGGCAGCCCTGGCTGGTAGAGAGCTGCGGTTTTCCTCAGGGACCAGGCCCTCTCAGGGGGCTCAGAGAGTGAAGGAGGGCAGAGAACTTTCCCACGGCCAGGGGAGCAGGCTCCCTGTGATGCCTGGGAGCCAACCTAGCAAGGCTCCCAGGCACATGCCTCTCCCCCTCCTTGACTCTTAGATCCTTCTTTTGAATATAGAAATAATTGTATAATGTCCTTATAGAGTTATTAAGAAGATGAAATGAAAAATCTATGCCCATGTACACTTCCGAATTTTAATTAACACATGACTCTGACATTCCCCCTAAATTTCCACTGCTCACATTAGTGGACACACTTCCACTGGATGGAAGACAGGTCTTGGAGACCCCAGGGAGAGCTCTGCCCCAGTTACCACAGCCTGATTCTCTCAGATAAAATAACTTTTAAAAGAAGTGTACATATAACCTCGGGTGAGGTGTAGTTGAAATTTGTTCAGGGCATAGAGTTTGGATGTCCTCATCCCGCACCATCCACGTCTTGCATTCTGACATCTTTTTTGTGCCTACTTATCCTGTGGGCATCTGTGATGCTCCTCTCCTCCTGTGTGGTGGTCACCGGCTGAACACACAGCTGGCCATCCTCCAGGGAAGGTGGCAGAGAGACCAGCCCACTGAGGCACTTGAGCTGCGGTGCTGGGCACACCCTTCAGGAACATGGTGAACGGGACCCCTGGATATGGAGGCAGGGGACACCAAAGTGTCTGGGGTGAGTCAGTCCACAGAGGGTAAACAGCTCCCTGCAGCAAGTGAATCTCTCCATTTGGGGCGACAGGAAGAGCCAAGGACCCTCTCTGAGAAAGCAACGGCTCAGCTTATGCTCCTCAGAACCTCGGCTCGTGCTTCCTGTACCTGGGGAGTCTTGAACAGTTGATGTTTGTGTGCATCTGCTATTTGCTGCCACTCAGACAGCTCCCTCTCCGTTTATCCATTTCGCAGGTATTTATTGATCACGTCCTTATGTACTTTTCTGGTCACAGCAGAAAAAAGAGGGGACGCAAGAGGCAAACTGCCTGCCCTGGTGGGTGAGGGAGGTGGGCAGACCAGAGGGGAGACAGACAAAGGAGCAAAAAAGAAAGGGAAAGCCATATTTTAGGGGAGGGGGAGTTTTGCATCAAGGTGCTGGTGGTGGGGAGGGCCAGGCAGAGGGGGCTGCAGGACTGGGTAGGGGGGTCAGGGAAGGCCCCTGAGGGGTGAGACCTGAAAGATGGCAGAGAGTGAGCCCAGGGGCTGCTTGGAGCCTGAAAAGCAGGGCAACAGAAGTGGGAACAGGTCTGGTCTGCTGGGGGCACAGCAGGGAGGTGATGGGAACAAAACAAAGCGAGAAAGGGGGAGGAGGACGTGCAGGAGTGCTGGCGGGGCACAGGGGCCTCCGAGGAGTGTGGCTGCTCTGCAGGGAGGTGGGAGCCCCTGGCAGGTGGTCCCAGAGCAGAGTCCTGTAGGTGGGTCGCTGGTTGCTGTTTGTGGTGAGACTGCCTGAGGGTGGGCCAGGGCAGAGGCGGCCGGGGAGGAGTCACTCTCCTCTACCAGTCCCACCAGGTTCCATACCTGGGTCCATGAAAGAGTCTGACAATGAGCAGATTAGCAGGAGAAAGGCACACAAACATCAATTTTTAAGGGACATGCATCAAGCATCACAGGAAAAATGTGAGCTCCCAAAGAGCTGTGAGATTTGGGAGCCCATCTGTCATTTTAATAGGAGAAGGGGCGGGGGATGCAGGCCTCTTGGTGGGGAGTAAATGGTTCTTCGGAAAGATGAATGCACCCTTGGAAAAGAAGATGGGAGACAGGATAGCTACTGAAGACCTTTGTGTGTTTCTGTGTGTGGACTTCTATTCTCCACTCCTGTGCTGTGTTACTTCTCCCTGGTTGATGAAATCCCAAGAAAGGAATTTATAACAATTGAGTGTCTTCTGGAGGATGTCTGTAGGCAAATGAGGTGAACTCAGAGACAACCTCTCCCTGCATTTGCTGTTTTACTAGGGTCTTCAGGTCAAAATGACCAATATGCCAAATCAGTGGTTGGGGTGTCATGTCCTGAGCTCCTTCCAGGGTCACCTCTGGGAAGCTTCATGCAAGCATCCCAGGTAGAGGTGATGGTGGTTTGGACCAGGGTGATCGTGGTGTTAATAGGAGAAATGAATGGGTTGTCCAAAGTCTTGGAAGGTCAAGCCTCCTCCCAGTTTTGAGAGGAAGAAGATTTTGTGGCCAGCCCCACATGCAAATGGGGAAGTGGCATTGCCATTAACTAGAAAGGAAAAGACTGTGGAAGGACAGGGTGCAGGTTGGGTTAATTTTTAGCCATCTTCAGGTACTCAGTATCGTCCTAGACAGACAAGGGGGGACGTGGCATGAACAGTGGGATGTTTGGGTCCACGGTCATGGGAGAGACCTGGGTAGAGACAGAAGTTTGGGGGTTGCCAGCTTAAACGTGGTTTTGGACAACTTGGGACAGGACACGGTAACCAAGGTAGTGGACACCCCAAACTTTAGGTCTCACTATAATAGGGATGGGGTTCACACACCAATTTCTGATTTTAAATCGGTGGCTTCCCAGCACCTGCCCATACCCAGACTTGTCAACCAGAGGGCATATTCCAGCCACAGCTGCCCTGAAGGCATAAGGACAGACACCCCCTCCCCACTCCTGGGGAGTGCATGCTGGCCACCCCAGCACCAGGACCCTGCCACAGTGGTGGCAGAAGTGGGGCTTCCCTTGGGCCCATCCTCACACAAGGTGGAGCTGCTACCCCACCACAGGTGTGGAGTTGGAGCCATAGCCATGGGGAAGGGCTTTCCTAGTGGGGCATGCTTGGGCTGGGGCTGTACCTCAGGTGTGGAACAGTCCCTGTCCACCTCTGGAGAATGTGGCAGTCTGTTCCCTCTCTGCCAAAATATCTATCCCATTGGTATCCACTCAGTGACCCATCTGATTGTGCCCCTTCAACTGTGCCCCCTCGAGCTATGCCCTGACAGCCCTGACACCAAGACACTGCTGGCTCATGCACCCAAGGCTGCCAGCCAGCTAGACAAAACCACCAGACACAGTCTACCCAGAGGAACTTCCCTACACACGGCAGGTCCTTCATGACTGGGAGAGGGAGACCTTTCTACTAATTTATAGAATCAAGCGCAGAGAGTCAAACAAAATGGGGAGAAGGAGGAATATGCTTGAAACAAAAAAGCATGATAAAACTTCAAAAAAAAGAACTAAATGAAGCGGAGTTAGGCAATTTCCTGGATAAAGATTTCAAATTAATGATTGTAAAGATGTTCACCAGACTTGAGAGAAGAGTGGAAGAACTCAGTGAGAACCTCTACAAAGAGAAAGAAAATTTTTAAAAAAACCAATCAGAGATGAAAAATACACTAGAGGGAATCAGCAGGTAAGAGGAGGCAGAAGAATGAATCAGCGATCTGAAAGACAAAGGAACGGAAAATACTTCAGCTGAACAGCAGAAAGGAAAAAGAATAAAAAGAAAGGAGGAGAGGTTAAGAGAGCTCTGGGACAGCATCAAATATCCAAACATTCATATTACAGGAGTCCCAGCAAGAGAAGAGAGAAAGGAACAGAACATTTATTGGAAGAAATAATAGCCAAGAACTTCCCTAACATAGGGAAGTAAAACAGACGTCCAGATCCAGGGAGCAGAGAGCCACCCAAACAAGATGGACCCAAGGAGGTCCACCCAGCACATCGTCATTAACACGTCAAAGATCAGAGACAAAGGGAGAGTCTTAAAAACAAGAGAAAAGCAACAAGTTTCTTGGGAGGGGAGCCCGTTAAGACGATCTCCTGATGTTTCAGCAGAAATCAATAGGAGGGAGTAGCATGATATATTTATAGTGCTGAAAGAGAAAAACCTCCAACCAAAGTACCCTACCCAGCTAGGTTATCATTCAGAATGGAATGGGAGAAAAAAAAGCTTTACAGATAAATGTAAGTTAAAAGAGTTCACCACCACTAAACCACCCTTACAAAAAGAAACTGTAATGTGGTCTTCTTTAAAAGGAAAATAAGAACCCCTAACTAGAAGCAAGAAAAAAGTAACAATGAAAAATTCACTGGTAAAAGTAAGCATATACCAGAGGTAATAGATCACTCACTTAAAAGCTAGTATGAAGATCAAAAAGACCAAAGTAGTGTGATCAATTACATCTAAAAATCAGTTAAGGAATCACTAAATAAAGACATGGAAAAGAAGGTGCAATATGCATAAAATGTGGAGAAAGAAGAGTAAAAACTATAGCATTGTTAGAATGTCAGCCTGAAGTGATTAGCAACATATTATAGATGCTGTATATGTACGATATATTATAAGAACCCCGTGACAACCACAAGTCAAAAATCTATAATCAATACACACAAAACAAAAAGAAGGGAATCCAAAAACAACATTAAAGAAAGTCATAATGTGTGAGGGGAGTGCAAGAGAAGAAAAGATTAGAGAGAACAGCAAAAACAAGCAGGAGACATTTAACAAAATGGCAATAACTACATGCCTATCAATAATTATTTTAAATGTAAGTAGAATAGATGCTTCAATTAAAACACATAGTGACTGAATGGATTTAACAAAAAAAGACCCATCTATTAGCTGCCTACAAGAGAGTCATTTTAGACCTAAAGGCACACCTGGACTAAAACTGATAGGACAGACAAAAACAGTCCATGCACACAGGAATGAAAAAAAAAAGCTGGAGGAGCAATATTTGTATAACACAAAATAGACTTTGAAACAAAGATTGTAACAAAATATACAGTAGGAAATTATATAATCATTAACAGTACAATCTAGCAAGATTACATAATAATTGTCAATATTCATTCATCCAATAGAGCTCCAAAGTATATATGCAAGGAGAGAGATTGACAGTAACAGAATAATAGTAGAGGACTGTAACACCCCACATGCAGCAATAGATCATCTAGACAGAAAATTAATATAGAAACAATGGATTTCAGTGACACATTAGGCCAAATACAATTAACAGGTATATACAGAACATTACACCCAAAAACAGCAGAATACACATTCTTCTCAAGTGAACATGGCACATTCTGCAGAATTGATCACATTGGGCCACAAAGCTAGCCTCAACTAATTCAGTCAGAGAAATCATATCAAGCATCTTTTCAGACCAGAATGGTATGAAACTAGAAATCAGTTACATGGAAAAAGTACAAACACATGGAGGATAAACAGTGTGCTATTAAACAACCAATGGGTCATCAAAGAAACCAAAGAAGAAATCAAGAATTGGAAAATAATGCAAATAGAAATACAACAGTTCAAAATGTTTGGAATACGAGAAAAGCAGTCCTAAGGGGAGAGTTTATAGCAATACAGGCCTACCTCAAGAAACAAGAAAGTTTTAAAATTAACAACCTAACCAAACACCTAAAGGAATGAGACACAAATAAATAGAAATCTATCACCACTACTGGATAGGAAGAATTAATATTATTAGAATGGCCATACTTCCCAAAGCAATCTACAGATTCAAAGAAATCCCTATCAAAATATCAGTGGAATTTTTCAATTAGCCAGAGCAAATGATCCTAAAATTTGTATGGAACCACAAAAGACCCCAAGTAGCAAAAGCCATCATAAGAAAGGATAAAACTGGAGGAGTCATGCTGCCTGATTTCAAACTGTACTATAAAGGTACAGTAATCAAACAGTATGGTATTGGCACAAGAACAGACCCATAGATCATGGAACAGAATAGAGAGCCCAGATTTAAACCTACACACACATGGGTAATTAATATATGATAAAAGGCAAGAATACAGAATGGGGAAAGCACAGTCTCTTCAATAGTGGTGTTGGGAAAACTGGACAGCTACGTGCAAGAGAATGAAACTGGGCCATTGTCTTATACCACACATAAAATAAACTCAAAATGGATTAAAGACCTAAACGGAAGACCTGAAACCATCATACTACTACTAGAAAACATAAGCAGTACACTCCTGAACATCACCATTAGAAGTTTTTTTCTGGATATGTCTTCCCAGGCAAGGGAAGCAAAAGCAAAAAGAAACAAGTAGGACTGCATAAAAGGGAAACGCTTCTGGGGAGCAAAGAGACCATCAGCAAAACAAAAGCCTACTGGGTGGGAGACTATGTCTGCAACTGATATATGGAGAATGTGGGAAAGGGGGATTCCTCACACTGCTGTGGAATTACAAATAGGTACAATCACTATGGGAAACATCATGGAGGTTGCTCAAAAAACTAAAAATAGAAATACCATATGACCCAGCAATTCCACTTCTGAGAATCTAAGCAAAGAAAATGAAACTATTGATTTGAAAAGATATAGACATCCTTATGTTTACTGCAGCATTTTCTTTTTTACAAATATCCAAGATGCGGAAGCAACTGAAGTGTCCATCAATAGATGAATGGATAAAAAAGGTGTGGTACATATACACATGGGAATATAATTCAGCCATTAAAAAGAAAGAAATCTTGCCATTTGCAGCAACATGGGTGGACCTATAGCATATTATGCTAAGTAAAATAAGTCAGTCAAAGAATAATATATCATTTCACTTAAATGTGGAATCTCAAAAACAAACCAAACCAAACAGAAATAGACTCATGAACACAGAGAACAGACAGTTGGCTGCTCTGGGAAGGATAGGGAGGATGAAATGGGAGTGACGGATGGAGAAATGAAAGCTTCAAATTATGAAATAGTTCAGTCATGCAGATGGAGGTACAGCATAGGTAATAAACCTCCTACTGCTGTGGTATCTTTGTATGGTGTCAGATGGTAACTCCAGCAGTCATGGTGAGTATTTAGCAATGTACGAAGTAGATGAATCACTAGTTATACATCTGAAAGCAATATTATATTATATATAAATATTCCAATAAAAATGAAATAAAAATATATATCACACAATCTTATAATGAGATGTCAAGACACACCCAATTACAGAAGAAAGGGATTTGTGTTGTATGTTTTTAAATGAATATTATATAAGCATATCTTATTTTTAATTATGTAGTTAGAAATTGAGACTAATATTTAATGAATTTTACTGATTTACACATTTTAAGTAGCACTAATTGCAATAAGCTCAGAAGGTTGCTCAATGGGCTTAACACAGAACAGATCACACAAAGACGATGTTTTTCTTGCCCTGTGGAAGGCTGGCAGCGAGTTTGCCCTCCTGTCCTGGACACTAGCTAGTTTCAGGGAGGGGATAGCGTCCTTTGATGGCATGGGGGAGTGCAGGTCAAGATACTTGTGATGGTAGATTTGATGTGTCTGCAGGTATGATAGACACTGGCATGTACATGTGGGGCAGAAGGAAGCCCTCCCCAGAGCATGTGTGGTCAGGTAGCAAGACCCAGGCATGGGCTGTGTGACTGTAACAGGGGGACAGAGAGAGACTGTTTGCCACAGTTCAGGCTGGGATGTCAAGCATCAGTAACAGTTTATGAGGCCCTCATGCAGCTGAGACATTGTGAACCTGGAGATGCCGCCCTTGATTCCTCCCCCGGTCAGGAAAGGGCAGCTGACAGGCTGAGGACCAGGGAAGGCAAGGACCACATCGGTGTTTTTGCCTTTGCCCACAGTGAGGGCTGCACATGGTCTTCCTGGGGACGATGGCCTCAGGGAGAGAGGCTGCGCTGCCCTCCCGTGCCTGACACCAAGGAGGAGGTAGGAGGCCCAGGTCTGGGCGGTGCCCATCTCCCAGACATCCCTCGGGGGGCACAGCATAAGTCCGTGGTCCCTCCTGCGTGAGGGACACTCACTGCCCAGGGCCACCAGCAGGATCTCTGCTCCCCCACCCAAGTGTGTCCTTTCCTCCCCTTGCAGTTCCCCTCAAACCACCAACCCCCCGGGGAATGCGGAGGGAGGGAGGAAGGCAGAGGGCAGGGGCGGCCTTCCTGTCCCTGCTGCAGGTGCCTCGGGTGGAGGAGGGACTGAGCCAGGCCAGGCGAGTCTCCTGTCCCATGTGTGTGAAGGCTGTTTACCAGCCCAAGAGGACCGCTGCTTATCTGAGTGCGGCCAGGAGAAGGGAGTTTCCTGAACCATTGTTTCCCTCACCCAACAGGAAGTGTCTGCTTTGTCTCTGTGCATTTCAGGGGCCACACCTATCTCCGTATAACTGCGCCTCCCTGCAGAGCCGCACCCTAAGTGGATCAGAGGGTTCATTTTGCAATCACCACCAGAACAGAGCCCACCGTCACGTTCACAGGACAAAGAAAGGACCACACACACTTCCACTTCCCATTTGCTTGTGTAGTTAACTGGCCTGCGGAGGGTTTCCTAGACAAACTGTCTCAAACCCGCTGGTGCCCACACCAACTTGGGGGCTCTGGACTGCCGTTTTATGCCACTCCTCCTTCCCTGCAATCTGTCCCTGCTTGGTTACCCAGAAGCCCGTCCGGTCTGACAACGGTTCACGCGGAGACCTGGTGTCAGCTCCTGGTTGAAGGTCCAGGCCTTCCCAGTGTTGGTGGGTGACGGGACCCCCGGGAACGTATCACAGGAGGAGTTGAGGTTTCTTGAGAGGATGGGAGATGAGAGGTGGGGGGAATTAGGCTCTTTCCTGGACCTTTTTAACTCTCCTGAGCTTGCTCCCAAACCATTTCAGGTCTCTAGGAGAGAGATTAGGCCCAAGAGAAGAATGGAAACCTAGGAAAAATTTCAAAGTGTGGCCCAAAGTGCAGTTGGAAACCTTTCTAGGCCTCTGGGGGACTCGTTCCAGCCTCACCACAGGTTCCCACCCAGTGAGGGGAGGAGACGCCTCTGCAGAAGCTGCCGACGTCCAAAGCGCCGGGGAGGGTTTGCCTGCAGAGACAGAAGCTGTGCTGGTGTCCAGGGTACCCTCACCCGCGTCCTGAGGAAGGCCCCTGTGCGCCCCAAGGGCCCAGGACCAGAGGTCTGACTGTACACTGTGGGTATGCATGCAGGGCATGAGGCCCTAGACCATGAGGGCTGTGGACGCTCCAGACTAGAGAGGTAGAAGGAGCCAAGGGCCTTGTCTCAGCTGCAGAGCTCTGTGCAAACGGGCAGTGGGGCTCCTGCCGAGCACCTACGTCCCTCTCCTCATCATTTCCAGGCCTTCCACAGTGTTTTCGCTCATGGGTGTGAAGATGGGTGTGAGGCTGCTGAGCGTGTGGTCAGTGGGGCTGGGTAGCAGGTGGGTGAAGTTCCAAATGTTCTCCATGACCTTCTGTCTCCTGCCCTCCTGGGCCTCTCCTGGGCTCTACTCCTGTTTATTATTTTCATCCCTCTCCCCAGTCTCTTCCAAACTCTCACCTGTGATGTTCATCCTTCATGATAAATTTAACACTTAAATTCCAACCTGAAGCTATAAAGTTTTGAAACGGTAAATAAATAAGGAATTCGTGCATGAGAACCGACATAATGTGTGCATGCTTAGTGTGTGTACATGTGCACCCAAATACATGGTATTCTCATGATCAAGCCGTTATTCTGTGTGCATAGATAGGTGCTATGCTCTGGGAATAGAAGCAATTAATTTCCCTTTCCTCTAAAGATAGAGATCTTGATGATATCTTCATAAATCATAGGCCTGATCCTAATACTGACTTAGCAGCAGAGGCCTGTCTTTGTGCAGCGTGAGGCATACATTCAGGGGCAGCAGATCCCTGCCCACGGCTGCTGGAGCCGCTCCAGACCAAAGTGACTCTCACAACAGGGTGCAGCGGGTGCCCGGGGAGCCCTAGAGTGGGTGGGGCTCTCTGTCACCCACCACCAAGGGCCTCATCACTGCAGGTGTACCTGAGACTCAGAGGCATTTCTTATTTTACTCCTGAGAGCTGGGGAGGCTGTCAGTGTGTGTTCATCTGCATCCACGTGTGGTTGTGAGGTTCATTCTGAGCTTGCACCTCGCAGTTCATTCTCCCGGGAGCACCAGGCTCTTTGGTTCCAGCCTCCTCCCTAAGGATTTCTCAGCATTGATTGTCCTCCTAGTCAGACAGAAGATATTTGCCTGGTGTCCCCAACCTATGGCAGGAGGGACAGATTCAGGTCTGAATGCAGACAAAAGAATGGCATCGATTGGAAAGAACAGAGATATTTTCCTTTTAAAATATTTTAATTATTTGCATATAATTATGATCACCTGCACACTGAACAACCATCCCAAGAAATAGAACATCTCCAAAAACTCGCACCTGCTTGTGTGTCCTATTGACTCCATGCTCGGTCACCAGCCCTTAGGTGACAATCTCATGAAGTATTTGTTTACCATGTTTACAATTCCTTTCCTTTATTTGATGCATCACTTACAGATGCATGCTTAACATTATATTGATTACGTTTTCTTGAAGCTTTATTTAAAGGGTTTTCCAATCGCTCTCAATTTTTAGATTCAAGCTGTGCTAAAATATTCAGTCCTTTCTTACAGCTCTGGTTCTTCCCTTTCAATGCCGCGCAGCTCGCTGTGTTAATCCCTCTCCGTCGGTGGCTATGCCGTCCTCCCCACACCAGGAAGAATGCTGCCAGGAGCACACTACCAGGGGTCTCCTGTACGTTTATGTAGAGTGACTCTGAGGAGTGGATTGCGGGCTTCTAAGGTGTTTGCACATACAATATACCAAGATTAAGCTGCATTGTTTTTCAGTGATGGTTCTCGTTTACATTCCCAGCAGCCCTGCTTTGCAGACACTACAGGTGTCTACAGTCTGACCAATACCCAGTATTGTCCAACTTCTTAATCTTTCCAATTGAAATTATGGACAATCTCATCTCATGGTGCACAGATGAGCACTTTCCTCATTATTAATGAAGCTGCTAAACCCCGTGTATGCTTTTAGGACATACATGTTTCTTTTTCTTAAAAAAGGCATGTTCATGTCATTTGCCCACTTCCATACTGGATTGCTTCACTTTTTCTTAGAGATTTCAAGGAGTTTAAAACAGAATTATGCTTGCAGAATGAAGGCGGATGGGGTGTTGACACCATATGCAGTCAAAAAGCCAATGTATAATTTTCATTTTCCAAAATGTAGCTACTAACTACCTACTGTTGACCAGAAGCCTTAGCCTTAATGTAAACAGCCAATTAACATATTTTGTATGTTGTATGTATTTTATGCTGTGTTCTTATGATAATGTAAGTTAGAGAAAAAAGTATAATTTAAGAAAATTATAAGGGAGAGGAAATATATTTACAGTAATGTACTGAATTTATACATAATGTAAGCTTATGTCATCTGTTTTCAGCATGAGTCTTCTGTCAATATCTACATTAATATTCTCTTACATGATACAAAACACTGTAGTTGTCAAACATATGACTGACACTAGACATCTGAAATGGAAAGATAATGTGAAGAATAAACTCATATTTATTTGCAGATATTCATTCATATATAATTAAAAGCAGAAACAAAATGATTGCTTTATGGTAACCTAGTATAATCAATATGATTGACTCCCTGTGGCGTAGTCTATACACTATTGACCAAATCATTACAAATTTTTCATTGTATACAGTATTACAGTCACATTCATTATACGGTATTAGAGTCATTGTTACATTTTTTAAAAATTGCTCACCTATGAGGCTGATACACAGCTTGTTCAATTAGGAGAGAGGTATACTCTAATTAAAAGATGAAGTAAATTAATTCTTTGATAGCAAAGTTATAAAACAAGAAAGCTAACACGTTATTATATTATCATAGTTTTTATTTTTTTAATTTTTTGTTGATATACTTTTTATTGAAGTATAGTTGATAAGCAATATTATATTGGTTTCAGGTATACAACATAAAGATTCAACAGTTATATACATTATTAAATCTTAACCCTAATTGGTGCAGTTACTATCTGTCAACATAGAAAGATGTTACAGAACTATTGACTATATTATCCATGCTGTTCTTTCATTCCTGTGACTAATTTATGTCATGACTGAGATTTTGTGCCTCTTTATCCCCTTCACCTATTTCACCCACCCACCCTGACACCTCCCCCTTGGTAACCACCAGTCACTTCTCAGTGTGTATGAGTCTCCTCCTGTTCATTTTGTTTTGTTTGGCTTTTATATTCCACAAGTGAAGTCATATGGTATTTTTTTCC
The DNA here is from genome assembly GCF_030020395.1 of Manis pentadactyla. Classification (NCBI taxonomy): domain Eukaryota; kingdom Metazoa; phylum Chordata; class Mammalia; order Pholidota; family Manidae; genus Manis; species Manis pentadactyla. The sequence goes on from NC_080031.1 coordinate 57,629,437, forward strand.
CACATGGCTTATTTCACTGAGCATAATACCCTCTATGTATATCCATGTTGTTGCAAATGGCAGCATTTATTATGGCTGAATAAATATTCCACTGTGTGTAACACCTCTTCTTTATCCATTCATCAATCAATGGACATCTTGGTTACTTCCATATCTTGGCTATTATAAATAATGCAGCAATAAACATAGGGGTGCATATATCTTCTCAAATCAGGAATTTTTATTTTCTTTGGGTATTTCCTAGAAGTGGAATTTGCCAGGGTTATAAGGCATTTCTACTTTTAGATTTTTGAGGAACCTCCTTACTGCTTTCCACAGGAATGCACCAATTTACATCGCCATCAACAGTGTAGAAGGGTTCCCATTTCTCCATATCCTCACCAACACTTGTCATTTATTGTCTTTTGGATAGTGGCCATTCTGACTGGTGTGAGGGGATGTCTCCTTGTGGGTTTGATTTTCATTTCCCTGGTGATTAGTGATGTGGAGCATCTCTTCATGGGCCTGTTTGCCATGTGTATGTTTTCTTTGGAAAAATGTCTGTTCAGGTCTTCTGCCAATTTTTTACTTGAGTTATTTGGGTTTCTTGGTGTTTCTCCTTTACCCAAACTATACCAGGCACTTCTCTCATCCAACAGCTGCACCCATGGCTGAGTCCCGTGAGGGCTCTGCGCTCTGTGCTGTGAGTTGGTTGATCTATTCATGTGCCTGCGCCATCTAAATACTATATAGCATGAACTAAATCTTATCTGTACAGCAAACCCTCCCATTTTCTTTTTGAAAGAAACTTTGTTATTTCCCCCATAAACTTCCTTCTTCCGTCTGCATGTGCCTCCTTGCTGTCTTGCCCTGTTTCCCCAAAGCCCCTCTTAGTAGTGTGACTCACTTTTCAGATATGCCCCTGTGACCTCTAGGGAGGGGTCTTCCATGCCCAAGTGTTGGTACTGTGGGGGTGCCCTGCTGCACTCCTGCAGAGGAAAGACAGGAAGACAAAGAAAGTTGTCTTTCCTCCCTTTCCGACAGGAAACGCTTCTCATTCAGAGGAGGCTTTGGAAACTTGATTACATTCTCCCTCCCTGTTCCCAGTGCTCCCCTGGGTGCATGGCTAGGTGCCTCCCAGGGCCCCTGGAGACTTGCCTTCTCCGGCCCTCAGTGCCTGTCAGCCCTCACTGCACTCTGCGAGCACCAGAAGTCACGACCCTTTTCCTAGAAATGCTTGTGCTGTGGAGAAAAATATAAACATGATTGTACCGCTTTCATTTTCGTTTCCTATAAATGTGGTCCCTCAGCTCTGGGCCTGTCTTCCTGAGGGTGGAGCTCAGTCAGAGGCTGTGCTCCTTCCTGCTGCTCACACCCTGGGCCGCACAGCCAAGGAGAACAGGGGCCGGTCCGCCCCTTGCTTACTGCAGCCACAGCGGGAGTACGCAGCGTCTGCGTTTCCCAGGAGAGGAGTGTTCCTGTGCCAGGTCTTCAGAGAGCACTTCACGAGATTCAGCATTTTCTGGTCTTTCACTGGAAACATTTGGATCTGACCTGTGACACCAGAGATTTCTTTTCTCTCCTGAGCTGGTGAGTGAGCACACTTTAACACCTGCAGTGATGGGAGGCTGGCTTTGTGCTGGGACGGCTGAGGGGCAGGGACGGCTGGTGGACAACTGTGGTTCGCTAGGGTGGCCAGGCCTCCCTCTCAGGGGGCTCAGAGAGTGAAGGATGGCAGAGAACTGGCCTGCGGCCAGGGGAGCAGGCCCCTAGTGATGCCTGGGAGGCCACCTAGCAAGGCTCCAAGGCACATATCTCAACCACCGAGATTCTTCACCCAGATCCTTCATCTGAAGGTGGAAATTGTTGTGTCATGTCCTTGCAAATCTATTAAGAGGAAATGAGAAGTATGTGTCCATAAACACATCTCACATTTTAATAATATGAATCTCCCACATTCCCACCAATTTCCACCTCTGCTCACATCAGTGGGTACACTCTCACTGGGTAAAAGACAAGGTCTGGAGATGCTGCAAGGAGCTCTGCCCCAGTTTTCCCACACTAATAATGCTGGGAAAAAAAACAAGTTTTAACAAAAGGCACACACAATCTATGGTGAGGTAGAATCTGAATAGCACAGGAATTAATGTGGTTGAAATTTGTTTAGGACATGGAATTTAGATGTCTGCATCCCTCATCACCCCTGCCCTGCATTCGGAAATCTTTCCTGTGGCCAGTTGTCCCTTGGGCTTCAATGATGTGCTTCTCCTCCTGTGTGGTGGTCACTCGCTGAACACACAGCTGGCCATCCTCCAGGGAAGGTGGCAGAGAGACCAGCCCACTGAGGCACTTGAGCTGCGGTGCTGGGCACACCCTTCAGGAACATGGTGAACGGGACCCCTGGATATGGAGGCAGGGGACACCAAAGTGTCTGGGGTGAGTCAGTCCACAGAGGGTAAACAGCTCCCTGCAGCAAGTGAATCTCTCCATTTGGGGCGACAGGAAGAGCCAAGGACCCTCTCTGAGAAAGCAACGGCTCAGCTTATGCTCCTCAGAACCTCGGCTCGTGCTTCCTGTACCTGGGGAGTCTTGAACAGTTGATGTTTGTGTGCATCTGCTATTTGCTGCCACTCAGACAGCTCCCTCTCCGTTTATCCATTTCGCAGGTATTTATTGATCACGTCCTTATGTACTTTTCTGGTCACAGCAGAAAAAAGAGGGGACGCAAGAGGCAAACTGCCTGCCCTGGTGGGTGAGGGAGGTGGGCAGACCAGAGGGGAGACAGACAAAGGAGCAAAAAAGAAAGGGAAAGCCATATTTTAGGGGAGGGGGAGTTTTGCATCAAGGTGCTGGTGGTGGGGAGGGCCAGGCAGAGGGGGCTGCAGGACTGGGTAGGGGGGTCAGGGAAGGCCCCTGAGGGGTGAGACCTGAAAGATGGCAGAGAGTGAGCCCAGGGGCTGCTTGGAGCCTGAAAAGCAGGGCAACAGAAGTGGGAACAGGTCTGGTCTGCTGGGGGCACAGCAGGGAGGTGATGGGAACAAAACAAAGCGAGAAAGGGGGAGGAGGACGTGCAGGAGTGCTGGCGGGGCACAGGGGCCTCCGAGGAGTGTGGCTGCTCTGCAGGGAGGTGGGAGCCCCTGGCAGGTGGTCCCAGAGCAGAGTCCTGTAGGTGGGTCGCTGGTTGCTGTTTGTGGTGAGACTGCCTGAGGGTGGGCCAGGGCAGAGGCGGCCGGGGAGGAGTCACTCTCCTCTACCAGTCCCACCAGGTTCCATACCTGGGTCCATGAAAGAGTCTGACAATGAGCAGATTAGCAGGAGAAAGGCACACAAACATCAATTTTTAAGGGACATGCATCAAGCATCACAGGAAAAATGTGAGCTCCCAAAGAGCTGTGAGATTTGGGAGCCCATCTGTCATTTTAATAGGAGAAGGGGCGGGGGATGCAGGCCTCTTGGAGGGAAGTAAATGTTTCTTCGGAAAGATGAATGCACCCTTGGAAAAGAAGATGGGAGACAGGATAGCTACTGAAGACCTTTGTGTGTGTGTGTGTGCGGACTTCTATTCTCTGCTCCTGTGATGATTCACTTTTCCATGCTGATGAAATCCTAGGGAGGGGATTTATGACAATTGAGTGACTTTTGAAGGATCTGCCTTTTTGCAAATACAGGGAGTTCAGAGAACTTCTCCACCTGCACTAGACTCTAGGAAGCTATCTGCAAGTCTCCCAGGAAGAGATGATGGTGGTTTGGATCAGGGCCCTAGTAATGGGAGTGGGAGAGGAGAACGGATTCTCTCCATAGACTTGGAAGGTCAAGCCAGAAGACTACGGATATGCAGCATGAAATGATGAAGAGTGTGTGGATGACCCCACATGCAAATGGAGGGTGACACTGCCATTAACTAGAAGGGAGGAGACTATGGGGGGAGGGGGAAGGGGCTCTGGATAGGTTTGGCCATGATCAGTTCCTCAAGACCAACCTAGAAATACAAAGGGAGATGTGGCATAAATGTTAGGGTGTGTGGGTCTGGATTCAGGGGAAAGTCCCAGGTGGAGATAGAAATGTGGGAGTTAGCAGATGAAGTGGGACAAGCTAATAACCAGGGAAGTGGATGTATGTGGGGGAGATTGGGTTTTGGGGGTAGAATGTGGTACCAGCTCCTCACCTCAACAAAGACTGAGGGCTTCAGTGGGAGCTTTGGGAGAGCAGCTTGGGGACAGAGAACTCTGTCATGACACTGAGAAATCAGAAGGTGAATGTCAGGTTAACAAGATGTGACAAGTAAACTGAAGAAGGAGCTGTAAAGAGTTTGCTCGGGGTGAAGGTGTGTGAAATGTGTGTACATATATCTGATCAGGACCATGTGCAGGAAAGGCCCCTTTGGGTCATCTCAATACCCTTCATGGAGGGCTGCCTGGAGGAGGACCAGTCTGCAGTGTGGAGCTCAGGGGACAGTGTGCAGTGTGCATGCAAATGTCTGAATGGTCTGTGGGTATGTGGTTCTGCAGGTCTTGGTTCTTCTGTAGGTCTCAGGAGCTGAGTAGGTGGAACAAAGGATGAGCCGCTCACCACTCTGAAATTCCCACGGGGAGAAGGTGTTTGTAAAGGGCTGCAGGGAAGGCTGAGCTCTCCCCAACCCCAGAATAGATAGTTTCTCTCCTAAGAAAATGACAGGAGTGCCCATTTTTTAATTATCTTGTATTTTTTGGCACTAGAGCCCACCTTAAAATGTCCTTCCCCCTATTCCATTCCTCCCCCCATGACAGAATACCACAGTATTTTTAATTTAATGTACATCCCACAGTTCATCTTCATTGTGCTTAGTAGTGTTTATGTGTATCCAGGAAAACTATGTGATAATGCATTCATGCTTATCTCTTAAAACGTCCACAAAATGTACTGTGCTTAAAGTCTGTTATAGTAAAAACTACATTTAGTGTTTGTTCCTATTTTCTGGAAGGAGCTCCTAAAGCCCTTGGGGTTTTCTGAGTGACAGATGGGATAAGGAAAAATTCAGAGATATTTCCTAAAATTAAGTGGTATAAGGGCTGTAGAATGGGGGAAAGAGACAAAAGAAGGTAGTCAGTCAATAGCCATGGGCCATAGCTGACCCAAAACTCCATATTCCTGGATGAAGTCATTTCAACAATTATCCAGAAGGTCTCCAAAACCACTCCATCTCTCCCGCACATGAACAGTGACTGACCATCCTCAACAACCAGTCCACAAGCCTTTTCTGTAAACTGACCGCCTATCCCTAGATTTTCCCCACTACCTGTTAGCCCACCTTCCTTATCTGATATGAATTTAAAGAACTTTCTTTCCTAGAGACCCTTATAAGTGTGCCCTGTTTCTGGCAGACTAGATGTCACTGTTAACGGACCTCGCTGCTGGTGAAGCAGTAACTTCCTGTCTCGGGACTCAGCCCTTTTTCTGGCTAGTAACTAAAGGTTCCATAAACCCTTTTACTTCAGAGATCTCTCGGCTTCTAGAGTTTTTGATTGTCAGGCATGTCTTTTGTATGCCAAGGAGATTGCTGGAGTGCGGAGCCTGCAGGGCTGCACAGCAGGGGCTGGTGGCCACAAAGACCAAGCCAAGGTTAGGAAGCTGGAACTTGTAGCCTCCTCTTTCCCTTCCTTCCCCCAACTTCCAGGGAGGAGAGGAGAGAGGAGACTGAATTCAGCCACTGCTAAGAAGAGAAATCAAATTGCAGGACCATAACCAGGTCACTTAAAGTTAGGGACCCACAAACCAAGGTTTACTACCTAGCCTAATTCCATGTTCAACACCCAAACTAGAATTTCCTGGAGGTAGTCGCCTGGAGACATTCCCCCTTAGAAGAGCAATCTTGTCTAAACAATGCATTCCTTGCTATAATGGTTTCCTTTCTGTGGGTGAAATGGAACTTTCTGACCAGGATTCCTGCCTGGCCTTAAATTTGCACATTTATGGAATGTTTACTGGCAGCAGAGCTGCTGGTCACTCATGGGATTGCTGGTCCAGGGTGGGGGTGGAGAGGACATGCCTGGTCCGCCTCCTCCCCTCAGTTCCTGGTATGTAATCAGTCAGGGGTCCGCCAGTCACTGGGGACCTGCCCACAGAGCTCCACCCTGACCACAGTAACATGGTGAGCATGCACTGGGAAGAGAGAGAGCAGAGCGCTGGGGTTTGGAGCGAGGAGAGACTGAGCCAGGAGAATAAACCCTTTCATTCCTAGCCTCTCACCCTTGTTTACCTTCGGTCTTGTCAGATTCGTAGAGAATTTCCCTGGGCAGGGAACCCACTCATCCCAGAGCTACATTTCTTTTTCTGAGTTTTGGTTTGTTTTGTTTTTGTTTATTTAGTAGTTTTTGTTGTTGTTGATTTGTCTGTTTCTGCTCTCTTTGTCGTTAAAAAACCTTTTTGTATCATGTTGGAGCAACTCTGCTCGCTAGAGGGGATGCTGCCTGATTCATGAGTCATTTAATAAAGCCGATTTGATCTTCAGATTTGCTTGGTTGAACTTTGTTTCTTAATATCACCAAAGGCCAATGATTTACTCAGTCATGCCTGTGTAATAAAATTTCCATGAAAACACCAAACATGGGCATCTCTCTTTGTTGACATGCATAGGTTTATTTTAATCCTTCTGACATAGTAGTCAAATGTGTATCCTGTTACTTATTAATTATAAAAATACAAGGTATTACCTAGAATACATGCAAAGCTTCTGTAAAAAAAAGGGACCCAGACACAGAGACAGAGCACAGGGCAGCCTCTCTCCCCCCGGGACAGTGCAGAGGTGAGCTGACCACACAGCTGGGAGCTGGGCACCTCTCTGGTCAGCCAGAGCCCAGGCCCCGCCCATCTTCGATCTACACCCTCTCCACCCTTGTCCGCATCTGTGTGTTTGTCTCTAGTGGAGCAACCTAGTGTCTGGCCCTGCTCTGCTGATCACATCAAGCTGGTCAACATTTCTCCAGGTACCTCACCCGCTCGCCTCTGCCCTGGAAAGCCAGTAGTATGAAATCAGGTGTTTCCTTTACTGGAGCTCCAGTGCTGGAACAGGGCCTGGCACACAACAGGCACTCAGAGGAAGAATTTGTCTACAGAAGAATTTTTTCTAGAAGAAAGAAATAAAGGGAGGAATCATTTGGCATTTCAGATGTTTTCAACCCCCAGGTGATTGCTTTGAGCTTATTGAGACCCCCTTCATAAGCAGGTGATAGTACTGAAAATATTAACCCAATATTACTGAAACTATATTTTGACAAGTTACTGAGCCTTGGTATAAGAGGGGATGTTTTACTCCATAAATGAGAGACATCCTTAGACACAGTTACTCTCTGTTTAAGCAGTTAAATCGAGGGAGTTTTTTAAGTAGGGTAATTCCCAGTGTGTGCGGTGCATTTAGGAGCCATGGTCCCCTGGGGTCCAAACCTAGGAAAATCAGATAAGTCAAAGAAATACCAGTTAAGGAGACACCTTTTTAAGCCAGCGGCTTGCTCGGTGATCTTAAGGAATTGACTTTCACTTCCCCAGAAGTGTTAATCCAGGTACAGCAAGTATTTTTTGCCGCAGCAGATACCACCTTGTTCAGTGAAATGATAATCCAGAGCTATTCTGTTATTAAGAACAACTTTGGCCTGAGAGTCTAATGATCTTTGTTGGTCAGTTATTGTCTTAGCAAGGGATTCTGAAATATCTTCAAGAGTTAAGAAGAGGTTTGTGATCAGGGTTTGCATCCAGGATTTGCATCCCTGGAATAAATCCCACTTGGTCATGATGCATGGTCTTTTTTGTGTATTTTTTAATTCAGTTTACTAATATTTTATTGAGGATTTTTGCATCTATGTTCAGCAGGGATATTGGTCTATAATTTTCTTTCTTTGTAGTGTTTTTGTTTTTGGTAGTAGATGGATGATAGCCTCATAGAATGTGTTTGGAAATATTCCCTCCTCTTCTACTTTTTGGAATACTTTAAGAAGTATGGGGTATTAGCTCTTCTTTAAATGTTTGTTAAAATTCGGCTGTGAAGCCCTCATCCTGGAATTTTAATTGTTGGGAGTTTTTCATTACCAGTTCAATGTCATTGCTGGCAAATTGTTATGTTCAGATTTTCTATTTTTTCCTGGATCAGTCTTGGAAGGTAATAATTTTCTAGAAATTTGTCCATTTCTTCTAGGTTGTCCAAGTTATTGGCATATCATTTTTCATAGAATTCTCTAATAATTATTTGTATTTCTGTGGTATCCATTATGACCATTCATTTTTTGGTTCTGATTTTGTTTATTTTTTCCTGGTAGGTATGGCTTTTTTATTGACAAATAAATTTGTTTATTTTCTCAAGGAATCAGCCCCTGGTTTCATTGAATTTTTTTCTATTGTTTTTTCTTCTCTATTTTATTTATTTCTGCCCTGATCTTTATTATGTTCCACTTTCTATTAACTTCAGGTTTCATTGGTTCCTTTTTTCTAGTTCATTTAATTGTGTGTTTAGATTATTTGGGACTGTTCTTGTTTCTTGAGGTATTGCTGTGTACTTCCTTCTTAGAACTCTTTTGCAGAATTCCACAGAGTTGTGACTGTTGTGTTTTTGTTTTCAGTTGTCTCCACATACCATCTGATTTCCTCTCATGTGTTTGTGGGCTTTTTTGTTTTCTTTCTGTAATTTATTTCTAGTTTCATATCACTGTGGTCTGAGAAGTTGCTTGATACAATTTCAATCTTTTTTAATTGGTTGAGGTTCTTTTTGTGACCTAGTATGTGATCTGTTTTGGAGAATGTTCCAAGTACATTTGAAAAAAATGTGTGTCCTGTTGCTTTGGGATGGAATGTTCTATAGGTATCTGCTAATTCCATCTTATCTTATGTGTTATTCACTGCTTCTGTTTCCTTATTTTCTGCCTGGTTGATTTGTCTACTGCTATGAGTGATGTATTAAAGTCTCCTCGAATGAGTTACAATCCATTTTCCCTTTAATTCTGTAAGTATTTGCTTTACATATTTAGGTGCTCCTATGGTGGGGGAATAGATATTTATAATGGTTCTATCCTCTTGTTGGACTGACCTCTTTATCATTGTAGAATGTCCTTCTTTGTTTCTTGTTAATTTCTGTGTTTTGAAGTCTATAATTTCTGATATAAAAACTGTTACTGATTTTTTTCTCCCTATTATTTGCATGAAATGTCCTTCTCCATCTCTTCACTTTCAGTCTGTGTATGACTTTGGGTTTGAAACGAGTCTTTTGTATGCAGCCCAGAGATGGGTCTTGTTTCTATATCCATTCTGCCACTCTATGTTTTGATTGGTGCATTCAGTCCATTTACATTTACGGTGATTACTGATTGGTACGTACTTCTTGCCCTTTCGTTGATTGTTTTCTTGTTGTTTGTGTGGTTCCTCTCTGTTCCTTTCTTCCTCTCTTATACTCTCCTCTTGTTGTTTGATGGTTTTCTTTAGTATTGTGATTGGTCTTCTCTTTTTTAATTTCTTGTGTGTCTATTATAGGCTTTAGGCTTGTGGTTTCCATGAAGTTCAAGGATAGCTTCCTAACTATATAGCAGTCTATATTAAAGTTTTCATTCCCTCCATTGCATGTTTCATTTCAGTTACTGTATTACTCATTTCTCAGGGGTTCTTTTTCAGCTCTTCATCTCTTTGTTAAAGCCTTCCTGAGATTTTCAATACTTTTCTACAAATCAGTAAGCATATTTATGACTTTTATTTAAAATATTCATCAAGAAAATTGGTGATTGATTTTGTATATGGTTGATTTTACTCCTTTTGTTTTTGTTTTTAACTTTATGTTTTATTAGTAAGTGATTGGTTCTTTACTGTGTAGCTGGTTTAGTAGTGATTAATTCTTTTAACTTTCTTTTATCTGGGAAACTTTTCATTTCTCCTTCATTCTGAATGATAACTTTGCTGGGTAGAGGATACTTGCCTGTAGGTTCTTCCCTCTCAATACATTAAATACTTCACATCACTCCCTTCTAGCCTGTAAAGTTTCTGCAGAGAAATCTGCTGATGTATGACTGTCACTTTGAAATCTTTATCAAGAAGATTGAATTTCATTTAGCCCTTTTTCTGATGTCTTGTGTTGTAATCTTGTTTTGAACATATTCATCTGCCTCTTCATTTTGTCAGGGTTTCTGTGTTTCTTCCTTTGTATTAGATGGATCGTCTATGTTTCCTGGTTTAGAGAGTCATGGCTTTATGAAAGGCATCCTGTGGTGCTCAGAATCTCAATACTCTACTCTCCTGTGCCTGGTGGAGCCCCAGTTGCTGTTGGTGGGCAGTGAGCAGGGCCGCCTTTCTGTCTTCTATCTCTTTTCCCTGAGGCTGGCAGTTTGCCTCAGTCAGCCCTTCTGTGATTAAAGCAGTAGCTTCTGCTGGGATTGTTGCAGGCAGGGCCATCCTCTGCCTGCCCTGCATTTGGTGGTGCAGCTGGGTTAAGGGGTGGATGGGGCAGTCACACAGCTCCGAAACAGTCCTGCAGTGAGGCAACTCATGTGGTGGCAGGGTGTGCGGCTGCATTGTCTTGGTGAGTTGCACAATGGATGTGAGCCATGCAGGTCTGCCCTGGTGGCAGCAAAACTCAGCACCAGTCTTGGCCACCCACAAGGAGGAAGGAGCCCTTGGAGCTGACTCCTGCAAGTACCTCTCTAATTGGGCTGAGACGGGGCTGAGAAAGCCGCCCTCTGCCTGCCAGGTAGCTAAATCTGACACCGCTGGGCTAAGTAAGCTGGCAGACCAGAGGTATGCTGAAAGCATCTCATGGCTGAGCCCCCAGTGAGGAGCTGAAGTGCCTGGGGCTCCTGAGAGTGCTCAACCTATTGGGCCAAGGGAGGGATGGGGAAGTATCATCCACCTGCCCTTTCTCCTGTGGAGAGAGCTCCATCCAACCCTCACCCCTTGGGCACCCCTCCAGTTGCTGGCACATATTTCAAATGCTTCCTCTGGGTCTCAGCAGGACCAGCAGAGCGTGTTTGTCCTCCACAAGCAACTGGAGTGGCTCAGCTTCTTAGAGGGTTCCAACTGTCCCTGGTGTCCAGCCCCACTAATCATCAAAACCCAGTGCTATGTGGCCTTGTGTTCCCAGAGTAGAGCTCCAGGGCCAGGTGTGCAGAAGCCTGAGCCCCTCCCCTCTCTCTGCTTGGTTCCTCTTCCTCCTGACTGTGGGTGGGGATGGGCAAGGGCTGGGTTCCCACTACTTTGGTGCTCTGCCCCTTTACCCTTCTCTGGGTGGTCCTCTCTACTCCCCCAGGTGTAGGTGGTCTGCTCTGCAGTCTGCAGGTCGTTTTCAGGGTCAGCTGTATTTGCTGTAGTTGCTTGCTTGGTGTATGTGTGTGAGGAGGTTTTTCCCTTGCCTTCCTGCTCCACCACCTTTTCCCCTCCTCCACTAACACATATTCTTAAGTAAATGCATTTTAATCTTAGCCAGTTTGACCATTATTAAAATTCTTTTCAAAGATTCCTCTTCCATAACCTTGTACAACTTTCTCTTTTGTATGTGACTTTAATTTGATCAACAGAAAATGGCCAGTTTATAAACACTTTTTCATAGAGGTATCAGTAGTACACATTTCTTTAAAGATATTTTTCTTGAAGTAGCCGAATAAATTTTTGTAACATTTAACTAGGAATGAGTAGAGAGTAAATTATTACTGATAAGTACTTGAAATTGTGGAAACTAAAATTTAACTTCAGGGTTTGTTATAGTTATGGTAACATGATTTCTTATCTAAACTGAACAGATTTATCCAAGCATAGCCTCTAAATATAAAGACAGGAAAATGTTTGTTGGAATTGGCAAACCACCTCCTAGTTCAGTAACTCTAAGACAATGTACTTCTGTCTTGCCTTTAATCACACATACATACCACAAGGGTTTGATATATATGACTCCCAGGTCTTTTGAAGTATTCAGTAACTCTTGAAGTTGTATCATATCTAAATGAAAAACAAAGACATAAATGTGCCTACATACCTCTTGAGTATGAAGTAAGGATATAATTAACACCTTAATTAGTTTAGTGTTAATAAGTTTAGTATTAACTTATTAACACCCTGAAGCCTAATTTTTCACATCCTGATGGTCAACATGCATACATAAAATACACATACATGAGGAAGACAGTGCTATGTTTTAATTTTGAATATCTGGAGTCATCTCCCTTGTTTCTTGTATAGTTTTGTAACATATTATTTCCTACTGGATGTGACTTATAATTCTTATATTTTCAATGTTTTAGCTTGAGTGGAAAAGTGTGTCACTTTGTTCTATAGGTAACCCAAACCTCTCCTCCCACCCATAAATACAGTCTGCAGATTTGCTATGAAAAATTATTATATTTTTATTAAGGGTTGTTCTCTCCACTATCTTTTCCTGTAATATATATATATATATATATATATATTCCAGTTGAAACTGCATAGGAAATAATGACAACAAAAGAACTAAAAACAAAACAAAGCACCCCACCAAACCTGAAATCCAACTATCTAGAAAACTAATGAGGACATTTTCATGAATATCCTTAACAAACAGATACTTTACTGACATTTGTCACATAACTACACCTTTTGGGTCTTCTTCCATCAAAAGGACATAAAGACTTTTATCATCTTTTTTGAGTGTATGTTATTCTGTGTTGGTTCCGCAATTACAGTTTTTGAGTTTGCTTAAATGTTTTGAGTTTGTATGTTGATGATTTAGAAGAGATAAAACAAATTCAGGGATACAGAGTCAGGATATTGCAAGTGTAGAAGAGCGTGATTCTGGATCCAGTCATTGTGGGGTCAAATACAAGTACTGACACTTTGTTGTCCATGACCTTCAGCAAATTACAAAACTCAGAGTTTCTGCTTTTTCACCTACAAGATGAGGTTGTTAATGATATGTTTATATTGTAGTGTTACTGTGAAGATTAACTTTAGGCACTTGGAATACATGGAAATGAATGCATACCACCTCCTAGTTCAGTAACTCTAAGACAATGTACTTCTGTCTTGCCTTTAATCACACATACATGTGATAAATGAAAACTATTTTTGTTCTTAATATGGATGTTGAAGATGCTAAGTTTTAAGTAAATATGTATTTCAAAAGTTTGTGCGTGATATTGGTTTTTTTAACATATAGCTGATGTACGGTATTATAGTAGTTTCAGGTGTACAGCTTCGGGATTCCACAATTATATGCATTACAAAATCTCACAGCAGTTAGTGTAGGTACTACCTGTCACCATACAAAGTTATTATAATATTATTGACTATATTCCATATGCCATTTACTTTTAATACCTGAAACATTTACTTTATAATTGGTAGTTTATCCCTCTTTAGCCCCTTCACCTATTTCACTCATCTTTCTGTCCCCTTTCTATGTCAACCATTGGCTTGTTCTCTGACTTTATGAGTATGTTTCTGTCTTGTTTGTTCATTTATTTTATTTTTTAGATTTCACACATAAGTGAAAGCATGTGGTATTCATCTTTCTCTGACTAATTTTATTTAGCATAATACCCTCAAGGTCCATTCATATTTTAACAAATGGCAATAGTTCATTCCACTTTATGGCTGAGTAATATTTCTTTGTATATATGCACACATATTCTTTATCTCTCAAAGAATACTTACGTTGCTTCTATATATTGGCTATTATAAATAATTATAAATAATGCTGCAATAAATATAGGTGTGAATTTTTTGAGTTAGTGATTTTGTTTTCTTTGGTTATGTTTTCAGAAGTAAAATTCCTGGATCATACGTTATTTCTACTTTGAAATTTTTTAGGAAACTCCATACTGTTTTCCATGGTGGCTGGACCAATTTATATTCCTACCAACAGTGCATGAGGTTTCCCTTTCCTCCAAATTCTCATGAACACTTATTTCTTCTCTGTTTGATGCTAGCTAGTCTAACTGGTATGAAGTAATAGCTCATTGTTTTGATTTGCATTTCCCTGAAGATTAGTGATGCGGAACATCTTTTCTTGTGCCTGTTGGCCATCTGTATGTCATTGGAAAAATGTCTGTTCAGGTCCTCTGCCCATTTATAATTGGGTTATTTGTTTGTTTTTGGTGTTGAAGTATATGAGTTCTTTAATATTTTGGATATTAGCGTATTATTACATATACCACTTATAAATACATTCTCCCTTTTAGTACGTTCCTTTTCTGTGTTTTGATAATGTCCTTTGCTTGAGGAAAATTTTAGTTTGAGGCCTTCCTACTTGTTTATTTTTACTTTTGCTTCTCTTGCTTGGGGAGACATATTCAGGAAAATAATTGTTAATGGCAATGTTCAAGAGCATACTCTCTGTTTTCTTTCAAGAATCTTATTGTTTCAGGTCTTAACATTTATGTCTTTGATCCATTTTGAATTTACTTTTGTTTATGGTTCAGTAAAGACTATGGTTCAGAGTAAAGACTATGATTCAGTTTCATTATTTTGCATGTAGCTACCCAGTTTTCCCAACACCATTTTTTTAAGAGGCTGTCTTTTCTCCATTTGTATTCTTGCCTCTTTTGTCATATGTGAATTGACAATATGAATGTGGGCTTGTTTGTGGACTCTCTCATCTGTTCTATTGATATACATATATGTATCGATTTTTATGTTTTGATTTTTATAGCTTTCTGGCATAATTTGAAATCGGGGAGGAGTATGATATCTTCAGCATTTTTTCTTTCTCAAGATGCATTAGCTATTTCGGGTCTTTTCTGGTTCTACACAAATTTTAGGATTATTTGCTCTAGTCCTCAGGAAAGTGTCATTGGTATTTTGAAAGGGATCACACTGAATCTGTAGATGGCCATTTTGACAAAATTAATTCTTCCTGTCCATGAGCATGGGATAGCTTGCCATTTATTTGTGTCTTCTTCAGTTTCTTTCACCACTGTCTTATAGACTTAAGAGTACTGATATTTTATCTCCTTAGTCAAGTTTTCTAGGTTTTTTGCCAGATCACATGAACCTAAAATTATCTTGAATTAAGTTACTATTTTATTTCTGAGAACATTTGTAAATACTTAATTTATATAAGTGCTTGCTTTCTTTAAGTCGATTAAATAGATCTCTTTTACATATTAGCTTTACCAATATTTTGGAGGTAGAAAATACTGTATATTCCCAATACACTCAAAACATGCAGACAGATACAGATATCTTGTAGTTAATATTGTGGAGGAGATATTTAAGTTACAGATTTGTCTTACGAGGCTTAATTCTGGGCAAGAGCCCTTTTAATAGTTTCTACTTTTAAAAGCCCTGTTTCCTTTTTTTTTTTTCATTCCCAGAGAACTGTGGCCAGTGTTTATGTTTCAAGACATTATAAGATTTATAACTTTAAGGAACAGAGACAGAATGCAAGTTCCTCCAAGAAGTACTTTAGTATTTTAAGGCAAATAAATTCCAGGCATTTTGAAATAAACAGGGGAAGTTTAGGGAATGGTAAAGGAATAGGTGGATTTCTAATTGCCTCAAGGGCTGCATTTAAGGTTTTGTAAAATTTTTTAAATAAGGACACTAGCTTTTTTTTCCATGTTTAACTTTTTTTAATTGAAGTATTATTGGTATATGAGCTTATATTAACTTCAAGTATGCAACACAGTGGTTCAACAGTTATCCATATTATTAAACCCTCACCCCCACAAATGCAGTTGCTGTCAATATATATTACAGAATGATTGACTATATTCTCCATAATGTACCAACCTCACCGTGACCAACTTGTAATATGACTGAGAATTTTTGTGCCCCTTTATCCCCCTCACCCTCCCCACTCACCCACCCAATGGCCTCCGCTATGGTAACCAACAGTCACTTCTCAGTGTCTATTAGTCTACTGCTATTTTATTCATGTTTTGTTTTGCTTTTATATTCCAC
Source organism: Manis pentadactyla (assembly GCF_030020395.1). Classification (NCBI taxonomy): domain Eukaryota; kingdom Metazoa; phylum Chordata; class Mammalia; order Pholidota; family Manidae; genus Manis; species Manis pentadactyla. The sequence continues at coordinate 57,645,289 of NC_080031.1, forward strand.
AAGTGAAATCATATGGTATTTGTCTTTCTCCACCTTGCTTATTTCACTCCATATATGTTCTTGCAAATGCCAGGATTTCTTTTCTTTTTATGGCTAAATAATATTCCATTGTGTATATGTACCATATCTTCTTTATCCATTCATCTAGTGATGGACACTTAGGTTGCTTCCATATCTTGGCTTTTGTAAATAATGTGGAAATAAACATAAGGGTGCATATTTCTTTTTGGATCAGGAATTTTGGTTTCTTTGGCTTTATTCCCAGAAGTGGAATTACTTGGTTGAATGGTATTTCTATTCTTTGCTTTCTGAGGAATCTCCATTCTGCTTTCTTAGTGGCTGCACCAATTTACATAGCCATCAACAGTGTAGGAGGATACCTTTTTTTTTACCAACAGTGTAGGAGGGTACCCTTTTCTCCACATCCTAGCCATACTTGTTATTTCTTCTCTTATGGAGACTGGTCACTCTAACTGGTATGAGTTTATATCCCATTGTGGTTTTGATTTGTATTAAGGACACTTGCTTTTAATTCCTTAAATAATTGGGTTGTAAGCATATGGTAAAAGATTAATATACACATCCACCTATGTTGGAATATTTATTTACTTGTTTATTCATTTATCTACTTACCTCTATATTTATTTAGATCTTAGTTTTCCCTTGGATGTCCAAGGAACTAACACACCAGAAAATCTCTCACAGTCTCATCAACTCTGAGAGGGACTCATAAGGGGCCCTCCTTCAAAGGTAGGTGTGAAGGGGGTTCCAAGGTCACCAACATGGCAGACTTTTGTTTATAATCATGCTACAGCAGTTCAGACAAAGAATACAGAATGAGTATTCAAATAAAGGAGGGCACAGAGAAATGTTAAGAATTACATAAGTCTTCTGTATTAGGTACCTATTGTGTCTTCTTAATTTTTTATCTGAATTTTGCAATGAAATTTCAATGAAGCTATTTTTCAAATTTTTAAGTCCTTCTGCTTTTAAATGCACTTCTTAAGTGGTTTAACCCAAAGGGAACATTCTCATAATGGCATTTGCAATTCTAGGATGTTTTTTTAATTAATATTTGCTGTTATTGTAGTTGTTCAAAGCTTCCATGATCATAGATTTTAGACAAAAAATAAGCATGTGTGCCAGAAAGTAGAGTGCTTACCTCTATGGATTTTATCAACCACACTTTTTATTTATTTATTGTTTTTCTTTTAGCTAAGCCTTTATCACATGAACACATTAGGTCTAGTACCAAGGAAAACAGAGCTATGGACAGGTGCAGTACCCAAACGACCACAAGGCCTCAAAGAACGGGGACTGTGGACTGACTGCAAGTGAGGGGAGAACTGCGGCTCCTACCAGCAGTTCACAGTGTGAAGTCTGAGGAGAAAACCAAGGACTAGGGTTGAGACATTACTGTAGACTGGAGAATGGAAGGCCCTGGGTGCACCCCAGCGATATCCAGTATGGACTAAGCTAGCAGACTCCAGTAAAGAGGGTCTGGGGACTGGAACTCGGTAGGGAATTAAACCAGCAACACCAGTAAATGGGGACTTCAGATGGGATCAGGAGAGGCTTCCAAACAACTGGGAGATGTAGCAGAATCAAGGGCTAAGGACTGGCTCTCTTTCAGAGCCTACTGTCAGTCTACACTTACCCATGAACAGAGGAGTGGGAGCTTGAATGCAAAGGAGTGCAGCTCAGCAGACAGGAAGTCAGTAACAGACCTTGGAAATGGTGACGAAGACAGTGGACTGAAAAGAATTCACAGGATTTCATGCCTGTGTTTCTCATCATCCCCGAATACCATCAGAGGTCCACTTCATATCCCACTGCTGCCACAGAACCTGTTAAAAACACAATTCAACCAAGTAAAGATGGAGACCTAACTGGCTTTGTGCATTGAGGAATCTGGCAGCATCCCATCTAGCAAGCAGAGGGGAGCACCAGCAAGCTTCAGAGAAAGGTTTATAAAGGCAGAGAGGGGCATTTAGAAGATGGATTTGTTAGCAGGAAAAGCATTGTTTAGGCAAGATCACCCTATTGGGGGGGAGTGGATCTCAGGGGATTTTCTCCAGGAAATTTCAGTTTGGCTGGTTACAAGTTATAGTCCACAGGAACTGACCCGTTCTTCCAGGTGAAGACACGGGTGAGTGCCCATGCCTTCCCAGCTGCTCCTCATGCTGGCTTTACCTTCTCCCTCAGCCTCCAGGAGACTGAGAATGGGACATATCAGCCAAAATCTGGCCTTCCCAGTGGGGGTTTCCTTTCTCAGGCCCCACCAGGCCAACCCCTAGGTTTAAAGAGGGCATGGGCATGTCCTAAATGGATACAATGTGCAGAGGCTGCTGCCCATGCAAGGAACAGACTGTTACCTCCAGCTGCACATCTCCAAGAAGATCAGAGAAGGCTCATCCTCTGTCAAGGTTCCGCCAGGAGAACTGTCCTGCAGTCTCTAAGTCCTCTCACCATGGACATATGCCCAACACCAACTTCTCTAAAATAGACCAAATTTAGGAAGATTTTCTGCTATGGACTGACTGTCTTCTCCTTTGAGCAGACAAGAAGTATATTTCATTTTTCTTTATTTTATTTGTATTTTATAGAGGTATACTTGACACGTAACATTAAATAGTTTCAGTGTACCACAAAATGACTTAATATTTCTATATATGGCAAAATGAGCAGCACATTAGGAAAAGTTGCACATTAATTTTTTGTGACTAAAATTTTGATTTTTATTTAATTTTTTATTAAGGTATTAATGATATACACTCCTATGAAGATTTCACATGAAAACACAATGTGGTTACTACATTTACCCATATTATCAAGTCCCCACCCATATGCAGTCACTGTCCATCAGTGCAGCAAGATGCCACAGATTCACTATTTGCCTTCTCTGTGCTACACTGTTCTCCCTGTGATCCCCCACACCATGTCTACTAAACATAATACCCCTCAGTTCCCTTCTCCCTCCCTCCCCACCTGCTCTCCCATACCCCTCCCCTTTGGTAACCACTAGTCCTTTCTTGGAGTCTCTGAGTCTGCTGCTATTTTGTTCCTTCAGTTTTGCTTCGTTGTTATACTCCACAAATGAGGGAAATCATTTGGCACTTGTCCTTCTCTGCCTGGCTTATTTCAGTGACCATAATGTCCTCCAGCCCCATCCATGTTGTTGCAAATGGTAGGATTTGTTTTCTTCTTATGGCTGAATAATAGTCCATTGTGTATATGTACCACCTATTCTTTATCCATTCATCTACTGATGGACACTTAGGTTGCTTCCATATCTTGGCTATTGTAAAAAGTGCTGTGATAAACAAAGGGGTGCACATGTCCTTTCAAAACTGAGAACTTGTATTCTTTGGGTAAATTCCAAGGTCTGGGATTCCCAGGTAAAATGGTATTTCTATTTTTAGCTTTTTGAGGAACCTCCATATTGCTTTCCACAATGGTTGAACTAGCTTACATTCCCACCAGCAGTGTAGGAGGGTTCCCCTTTCTCGGCATCCTCGCCAGCATTTGTTGTTCTTAGTCTTTTTTTGATGATGTCCATCCTTAATGGTATGAGGTGATATCTCATTGTGGTTTTAATTTGCATTTCCCTTATGATTAGTGATGTGGAGCATCTTTTCATGTGTCTGTTGGCCATCCGAATTTCTTCTTTGGAGAACTGTCTCTTCATATCCTCTGCCCATTTGTTAATCGGGTTATTTGCTTTTGGGTGTTGAAGCATGTAAGCTCTTTATATATTTTGGAAGTTAATGCCTTGTTGGATATGTCATTTACAAATATATTCTCCCATACTGTAGGATGCCTTTTTGTTCTGTTGATGGTATCCTTTGCCATATAGAAACTTTTTAGTTTAATGTGGTTTCATGTGTTCATTTTTGCTTTTGTTTCCCTTGCTCAAGGAGATGCATTCAGGAAGAATTTTCTCATGCTTATATTCAGGAGGTTATTGCCTATGTTGTCTCCTAAGAGTTTAATTGTTTCATGACTTACATCCAGGTCTTTAATCCATTTCAAGTTTACGTTTGTGTATGGGGTTAAACAATAATGCAGTTTCATTCTCTTGCATGTAGCTGTCCAGTTTTGCCAACAACAGCTGTTGAAGAGGCTGTCCTTTCCCAATTGCATGTCCATGACTCCTTTATCATATATCAATTGACATATATGCTTGGGTTTGTATCAGGGCTCTCTAGTCTGTTCCATTGGTGTATGGGTCTGTTCTTGTGCCAGTACCAAATTGTCTTGATTACTGTGGCTTTGTACTAGAGCTTGAAGTCAGGGAGCATAATTCCTCTTGCTTTATTCTTCCCTCTCAGGATTGCTTTGGCTATTCAGGGTCTTTTGTGGTTCCATATGAATTTTAGAATGATTTTCTCTAGTTTGTTGAAGAATGCTGTTTGGTATTTTGATAGGAATTGAATTGAATCTGTAGATTGCTTTAGGCAGGATGGCCATTTTGACAATATTAATTCTTCCTATCCATGAGCATGGGATGAGTTTCCATTTATTGGTATCTTCTTTAATTTCTCTCATGAGTGCCTTGTAGTTTTCAGAGTACAGGTCTTTCACTTCCTTGGTTAGGTTTATTCCTAGATATTGTATTCTTTTTGATGCAACTGTGAATGGAATTGTTTTCCTGATTTCTCTCTCTGCTAGTTCATTGTTAGTGTATAGGAATGCCACAGATTTCTGCGTATTAATTTTGTATCCCGCAACATTGCTGAATTCAGATATTAGATCTAGTAGTTTTGGAGTGGATTCTTTAGGGTTTTTTATGTACAATATCATGTTACCTGCAAACAGGGACAGTTTAACTTCTTCCTTGCCAATCTAGATGCCTTTTATTTCTTTGTGTTGTCTGATTGCCATGGCTAGGACTTCCAGTACTATGTTGAATAGAAGTGGGGAGAGTGGGCAACCTTGTCATGTACCCAATCTTAAAGGAAAAGCTTTCAGCTTCTCGCTTAAGTATGATGTTGGCTGTGGGTTTGTCATATATTGCCTTTATTATGTTGAGGTGCTTGCCCTCTATACCCATTTTCTTGAGAGTTTTTATAATGAATGGATGTTGAATTTTGTCAAGCGCTTTTTCAGCGTCTATGGAGATGATCATGGGGTTTTTGTCCTTCTTTTTGTTGATGTGGTGGATGATGTTGATGGATTTTTGAATGTTGTACCATCCTTGCATCCCTGGGGTAAATCCTACTTGATCATGATGGATGATCTTTTCTGTGTATTTTTGAATTTGGTTTGCTAATATTTTGTTGAGTATTTTTGCATCTATATTCATCAGAGATATTGGTCTGTAATTTTCTTTTTTTGTGGTGTCTTTGCCTTGTTTTGGTATTAGCATGATGCTGACCTCATAGAATGAGTTTGGAAATATTCCCTCTTCTACTCTTTGGAGAACTTAAAGGAGAATGGGTATTAAGTCTTTACTAAATGTTTCATAAAATTCAGCAGTGAAGGCATCTGGTCCAGGAGTTTTGTTCTTAGGTAGAAATTGAATTTCCAGTTCAATTTCATTGCTGGTAATTAGTCTGTTCAGATTTTCTCTTTCTTCCTTGGTCAGCCTTGGACAGTTGTATTTTTCTAGAAAGTTGTCCATTTCTTCTAGGTTATCCAGTTTGTTAGCATATAATTTTTCATAGTATTCTCTGATAATTCTTTGTATTTCTGTGGTGTACATAGTGATTTTTCCTTTCTCATTTCTGATTCTGTTTATGTGTGTAGACCCTCTTTTTTTCTTCATAAGTCTGGCTAAGGTTTATCTTTTTGTTTATTTTCTCAAAGAACCAGCTCTTGCTTTCATTGATTCTCTCTATTGTTTTGTTCTTCTCAATTCTATTTATTTATGCTCTAATCTTTATTATGTCCCTCCTTCTACTGACTTTCAGACTCATTTGTTCTTCTTTTTCTAGTTTCATTAATTGTGAGTTTAGACTGCTCATATGGGATTGTTCTTCTTTCCTGAGGTAGGCTTGTATTGCAATATTCTTTCATGTTAGCACAGCCTTTTTTGCATCCCACAGATTCTGTGGTGTTGACTTATTGTTGTCATTTGTCCCCATATATTACTTGATCTCTGTTTTCATTTGGTCATTGATCCATTGGTTATTTAGGAGCATGTTGTGAAGCCTTCATGTGTTTGTGGGATTTTTCGTTTTCTTTGTGTAATTTATTTCTAGTTTCATACCTTTGTAGTCTGAGAAACTGGTTAGTACAATTTCAATCTTTTTGAATTTACTGAGGCTCTTTTTGTGGCCTAGTATATGATCTATTCTTGAAAATGTTCCATGTGCACTTGAGAAGAATGTGTAGTTTGTTGCTTTTGGGTGTAAAGTTCTGTAGAGTGCTGTTAGGTCCATCTGTTCTAATGTGTTGTTCAGTGCCTCTGTGTGATAAGACCTTTTAGATCTACTCTCTTAGCAACTTTCAAACAGACAATATGGTATTATCAACTATAGTAGCAATGTTATACATTCCATTCCCATGAATTATTCATTTTATAACTGGACATGTTTACCTTTGTGTCCCCTTTATCAACTTCAATGGTGCCTATCCCCCATCTTGGGTAATGCCAAATTTGATGTCAACATCCTAAACTTTGGTTTATTTGTATAGGGTTCCACAGATAAATGAAAGCATGGTATTTGTCTTTGTTTGACTTATTTCATTTAGCATAATGCCATCAAAGTGCTCCTCCATGTCATCACAAATGCCAAGATTTTGTCCTTTTTCAACTGAATAATATATGATAATATTTCATTGTGCATATGTACCATATTTTCCTTATCTATTCTTCCATCAGTGGCACTTAGGTTGTGTTAAACAATACTGCACTGAACACAGGTAGGCATACATGTTTTGAAGGGGCTGTTTCCCTTTTCTTTAGGTAAATATCAGAAGTGGAATTGATACATGATATGTAAGTTCTAGTTTAAAATTTTTAGGAACCTCCACACCATTTTCCATAGTGTCTGCACCACTTCACATTCCCACCAAGAGTGCCAAATGGTTCCCTGTTCTCCACATCCTCGTCAACAGATGCAATTCCTGGTCTTTTCCACAAGAGCCATTCTGACATGTGTGAGGTGGTATCTCATTGTAGTTTGGATTTGCATTTCCCTGATTAGTGATGTTGGGCCGCATTTCATGTACCTGTTGGCCATCTGTAAATATTTTCTATTTACACCCAGATTGTTTATAAGGGATTTAGTTGTTTGAGCTCACTATGTGTTTTGGACAGTAACCCTTTACCAGATTTATGTTTTGCATAGAATTTCTCCCCTTAAGTAGACTGTACTTTCATTTACTGATTACGCATTTACTGATATGCAGAAGCTCTTTAGTTTGATGGAGTCACAATTAATTTGGCAACACTTTTGCTGCCTTTCCTTTTCATGTTAAGACACATGACATTGTAGAAGACTAGAAACCAATGCTGGCCAAATGGGATTCAGTTGGCACTTAACTCCTTACTAAGGCACTGCCAAGCAATGCCCAATGGACATGTGTCTTGGTCACTGCTCCATCTGAGGCATGTGTCTTCAGTGTGGAGAGGCCCAGGAACCAGGTCCAGCTCAGTTCTGCTTGGACTGATGGAGGTGACAGGAGATCCTGCTATGTGCAGAAGATTCTCTGGGCCCTTGTCACTCTGGGATCGGAATTAAGAGTTACAAGTTCTATTCCATCATTACGGGCAGGGTTTTCTCTTCTCTCAGATGGAGACACTAAAAAACAAGTTGTAACTCCAGGGTGAATATCCAGGGGTAAAATACCTTTGAAACCAAAGTAAGTCAAAGGCAGACATAAAGTGGGAGAAACCCATTTATTTCTTACAGAAAGTCCACTTCTGCTGCTCCATGTCTCTCACAACCCAGCTGCAGAAGAAGAGCCCCACCCCCACCCCTGCCAACGTCTTCAGTCCAGATACCCCCTCAGCTCGCCTGTGTAATTGCCTATTCATATGGACATGGACTACTCCTCTCCACACACTGGAAATGCCTATTGTATGGAGATACACTAAAGCCAGGCAAGAGATTCTGGAAATATTGCAATTTTACCCTCCGGCCACACCTCCAGAAATCTCACCTCACAATCTATTGGTTCCCCATCTTCCACAATGGCTTCTGTGTGAGAAAACTGGAGCATTGTAACCAGACTAATAACATAAAGTTATAATAATCTTCAAGCTGGAGAATTCAGCTAGGTTCAAAGTCCTCTGCAGATTAAGTCCATAGTCTACCCATTCCACAGGCAGTCAGTATTTGAGGAGGTAGGGAGGTCAGAGTAATAATCTAACAGCAGCTGCAGGCAGGAACACATCCAGGCCAAAAGAATTGTAGAAGAAAATAACTTTAAGGGCAATAAGCTACATGTTTTAATGACACCAGCATAGGCAAATCTTGTCCATTGGGTAGGATGCATGCAAGGAAGCGATCCTGTGATAGGACACTGGCAGGAATGGGATCTCGTCCTGATCTAGTATACCAGATTTTCAACCCCCTCCCTGTGGGAGTTGCAGATGGGTCAATATATAAGGCTACAGGAGATGCATGCACTGGCCATAAAGGCAAAACAAAACTTCCCCGAAAGATGAACTTACCTCCCAGTCATTTTGAGTACACTACCATGATCTTCGGGGCCACTCTGCTGTTACTCCAGGAATACACATGAGGCCAGCTTCCAGGCCTTTTCTGCAAGGTGCCAGAAGGGCTGGCCATCACTGGTCCACATGTCAAAATGTCCAGAGCCATGTCCATTCAACAGTGTCTCCAGTGTTTATTGCATTTGGGGCTGACAGCAGGAAACATTTGTGCTGCTGGACATATCCTGGCTTCAATAACTCTTCTTTGGTTTGTACATACAGTTGTATAGGAGAGGCAGCAATGTGTGTTAACAAACACTGATGTAATCATTGGGCTACATCAGAGGCAGGCTCTCATGCTAGCCAACGCACCTGAGCCAATGTGTCTGCTTCATCATTCCCTGGGGATGCCAAAGGCAAATGGCCAGTCACATGATATACGGTAACAATCTTAGTCTGACCAGAGGCCCATAGGTCTTTCCACAACTCTTGCCCCCAAAGCAGCAAGTGACCAACCGTTCAGTTGGCATGGTACCATATCGGTAGCCACAAGGTCAAGCCCCAATACACAGCCAAGCCATTGGTGCAGACAACTATAGGGGAGGGCTCCTGGGTGATCACAAGCTGTACTGCCTGCAACTCAGCCCATTGGCTGGTCTTCCCCTCTCCATCCTCCATCCACATTGTCTCAGTCTTAAGATGGAAAACCACAGCCCTTCACTTCAGGGACTGTCCAAGACTGGAGCCATCTGTATTATACCAAGCATCTTCGGGTATAGGGGCTTTTCCCTCTTGATAAGGACTCTCAGCTACCAATGGCTCAAAAGCAAGTTCTTTCTGCTTTCCACTAGAATAGGTCACTGGCCCTAATAAGTGTTGGAGTTCTCCACATAAGGAGCTAGCTAGTAGAGAGGGTACTATGCTGCTGTAAATATGCACCCCATTTGGCCAGTGTACGCATCTGTGCCACACCACTCCATTGCATTTTAGTCTCGCACCCACCCAGCAATGGAATAGGTAGTTATTACCTTGGTCAGAGCTGTTCCGGCGATGGACTCCATAGCCAGCAAGGTGTGATACACAGCAGTCACTTGATTCTCTATCAAGGTGCACTGGACCTCTGCTCCTTTCCACAGTTGTGACCAGAATCTGATAGGTTGGTGTGTCCGTTCAAGCTGCTGCCAAAGACCCCAACCATAACCATCTTGGGTTACATGAACATCTAGCTCACAGGGCCTTGGTGAATCCATTATACTCAAGGCCTGGATGGCCTTGAATGCCCGCTTGGCAGAAGTAAAAGCAGCTGCACATGTCTCATCCCAGTCCCACCTGCTGCACTTTCCTGCCAACCAGTAAAAGGGCTTCAGAATTTGTGCCAAGTGCAGGATAAACACTCTCCAGTAGCCCAAAAGACCCAAAAAGTCTTGTAAGACTGCCACAGTGGTAGGGGTGGGGAAAGTCTGGACCTCGTCTATGACTGCTTCTGGAATAACTTTAGTTTTAGCCAACCAGACAACCCTCAAGAATTTTACAGACAAACCAGATGCCTGAGCTGTGGTGCTGTTCACAGCCCATCCTTTCTCCTATAGATGTTGCAGCAGTCTAGGAACTGCCCCTTCTAAATCTGAAAAAGAATCAAACGTGAGCATAATAACATCAATGTAGTGATACAACCAGACCATTTGCAGTTTCTTCCATGTGGCCAAGTCCTCGGCCACAAGTATGTGACAGATGTTGGGACTGTGGAGGTATCCCCGTGGAAGGACAGTGAATGTCTACTGCCAGCCTTCCCATGTGAAGGCAAACTGTTCCTGACTTTCCTGTGCTATGTCAATAGAGAAGAAAGCATTATTAGCAAGGTCTACTACATAATGATATGTTCCCAGCTCCTGGCTGAGGGTGTCCACAATGGCTAATATAGAGGGGACAGCAGCATGCAAAGGGGGTGTGACTTTATTCAATTTCCTGTAGTCCACAGTCATACTCCAGGAGCCATCTGGCTTTTTCACTGGCCACACTGGGGAATTAGAAGGACTATGAGTGGGCTTTATGATGCCCACCTTCTCCAACTCCTGTAGAGTTTCTCCAATTTCCTTGTGCCCCTCAAGCAATTTATACTGCTTAGTATTTGTCACTCATCTGGGTACAGGCAGAGCTACAGGTGGTTGCTTAACATGTCCCCTCAGTGCTGCCTTTAACACATGTACCCTTAGTCTGAACTCACCTGCAGTGGTCTGTAACCACAGGCCCTGCAGGATATCTACCCCCAAAATATATTCAGGGATGGGAGAAATGTACATTGTATACTCCTTTGGGGGTAAACGCCCTATCCTGAATGGGAATAGGGCTTTCTTCACTCTAATTGCCTTACCCCCATAGCCATCTATCACAGCAGGGGTCCCAGAAAAACTAACAGGGTTGCCATAAATCAGAGAACTTTCAGCTCCTATGTCCACCAGTGCCAGGGCACACTGTATATTCACAGGGGACCAATGAATTGCTAACTCTACATGTGGCCTCTCATCCCTACCATGTCCCCCAAGGTGGGGACCTTGACCCACCCCATCAAACCACAATGCCCGATTGTCCTCCTGTGGGGGTGAGGGCCCAGGCAGAGCCTGTGTATTGTCCCCCAGGAAGTCTTGCAGGGACACAGGCTGGACATGGGGCTTTGACTCTGGCCTCCATGTCCTGGACCTCAATGGCTGAACTGCTGCTCTGGCTTTAATGGGTGCCACACTTCTAACAAGATCCCATTGGGCTTCCCATCAAGTTTTTCTTTCACTATCCCGGCCTTTATCAAATCAACCCACATCTGGGTCCTCAAGACCTTCACAGGGCCTTTTGCACCTCTCCTTTCAGTGGTAGCCCGTACTTCCTTCCAGACTCTTATTGTTTCAACCTCCCCCAGATCTGCTAAGTACGAGTAGCCTCACTTATGGGATGCCCTATGTCGGGGGCAAGAATAGTCACTAGGGACCCGAAGAGAGAAGGGGGAGCTGTATGGAGCTCCAGATTTCTCATTCCTATGGAGAACACCTCCTCATCAGGGCCTTGGGGGTACATTTTATAGATGATATTTTTCATGCCCAATTCCTGTAATACCTGCTGGAGCTCTGCATACATTTTTCCAGCTAGTGGGTAAGGATGGTAAATCACCTTGATTATGGCAAACTGCCCTGATGGCAGCTGTCAGCCAATCCAGAAGCACCTGATTCCCTGAGGTGTGATGGGCACATTGCAGCCGCTGCAAGAGGGAAGGGTGAGTCACCAGGGAAGCCAGTCTACTCACTTCAGAACCCAGCATAACAATGTTTCCCAACCCCATATCCCAGAGACATAAAAGCCATGTAGGCAGAGGTTCTGATGGCTTCTGCCTATACCAGATGCTCGTGTCCACCAGCTCATCATGCACATAGGGGCGGGGCATGGAGTGCTCCACAGCCTGGGGAGGGGGCGGCTCCTCCCCCTGAGGAGCCTGCGGTTGTCCCATTTTAATTTTTTTATTTACAACGAGGCAGGCCTTTAATACGGGAGAGGCTGGTGCCTTACACAGTGGCCTCGGCAACCGATTGGCCCTCAGTCCCACCCCCACCCTCTCCCGACACCTCTCTACCACCTACAGGTCTGCAGGCACCGCTCTTTCCTCCCCCTCCCCCACGGCCTCCTGCAATGCGGACTCTCTGGCTGCCTCTCCCATCACTGCTGCTAAGGAATCTTCCAGGAGCGTGACCCATCTTCTCAGTAACTGTCTCTCTTCCTTAAGGGCATCCCATAGGTCATCACCCAGCTCCTCCAAGCGATGCTGACGTGTGTCTCTCTGGCCAAAGTCTCTCTCTCTCTCCTTGATAACTCTCTCTCTCTTCTCAATAACATTTTCCACTATCTCGAGGAAAAGGGACCCTACAATCCCAGCTGCTGCACAGCCACGCAGGCCCTCTGAGCAGCCTTCTATCTCACGGAGGGCTAATTCAGCAGCTTCCGGTGTCTCCACCTTCCCCAGTTATGGGGAAGGCTCCACCCTTCTAGGAGGTGCTCTAACCAGACCAATTCCCCACTAGGGGCTCCCCAGGTGGAAGCCCCACAGGTAGCTCTACTATCCTCTACTGCTGCAACCACTGGGGCCTCCCCACCATCCACAGTGGGGGTTCTGGGCATCTCCCCACCATCCCTAGGGGCAGCCCTCCCAGGTCACACCTTGTGTAGACATATTTTGGGTTCAGAGGTCCTGCCAACTACCAACAGCTTTAATTCCAGGGGAAAATTCCCGGACAAAATAGCTTTGAAACTGAAATCAGTCCAAGGGAGAAATAAAGTGGGAGAAACCCGTTTATTTCTTACAGGCAGTCCACTTCTGCTCCCCCGTGTCTCTTTTGACCTAGCTGCAGAAGAAGAGGCCCCCACCCAATATCTCCACTCCAGATAAGCCCTCAGCACGCCCTTGTAATTACCTATTCATATGGAGATGGCCTACTCCTCTGAACCCCCTGGAAACACCTATTGTATAGAAATGTACTAAAGCAAGAGGAGAAATTCTGAAAATATTGCAGTTTCACTCACAAAATGAAAGTAGTTTACAAACAGATTGAACTCTGAATCAAGGTGCTTTTCAATCCTGAGTGCTATAACTGTTTTTCCACATTCCCAGTTGGTGTCCTTGCTTACTTTTGAATGTTAGAAGACTCTTATGTTCAGGTATGAAAAAACATCAAGGAAATCCCCTTCACTTCTCACCTAAACTCTTGTATCCCTTATATAATATCAGGCGGTGTGGATAGACAAGGGGCCCTAAGAAAGTCCGGCCAAAGCAGTCTGACACAGATGAACCTAGGAGGTCTCTTAAATATGCAAAGTATGTGTGTGGAGGTTACCTCCAGAATCCAGAAAGGAGCCCACCAAAACATCCTGTTACACCTAAATCTGCGTAGATGAAAAAGCATTTTGTAGAAAATTCGCAGTCACATTAGATTTCAACCATTGACAAAGACATATAATACATCTTCTTGGAAGGAGATGAGTCACATGCAAAGTGAAGCCTGTCAAACGGAGATGTCAGATGTCTTCAGGTCCTTCAGGGATTTTCCTGAGGGTCTCACACATTGATTGGGGAGAGGTACGGTGGGGTGAGCATACTTTTCATCAGGAGCTAAACTGTCCCATTGAATGGTCACTGTGTGTGCCCACTACTTTCTTAAAAATGAAACTATTAAAGAATCCTTAAATGAGGTAAGGAACACCAGTGGGTAAAAAGGCTGAGCGGAGTGATCAAGCTTTGAATTTGGTCCTGAAGCACTGAGAGTCTCTTAAAGGAGGAAGACATTCCACAAGATGGTCAGACCATGAATAAGGGTGTATGTACGAGGGGGGAAAATGTCTAGAACACCATGCTCAAAAACAAAAAGGGCAGGTGCCCCCTGGTACTGTGTGGGGTGAGGGCTCTCCCACAACCACGCAGCCCAGGCTGGCCCTGCACGTCCTAAGTTGCTGACCTTCCTTCTTCTCCCTTTCTCCAGCACCTCTCCTGAAACCAGCCATGAACCAGTCCTCCTCCTCCAGATCACCTGCCCCAAATGCTCATGATTTGGCCTTCAAGTTTGAAAAGTTTTTTAAGGCATTCAAGTTAGAAAGTAAAATCCTCTCTCAGGAAACAATCAATTTGATTCATTCATGCCTGGTGATTGGGAACCTTCAGACAGCAGTTTGTATCATCACTGAGGCACTGAGAGAGATCGAGAATGCTCCACTGAGCATTGCTGTGACTGGGGAGACTGGGTCAGGGAAGTCCAGTTTCATCAATGCCCTGAGGGGTATTGGGCATGAGGGAGAAGGTGCAGCCCCCACTGGGGTGGTGGAGACCACCATGGAGAGAATTCCATACAAACACCCAAAGTTTCCAAATGTGACACTCTGGGACCTGCCTGGCATTGGTTCCACTACATTTACACCAGAGATATATCTGAAGAAACTGAACTTTGGTGAGTATGACTTCTTTATTATTACCTCTGATACACGCTTCAGGGAAAATGATGCACAGCTGGCCAAAGCAATTGGAAAAACGGGGAAGAATTTCTACTTTGTTCGAACAAAAGTGGACAGCGATATACTTAATGAACGAAGAAGTAAACCTCAGACCTTCGACCAGGAGAGAATCCTACAAATGATTCGCAAGAGCTGTCAGGGAAAACTACAGGAGGTCATGAGTCACCCTCGGGTCTTCTTGGTCTCCAACATTGATGTGTCTGACTATGATTTCCCAAACCTGGAGATGACACTTCTGAGGGAGCTCCCAGCACAGAAGCGCCACATCTTCATGCTCTCCCTGCCCAGTGTCACTGAGGCTGCCATTGACCTGAAGAGGGACTCCCTGAAGCAGAAGGTGTGGCTGGAGGCACTGAAGTCTGGATTACTGGCCACCATCCCTTTTGTGGGTGTGATCAGTGATCTGGAGAAGCTGGAGGAGACCTTAACCCTGTACCGGTCTTACTTTGGCCTGGATGATGCATCCCTGGAAACCATGGCCAATGATTTGCATGTGTCAGTGGAGAAACTCAAGTCACACATTCAGTCTCCACATTTGCTGTCTGTTGAGAAGGAAAAAGATTCTCTAATGAAAAAACTGTTGAAATGTATTAAAATGGTTTTGTCAGCCATGGGGGGGCCCCTTGCCACTGGACTGTACTTTACAAAGACCTTCTATTTGCAAAATTACTTTCTTGATACTGTGGTTAGTGATGCTAAAGCTCTCCTTAAAAAAGAAGAGCTTTTCACAGAAAATACCAGTCTTTCCTAGTTCTACACCTAGGCCTGGTGCTCCTGTGCCAACTCAGGCCTCCTGAGCTTTCCATGCTCCCAGCCCTGGATTAACCTCTTCCTTTAGTACCTTTCCTGATAAAATGTTGGATTAACTGTAAAGGCTTGCTCAAAATCTCCCTATGGAAATAAAGGAAGGGAGTCTGGCATTCTATACTGAGAAATGAGACCATCTCAGTGGCCCAGCTACTTTGTGTCCAGGGCTAGACTTACTAACATTATATTAATGGCAAATTGTTTATCTCAATGCCTGGCACCCAGTAGGTGCTCTATAAATGTTTGATGAATGGTCCTATCCCATGCTTAGTAGTCATTCCCGACGTGCCCCTCTGATGGATCCTCTGTCTCCATCCAGAGCCAATTGTCTTGTCTGACAAGCCTCTGCAATGTAACAATAAAGAACACAGTAGTATAAGCCCTGACAGTTGTTTTCCTTTTTTTAATTAAAGTGTCTGACTTAAGCTTTGGTTGTCATATCATCCATTTCAAAGATGGGTAGCTCACATTGACACATCGCCAACATGTGCCTTGAGGCTCCTTTGTTTTAAAGATCTTGGTTGATTTCAGTAACTGACTGTTTGGGCCATTTGTTCGTTGTCTTCCCACACTTTTAAATTCACCAGCAGAGAGTGAGCTGTGAAAGCCTAGGCCCAACACCTGGACCTCAAGAAAAGCAAAACTCAAACTCCCTGCTCTCTCTGTCCTTCTCTCTCTACCTGAGACCTTACTGTGTGGCCACAGGTGTGCTATGCAGTTTGCAAGTTTGAAGTAAAGTCTTTTAATTTTTTTCAAGTTTCCTTGCTCACCTGACATTGCAAAATAAGAAGTCTCGCTGGCTGGTTGGGAGAACCCACAGTGGTGTCTATCCTCACAGCAAAATGGGCATAGATTATAGGACATTAGAAAAGGTAAGAAAGAACCTGTTCCAGATAATAGTACTAGTTATGTAAATTTTAAATAAAAACACAAACTAAAGCACAGACTTTTCAAGGATAAAAATGAATTCAACAATATGTATCCAAGAAGAAAAATGCCAGTACATGGAATGGAGCCAGAAGAGGGGACAGAACAGGAATGAGATTCACTAATGAGCTAAGACTAAAATCAAGTAATCTGTACACAAAACAAACACAGTGCTGAGCCATGATCTAGAGAGCAGGGCCTGTTCAACCTTCTGCATGGCAGGACCCAGAAAAGGAAATCATTTTCTCAAGATAGAAAAAGATAAGTTTTAAAGGAAAAAGGGAAAGGGTTCTCAGGGGCTGTGAGATCTGTGGTGGCTGCACCTACACCCCAGGACCTGAGAGGACTTCACTGCAACGTGGCCAGTTGGACTGTCAGCTGCCGAGCCGGCTAGACCTGAGCCCAGAAGCCGGAGCACGTGGGGTTTCCTCCAGCATTCTCACAAAGGGCATTCCCACTGACCACCCCCTTGCTACCCCAGGCCCTGTCCAAAGTAAGGGCTGCTTTGGACATAAAATGCTCCTTTGGTCTCACATCTGGTGACCCACATTCACAGCTCTCCTTTGCCCTGACTCCTCACTTGTCTTGTTCTCAAACTTCCTCCCTAGAAATTCCTCATGATTTTCTGCATGTTAGTTCTACCCTCGTGGGGATAGTGGGTGTTGAGGAAGGGACCGTGGTGCAGTAAACAGAATACAAACATCAGGAACGTACAACAAGACAGGAACCCCATTCTAGTTCCCAGCCTAGCACTGGCTGGATGTGACCTCTGCAGCCCTGGGAGGGGGAGGACATGGAGAGCATGGAGCCCACGGGGCAAAGGGGAAGAGGGAGGGAAGATCACACAGGAGACCAGCAGGGGCTGCCACGGTGCCAGCTGCCCAGCACCCAGCAGAAGGGCCTGGGCAGAGTCAGACATCCTTCCCCACAATCACCAAGCCATTACAGGGCCCCCAAGTGCTGAGCAGGACAGGAGGGCACAGGAGCCCTGAGAAGTGGGATTATGTCCTGCCGCACCGCCAGTCTCCTGCCACCCTCACTCCTCCAGGACTGCAGGTGAGAACAGAGGGTGCTCCCTGCTCTCCATGGAGGTCCAGGTCCAGGAGGCAGAAACAACCACCTATAAGTCACTGCTGTCAGTGGTTAAGAAGCTTATGCCTTTATTCTCATTGTGCTGCCCTCACAGCTCACATTTCTAATCAAAAGCATACATGCGAACTTTTTTGCCCTTCTGTTGTTTAAAGCCTGACTGGGCATTATAAATAAGGAAATGGCTCATTTTTCCAGCGAACAGGGCCTGGACATGTTCCTGCCAAAGACATCAGATCCACCTCCACCTCGTCCGGCAGCTTCTGAAGGACACACAATTGTGAACCCTTGACATCCTCCGGATCAACTCTCTACAGAGACGGCAGCTGCCCAAGGCCCCATCAGTGAGCAGCATTCCAGCTGGGACTCTCTACTCCTTGTTTTCTAAAGTAAAACCACCAGTGATAATGGAGATGCTGCATTTCTCTTGGTCTGGAAGGAGGGGGCCACACGCAGGGCCTTGCGGCTGCGGGGGCCTTAGGGAAGACACGTGCCTGGATCAGCCTTGGGATCCACAGGAGGGCCCGTCGGTGCTGCTCGGAGCGTGGTACCCAACCAGCAGCACGGACTGGTTAGAAATCAGACTCCAGGCCCACCTCAGAGCTCCTGAGACTCGGATGGCTCCAGCAACCTGTGTTTTGGAGCCCCCACACAGCCCTAATTTTAAAACCACTGTTGCAGAGGTGGTACAGTCAATGGTAAATGGAGTTTTCTAATCATCTATGGATAGACAATTGAAAGATAGAAACACTCCCTGAAGGGAAACATCAGAGTCAGCTCATGGCTGTTGCCTCAGGGCCCCAGGATGGCACAGGGCACAATGAAAAATAGCAGACTGACTGTGCCCCCTCCATTCCAAGGCCCTCCCAGCTACTCACACCCACACCCCTGTAGCTCTGCCCAGGATCTCAGTCCCCACCCCGTCCTCCAGGCCTGCATCACCCTCAGGAAGGGCCCTCTTCCTCATCTACATGGAGATGCAGAAGGGTGTGGGTTCTTGGCTCCTGGGAGGTAGACAGGGAACCCAGGTCAGGAACCCTGGAATCATCCTGCCGATTCTGGGCCCTTTACGCAGCCATGTGACTTTTATAATCAGCATGGCAATGTGCACTGAGAAACCAGATCTCCTACCCAGAGCAGGTAAGTCCACAGAGACAGAATGCAGCTTGAACTGCATCCCAGGGAGGATATGCTGCAGCCCAGCCCCAGTGCCTGTGAACACGGCTCATGAGAGGGTCTCTGAAGATGTACTGAATCAGGGTAACCCCTAAGCCAGTGGCTGGTGTCCCTGTGAAAGGAGAAAAAGAGTCACGGAGGGAAGGCGGCCACGTGAAGACAGCGGGGGGCAGACACAGGGGTGAGGCCACCGCATACCGAGGAGTGCCTCTGCTGGGGAGCAGGAAGCTGGGAGGAGGGTGTCCCAGGGCCTTTGGAGGGATCGAGGCCTGCCAATACTTTGATTTCAGGCCCCTGGTTCTTAGGGCTGTGGGAGTAGAGCTCCTGTTGCTTTAGGCCACCAGGTCATGGTTTTCTGTTACAGCCCACATAGGAAACATCCAGGTGTCACCAGGCTCAGGGCCCAAAACCCAGGGAGGGGGAAATATGATCAGCAGCTTACTGCAAGTGATGAATGTGTTTTGGAATGTTCCTCAAATTTCAATTCCGGTGCAATATTTGGAAGTAGAGGCTGACAACACTGACTGCACTAAGTACCCATTCACTGGTCATTTTAAAATGGTCAATTCTGAATATATACTAAAGACAAGCTGGTGGTTGCTGGAGGGGAAGGGGAGTGGAGATGGGTGAAATAAGTGAAAGGATGAAGAGGGATAAACTTCCAATTATAAAATAAAAAAGAGATGAAAAGTGCAGCATAGGGAACAGAGTCCATAAAACTGCACTAACCCTGTACAATGACAGATGGTCGGCATTTCATAATGTCCGTAATTGTCCAGTCACTACGCTGTACGTGTGGAACTAATGTGTATGTCAACTATTGCTCAAGTGAAAAAAAAACAAGAAAAAGCAAAAAATAAAATGGTACATTACATAATGTGGTTATCTCCTCAATTTTTCCATTTTAAATAAGTAGATTAGATGGATAAATAAATTAGTACATACATACTCCAGGGGTTCTGACTGAAGTTCAATTGAATTCATAGAATAATTGAGACCTGACAGCTACAACGGGGAAGCTTCTGGTCTGTGAATATTGCATAAGTCTTTTTTACATAACAGCTTTAATATCTAATAAAAATATTTTCTGTAAAAAATGTTTTAGAGATGTTTTCTATAGTTTCCATATACATAATCAAGGAAACACATAAATTCTTATTTCCTCTGAAAGAAGTACCATAATAGACATCCATTTTCACTAAACCATCTATTGAGATCTTTCCAGGTCAGTACCTAAGAGCGTTCTCATATTTCATGCTAAATGTTTGTCTGTGTACACAGATACACCATCACACGGGCAGCCAGCTCCCAGGGATGGACTGTGGGTTGGTTTCCATCCACAGTGAAGCTGCAATAAATGATGCTGCACATACCCCACCCTGCAAAGGCACAAGTCCTTGTGAGCAGCCAGCTCCGACTCCCCACTCCTCCTTTACCCTGGAGTGTGGGCCACAAACCTTACGAGGGGCAGGGGCTCAGGAAACAGGGTTTGGCTCTGGAAGAGGTTTCCCCTGATCAAGCCCCTCATTGTCCAGCTTGTGGGAGTGGGGACTCCAGGGTCCAGCCCTCCAGTCTGTCCCTCACCCTACCCTTTTTCCACAGTCCACTTTCAGTTCCTCATCAACGCAAGTGCACCCACACACATGCGCACACTCACACATATGCGCACTCACAGTCATGCATACACACGCACATACTTGCAGTCATGCACGCGCACACTTGCAGTTATGCAGTCACACATGCACACTTACCAAGATGAAGAAGAAACCATTTTCACGTGCTGAGCTCTTGACTCCTTAGCTCAGGACATCATGCTTTGATGGCTACTAGACAGGGAAGAGCTAGCCCAGGACATAGAGCATGTGGATCCTGGTCTGGGAAATTCTCCAGACTCCAACTCACCTGCCAGGATGAATGGCAGGGGGGCCGTGTCCCTGGGGAAGAGCTGATTCCACCTGCCTGGGGACACTTCCAGGCCTGTAGGATGCTCTGGGCAGCCTGGGGATGGAGGGTGAGAGGTAGGGTTCTGGGAGCGCAGTGAGGCCTGGGCCAGCCCCTGGGGCCCGGCTCACTGTCCCACCCTCCCCAGAGCCACCCTGTGCCCTTCTCCAGCTAGAGGTGCCTAGAGCTGATGGTGGAGGAAGCAACTGCAGAAGCAGTGAGGAGGTGAGGTGGACTGGGAGGAAGTGCTGGACCTTCCCTGCAGGTCTGGGCACCTGGCGCCCTGCTGGGGTTCTGCACTCCACTACCATGGCTCATGGAGTAGCCGGAGGGGCAGAAGTCCCCTGGCCTTTGACCACCCTCTGAGCCACATGAACCCCACTGATCTGAGCCTGACTTTCCCAGTGCTGAGGTCAAAATACATTTAACCCCAGAGTGGGACCAAGCCTCCAATTCAGGGGAGTTGACCCATTTATAAATTTCCTGCATGTTCAGGCACAGCGCATGCTCTCACACCTGCACCTCTGAAAGCGCCCCCCGGGTACATCTGTGCTCCCTCCCACAGGCCAGGAGAGGATCCAGCCATGGAGGGAGGGTATGAGATGCCCATGAGTGCCACAGTGGAGCCCCTAAAACCCCTTCTCCATCCAATTCCTTTTCCAGCTTCTATAGATATTTTTTCTCCCAGAGAGGAGGAAAACAAATACCCGAGAACCAACGGAATGTTGGGGAGAAGTTCAGTTCTGTGAGAACGAAGGGGTCAGGTGTTTGGCAGAGCCGAAGCATGTAATGGCGCAAAGGAGGGAGGAATCATTTTTGCTCTCTTGCTTGGCAGACTCTGTGGTCAGCTGGCCGCTTGTGTGCTCACGAAAATGAGTTAACACGCATGACTTACACTGTTCTCTAGATTGTTGGGACAAACCCAGCCTGAGCCTGTGACGTGCTTATGTGTCACTAACGCGGTGACTAGGATTAATCTGGCTGGTCCAGCCTGGCTTCAGCCTCACTGGACAAGGTGATTCCTGCGGGGCCTGCAGGATCCTGTCCAGGCCTTGGCGCTGGGACTGGATTTATCCTCTGCTGTCTCCAGATGGGCACAGCCCTGAAACCCAGGCCGGATCCCAGGAGCCTGAGATTGACAGGGGATTTGACCTCTGCCAGTGCTGTGAGGAGCTGAGGCACGGCGCCTCTCTGCCTAGTAACTCTCGCCCCTCAGTCTTTGTCTCTGTCCCTACCCACCTCCTTCTACCGTGTCCGCAGTCTCCTTCCTCTCCTTCCTCTATCACTGGGATCCCTGACTGGTCTGCCGAAAGGATCTGGGCAGCACCCTCTAAGCCTTTTTGTGGCCAAAGGCACTTTGAGAATTGTATTAAACCTTTAAGCAACATTCCCCACCACCACCCAAGAAAAAAGCACAACTCAACATGTGACACACAATTACAGGGTTGCTAGTCCTCCAGAGGCAGAGAGCCCAGGAGACCTGCTCTGACTCCAGTCCGTCTTTTTCTCACATGAGGGAAACATCTCCAGTTATAGCCTCAGCACTTCCAGGGACAAGAACCTTGCTGCCATGCAATGACAAACAGCAGCTGGGTAAGTCGCAAGAAATGCAAATCTCCTTCAATATCAATGAGTGTTAGAAAACAGAAAGCAAAGTGGACTCCAGAGCTAATTTCCATGCAGAAGAAACACCACAGATGGAGAAGCCAGTTCAGTGATGCTCCAGAAAAACAGAGGCGTATTTGAGAACAGTTCAAGCCCAGGACCACTGAGCCATGTCTGATACAAACCCCCAGCATGTGGGATACGGACAGAAGGGGGACTGAGTGGGCTTTATTTGGATCCTTATTTCAAAGTCTAGCTCCACAAGGACACACGAAAGTCCTTCATAGAAATCTAATCTTACCCTGGGTGTAAAGCAATACCAAGGATTATAGTTAACTTTGTCAGATGTCATAAGGTTCTGAAGCTCTGTAAGAATATGCCACATTTTTTAGAGTCTTCCTCTTGAGAGATGTAGGGGTGGAATGCCCTGGGGTTTTCTTTGGGATTAAATTTAGCAACACTATGAGTGTTTAGACAAGGGGAACCCAGAGGAGAGGGGCCTGTGCAGGTTCCTTCCCCAAGAGATAGCCCCTCTCTGAGGCCACATCTGGTCTTGTCCTGAGCGTGTGGGGAACTTGAAGTGTGGCTTCTGTTCCCCTCCCTGTTTCCTTTCCTTTTTACCTGGTTTCAGGTGCAGGAACATATAGAGGGATATGAAGCCCTGTGTTATTGCCCCAGGACCCCCAGTTCCAGGGGAAGCCCCAGAGCCCAGCTAGGCTGTTAGAGGCACATCTCCATTTGTGCAGCCTTGTGCACACCCACCTCTTCCAGCCCCAACCAGCCTTTTACCCACATCACTGCCCATCCACTAGCTTTCCAGAGTGAAGAGATGCAGAATCTCTAGTGCAGAAATGGTTGTCCAGCTACCATAATTAGCAAGGCAGGCCCCAGGCTGGATCCCAGAGCATCTTTGCCCTCCAGCAGCAGGTGCACAGTGGCAGGATGAGTGTGGTTTCCCTTCGGGCTTGCAGGAGCCCTCTGTGTGCTCTGAAGTCTCATGGCCTGGCCTTCGACCCAGCTCCATGGCTTCCATGTGGCCAAGGGCGGATACAGCCTCCCTGTGCTTCTGTGTCCTCCTCTCTGTCCTGATGCAGGGCATCAGGGAAAGGTCTTGAGGCCAATGAGCTCAGGACACCTCAGGTCATTCATAACCTAAATACAGGACCCTCTGCCCTTCCCAGGGTCCCACACTCTGCTGTTCTTGCACATGTGTATGTGATAGGCTCAGTCAGGCATCCTGGGTAAATTACCCTTATGTGTCTAGAGGACCAGATGGTCACTAGTCTGACAGGGGGTGGTGGAAAGTGAGTCCCTGATGCAGTAGATCTGAGATGGGGAAAACCTCCTGGGAGGGGAACTGTACCCAGGTGCTGGGCTGGCAGGGCTGGTTCCAAGGCTACCTGTGCACCCTGACGTGCTGGTTCAGCGGGAGCCAGGGTGAGCAGCAGGCAGCGCTGTGTTCCCTGCAGAGAGCCCAGGCCTGAGGCCCAGAACAACCCCCTCACCCAGCAGTTCGGGAAGCATGGCAGTCTCTGCCTTCTGGCCTGGGCCGGGGCCCTGGGGAGGGATAGGCTGCCTGGGCTGGGGTCCGGAAACCAGCCCTGAAAAGAGGCAGTTCACATAAAGGCAATTGTAGAGAATCATAAAACAGACACACTCAGAGATGTCCAGATCACCCAGTTCAATGTCACTGAAAAGCACATACACAAACTTCACATTTTGAAAAGTTCTCAGGATTGGGACAGAAACCTATTGTGTGATGTAGCTTGTGCAGTCCCTGGCTCTGCACTCAACCCTCAGCCCACCCTGCCTCCCACCCCTGATGAGGATGGATGTATTCCAGGGGCCCGCATTTTCCTGCTGATGGGTGGGTTTGAGATTCCAATGATGGCATCATTGCAGGCTTTCATCAGTTTGCTATGGTGAGGAGGACACTCAAAGTCTTAATAAACTTAAGAAGACCTAAGTAATTTTGGTCACTTTATTCAGCCACAATGATATGAAACTAGAAATAATTAAAAGAAGAAAACTAAAGAAGGCAAATGTGTGGAGATTAAGCAACATGCTCCTGAACAACAAGTGAGACAACAAGAAATGAAGAGTGAAATTAAAAATATTTTGAGGTAAACAAAAATGGAAACATAACATGCCACAATTTAAAGGATGCAGAATAAGCAGTTCTAAGAGAAAACTTTGGATCTGTAAATGTCTACATTAAGAAAACAAAAAGATCTTAAATAAACTACTTCATGCCTTGAGGAAGCAGAGCAAGAAGACCAAACTGAGACTAAAGTGAGAAAAAGGTAGGAATTAGTGAAATTTACAACATACATTATTATTAGAGCCTAGAAATCCAATAGAAAATATCAATGAAACTGATTTTTCTCATGAGATAATCAAAATTGGCAACCCTCTAGCTAAGAGAAGCAAGGAGAAAGAGAGACGTATGGAAGAAATACAATCAGATATATAAATACAGAGTACCATAAAAGACTACTCTGAGCAGTTACATTGGATAACCCAGAAGCAAAAAAATCTGGATAACCTGGAAGAAGTGAATACATTTCCAAAAACATACAGCTCACCAAGAAAGAGTCATAAAAAATGGGAAATCTGAACAGAATATTTACTAGTAAGGAGACTGATATGGTGATCACATACCCCTCAACCAAGAAAAACCTAGATGCAGAAGGCTTCATTGGAAAATTCTTTGAAACATTTAAAGAAAAATTCACACCAATGTATCTCAAAATTCTCCAACAAACTGAAGAGAAGGAAACAGTCTCAAACTTATTTTAAGAGGGCAGCATTACTCTTTACCAAAGCCAGACAAGAACCCTACACAATGAAACAAATTGTAGGTCAATATCTCTAATGAGCATTGGTGCAAAATTATCCACAAAATGTTAGTAAACTGAACTTCACAGCACATTAAAAGGACATGTCCAGCTAAATTGGAATTTACCCTGGGATCCAAGGATGGTTCAACATGTGCAAATAAATGAGATATACCCAATTATCAAAATAAAGGATATAAATCATACATTATCTCAATAGGTGCAAAAGATGTATTTGACAAAATTCAACATCCACTTCTTATGAAAACTCTCAACAAGTTGGTATAAAAGGAAAGTACCTTGACGCAATAAAGGCCCTGTATGGCAAGCAAGCTCATATATGACTCTCATAATTTGCCATGGTAAGAAGCTGAAAACTTTTCCTCCAAGATCAAAATCAAAACAAGGGTGCCAGGGCTCTTCACTTTTATTCAAGATGGTATTGGAAGTCTAGAGCTAGAGGAAGGAGAAATACATAAACAAAAAAAAGAAGAGGAAAACTGTCCTCTAAAGACATGATCTTATATATAGGAAACCCTAAAGACTCCACCAAAAAAAACCCAAATAATTAGAACAAATAAATGAATTCAGTAAACATTGTAGGAGACAAAATTAACATGCAAAGATCAGTTGCATTTCTATACATTAACCCAAACTATATGAAAAAGAAATAGAGAATAAAATCCCATTTCCAAATGCATCACAATAAGAAGGTACTTAGGAACAAATTTAACCAAGCAGATGAAAGGCCTGTAAACTGAAAATTTTAAACTTTGGTAGAAGAGGACAGTGAGAAGATGGGGGAGTAGGACGGCAGGCAGAAATCTACCACATACACATTGAGGAAGAAACTACAGCAAATACAACTAACCCTGAAAAAGACCAAGACTGCAGAACAGACAGCCTACACCCGGGAGAGAGACAAAACATGGAGCGTCGTGATGATCAGTACCCAAGTCCTTCCCCTGTCCCAGCCCACAAGCAGGAGGGAGAGGAATGGGGTGGAAAGGGGGAATAAACTCAGCAGTCCCGCACACCTGGCCCGGGAGATCTGCTCTGGGAACACGAGTCCACGTGGCATGGGGTTCTGGTGATTGACTGGCTGGACACCAGGGCCCAGTGGAAGCCTCTCTGGGAGACGCCTGCGCTTGTGGGGGACCGGCACGCTCCGCTGGCCCTGCTGGGACCCCACACAGAGGCGGCAGTTTGAAAGATTCACCAGCAGCAGGAAGGGTGCCAGAGGGTGGGGGTCAGAAGGGGGTCAGAAAGTGAGGGCGGGATTCCCCGCCCCGCTCAGCCCAGGTGGCCAGGCACCCGCGCAGCCAGCCCCAAACAGTCCACCTCCCTCGCGGGCGGCTCAGCGCAGGTGGCGCTCTGGGCGGGCGCACACCCACCCTGCACGCCCCGCTCTGCAGTGGCCGGATTCTGCTGACTGGCAGGCAGGCAGGTAGAGGCCAGATGGCACTTCCCTGGATCTCAAGTCCTTCCCTCAGCTCAGCTGGCCTGATGCTCGCGGAAGCCAGCTCCAAGCTCTCCACCTGCCGCCTTGGCTCCACACCAGGGCCCCGGGGGGCACCCACCCCACCCCATACTCTGTCCCAGCCGCAGTTCACCGGCCAGGACAGTGTTGGTACTTAGTAGTCAGGCTTCCTTTCCATTCATCAACTTGCCAGTCCCAGTAGCAGTGGCCCTTGAGTCCTTCTCCGTGTCCTGTTGGGATATAGATGGTCTGGGGCATCTGATGAGGGGAGAGTCAAGGCAGAGCTTTCCAGGCAGTCGACCGGCCCCAGCATTCTGGCTCCACCACACAACACTTCTCAGAGAAGAGCTAAAAACACATTCTCCCCCAGGGATGCTCTCCCCTTTGCACCAGACGTGCCTCAGTGAGTCGAGGGAGTGAGAGGTGAGGGGTGAAGGAGCAGGGCACGACCAAGATGCCTCAGGAAAATGACATTAACATTGTGATAAGGGGATGTCGGGAGCAGATTATGTCGCCCTGTGCAGGTCCTTTCTCCCATATTGGATCCCAGCTAATGCAGTTATAATGCAACAAATGACAATGAGTAGAAACAGTGTCTGCTGATGTGGGTACAAAACGAGCACACCAGCTCATTAGCCTCAAGGATCTGAGAAGCAGTGGAAGTGGAGATGCTGAGGCCTGTGGAGAGTTCAGAGGGCCCAGTGCTCAGGAGGGGACCCAGACGCCCTGATTCACCCAAGAAGCCACCTGCAGAACCGCCAGCTCTTCAGACAGTAGAGTCTGTCAGGACTTCCCTCAGGATGTTCTTGGTGTCCTCGGCAACTCTTTCAAGGAGGTATCTGTGTCTCCCCTCTCTGAGGTGCTGGGCAACAGGGTCACCCAAGAGCGAGAAGTAACTAAGGACTGAATGTAAAGAAGAGGCTGCCTTACAACATCTAAGGAGGTGTCCACTTTTCTGAGAGGACAGTGAACAGATCTTGGGACTTTATGGTGGCCCTGTACTCCTCCAAGGAAGTCCCCAGGGTCTGGGCCACCTGCTGGAGAGACTCATCATTCACCCCAAAGAGCAGGCGGTAGGCATTCAGACACTTCCCCAAGTCATCTGCGTCCTGGATGCCTGGTCTTCTGGGAAAGGCTTTGAGGCCATTTTCTCCTGCAGAGAGGCCACTTTGTTACAGTTTTTCTAAGGCCTGGTGGCACCTGATGTCAGAGAGGTCCCTGCACAACGTGTCTCTCAGCTCTGGGAAGTCATGCAATGAAGGTTCGAGGTTGGACACCAGGAATGTTGGGGGTTCATATATCCCCTTCTTCTGGAGATTTTCCCTGATATACCCCCGGATGTTCTGCAGAAGCTGGTCCTCTGAGAAGACACTTGTGCTCAGGTCCCTATCCAGCTTGGTCCACACGATGGAGAACCTCTTTCCCAGGCCCTGGATGGTTTTGGCAAGCCTCACGTGATTCATGCCAAACTGCTCAGATGCCGTGATGATAAAGAGGTCATATTGGCTGAACGGCATCTCCCCCAGATGGTTCTCCAGGCTTTGTGCAGCAGCCCCCATGCCGGGCCTGTCCCACAGCATCACATTGGGAAGGCGGGAGGATGAGTAGCTGGTGGGAATCTGGGTGGTCCTCACCACCCCAGTGGGAGCCGAGATCTCCTCCTTGTGCCCAAGGCCCCTCAGCACATTGACGAAGGAGGACATGCCATTGCAGGAGTCCCCTATCACCGCAACGCTCACCTTAGCACTGCATGCTGCCTCCAGGGTCTCCCTGACCACAGAGACCACCTCCAGCAACTTCCCTTCCTCCAAGGCCTTCCCCATGCTCCTGGCTCCTGACTCAGGTGACATGCTGCAGCCCATGCTGTGCCGCCCAGCAGAGTCACAGGCTGCAGGTAAGGGCGTGGAAGGGGACAGGGCAGGCGGTGTCACATCTCTCAGCAGTGGAGTAGCCTGCACAAGGAGGAAGAGCAAGGGAGTGAGGGCCAGGTGTGCAGGCAGCAGAGGCACCATCTGAAGGCCAGGCTCAGATCCACGCCCACAACCCACAGAATGGACGTTTAGATTAGAAAAGGCCAGCCTTTGGGAAACTGAAAGTTTCCCTTAAACATATATTCACCCATAAGTAATGAGGAAATCCTACCATTTGCAACAAGATGGATGGACCTTCAGGGCATCATGCTAAGTGAATACATCAGTCAGAGAAAGACAAATACTGTATGATCTCACTCATAAGTGGCAAAAAAAAAAAAAAAAATTCCAGAAAACCCAAATGCATAGAAAAGGAGATCAGACTTGTGGTTACCTGAGGCAGAGGGTGGGGGAAGGGGGAGTTGGAGGAAGGTGGGCAAACGGTACAACTTTCAGTTGTAAGAAAAATAAATTCAAGGGCTGTAATGTGGAGCCTGATGACCACAGTCAAAGCTGCTCGGTGGTGACAGGAAAACTGCTAAGTGTGTGAATCCTGGGAGTTCTCATCAAAGGAGAAATGTTTTCTCTTTCTGCCTTTCTTCTTCCTTTCATTGTATCTGTATGATACACTGGATAAACAAACCTATTGTGGCAATTGTTTCACAGTATATATCAATCGAACCATCATGCTGTATGCCTTAAGCTTAGACAGTGATGCATGTCAATTGTTTTTCAATAAAACCGGGAAAAATTAAGCAGAGTTACCATATGATCCAGCAACTCCACTGCTAG
Source organism: Manis pentadactyla (assembly GCF_030020395.1). NCBI lineage: Eukaryota > Metazoa > Chordata > Mammalia > Pholidota > Manidae > Manis > Manis pentadactyla. The sequence continues at coordinate 57,674,497 of NC_080031.1, forward strand.
GTATGTATGTACCCAAGAGCAGTGAAGACATAACTACATAAAATCTGCACACAACTGTTCCTAGCAGCATTATTCATAATAGCCCCAAGATCAGCTTCATTGTCCATCAACTGGTCAATGGATAAAGAATGCATCCTATCCACACAGTGGAACAGTACTAATGCAGTGCTGATTCCTGCCACAACGTGGGAACCCAGCAACATAATGTTCTGTGAAAGAAGCCAGTCCACACAGCCATGTACGGTGGGATTCTACTCTTATGAAATGTCCAGAATAGTCAAGTCCATAGATAGAGACATATATCACAGATTTCTTAGAGGTGAGGGGCTGTGACACAGAGAGAAAGACCAGTGACAGTCAAGAAGACCAGAGCTTCCTTTTGGAAAAGGATATGTTCTAAATGTGCTTATAGTGACGGTTGCATGACCTTGTGAATATGCTAAAAGCCACTGAAAACTTTAAAGGGGTGAACTGTGGATGTGTAAATTTTATCCCAATAAAGTTGTTTCACAAAAAGGAGCAGAGATGCTCCATCGGGAGATGTGCACCTTTTGGGACTCAGAGGAGACCCTAGAGGAATGCCCTGCAGCTGTGGAGCCTGCAGTCGGCACCGAAGCAGGACTGCGGACTTGAGCAGACTTGAGCCACAGAACATCACGAACGTCACTCAGTCAGGAGCCAGGAAGGTGCACGTCCCTCATCCTCGTCCGCCCTGACTGGGTGAGCAGGACAGCCCACAGGAGGTGCCTGCTGGGCAGGGTGAGCTCGTGCGCCTCTCCTCACCCTCCCTTCCTGAGGACCTGTGTGTCCTCACTGCATTCCTCTTCTGAGTCAAGAATCATGTATTCACATTAACAATGAAAAGTGAATTTTTTTTCCTCTCGAGTTTCTTCGTGAAACATTCCCGCATGTACCACCACTAACTGCACACCAAAGGTCCGCCTGTCCCTCGTCACCTTCAGCCAAGTCACAACAAGCTGTCCAATCTCCTGGTTTTACAGTCAGCACACGTCTGCACATGGTTGGCATTGCCACTGTTGCTATAAATATAAGCATTTAAGCTCTTCTGTGAATGGAGGTTTCCTTTGTAGGCTGAACCCTGCAGTGAGACTTTAAAGACTGCGGGGCAGGAAGGGGAAAGGGAATTGCTTGGGATTACCTGGAGGACGCTACACACACATTGCCCCTGGCTGGTGGGCTTTCATAGTCCCCAAAGCTGTGAATGCCTGCTGTGATTTCCCTTGAAAGTCCACTCTCATCTGTATGCATGGATGCAAGTTTTTTTTTTTAAGTTTAAATTTAAGACTTCCTCTTTGGTTGAGGAGTTGCAGGCCCTTCTGTTCTGTGATGGGCACCTACCAGACCCACCCCTGGAGTCCCCTGATGCTGCTGGTTGCAGTCCTCACACCCAGATGCCGCATTTCTGCCCCAGAAGTCCTACTGCCCCCACTGTGGGACAAGTTTCACACCACTTCAGGTCCCGTGGTGCAGATTCTCCTCCTCCTCCTCTGGGAACCAGCCCCACCCCACTGCCTCTCTGGTGGAGGGCCATCCTTGCCTCACTGCTGCCCAGGCTTCTCCAGCTGCTTTCATCTGTCATAAGGCCCCTGGCCTCAACCACTGCAGGAGGGAACACACTGAGAACTCCACCTGAATTTACAAACAAACTCCACCCCAGACAATACAGACATGTTCACATTGAAAACCGAGCCCTAGTGTCCTGCCTGTGCGGTGGGGGGTGGAGTCCTGCTCCCCACCTCCCAGGCCCTGGGTGAGGATTTCCTTGTGCGATCCAGGTGAAGCCCTCTGCAGAGCTCCCAGCTGCCTCTCCGTGAATGCCCTATGGTCTTTTAGGAGCCCTGAGGAAGTCTTTCCTCTGGTTCTTTCTCCAGTTCTTTCTCCACCCTCCAATTGTACAAAGGTCTGTGTCTGTCTGTCTGTGCTGATCCTTTGGAAGCCCTATACGTCAGTGTGGACCAAGCCCCGAGTTTGTCCTGCATTTCATCATCGTAGGAAGAAGCTGGAGAAAATCGAAGTGCTGATTTATTCCAGAAATGTATAATAAACCTGGGCATGAGCCCTAAAGGACAGGCTCTGGGAAGATGGTGAAAGCTGCACCTCGCCGACATCACCCGCAAAGGGCAGAGCTGGTACCCTGCAATATAGACAGTTTCTCCAGAGGAGACCCACGTTTGCATTGAAGCAGACTGTGTGGTCCCCTAGGCACCCCATCCCTGAAACCCCGCTCCAGGTCCCTATTCCAGGGCGTTCCCTCTCAGGTCATTGATAGACACAATTCCAGGCTGTTCCAGAAATTGTCCATGGCTGATTCTCCAGCTTAGACTGTAAGAAACCATGGGCAGCAGAATTTGCAATCACAACAGAGGAAGGTCACGGGGAAGGCAGTTCAGCATGCTGCTCATGTGAAACCTTCGTAAGATTGTCTATCAATGATACCTTAATTAAAAAAAAAGAAATTAAGAGACCCATGGGAAAAAAAAGAAAAAGAAAACACGAGCGGCACATCCTGCCCTCCTTCCCTACACGTGGTCTCCATCAGAAGACCCGTGGGTGCCAGGAGCATGGAAGTGAGGGGCACATGTCTCCACACGGAAGGCTGGATGGGTTTGGGGCAGCAAAGCATGTGGGTGCTGAGTTTGGTCCCTGAAATGGACTAGCAAGTCCCCAGGCGCTCCTGGCCTGGTGTCAGGCTCCACCTTGGACATCTATACCATAACACAGTTACTATTCAGTTCAGGTTTTAGGAATCCACTCCCATAGGCACTCCAGGAAGCAGATAGTGATGGTGGTCAGATAGATGTCAGTGGTCCTGCCGGCAAGTCACCACGCCCTGGGGTAGAGTCCTCTCCTAAAGCAGAGGCATTGCCCTCTGGACTGTCCAAAACTGGGCGGCATGCCCATTGCTCCAGAAGGAAGAACAGGGGTCAGGTTGGTTTGTCCTGGCAGGGCTGAGAGAGAAGGAAGGAAGGGGAGCCTGGAGGCCAGTGCGGTCGCCCCGGGTTCCTCCCCCAGAGCCTGCTGCTCCCTCCGCTCTGTTAGTTTAGATCTAAGTTGCGGTGCAGCTCACGAGGGAGGGGACACAGGGTGAGCCAGTCGGTTTCAGTTTCTATTCCTGGAAATGACTAGTTCTCAAGAAAATGGCCTTCCTGGCTCACGTTTTCCATTCCTGATGGTGAGGGTACTGAAGCACCTGCCTGAACCCAGCCCAGGACATCTGAGCTCCTGTCACCGAGAAGGCCCAGAACAGGGTCAGGGTGTCCTACGACCAGCCCTGCCACCCCGTTCAAGCTGCATCCTTGGAAATCAGGTTTCAGCCCGGTACAATGTCCACATTCAGCTCCCATGATGCCAGCTGCTCACATCATTCACAGACTGCCTGCCAGCTGCTCCCTGTGGTTGCCCAGCTGCCAGCTCCAAGGCTCATGGGCTCTCACCCACTCAGCTGGGAGGGCAGGTGCTCCACCACGGAGCCCCCTGCAGCCCCCAGCTGTGACCTCTCCCCAGTGTTAGGGCCCCTGCTCCCAGCAGGAGGAGGCTTGAAGAGTCCCCAGGCTGCTCAACAGTGGCCGCTGACCCTGGGCAGCTGCTCACCTCTGAGTGACTGTCCTGTCCACGTTCTCATGCGGGGCAGAAGGAAGCCCTCCCCAGGGCATGTGTGGTCAGGTAGCAAGACCCAGGCATGAGCTGCGTGACTGTAACAGGGTGACAGAGAGGGACTGTTTGCCACAGTTCAGGCTGGGATGTCAAGCATCAGTAACAGCTTATGAGGCCCTCATGCAGCTGAGAGATTGTGAACCTGGAGATGCCACCCTTGATTCCTCCCCCGGCCAGGAAAGGGCAGCTGACAGGCTGAGGACCAGGGAAGGAAAGGACCACATCAGTGTTTTCGCCTTTGCCCACAGTGAGGGCTGCACATGGTCTTCCTGGGGACGATGGCCTCAGGCAGAGAGGCTGTGCTGCCCTCCTGTGCCTGACACCAAGGAGGAGGTAGGAGACCCAGGTCTGGGTGGTGCCCATCTCCCCGACATCCCTGGGGGGCACAGCGTGAGCCCGTGGTCCCCCGTGGTCCCTCCTGCGTGAGGGACACTCACTGCCGAGGGCCGCCAGCAGGATCTCTGCTCCCCCACCCAGGTGTGTCCTTTCCTCCCTTTGCAGTTCCCCTCAGCCCCCAACCCCCCGGGGAATGCGGAGGGAGGGAGGAAGGCAGAGGGCAGGGACGGCCTTCCTGTCCCTGCTGCAGGTGCCTCGGGCGGAGGAGGGACTGAGCCAGGCCAGGCGAGTCTCCTGTCCCATGAGTGTGTGAAGGCTGTTTACCAGCCCAAGTGGACCGCTGCTTATCTGAGTGCGGCCAGAAGGGTGTTTCCTGAACCATTGTTTCCCTCACCCAACAGGAAGTGTCTGCTTTGTCCCTGTGCATTTCAGGGACCACATTGGTCTCCATTAATTCCTGCCCCTCCCTGCACAGGTCAGGCCCTAAGAAGAGCAAATATCAGAGGCTTCATCTATCAACCACCACAGAACAGTGAGCAATACAAGCGAAGAGCTCAGGAAACACTTGTTATGTAAGAAAAGGACCACAGCCATTTCCATTTCAGCAACAGCTTGTGTAGTTAACCCATTCCTAAAGGTCTTTCTAGGACCTGAAAACTGCTGGTCCAAACACCAGCCTGTGGGATCTAGACAACCCAGTTTATGCCTGTCGCCCTTTCCCTTCCTCCTGTCTCTGCTTTGCTTCCCAGATCCCCACCCCTGGTCTAGTGCTCAGACGGAAGCCTGGCCCTGGGCCTGCCGGTCTGGCCTGCAAGGACTTCCCAGCACAGTGGTGAAGGGATGGCTATGCATACACCACATGGGCTTGGACTCCTCCAAAAGGTGGGCATAGATGAGAGGTGGTACACCAAAGATACTGAGTTTGGCTGCCTGCCTGGTCCTTGTGAATTCCTCTGGACCCAGTTCCAAACCTTTTCAGGTGTCTGAAAGACAGATCAGCCTCAAGAAAAAAACGCAAACCTAGGAAAGTTTTCAAAGCATAGCCCAAAACACAATCAGCGCCCTAGTAAGCCTCTGGACTGATTCTGACCAGATTCCACCATGGATTCCAACACTGTGTGGGGCGAAGGCACCTCTACAAGGGCCTGAAGGCCTGTGATGGGGCCAGGCAGGAGTTTCAACCTGCAGAGGCAGCTGCTGTGCAGGCATCCAGGGAGAAATTCTGCTTGGTAGGTGCCCCACAGTGGCCATCCCAGGTCTGCCCTCATGAAGGTTCATGTGACCCCAGGGCACTTAGGGCCAGACAGTCTGCCTGTGGACTGTGGGTGTGCATGCAGGACACCAGACCCCAGCTGTAGCTCCAGGAATAAGGGGTTTCCCTCCCAGGGTAAGTTCCCTATGAATCCAGTGAAACTGAAGTAAGACAAGGGGAAGGACAGGTTGGGTGAAGGGGTTTTATTTCTCACAGTTTGCTTGGGCTTGCTAGCCAGGCTCCACACTGTCTGTCCCCTCCAGCCACGGCTGTGCGCTCCCTTCCCCTGCCTCTCCTTCCGGAACTCAATGGGCGAGTCCCTGGTTACTGGCAGGTGCCAGACCAATTGTACCAGAACTGAAGGGAGGAGAGAATGTCCGTTTTCTCTCCACCCCTTGCTAGTATGTAAATGGACTAAGGCCAGGCAGGAAATTCTGGAAACTCTGGGTGAAAACTTCCATTTACCCCACATCAGCCCTCTCTGCACAGCAGCCACTCCAGGCCAAAGGAGAAGGAGCCAAGGACTTGGTCTCAGCTGCAAAGCTCTGTGCAAACGGGCAGTGGGGCACCTGCCAGGAACCTATGTCCCTCTCCTTGTCACTTCCAGGACTTCCACAGTGTTTGCACTCATGGGTGTGAGTCTCATAAGTACATGGTCGGAGTACTGGGTGGCAAGTATGTTTGAACTTCAAAGTGTTCTTTGTAATCTTTCTATACCTGCTCTCCTGGGCCCCTCCTGGTTCTACTTGAGCTTATTATTCTCATCTCCCTCCTCAGTCCCTTGCAAACTCCCCCTAAGATGTTGATCCTTCAAAATATAACTGACACTTAAATTCCAAACTGAAGTTGTAAAGCTTTAAAAACAAACAAATGAAATGTCAACAAATATCTCTGGGAAACAGTAAATTTAATCAAGGAAGGCTTTGTCTCAGAAAAGCTTTGCAAATCATGGAGACACAGCTCAGTACAAATGGAAAGTGGTCTCTAAGGGAGATGGAGGGGGGCTGTTCTTTTAAAGTCAGAAACCACAAGCTTAGACAATTGTATCCGATTGGCCTCATTGCTGCACTCATCCAGGTAGTCTGTTAGGGACTGTTCACATTTCTGGTCACTTTAACAGGAACTGAAGGCATAATAGTGGTCATGTGGTTTTTCTTAGAATGCAGAGTACATGTGTGAACCACGTCAGCAAATGGTAACCTTGCTGTATTTTGTTTCAGTGCTCAGTTAGACCAACCAGGTCCGTCTTGTTTTCCGCTGGGCTTTGGGGGTCTGAATTCAGAGCAAGTTTCACAGAACAAATAAGGGATTCAGGCATGAGGCTCCGTTTAATGTGTTTATGGGTTAGTGTGTGTACATGTGCACTCAAATATGAGTGAATCCCATGATCAAGTCGTTTTTGTGTCTGCATAGATTGGAGGCCCACTCTGGGTATAAAAAAATACTTGACCTCTTAAATAGTGATGAGAAAACTGGCCAGCTACGTGCAAGAGTATGAAACTGGATTACTAACTTCAAATGCAGAAGTAAACTCAAAGTGGATTAAAGACATATATAAGATATGAAACCATAAAACTTTTAGAAGAAAACATAGCCAAAAATCTCTTGAACATAAACATGAGAAAGTTTTTTCTAGATACATCTCCCTGGGCAAGGGAAACAAAAGCAAATATAAACAAATGGGACTACATAAAACTAAAAAGTTGCTGTACAGCAAAGGACACCATCAAAAAATGAAAAGGCAACCTACGTATGGGAGAATATATTCATAAAGGATTTATCCGATAAGGGGTTAACATCCAAAATATATAAAGAATTCATATGACTCAACACCAAAAAGACAAGTATTCCAATTAAAAAATGGGCATAAGTCCTGAATAAACATTTTTCCTAAGAAGACATAGAGATGGCCAACAGGAACATGAAAAGATTCTCCACATTGGTAATCAACAGGGAAATGCAAATCAAAACCACAGTGAGACCAACTTTGGCCAGAGAATCTAACCATCTCTTGGGGGTAGCTATTATCCTAAAAATGGATTCTGCAATATCTCCTAGAGTTAAGGGGAGGTTTCTGAACATATTCTCATTTACCTTTATTCCTAACCAGGGAAGTGTATCCCTGCCAAAGGAAATGAATCCTGAGCTAAGAGTGCCCCCTGGCAGGTCGTTTTTTTTCCAAAAAAAATTTTTATTGGAAAAAAGTTCATATACATTACTATGTTGGTTTCAGATGTACAGCATAGTGATTAGATAATTGTATACATTACTAGATGCTTGCCACAATAGGTGTAGTTACCCCATTATCATACCAAGATACTACAATTTTATTGGTTAAATTTTCTGTTGTATTTGCATTCCTGTGTTTAACTTATTTTAAATTTGCAATTTGTACCTCTTTATTCCCTTCGTCTACTTCATCCATCTTCTCACCACCTTCCCTATGGTAACGCTCCTACCTTCTGGCCGTTCGGGATATACTACTGTAACCTTTGGCGGCCACTCTACTGTTATTCCAGGAATACACAGAAGGACAGCTTCCAGGCCTTGTTTCCAAGGCGCCAGGAGAGCCAGCCATCGTTGGTCCATGTGTCGAAAGGTCCAAGGCCACGTCCACTCAATGGAGTCTCCAGGGTTCAGTGCAGTTGGTGCTGGCAGCAAGTTATGATTCTGGTGGCTGAACCTCAGCTTCAGTGATTCTTCCTTGGTTTGTACTTACAGTTGTATAGGGGAGGCAGCAGTATGTGTTAACATGTCTACGGGGCTCAGGGCTCCCTTTCGAGGTCTCTTGTTCAAACACCATAGCACTGTCCATAAACAGACTGACCATCCCCTCAGACTATTGGTATCTGACATTAGTCCAGATTTTAACAAGCCATTGTGCTTCTCTGTCATGCCTGCTGCAGTACGACTGTATGGCACATGAAACTTCCATTTGATTCCCAGCTGTCACACCTATTCTTGCAGTGTATGTCCAGTAAAATGGGTGCCCTGATCATTTTCAATTACCTGTGGTCAACCATAGGTGGCAAAGAGATGCTCCAGGCCTCTTTTGGTCATCTGCTGATCTGCACAACAGATAGGAAAAGCAACCAGAAGTCCAGTAGCTGTGTCCACACAAGTCATAGCATACCGATATCCTTTTGACACAGGTAGAGGCCCAGTGTAGTCTATCTGCCTCCTGACGAGGGGTATAGGCCCCTTAGCTATTGTCCCATGTTGCTGTGGAACTAAGTGTAAATCCCTTTTGGAGCACATGACACACTCCTGCTGGGCTCTACCAACTTCCTCGAAGGTCAAAGACAAGCCCCACCGACGGGACACAGCCCACATTGTCTTTTGCCTTGCATGCAACAAATGCTGATGTAACCATTGGACTACATCAGAGGCAGGCTTTCCTTCTAACCAATGTATCTGGGCCAATTTATCTGCCTCATCATTTCCTCGGGATGCCAGGGGCAAATGACTCGTCACATGGTATACTGTAATTATTTTAGTCTGACCACAGGCCCATAAGTCTTGCCACAATTCTTGCTCCCAATGGGGTTGGTGACCAACCAGCCAGTTGGCATGGTACCAGGTTGGTAGCCACAGGGTCAAGCCCCGATACACAGCCCAGCTGTCAGTGCAGACAACTAAAGGGGAGGGCTCCTGGCTGATCACAAGCCACACACCTGCAACTCTGCCCATTGTCTGCTCTTCCCCTCACCGTCTTCCATCCATATTGTCTCAGTCTTAGGATGGAAAGCTATGGCCCTCCATTTGGGGGGTTTCCCATGGCTGGAGCCATCTGTGTACCATGCATCTTCGGGTATAGGGGCTCTTCCCTCCCAATAAGAACTCTCTGTTACTAATGGTTCAACAGCAAGTTCTTCCTGCTTTTCACTAGTACATGTCACCAGGCCAAATAAGCATTGGAGTTCTTCACTCAAGGGGCTACCAGAGAGGGCACTAAGCTGCTTTAGGTAAGCATCCCACTTGGCCAATGTGGGTGTTTGTGCCACACCACTCCTTGACTTTTGGGTCCAGTCTTGTACCCACCCCAAGATGGGATAGGGGTTATTACTTTTATTGGGGCCATTCCAGTGATGGGTTCTGTAGTGAGCTAGGTGTGATACACGGCAGCCAGTTTTTTTCCTATCAAAGTGTATCATACCTCTGCCCCTTTCCAGAGTTGTAATCAGAATCCAATAGGTTGACAAGTTCGTTCAAGCTGCTGCCAGAGACCCCAACCATAATCATCTTCAGACACATGAACATCCAGCTTACAGGGTCTTGATGGGTCCATCATGCTCAAGGACTGCACGGCCTTGACTGCCCGTTTTGCTGTAGTAAAGGCAGATGCACATGTCTCATCCCAGCCCCACCTGATGCCCTTTCATACCAACCGGTATAAGGACTTTGGACTTTGTGCCAAGTGCAGGATAAACACTCTCCAGTAGCCTAGAAGACCCAGAAACTCCTGTAGCAATGCTACAGTTTAGGGGATAGGAAAGGCCTGGATTTTACCTATAACTGCTTCTAGTATAACTTTGGTCTTACCTGACCAGACAACCCCCAAGAATTTGACAGACAAACCAGGTCCCTGAACCTTGGTGCTGTTCACAGCCCATCCTTTCTCATGTAGATGTTGCACCAGTCTAGGTGCTGCACCTTCTAGATCTGAAAGAGAATCGGACGTGAGCATGACATCATCAGTATAATGGTACAGCTGCACTGTTGGTGGTTTCTCCCATGTAGCCAAGTCCTGGGCTACAAGTCCATGACAGATGTTGGGGCTGTGGAGTATCCCTGTGGAAGGATGGTGAACGTCCATCCCCGTCCTTCCCATATGAAGGCAAACTGTTCCTGACTTTCCTGCTCAATGTCAATGGAAAAGAAGGCATTAGCAAGATCTACCACATAATGGTATGTTCCTAGTTCATGGCTGAGGGTATTCATCAAGCCTGCAATAGAGGGGACAGCAGCATGCAAAGGGGGTATGACCTTATTCAGTTCTCTGTAATCCAGTCATACGCCAGGAGCTATCCAGCTTTTTTACTGGTCACCCTGGGAAATTGAAAGGACTATGGGTGGACTTTATAATTCCCACCTTTTCCAGCTCCTGGAGAGTTTCTCCAATCTCTTTATGCCCTCCAGGCAGTTTGTATTGTTTGGTATTAGTCACCCGCGGAGGCACAGGCAAAGCTATGGGTGGGTGCCTAGCACATCCCCTCAGAACTGCCTTCACCACACGTACTCTCAGTCTGAACTCGGCTGCAGTGGTCTGCAACCATAGACCCTGCAGGATATCAACCCCCAAAATATACTCTGGGATAGGAGATATATACACAGTATACTCTTTTGGGGATAGATGCCCTATTCCCAAAGGGATTTGGGCTTTTTTCACTCTGATAGCCTTACCCCCATATCCATCTATGATAGTGGGGGTCCCGGGGAACTGCTCAGGGTTACCATGAATCAGTGAACATTCAGCCCCAGTGTCCACCAGAGCCAGGACACGTTGTATGTTCACTGGGGACCAATGGATAGCTACTTCAACATGTGGCCTCCGGTCCCCCCTGGTCCCTCAGGCAGATACCTTGACTTTTCCCTCAGTCAAACCGTGTTCCCCAATCACCTTCCTGTGTGGGCTTGAGTGAGGTTGGCTTGCTCTCCAGCAGGAAGTCTTGTAAACACACAGGCCGGACTTGTGGCTCTGTCACTCACCTCTGCCTCTTTGGCCTTAATGGCTGGAACTGCTGCATTGGTTTCAGCTGTTGCCATAGTTCTAGTAAGATCCTATTTGACTTCCCAACTTATTTCCTTCCATCTGCTCCTGCCCGTATTGAATCAACCCACATCTGGGTCCTTGTAACCTTCATGGGGCCCTTTAAATTCTTCTTGTGAACTCAAGAATAACAGATTTTATTTCTTTCTGGGTTCTCATTGCTTCTGCCTCTCCTAAGTCTGCTACTGTACGTGTCACCTCGCTTATGGGATGCCCTAAGTGAGGGGAAAGAATGGCCACTAGAGACCCAAAGAGGGATAAAGCACAATATTTATCATCCCAATAGTGAAAATCTCTTCATCTGGGCCATAATTCTCTGGACTATAGATGGCATTTCTTATGCCTAGCTCCCATAACACCTGTTGGAGCTCAGCATACGTCCGCCATCTAACAGGAGAGGATGGCAGATCACCCAGATTGGGCCACACAGCAGGAAGTGCAGCCATAGGCCAATGGAGGAGGGTGTGACTCACTGGGTCTGATGTGCATTTTGTAATCACTGCCTCAAGGCAGGCTGCACTGTCAGGGAAGACAGCTTTCCCATCTCTAATCCCAGCAGAACAATTCTATCCACCCCTAAATCCCACAGACGCAGGAGCCAAACTGATATTGACTCTGAGGGCTTCTGCATAAATCGGGAGCCCAAATCCACCAGCTCAGCCTGAGTATAGGGGCAGAGCATAGAGTGCTCCATGACCTGGGGAGGGGGCTGCTCCTCTCCTTGGGAAACTTTCTGCTGCTGGGTCTTTATTTTCTTTACAACCACTGGGCGTGCTTTCAATACAGGAGGCGTCAGTGCCTCTGGTACCATCCCTTCATCCTTCCCCAACTCCTCCATTTCCGGGACTCATGGCACCTTTCTCTCCCCTCCCCCGAGTGCCTCCTCTGCTACAACCTTTACCTTTTCTACTGTGCCTCGCAGCAATGCTACCTCAGTCTTCAGAAACTCTCTTACCTTCACCTCAATGCTTCACAGCTGATGTTCTCATGCCACCTCCACCTGTGCTTCCCTCAGGAGTTCGTCTTTTTCTTTGATGGCTTTTTCCTCCTTCAGAGCACCTGGCAGTGCCGCCATTTCGTTCTGTAAGGAACTGTTTACCTCTCCAATGGCAACTTGCTGTCGGCATTCTCATGCTGCCTCCTCTCGCATCAGTGCCATTTCCTTCTTCAGGGAATCCACAGATGTTTGCAGCTCACGTTCTCGTGCCACCATTTCTTGGGTCTTTTTTAGGAGCATAACATTCTCTTCTGTAGACTTTTGTAATACTGTGAGAAGCAGCCAACCCACAGTCCCTGCTGCCTCATGGGCACTCTGTCTCTCAAAAGACCTACTTACTATACCAAGGGCACCTCTACTGCCTCAGGTATCACCTCCACTTGCCTCCAGTCCTGGTGTGGGTCCCAGTCCTCTAGGAGGCAGGCCACCTTGGACCACATACCCATTGGGGGACAATCCACTGTCTCCTCATTCACAGGGGCAGCCCGCTGAAGCACCCCTCCCATAAGGGCAGCTTGTCTTTGTATTTGGAACGAACCCTGCCAACTTTTGCCAATTGTCTTGCCAATGGGTTTCAGCCCCGGGCAATTTTTGCTATGGATTCAATGTGACCAAAGAAATTGACAGCAAAACGTTCTTTCAGGTGAAAGGGTTTATTACCTGGCTTGTTCTCCTGGCAGTAGGTTGAGCACTAGCGTCTCTGCCTCCTCCCAGAGCACTGGGCTGAGCTCTCTGTATAGTGGAAAAATAGCTTATTGCCTAAAGGTGTGGAATCGGTAGCCTAGCAACAGTCTAGTAACATCATTAGGTGGTTTAAGTTCAGTGAGGATCCTGGCCATAGGAACCCCAACTTCCCCACACTGGTGTACAGCATGTACTGCCACTGGCTGAATGGATGGGTGCATCTAGCTACTTGTACCATTCAGTGACCCTCTAGAGCCTTGGGGTTGGCATCCAGATTCCTTAGCTCTGCACTCAAGGCCCTCTGTAGTTAGACTTTAACAGTCTGCCCAGCTGTGTGGCTCCTTTTCCCCCCACCAGCTCCCTTTGCTCCCCACACACCTCTCTGCCTACCTTGAGCTACACGTACATTTACCTGCCCAAAACGGCTTTTCATCCTGCACCTTCATCTTACTTACCCTCTTTGTCAACACAGGCCAGCTGTCACCACCTCTGACAGACTCTCACCTGCCTGGCCCTCTTCCTGCCAAATGTCACCTGTGCTGGGTGTGGGTGTGTGTCAGAGCCCTGTAAGAAAAATGCTCCTTATTCAAAGGTTGTATCATCCTTTCCTATCCTTAAGGGAAAACCAAAAATAATTTCATCTACATACCAATTAAAATTTTAAATTAATACAAATGCCTTAACTGTAACAAAAAGTATTAAAATTTAAATTATAATAATGTATACTTCAATATGCAAATATTAGCGTGGTGTGGGGAAAATGGAATTTCCTATGGCCAGGATCCTCACCTGACCCTAAACTACTTGATGATGTAACTGGCCTACTGCTAGGCTACTGCTTCCACACCCGCAGGCAATGGGCTGTTATTGACTGAATCACTGTATAAAGAGCTCTGCCCAGTGCTCTGGGCAGAGGCAGAGGTAGAGACGGAGGAGGATTAGGGGCCTGCAGACTGCCAGTTGCAGACATTCTAGTGCTCTACCTACTGCCTGGAGAATAAGGCGGGGTATAAACTCTTTCACCTCAAGAACTTTCCATTGTCATTCCTCTATCTCACCAAATCCATAGTGAACTTGCCCGGAGCTGAAACCCTCAGGCAAGACAGTCCCCAAAGGAAACCACAGGTGTTTTAGAATCACATGACAGTTGTCAGAGACCTTTGCCTGACTTTTCAAAGGACAGTAATGCTAGCTCCACTGCCGTGTAGAGCCAGTGAAGCACATTAGCGATATTTCACAATTACCAACATTCTTGGTTTTCTTTTTTGTCTTTGGTTTTCTACTTCGGAGGCCCAGCATGGGGGACCATCGAGGAGCTGCGAGACGGAGCTAGGGGCGCTGCGGAACCCGGGCGGGGCGCCACTGGAGAGCCTAGACGGGGCAGAGGGCCACCTGGCGAGACCCCAGCGGCGGCCGGGGTGGGACTCGGGGTGGGACGGGGGAGGGGCGGGGCCGGAGAGAGGGGTTGGGCGGAGCTGGAGCTCCTAGGGGCGGGGCCTAATGTGGGGCTGGGGCCTGGGGCGGGGCCTGAGTCGGGGTGGGCGGGGCGAGGAGCCGGGGTGGGACGTAGGTGGAGCGGGAGGTGGAGCCGGAGTCCACCGGGGCCCTAGTCTCAGTCGGAGTTAAAGACCTAGCAAAAACGGGGCGGGCTGGGGCCACTGCCGGCCGACTTTCCGAAAGCTTCTCCCTCGCGCCCCCGGGGCCCGTGAAGGCGCCGGCTCCAGGCGGCGGGCCCCACCGCTGCAGACAGGCTCCGCGGAGGTCGGCGCCCGGGGCAGCGCGCAAGGCTGGCGGCCAGGAGTTGGAGGAGCCCCAGGAGCGCGCGCGCCGGGCCACTGCCGGCCCTGGTGCTGCTCCTGTTCGTGCTGGGGCTGGTGCCGGAACGTGCGGCAGGTGATGAGGCGGAAGGGCGAGGGGACCCGGGGCAGGACCGTCGTCCCCGACCGGAGCGGAGCGCGGCTGAGGGAGCCTGGGGACAGAGCGGGCCTGGGGACGGGGAGTCGGGGGCTGACCCGGGACTGCTGGGGCGCCGAGCCCCGGGTGCGGCAGGCCCTTGTCTGTCGCCTCCCGCTGCGGATCGGGGCGGCGGGGTCCGGCGGCGCCCCCTGCGCGGCCCAGCCGACGCCGCAGCTTCTGGGAGTTCCCCGTGCGCCCCTCCGGAGCACGCTGCTCGCGCTCGGCTCCCGGGCCTGGGTCCTCCGAGAAGGCCCCAGGGTGGGGGGGAGGGCTTTTGCGGGCAGTAACCAGGTGGCCGACACGCCCCCCTGCCCGCTATCGCTCGCCGCGGGGGGTCTCGCTGGCCCCGTGCGAGTCGCTCTCCGGTTGACAGTGCGGCCCCTGGAGGAGCTAGAGGGTGAAGAGGGGAAAGGGGATTTCGCTGACCCGGCTCGGAATTTCCATTCCGTCTCGGTTTCAGTTTTGCGAGCAGAGCTGGCCGGGCCGTATCCTGGGTTCCCACGGCTCGCTTAGGTCACCGCCCAGCCCGGCCAGGTGCACCCAAGCGGGGACTTTTATTAGCACAGGCGAGGAGGTGTCCGCCATCGCTCTGGTAGTAAGAGCTGGTGTGCTTTCTGCCAAGCTCTATTCTAAGCGCTTCACAAGCAACGACGCCATTTCGTCTCTCAGGACACAGCCTCAGTTTACAATTAACGGATTTACAGAGTAGACGCTAGGTGGCAGGATAGAATAGGAGTTCTTGACCTTTTTTGTGCCTTGGACCCCCTCTAAGAGTGTTTTTAATGCGTAAAATGAAATAAATACATAGGATTACAGAGAAACCCAATTGTGTTTCTACAAAGCCATTAAAGTTTTGAACTAGAAATATGTATATGTGATCTGTAATGTATGTGCTCCTAAGCTAACACATTAAATAATGCATTAAATAGCAACAGTTCCCTGAATTTGGAAGGAGGGTGAAGCACATTTCCAGGTGTCTGCAGCAATTGTCATGTGATTCGAATAGAACTGTGGCCTTCTATGGGGTATCAAGGTACAGGTCCTGCTAAACCTGATGAGCCTTGTTGCAAACTCCATTCATAATGGGAGAAAGGCTAAATTTCCCCTGGAGGTAAGTAAAAATAAATGTTATTTTTCCCTCCAAGTTGAGGCTCCTGAGCTCAACAAGTTGCCGGTGCAGGAGGATTCAGCCCTCAGCTGCCCAAGGGAAACACTTGATAGAGAATTATCCTGGATGTCTGCACATATCAGGGTAGAGTTTGGCCAACATCGCTAGACCTGGAACCTGGGGGGAGTAGGCCAGTGTCTCTGGGCCAGAGCTGTGTAACCAGTCTTGGTTTTCAGGTTCACACAGCTGCTGGGGATCCTTCTCACAGCCCCTCTGGTGCAGTAGGAGCACACAGATGATTCCAGTTCTGCATGGCAGGGATGCTCATGGATGTGTGCACATGGGCTCTATAGCCTTTTGGGGGCGAGGGGTGTCAGGGCTGGCCCAGGGTGATGGGACCCTGAGCCAAGGAAGAGGGTAGGAGTGGTAGGATAACCCCAGGTGTGTGCCAGATTGTAGGGAGATGGCCTGTGATGGGGAAGTAGCCAGGGGCTCCTGGCAGGACCCTCACAGTGCTCCTGGGTGCCAGTTTCCCTTCGGGAGGTAGGGAGGGAGGAAGTGGCCTCCATGGGGCAGATTTGAGTGCTGCAAGAGGGCGTGCTGAGCCTCAGGGTGCCCTGTGATGGACGATTCATTTATTATCCCCACAGTAAAGAGCTGGGGCTTTAAGAAGCTAACCAGCTACCCAGGATTGCACAGCTGGTTAGGATTTGGACCCAGCTGGCATCATGTGAGCATCACTGGGGAGGTTTCAATGCTGCCAGTGTACAGGCTAAACCCACGAAATGCCTGTCAACAGCAGGGTTGTCAAAGCCCCAGGCAGTGCTGGGGCAGCCAGGTGGAGACCTTCAGGCAGAGGGGGAGGCAGCCCAGCCCAGCGTCCCTCCTCTCTAGGTGGTTGCAGTCAGGGCCTACCTCACAGGAATGCGGCGAAACACCATGGAAGGCCCAGAACCATGCCTAGCACCGAGGCCCAGAACTCAGGCCAGCTGGATTTTTGCCTGTGTGCCAGAGAAGGTTCCAGTCTTCTGAAAAAGTCCCCCGTGTCTCTCTCCCCATTGTGCTTCTCATCACTCTATACTGTTATCATTCATGCCATCCCTCCCAGCAGACACAAGGATGTGTAGGGTACTCATGCCTTGAGATTCATACTTCCTTTCTCCATTTCCCCCTTGCAGAAAGTCCCTGGGGACTGCCTTTAGTGGCAGATGGCCCGGTTCCGTTAGCAAAGGTGTTGATGGCAGAACTAGCCAAACTGCAGCTGGAAGACAAGCCATGGCCAAGAGGTAAGGCCTTGCCCACCTGTGGAAGGAGGGGCAGGGTAGAGGGGGCCAGGAGCCCCCGGCCTGCAGGAGGGCATGTCACAGTCTGGGAACCTGGTGGACTGTCCTGGGATTGGGGGACTGCCAGGGTAGGAGACACAGAGGCCAGAGCCTCTGGAGGTGCCCCAGGGCCTGAGGCCTGGCTAGGACCCTCCCAACTCCAGTTCTTTCTTTCCCATGCCTGCCTCTCCTTCAGGATAGGAAAGGTATGAGGCTAAGATGATGTCTGCAGAGACCTTCCTGCAAGCCTGCACTTCTCCCTTATGTTCATTAGTTCTGTGAATGCTCCAGCGCCATGGAGCAAGTCAGTTAATTGCCCCCACTTACAGATAAGAAAACCGAGGCTGCGAGCTGTGCAGGAACTTCCTCAAGGCAACACAGAGTGGCAGTGCCAACGTGGGCTCTGCGGAGGTGGGGCTGATGCAAGCCAAGTCTCCAGGGCAGGCCCTGCACCTCCCTCCCCCATCACAGTCAAAGGAAGAGGGATGTGCTTAAGGGGGTCAGAGCTGTCCCCTACTGGGGACTGGCCACATGGCCCAGTGACCAGGAAGCGGCAGTGGAGGGGCGATGATACAGACTGGCCCTGAGGCAGCCATGGGCATGTGCTACCTTCTTAGGCCATGTCACAGCAGAGATTAATCTGGAAGCCCCCGTGTGGCCCCCACGTCTCCTGCTATGGTTCCACAGTAGCTGGCATTTACCCAGCCAGCCAGGGGTGTCACCTCCAAAGACAGAGGTAGCCTGATGATTGCCCCCTCAGCTTCTTTTGCCCCCTCTGGGCAGGAGCCCAAGGCACTGATGATCCCTCCTGGGTCCAGTGAGCAACTGGATGTCCAGGCCAAGCTCAGACTGTCTTCCTCTGGCAGAAGAGGGGTATGGGCAGCTTGTGAGCCCACAGAGAGCAGACAGCAGAGGATTTTTAGGAAAGGAGGGATGGTAGGCCCCTCACTGGGTACATGGAAGGCAGTGCCTGGAAGTGAGCTGAATGAGGGGTCCACAGTCATGTACTTGTCTCCCAAATAGGTGCCTGACCCCCAAAATGGGCACGGGGTGCCATAGCGCGGGCCGTGGGAGAGGCAGCCCAGGGTGAAGCAGGGAGGACTGGGCCAGAGGCTGCATCCAGGCCATTCCGGACACTGTCTGGAAGAGGATTTGGGATCAACCCCTTCTTTCACCGCTACTGCCTCCTGCTGCCAAATCCCAGCACTGTTTTATTTTTTCCCTTGCATAATTGTGGCAGCCTACAAATACCCGGAGCACACTCCTGCCTCAGGACCTTTGCACTGGCTCTCCCCGCTGCAGACCTAGAATACGCTCTCCCAGATCTCTACATGGCTGGCTCCTTCAGGGTTTTACTCCTTTTGGGAGAGGCCTTCCCTGCCTGTTGTAACCATAATTTTAAACCTCTCCGCTATCATTTTGCATATTTCTGCTTTATTTTTCACTCTCAGGACTCATCACTGTCCATCCTGTCGTCCTGTGTTGTTTATCTTATTTATCCTACATTCCTTTAAGCTTCCTGAGAGCAGGCGAGAGGTGGGGGTACATTATTCTGCCTATCCCAGCATCCCTAGGGCCTCAGAGAGGGTCAGACAGTTGGTGCTCAGAAAGTACTGGCCGAGTAGAGCAGCGGGGAGGGCCCCAGGGGCCATGTCATCTAGGCTGCCGGGTAGGTAGGGCTGAGCTGGCTTCACCTGTAACCAGGATGGTGTCTAGGGAGGGCAGAGAGTGGGGAGCTACCATGCAGGGGGGCGTGCTCACCTGTGCCCAGCCGCACAGTGTCTGCAGGAGCTTGTTCACTGAAGGGCCTCCTGGAGAGCCTGGGTGTGCCATCTGGCCCTGTTTTTCGCTGCTGGTATGAGGTTGGCAGGTGACTTTGCCTCTCCATGGCTCATTTTTCCATCCGTCTGAGGTACCACAGGACCTGCCTGATGAAGTTGTTATGAGGGTCAGCCTAGCCAGAATTTTGTAAAGTGCTCCACATATGGCCCAGCACCTAAGTGCTTTGGAATTCTTTTGTAAATTTTAAAAGGAGCATATTGATAGACTTCCCCTTACTTTTAACCCAAGATAACTGGCCATTAAAGCAGCTGACATTAACAAACACTAACATTACACACTAAGCAGTTAGCATGCCAGCCCTGGTGTGTTGCTTGGCTTCCCACCATGCCCGGCCTTGGGATCGCTTGGTCTTCAGCACCTTCCCACACCTGGGGACGAGCATGTCAGTACCTTTGGGGGCTCTCTGGTGGTGGGAGCACTGGGGTCCCTGGGACCCCACTCTGCATCTCAGGCCTTGGTCCCAGCAGTGGCTCAGAGACTGGCTGCAGCTTTCAGGGGACGTCCTTCTTCCCAGACTGTGCAGCCACCTCCCTCCCAGTTTCAGGGCAGCAGCAGCCGTGACCTTCAGAGCTTACGGGTTTGAACTGGCCACCAATCTCACAGGACACAACAGGCTTTAGTCTAATACTACATGTATTCATTTCTGATAGCTGCTGTAACAGATGACCACAACTGGGTGGCTTAAGACAACACACATTTATTTTCTTACTTCTGGAGGTCAAAAGTCCCACGTGGGATTCACTGGGCTGAAACCAAGGTGTCAGGCAGAGCTACCGCAGATCACAGCCAAGGAGCAATAGGTCACCATGATGCAAAGAAGCCTCAGCCTCTGTTCCCCCAAAGCCTCTGTGCCTGTTCACAGCACCCAGACCAGGCACGCCCCCACTGACTTTCAGTGGGTGGTTTGCAAGGAAACGGCACCCTGAGAGAGGTTCCACTCATTCCCAGAGGCTCACCACAGCCCAGCCCTGGTGGCAACCCTGTGCACAAACACTTTCAGTGCTGACCCTTCTCACCTCCTATAAGGAGATTCCTCCAACCTTGTGCCAAGAGTTCATCTTTTCTGATCTTAGATGAAGGCAGCAGGCTCTGGGGAGAGAATGCAGCCTCCCCACCTTCTAGTGCAGGACTCAGCCTCATCTATAAAGCAGGGTCAGTCACACTGACTCCTGGGGTTTATCCTCAGGATCAACTAAGATGGTAAATGAAAAGCAGCCAGACCAGGGCAGGCTGTGATCATCACTGCTATTCATGCTCTTGTTTTTTGTCCAATTCAACAAACACAGGAAGTGAGTGCCCACTGTGCACCAGGCGTGGTGTTCCCCCAAAGGCCTGTAGAAACGTCAGTGACACAGATGTGTGGCCTGCCCTCATGGAGCCCACAGCTCCACAGCGAGCACAGACGCCCCTCTGACAGATGTCAGGGTGGAATGAGGAGGGCTTCCTGGAGGAAGGGACACCTGAGTTACAACCTGAGGGATGAGGAGACATTGGCCAACACAAGAGAGGAGAGGGGAGTGCTGGGGCAGAGGGCCTGGGCAGAGTTTGGTGTGGCTGCAGTGTAGGTAAACAGTTGTGAAGGTGTTTGAGCCCCTCCTTTCACATTTCAGTGTTCAGACATCGAACACCTACTGTGTGCTAGATGCTGTTCTTGGCCCTGGGGAAACAAGAACAATACATACAGGAATCCCAATCCCTGGGAGCTGACATTGCAGGGGAGAGACACATTGTGAACAAGATAGACAAGTGAAGTGCATATTCTTTATGAACTGGTTGTGCTCTGGAGAAAACACAATGACAGGAGTACTAGGAAGGTAAATATTTCATGGGACAGGCAAGAAAGGCATCACTGATAAAGTGGCACTTGAGCAAAACCTTTTTAAAAAATTAAGGGAGTGATCCATGGAGATCCCTGAAGCGGGCTGAGTTTTTAAAGATATGTTTGTTTTAATAACTTGAGTCAGAACTGGCTGCAAAGTAGATTTCACTTCCAGCACCAAGTTGAATGGGTGAGCTGGTGCTTCTGGAGACAGTAGAGAACAACCATGAGGCTGCTTTTGCACTTAAAGAGAAGAGATCAACTAGCCACGTCTGCGGGAGCGGGAGGAGCAGGGAATGGAGTTGGGATGCCACCCGCTTGTCAGCAATGATTCAGGCTGAAAGTGATGGCTCACCTTTATCCAGCATCTCTGGGGAATGAATAATTCCCTGTAAGTTAAGCTTCCAAACCTACTTTTTAAAAATTACACTCTTTTTAATTGTAAGATGGGACACCAGAGAATCACACTGAACTCCAGACATGAGTGCAAAGCCTGAGTAAGTGGGCCCTGAGAGAGGAACTAGGAAACCTGGGAATAAAGTCCACAAACCTTCACGCATGAATTTGGCCTCAATGTCTGATTATCTTTTTAACCTGTTTGGATGCCCTTGCTTTTATGACTGTAATTCCCAGCTCCTGCACTCCCTGAGAGCCAGCACTCCTGACAGGTTTCCCCTGCCCCACCCACCATGTCACACCATCCCTGGCGCAGACCCTGGCAGTGCCAGTGAGCCCAGGGCCACTTTGTGTTTCCACAGGGACTCACTCCCTCCGCTACCACTACCTGGCCCTGTCAGCGCCAGGCCCGGACCTCCCCCAGTTTCTGGCTGTAGGCTATGTGGACGACCATCCCTTCATCCAGTATGATAGTCGTGTGGACAGGGCTGAGTCCCAGGTCCCATGGATGGCGCCCCTGGATGCCCAGTACTGGGAGACAGAGACCCAGAAGCAGAGGGTCTGGGCGAAGGTGCAGCAGGTGGAGACATGGATGGTGATGGGCTACCACAACCACAGCAGCGGTGCGTTGGGTGGGCCCCCGGGCCCCGCTCCCTGCCCACCTGCATGCTCATGCTCCAGGCAGCTGCGTCTGCCAGGGGACAGGCTGCCTCCTGGAGCCTCTCAGAGGGTACAGCGTGTGCTCCTGATGCGTGGCTCTAACACCACAGCCAGGCAGGGCCACCGGGCCTCAGAGCGCACTTCCCCTGATCCTGGCCTCTCCCTCCGCCACCAGGTGCAAACTGGCAAAGCTTGTTCTTCCTCACCTCCCACCCTCCCCAAACGCCTCATATCACACCAACCCCCAGGCTCCGACACCATCCTGCCTCGTAGGGGAGGGAGGCCAGATGAACTTGAACTAGGTGGACAGTTAAGGGTGGGAGAGAGCCCAGGTGAGGACCCTGCTCTGCCCAGCGTCAGCAAGGGCTGGGGGCATTTCTCAGCCTCCACATCCCGGTCTCAGCAGTGGTGAGTTCACACCCACTGTCAGGGCGGCTGCCAGCCTGGATGAGGTGCCTGTGGGGCACAGCTTGCCCGCACAGCACCCATCCCCCACGTGCCTGGACACCCAAGTGACTGGAAGTCTCAGGTCCCCAGAGGCCTTGGAAGGAGTAGGTGCAAAGGCCCAAGACTGGGAAGAGTTGTGCAGCAGCCCAGGGCCCCCGGGATGACCACCACCAGCCCCCAGTGGCCCCCATAAGCATCAGACTCACCAGAGTTCACATTTTAACATCACTGAAATTGGGGCATGACTTAGTTCTACCACTGAGGACATCTTACACCTGTAAGTAGCTGTTTTCCCTTCAAGTAACAATGTGTCTAATGAATTCAGGCCCTCTTCCCACATGAGAGACTTAGCAGGCTTCTCATGAAAATTACCTGGGGAGCATTTCTTTAAATGCTAGCACCCTGCCCCCCACCCCAGAAGCCCCTGTGGTTGGTGGGTTACCCGTCATGACCCCAGGCATCTCAGGCAGCCTTCTTGCCCGCCTGCAGGCACGCACAGCACGCAGCGCATGTTTGGCTGTGAGGTCCAGGAGGACGGCCGCTCCAGCGCCTTCTGGCAGTTTGGCTTTGACGGGCAGGACCACCTGTCTCTGGATCTGGACACGCTGAGCTGGGTGTCAGCCAAGCATGTGGCCATAGGGACCAAGCGCTGGTGGGAGGCCGAGCGCTGCTACGCAGAATATGACAAGGCTTACCTGGAAAGCATCTGCCTCAGCTCCCTGCGCAGGTACCTGGAGCTGGGAGGCCAGACCTTCACTCGGAGAGGTGAGGCCCCTTGGGAAGTGGTTCCAGGCTCCCGTTCACAAGAGCCATCCTGCTTCACAGAGAGGCCCTGGGGAGTGAGGGGACAGCTCTGCTCTCCTGGCCCAGAAAGCCAGCCAGCCAGTAACAGGTTCCTCATGCAGAGCAGGACAGAGCCCAGACCTCGGGCCCTTGCTTCAGGGGGGTTGGGGAGTCTCCCTACACAGTGGTCTTGGGGAGTAAACCCCTTAACTATGGGCCTCCCTCATCTATAGGTCATAAAGTGCTTTTATAAACTCCTTGGGAAACAGACCCCAGGCTGGTCCCTGGGCCACTGAGGACTGTCAGGGAGGTTGACACCCTTCTCCCCACTCCTCCCACACATGCCCTCTGTCCTGACGCTGGCCAGCAGGGCTGGGACAGACATTAAGCTGGCCAGCAGGGCTGGGACAGACATTAGGGAAGGTGGGTGCTGGGCGGCTGAGACAGGGCCTCGCCATGTGTGTCTGGTGTGAGTGGTGCATGGTGCCTTGGCTGAGGCGATGGGGAGGTCACCCCCCAGAGGAGGCCAGGACAAATACCATGAAGGGGAGCAGCGTGCACGCAGTCAGAGCCCAGGCTGGAGCCCAGCCTCTGGATTCACATCCCAGCCCCAGGACTTCGGGGGGTGTGATCCTCAGTATCTTCCTCAGTATTGTAATCGCCCCTCCCTCCTCAAAGCACCTAAGCCTGTCCTAGATTATTGGGTGTTGAGCTCTCACCCGGCACTAGGGGGCCTTTTGCACCCTTCACCTGCCGACTAGGCATGGTTCTCCACAGAAACCAACCAACAGCAGATAAGAGGAAGAGAAGTAGAGAGGAACTGGCTCACAGACAGGAGGCTGGGAACTCCCCAGATCTGCAGTTGGCAGGCTGGAGTTCCAAGACAGCCAGTGTTTCAGTTTGAGTCCAAAGGCAGGAAAAGATGCCCCAGCTCCAAGCAGGCAGGCAGGAGTCCCCTTTCACTCAGCCGTTTTGTCCTGTTCAGACGTGCAATGGTTCAGATATGACTCTCACCCAGAAACACAATTGCACAAACACCCAGAACACGGTTTGACGAATGCCTGGACACTGCATGGCCCAGTGAGGCTGACACTTAAAACAAACCCTCAAATCCAAATCATTATGCCATTTGGAACAACACTTGAAAGGAAGTAATGATAGACCCCCATTAGGCACTAAGAGATGGGGGCTGTGCACAGGAGGCAGGCTGGGTGTCCAACCCAGGCTGTCCAGCTCTAGAGCCAGGCTTGCAACCACCCTCATTCCAAGGTGAGGGAAGGGCCATGGGGCTTGCTTTCATTTAACAACCTCTTGTTAGGTACCTACCTACTGTGTGCAAGAAGTCACAGTGAAATATGGAACATCTCAGTGGTGAGAAGCAGGTTGTCAGTACAGGATCCTCCTTGGAGTTTGGGGGCAGGAAATCACATCTCTGCCATGGGAACCCCCAGGAGCAGCCCCTCTGGAACAGTTGCCAGTGGATCATCCCTGCCTCCAACACTGGTCAAGTGCCTCCCCTGGAGAGACCCTGTCTCACACCCTGGAAGATATCGGAGGAGGCCAGGGTCAAGCGTGAGGGATGGCAGAGAGCGGCTGCTCACCAGCTTCGCTCCCCCATCTCTCCCTGCAGAGCCACCTAGAGTGCACGTGACAGGCCGCACAGCCCAGGCTGGGGGCACCATGCTGAAGTGCTGGGCCCTGGGCTTCTACCCACAGGACATCTCATTGAGCTGGTGGCTGGGTGAGGAGGAGCTAGCTCTCGAAACCGAGTATGTGGAGACACGGCCCAACGGGGATGGCACCTACCAGACGTGGGCGGCCGTATGGGTGCCGGCTGGGAAGGAGGCCTTGTATGCCTGCCACGTGCAGCACTCCAGCCTGGACCATGTGCTCACTGTGGCCTTGGGTGAGGAGCTGGGCTTGGCTGGAAGGAGGGGAGGTAGGGCAAGCCGGGTCCCAAGGCACCCAGAGGTAGTCCCCCGGCCGGGGGTGGTACCCCCTTTTCTCTGCCTTCCTTAGAACTGCCCTCTCACCAGTGGATGACCTCCATCACCGTTGTTATCACCATTCTCTTGCTGGTGGCTGGAATTGTGTTCTTGGTCAGGAGGTGCTGTCAAGGTAGGTAGGGAAAAAGAAAAGTGATTGGGAGGCCGTGTGGCTGGCCTGTCCCTATGGGGGAGAGGGTTGTGCTCCCACCCCTTCAGCAAAACTGTTCCTTCTGGGGGAGAAGCAGCCACCGCCGAAGCTGTGCCCCCTGTCACCAACCTGTGGGAAAGCCCAAGCACCCTCACCCCATAGCACACACTGCCTGAGGACCCTGCGGACCCCACAGTGAGGGCAGACCACTGGGCCTGACCGTGGAAAGGCCCCAGAGGAGGAGAGCAGGGGGCAGGGAAGGTGGGGACCCCACTGCCAGGAAGAAGGAGCCCCAGGCGCTCCCCAGCTTGGCTGAGATGCCTGAGAACCAAAGACAGAAGCCAGGCAGCAGGCAGGAGCAGACCCTGCCCCCTTCCACGCCTGAAACCAGGCCCCAGGAAGCCGCCGCCCAGAAGCAACTGGATCACCTCCCTCTCTCCTCCCTGCAGGTGGAACAGGCCCTCGCTGTTACCAAAGTCCAGAGGGAGCAAGGGCTGCTCAGCAACTCTGCTGACAAGTCCACCAGCTCAGCTCAGCAAGGTGTTCTGGAGCCTGGAGGTCCCCTGCACTGGCTGGCTGACAGGTGTGATCTGACTGTGAAGGGCCCACCCTGCCCCAAAACAGCCCTCAGCCCCACCAACCTCGTTGCAGCCAGCCTGTGCTGCCAAGATGGCTTTGCATTTTCCTGAAATCCTCTGAAAATGCTTAATAGCTTCCAGTCTGGAGTGCAGTAAAAACACCTCATGTCGGTTCACAAATGACAATTTGCAGAATGACTTCCCATTAAGCGTTAAGTCCTGCTTAAGAGTGTTAAGCCTGTTACATTGTACTTTGTAGGCAGTGTTCCTCTCTTCCCCACTTCCTCAGCACAGAAGCCAAGGCTCTGGGCAGCTAAGGAAGAGCCAGAAAAACAGCTTAGGGACCTGTGAGGGTGGCATCCTGCATCCTTCTGCAGTGCAGGGAAGAAGTGGCCAGAAGTCTGCCTCTCCGTATGTGTGTACATATGCTCCCGTTTGTAAAATAGATCAGACTCAGGGGGAAGCGAAATGTGTGGGTGTCTGTACGTCCAGGGAGAGAAAATCCCAGGGTAAAATACCTCTAAAACCAAAATTAGTCAAAGGAGAGAAAGTTTAAAATCCGTTTTTTGCATATAAACTGCAGTCCAGGGCCATTTCTCTCTCCTACTCCAGCAAAAGCAAAACCAGAACTACCCCTAACCTCTCAGGTTCAGACACGCCCTCTGTTGCCCAGGTAATTACCCATTGACTTGGAGATGAACTCTCCAACCCTGAGGATATGCAAATGCACTAAAGCCAGGTGAGATATTCTGGAAATGTTACAATTTTACCCACAGGCCACCCCTCCAGAAATCTCGCCTTACAATCTACTGTTCCCCTTCTTCCGTAATGGTCACTGGGCAAGAAAACTGGAGTATTGTGACCAGACTAATGACATATAATAGCAACAGCAATAAAATTATGACAATCCTCAAGCCAGAGGATTCAGCCTATGCAGATTAAGTGGATGTGCTTTACAGCACAATCTCTCACCAAGCACAAAATATTTAATACACTATTATTATCACTTGCTACACTTGTTTACTCATTCCTAACAACCATGCTAGATTACTCACAAAACTTTTACTGAACATTAGACAAAGTTGAGCCTTTTAAGCATTTTTTCTTGACAACAGCAATTAAAATCATGATAATCCTCAAGACAGAGGATTCAGCTGGGTTCAAAGTCCCATGCAGATAAGTATTTATTGACTGATAAAATGGGATTACAGAAGCAGGGAGATGGGGACCCTAGCCCTCTATAGAAGGCCTAAAAGGGCTTCCTGCAGTGATGGAACTGTCCTAAATTTGTGCTAACACAGTAGGTACCACTACATGATTTTTGCTCTCTTGAAGTGTGGCTAGGGCAACTCAGGAACTGAATTTTAAATTGTATTTTGATTAATTTTAAATAGTCGCTACCAAATCATACTGAACTTTCAGTTCCACACAAAGAAGGCACGTTGAATTCTGGTCCTTCCTAGGACCCTCAGGAGTAGCATAGCAAGTCCAAACGAAAGATGAAGAAATGAGACAAGTTTCTTTACCCAATCAGGAGAGGTGAGCTCACAGTTAATATTTTTAGGCATAAAAGGAGGAAATATTTAAAAGAAGGATTTCTTGTATTTTTTTCCATCTGACCAAAATGGCCTTGTGACGGGAGAACACTAATGGAAAGTAGCTAAAAAAAACAAACTTTATTACTCCTTCCCAAAAAGAGCTGGGGCTGGGGCCTCAAAAGAGTCTATAAGTACAAACAAGGCTTTATTTGGTGACTGACTCTTTGGAAATGGGGTGTAAGGCAAAATCTAGTATTGAGGCAAATCAAGTGGGTTTTTCCCTTTCTCCTTTCACACCATGTCAGTGGTGAAGAGGTCTGGGAATTCTGAAAGGGAAAACAGTTTGTGCTGGCAGTGTTAGTAAGAGAAGAGGAAATGAGAGGTTCTGTAAGGGAATGCAAGAAACACCCTAGAGCGAGAGCCACCCAGTTTCCATACCCTAAGGGGGATGAAACTCGTGGGGACGAGACTCGTGACAAGACGTTAAGGGATGCTCAAGCAAAGGTCAGGCAAGCGGCGGGTCCCTGTTTCAACTTTATTGGTTAAAGCATGGGGTGTGTTTTAACTTCATTGGTTGTAGTAATGTATGGGCGTTGGTGTAATAGCTGTGGAAATCCTATATAATCTATACCTAAAGTTGCTTGGGGGTCGACAGCTCGGACTCGACCTGCGTGTCAGGGGAGGTGCTGTCGGCCCCAGCTAGCTGGCTGAATAAAGACTTTGCTTGGATTTACATCTCCGTGCCTGTGTGGTTTGTTCTCTGGAGAAGCCCCGGAGTCCCGAACCCTAACAGTTCTAGGAATAAAAGGGCTGAGAAGGAGAGAGAGAACAGTGGTGGTAAATTTAACTTTAATGATAGTCTCTGTCCATAAACCAGTCTTCAGAGGTACGGTATGAGGATCACAGGCTTGGGGGCCAGCACATCTCTGTGTGAGATGTGAAGATGGGACATGCCTCCTGTTATCAGGAGACCTGCAGAGACAGAAGGAAAGGGCCTTCAAGTTGCTACTTTCTCACCCTCTCCCACTCCCAAAGAAGGGGAAAAATGGATGCATCAGGGATCTGAATTAAAAGTAGCCTCGAGGACACTTCTGTGTAGCTATCCCAGCTACTGAGCGTCATGCCCAGGCCTTCCTAACTCCCCCACCCCCTCACCAGCCCCAATCCTAAAGGACTCAGATGTCTGGGTAACAATTCCACTTGGCACTAAGCAGGGTCCCACAAAAATAAGAGGGATCCAGTTGTCCTGGATAAGGATCTCTAGAAGTCACACACCCCTTTTGTCTGTGATTTATTTATTATTTTATTTATTTTTATTTTATTATCATTGATAATCCTATGAAGGTTTCACATGAGCAACATTGTGGTTACAACATTCACCCATATTATTGAGTATCTCCCACACCACATTGCAGTCACTGTCCATCAGCGTAGTAAGATGCCAGAGTCACTATTTGTCTTCTCTGTGCTACACTGCCTTCCCCGATGACCCACCTGTATTATGCATGCTAATCATAATGCCCCTTAATCCCCTTTTCCTTCTCCCATCCTCCCCAACCCCTTCCCTTTGGTAACCGCTAGTCCCTTCTTGGAATCTGTGAGTCTGCTGCTGTTTTGTTCCTTCAGTTTTGCTTAGTTGTTATATTCCACAAATGAGGGAAATAATTTGGCACTTGTCTTTCTCCACCTGGCTTATTTCACTGAGCATAATACCTTGTAGCTCCATCCATGTTGTTGCAAATGGTACGATTTGTTTTCTTATGACTGAATAATATTCCACTGTGTATATATACCTCTTTTCTTTATCCATTCATCTATTGATGGACACTTAGGTTGCTTCCATATCTTGGCTTGTAAATAGTGCTGCAATAAACAGTGCATATGTCATTTCAAAACAGGGATCTTGTTTTCTTCAAGTAAATTCTTAGGAGTGGGATTACTGGGTCAAATGATACTTCTATTTTTAGTTTTTTGAGGAACCTCCATACTGCTTTCCACAGTGATTGAACTAATTTACATTCCCACCAACAGTGTACTGAGGGTTCCACTTTCTCCTCATCCTCACCAGCATTTGTTGTTCCTTGTCATTTAGATGTGGCCATCCTAAATAGTGTGAGGTGATATCTCAGTGTGGTTTTAATTTGCATTTCCCTGATAATTAGCTATGTGGAGCATCTTTTCATGTGCCTGTTAGCCATCTGAATTTCTTATTTGGAGAAGTATCTGTTCAGATCCTCTGCCCATTTCTGAAATTGGGTTATTTGCTTTTGGGGGGTTGAGGGGTGTGAGCTCTTTATATATTTTAGATGTTAACCCCTTATTGGATATGTCATTTACAAATATATTCTCTCATACTGTAGGATGCCTTTTTGTTCTGCTGATGGTGTCCTTTGGTGTACAGAAGCTTTTTAGTTTGATGTAGTCCCATTTGTTCATTTTTGCTTTTGTTTTCCTTGTCCAGGGAGAAGCATTCATGAAAAAGTTGCTCATGTTTATATTCAAGAGATTTTTGCCTATATTTTATTCTGAGTTTTGTGGTTTCATGACTTACATTCAGGTCTTTGATCTATTTCAAGTTTACATTTGCATATGGAGTTAGACAATAACCCAGTTTCATTCTCTTACATGTAGCTGTCCAGTTTTGCCAATGCCGGTTGTTGAAGAGACTGTCATTTCCCCATTGTATATCCATAGCTCCTTTATCGTATATTAATTGACCGTATATGTTTGGGTTAATATCTGGACTCTCTATCTTGTTCCACTGGTCTGTGGGTCTGTTCTTGTGCCAGTACCAAATTTTCTTGATTACTGTGGCTTTGTAGTATAGCTTAAAGTTGGGAATCAAGATCCCCCCTGCTTTATTCTTCCTTCTCAGGATTGCTTTGGCTATTCAGGGTCTTTTGTGGTTCCATACGAATTTTAGACTATTAGTTCCAGTTCATTGAAAAATGGTGTTGGTATTTTGATAGGAATTGCACTGAATCTGTAAATTGCTTTGGGCAGGATGGCCATTTTGACAGTATTAGTTATTCCTATCCATGAGCACAGGATGTATTTCACTTATTGGTGTCTTCTTTAATTTCTCTCATGTCTTGTAGTTTTCAGGATATAGTTCTTTCACCTCCTTGGTTAGGTATATTCCTATGTATTTTATTCTTTTTGAATTGTTTTCCTGATTTCTTTTTCTGCTAGTTCATCATGTATCCTGCAAACTTGCTGAATTCAGTTATTCTAGTAGTTTGGGGGCAGATTTTTTATACAATATCATGTCACCTGCAGACAGTGACAGTTGAACTTCTTCCTTACCAATCTGGGTGCCTTTTATTTCTTTGTTTTCTGATTGCCGTGGCTAGGACCTCCAGTACTATGGTTGAATAAAAGTGGGGAGAATGGGCATCCTTGTCTTGCTCCCGATCTTAGAGGAAAAGCTTTCAGTGTTTTGCTGTTAAGTATGATGTTGGTTGTGGGTTTGTCATATATGGCCTTTATTATGCTAAAGTACTTGACCTCTATACCCATTTTGTTGAGAGTTTTATCATGAATGGATGTTGAATTTTGTTGAATGCTTTTTCAGTATCTATGGAGATGATCATGTGGTTTTTGTCCTCCTTTTTGTTGATGTGGTGGATGATGTTGATGAATTTTTTAATATTGTACCATCTTTGCATCCCTGGAATAGTCCCAGTTGATCATGATGGGTGATCTTTTTGATGTATTTTTTAATTTGGTTTGCTAATATTTTATTGAGTATTTTTGCATGTGTGTTCAGCAGGGATATCAGTCTCTAATTTTCTCTTTTTGTGGTGTCTTTGCCTGGTTTTGGTATTAGAGTGATGCTGGCCTCATAGAATGAGTTTGAAAGTATTCCCATCTCTTCTACTTTTTGGAAAACTTTAAGGAGGATGGTATTAGGTCTTCTCTAAATGTTTGGTAAAATTCAGCACTGAAGCCATCTCGTAAAGGACTTTTGTTCTTAGGTAATTTTTTGGTTACCAGTTTAATTTCATTGCTGGTAATTGGTCTGTTCAGATCTGCTATTTCTTCCTGGGTCAGTCTTGGGAGGTTGTATTTTCCTATTTCTAGAAAGTTATTCATTTCTTCTAGGTTATCCGACTTGTTAGCATATAATTTTTCATAGTATTCTCTAATAATTCTTTGTATTTCTATGGTGTCCAAAGTGATTTTTCCTTTCTTATTTCTGATTCTGTATATATGTGTACACTCTCTTTTTTTATTGATAAGTCTGGCTAGGAGTTTATCTATTTTGTTTATTTTCTTGAATAACCAGCTACTGCTTTTACTGATGCTTTCTATTGTTTTATTCTTCTCAATTTTATTTATTTATGATTTGATCTTTATTATGTCCTTCCTCCTACTGACTTTGGGCCTCGTTTATTCTTCTTTTTCTATTTTCATTGATTGTGAGTTTAGACTTTTCATATGGGATTGTTCTTTCTTGAGGTAAGCCTGTATTGCAGTATACTTCCCTTTTAGCACAGCTTTTGTTGCGTCCCACAGATTTTGCGGTATTCAGTTATTGTTGTCATTTGTCTCCATATATTGCTTGGTCTCTGTTTGTATTTGGTCACTGATCCATTGGTTATTTAGGAGCATGTTATTAAGCCTCCATGTGTTTGTGGGTTTTTTGTTTTCTTTGCATAATTTATTTCCAGTATTCATACCTTTGTGGTCTGAGAATCTGGTTGGCACTATTTCAATCCTTTTGAATTTACTGAGGCTCTTTTTGCCTGCCATACTGTAGGTATACAGAACTCTCCTCCCACTGGCCTCACCCTGCAAAGGATGGCATTTCTCAGCAGGCTCTGGCCATTTAACCCAATTATGAGCAGGGAGGACTGTCTCCTCTTCCGCCTTCCTATTTTGTGGTGAGCCAGCCAACCTCAAGTTTCCATTTCGACATGTTCTCCCAATCCTGGTTGCTGTGAAACTCTCTTCCTGGTAAGAAGCAGAGAATAAGCTCCTTGGGTCACCTTTTGCTTTTCCCTACCACCTAATGCTACTTTAAATCCTTTAACAAGAAGGCCAGAAGCTTGCCTTCTCCCAGCATGTCTTACAGTTGTGCCTGGAACATGCCCACTTCCACAGCCTGACTGCACATCTGAAACACCCAGGGCCTTGGGAATCCCACAGTCCGGTTTCCAAAGACCCAACAGAATGCCTTAGCAGCTTTCCATCAACTGTCAGAACTCAGATTTCTGCCTGAGATGTACACTGAATATTATCAAGAGAGAAAAAAATGGCACATGCTTTCTTTGTAAGAACCTGTTCCCAGCTTTGCTTTCATGCTGCATCTCCCCCTCTCTCTAGGAAGAATGGAACAGAACCTATCACAATATCCCATGTTTCCTTGTATCCAACCTTTTTGAGCTTAATTCTTTAGGCCTCAGTCAATAATTAGTTTAATTCTAAATTATAGAGCCTGATTCTGGCTACTGGAGTGGAGGACGTGGAGTAGGGAGGAAAGAGATGGATTAGAAGATGTTCAACCCCTTACTCTCAAGGCCTTTGGCAAGTTCTCAGTCCCTCCATTCATAGGGCTCTCACAACCTTCTTAGATACCTTCTTGTCCAGCTTCTGAACTCGTTCTTGTTTCTAATTTTATTTCTGCAACCTCACCCTCCATTATGGCAACAAATGCCTTTCAGCAAAATCCAGTCTAGGCAGGAGAGGGATGAGAGAATCCTGAAGAGGCTCCCTAGGCTTCATCATAAAGTCTAGATCCCTCACAGGAGGGCACACTGCCCACCTCAGCTCACACTCTGTCCTACCTTCCCAGTGGAAACAATCCCTCCTGACTTGGGCTGCAAACCACTTGTATACCCCCCACGCTGACCTCTCTGCCTGGAACAGCCTCCCTTTAACTGCTTGCCCCTTACTACTCAGCCTGTGCAGCTGCCACCAAGATTAGACTCTTCCACATGCCAAATCCTCTACCAAGGACTGGGAACGCAAAACGTCAGCAGAATCAGACCAGTCCATCTTTGGGCATCTGAGTCCCAAGGGGTTTAAATGGCAACATGAGCTAAGTGTTGTGAAGGTCCTGCGCAGAGAACCTAGACCTGCAGGTCACAGAGGGCTTCCCCAACAGGACAGCCTGAGCTGAAACCCAAAGGAAGCCTTTGGTGGGATATGTGGTCTTCCAGGCAGAATAGAGGGTGTGTGCTGTGTAGGGGAGAACAGATGCACTGAGGAGGAGGGAAGGGCCAGTGTAGCCACAAAGACGAGTATGGGGCACGCCACCCAGCCGCAAAGAAGCTTCAGAGGGACAGGGAAATGAAGGGAAGCCACCTGCTGAGTTTCAGCTGGCAGGCAGCAGGCCCTCTGGTCCTGGCCACACATCTTTCCCTCAGCCCCCTCACCTACCCATACAGTGGCCCTCACCTCAGCATCAAGTGAGAAGACCTGTCACTTCCTGAGAGCTGGCAGGAGGGGACAGAGGTCTCTGTTCCTGAGAAAGACTTCATGTGCCTGTCCTGGGGGCTCCCCCTCAAAAAAAGGTATAGTATAATGAGACAGACTTCCCTAGAGCCCCTCCAACTTCTCTGGGGTTCTTGTGTGGAATGGAGGTGGTGCCCATGGAGAAGCAGGTGAGACCCTCTTGAACTCAGGCCAGGAGCAGTGGACCCAGCCAGAACGGGTTCTGTGTACAGCATGTGGGCAGCTGGGAGGAGAGGGAAGATTCTGCAGAGGCTTCCCCAAAGGCCACAGAAAAGATGCCCTGAGGGAGAAAGAAAGCTTGCGGGCAGGCCTGTGCCTGGTTCTCAGGCGCATCCCGCAGCTTGGGGACTCACCCTGCTGAGGCCGCGCTCCCACTGCTGACAAGAGCGAATCCACCGATTCCTCCTCCAGAGGAGTGAGGAGCCCAGGTGGGCCCCTGTGCCCAGCAGGGAGCCGCGGGGGCCTGGCGGGAAGCAGGCAGGGATGGGCTCAGCTCCAGCTGAGGCAAAATGGGAAAGGCAGCCGCTGTACCGTGTCCCTGCCCCTAACTGCACCCTCAGTGGGCCCAAGTCATGGACTCTACACAGAACTGCCCCTCTGGCATTGTGGCCTGCCTGCATTCCCAACCCTCCGAGAAAGGAAGGCTGGGCAGTGGTTGGAGGAAATCTTGGAAGTGGAAAGCCCGAATCCCACATGGTCTGGTCAGCCTGGTCATCCAAGAAGTCCACTGTATTGCGTTTCTCCCGCTCCTCCGCTGGCACCGCCAGCTCAGTCCTGGTGGACAAAACCCTAATTCTCCCTCGGTCCCATAGAAGGGGGCACTGTCAGAATGGTCTCAGAGGGTAAGAGCTGCCGGAGACAAAAGGCACCTCTGAGGCCTCTGGCCAGCTGAGAGGCGAGGATCGGGCAGGAGTGGGGTGAGCTGGGGGAACCAGAGGGCAGGGCTAGCCTGGGAACCAACTACTTCTGGAAAGGGGTCTGGCCATACAGGAGGATCCCACCCTTTGAGCATCCAAGGAACCCAGGATGTTTGTTTTAAACCTGGGCTCCTGGCCCTACCTCAGGCATGCTGATTGCACAGGGACTCCCTGGGCAAAGTTCAAGACAGACCAGTGAGGTTTCTCCAGGGGGAAAAGATGTAATAATGTGGCTGAGTGAGGATGTCTCTGGGGAGTAAAGGTTGGAGGAGGTGGAAGAACAGGTGGCCTTGAGGGCAGCAAGGAAATCCTCTGCATGTACAGGCAAACAGCCAGGGAAGCACCTGCGCAGCATATCTACACGTGGAGAGGGGGTGGAGTCGCTGGCTCACCCCTCCATTTGTGCCAAGTGCCCAGGGAGGCACTGGCATGACCAAGTAGTGGGCAGCAAGCAGGATATTGAGGTGAACGAAAGAAGGGGTCTCCCATGACCACAGGAGAAACAAAATACGTAGGTCAGGGTGGAGTTCTGTGTTGGAAAACCCTGTTAGGGGTGCCAAGGAGGCAGGTGATGTACATGCCTGTGACCCTTGGAGGTAAGTCATCAGGCTGCGGAGCACAGCCAGGACAGCGCCCTAAGGAACCACAGTCCTTCCGCAAGCCTGAGAGGCACCCTGTCAACTGCCGTCCAATCCCACTGTGCGGTCTTCAGTGCCAATTCTTCAGCTCAGGACTTTTCCACAGACTCTTCCCTCCAAATGAAACATTTCCCTCCATATACCTTCCTTCCTTCCTGTGCCCCGCCCCCTTTAAAAACTATTTCTGGACGGCGCGTGCAGCACGGTCCCATCCCCCCAGGGACGTGCGGGACCGCGAAGCGCCACCTGCCGCGCACCCTGCTAATGAGAGGGAGAATTAGGGTTTTGTCCACCAGGACCGAGCTGGCTGTGCCAGCGAAGGGGCGGGAGAAACGCAATACAGTGGACTTCCCGGATGACCAGGCCAACCAGACCCTGTGGAATTCGGGCTTTCCACTTCCAAGTTTTCCTCCAACCACTGCCCAGCCTTCCTCTCTTGGAGGGTTGGGAATGCAGCCAGGCCACAATGCCAGAGGGACAGTTCTGAACATTATCCCCCCATGTATCTACAGGGCTCTCTCCCACCTTTCCTTCGTGTCTTTGCCCCAATATCTCCCTAAACCTCTCTTCCTCACCCATTGAATGTTAAACTTCCAAGAGAACAAGCCGTCTCTTTCTCGTTTATAACTCTATCCTCAGGCGGGGCTCGGTACCAAGGCGGGTGCTCAGTAAGTTGCTTGTATTTACGCTGCCATTGTTCTGAGCGCTTCAACTCTCTTTCTTCACTCGTCTACTCTCCGCAAACACCATGTGAAGCTAGCTAGTACTTCTAATCTCTTTAAGCAGATGAAAAACTAAATACGTTACAAACAGAAAAGTAAATACTTCTGTATGATCCCTCATTTATTTTGCATATCTGACAGGGCTGCTATCATCCTGATCTGTGCCCCGCCCCATTTAAAAACTATTTCCGGACGGCGCGAGCAGCACGGTCCCATCCCACCGGGGACGTGCGGGACCGCGAGAGGCCACCTACCCGCGCACCCTGCGAATAAGAGAGGTCGGCGGTCGGCCAGGCAGCCTGCCCTGTGTGGGGGCATGTCCTTCAGGCGCCCCTGGGGTGGCCAGGCCCGAAGTCCCCAGATTTCAAACACGGAGGTCCTCCCTCTCGGGGCCTGTAGGCCTCCGCCGAGCTCCGAGCGCTTCTGTTCTGGCGGGCGCGGGGCGGCACGTTCCTCTCCGCTTCTCAGCTCCTGCCTTCGTCCCTCCGGACACCGAGTGCCTTAGCTGCACAAACCAAGGTTTCCGTGCTCTCTGCGTATGGAAATGTTTGCTTAAAAATTCACCTGAGCACAGTTTAAAGTTTTAATAGCGTGCTTTTCATATTGCCCATCGCTGTTCATAGACGCTCCCGGAAACCGGGCGCCTCTTCGTCGCGCGCCGAGCCGCCAAGCGAATGGGCGGAGCGGCGCTGACCCACGGCGGTCAGGAAAGCACGGACGGTCCTCCGGGAACGTGCCAGGCACGTCCTCTTCCGCTTCTCGGACACAGGCCGCGTCTACGTTTGAGGGCCTTTTTAAAACACTCGGTCGTGTTACTTTCAGGATGTGTGTGTGTACGGCGCTGCCAGATTACGTGCGTGGCGGAGACCAGGTCTTCTTACTTCATTTCCTCCTACGCACTACATGGCGACACCATTTTGAGCAGACGTGGAGCCCGGGGGCCGCCATTTGTACGCGGGGGCGGTATTTCCGGTTCCGGCGGGAGGCTGGTCTCTCTTTTTCTCGGTCGGGCCGCGGCGGGAGAGTCTCGGTGCTCGTCTCTTCGAGCTATCCGGGCCCATCCTGGTCGCTGCGGCGACACCCGCACCCGTCGCCGCCATGACTGAGCAGATGACCCTTCGTGGCACCCTCAAGGGCCACAACGGCTGGGTGACCCAGATCGCTACCACGCCGCAGTTCCCGGACATGATACTGTCTGCCTCGCGAGGTAGGGCCGGGCCGCAGGGCCGCAGGGGACCGTCGGGTGAGCGCGCGCTAGCACCCGTCCGGCTCCGTCGGGGGCGAGGTGGGCACGGGCCGTGCGGCGCGGTGATGACCCCAACATGCCATCTGAGGACCCGTGCTGAGACCCAGAGGCTGTTTCTGAGCTGCCGCTCGGCGGGGAGTGAGTGGGCTCGGGGCACCTCGGGAGTCCGGGCCCCGGCCTGCTCCTCTGCCGCCAGACCGTCCCCGGGGGCCGCCTGCCGTTCGCGCCGCGCGGTTACAGGCCGTCCGCGGCCGGAGCGCGCCCGCTGCCGACTCGGAGAGCCTGCTGAGTGGGGCGCGTCTCAGTAGAAAAGCGCTTTACGCGCCACAGGCTCCTTTTCTAAGCCCACTTGTGGTGGCTCCAGCTTGTTTACCACCCGGATCTGCCCCTGCGCGTTAGGCCTCAGGTAAGACTCGGAATGGGCGTCAAGCGGAGTGGCGGAAGGGAACTCCGCAGGCGCGGGTGGCGTTGTGCACGCCCGAGCTGGTGCGTGCGGCGCTGCTTGGCTGTGCCCGCCTCCTGAGCAGTGAGTCACCGGGCGCGCAGTTCTCCCCTCCCGAGTGTCTGATGGCTTGTCCCATGAGACCGCCAGTGACCCTGAGGCGCCCTCCGCTACCCAGTGTCTACAGGTGGGCCGTGGTGTCCTCACCCGGTTCCTTTCCGTTTCCCTCTTAGACAAAACCATCATCATGTGGAAGCTGACCAGAGACGAGACTAACTACGGCATCCCACAGCGAGCTCTGCGGGGCCACTCCCACTTTGTCAGTGATGTGGTCATCTCCTCGGATGGCCAGTTTGCCCTTTCGGGCTCCTGGGATGGAACCCTTCGCCTCTGGGATCTCACAACGCAAGTAGCTGCTCACCTGGCTCTGGGGCATTCGGGAAAGCAGGGCAGAAGGGAGAGAGAGGCACTGTCGGGAGACTTCCCAGGGGCGATCAGGTCCGCGGTGGGAACTGTGAGGCAGAGTGTGCCTGGAGAAGAGCATTGGGGATGTTGATCTCCATCCTTGCTGCTTTTGATGTGCTATGCACAGAATGGCTGAGGTCGTCTAAGCAGCTCTAGGTCTGGGTAAGCAGTTCTGCCATATACTGCATTTGGGAGTGGGTGAGAGTTTGAACGTGGTGTGT
Organism: Manis pentadactyla; assembly: GCF_030020395.1. Taxonomy (NCBI): domain Eukaryota; kingdom Metazoa; phylum Chordata; class Mammalia; order Pholidota; family Manidae; genus Manis; species Manis pentadactyla. The sequence continues at coordinate 57,712,906 of NC_080031.1, forward strand.
GGTGTGTCTTGGGAGCTGAGTCTTCGGTTGGTCAGGTGTAGGGAGGATTCTATGATGACAGACGACATTGTCAGCCAATCCCCTGTGGGAGTGAGGACATGTCCTGCAATTCTGAAGGGATTCTCTAGCGAGTTCTCAGCCATGTCCAGGGTTGTGCGCAATGCAGCTGCCCTGAGACAGGTGTAAGACCAGAGAGAGTCGAAGGAATGCTTGCAGGGTCTGTCTCAAGAGTGATCAGGTCCTCCCTTTCAGGGGCACCACCACGCGCAGATTTGTGGGCCATACTAAGGATGTGCTGAGTGTGGCCTTTTCCTCTGACAACCGGCAAATTGTCTCTGGTTCCCGCGATAAAACCATCAAGTTATGGAATACTCTGGGTGTATGCAAATACACTGTCCAGGTAACATGAGGGCACAGGTAGAGAGCCCGTTTTTGAAGGTTCTTTCTCATCCAGAATCTCAAGGGGTTCTTCTGACCTTCAAGGTTAGGGTTCAGGGGAGTGGGAATACAAGGCTGTTGATAAACACCCCCAAGTAACAGGCAGGGGTGGGAGTCAACTTTTATGGGACAAGACAGTTTCCCTTTATTTCCTTTTCATACTTTGTAGGATGAGAGCCACTCGGAATGGGTGTCTTGTGTCCGCTTCTCACCAAACAGCAGCAATCCAATCATTGTCTCCTGTGGCTGGGACAAACTGGTCAAGGTGAGCTTAGAGCCAGGGTGTCAGATCTTTACCAGACAGAATAGGTTCCAACTTGGAGAGCATTGTCCTTCTTTTGCTGTTTTCTTAGTATAAGGCAATTAGTTTTTGAAGTTTGTTCTGAAGTAGCTAATGGATGAACCCATTACTGTCATTAATAAGACAACACAGTTACCTGTTTTAATCCTAATTGTCCTTATGAAGCCAAGACAGATTCTTTAACTTCTTGTTAACTGATGGATTCAAGTATGGCTGCCCCATCCTGGAATGGTTTTAAACAATGGTGTTCCTTTTTTGTTTGGTCTGAGCTCTTCTGACCCTGGCTGATCCAGAGCCAGGTTCTTCACCTGTGATCCCCTGCAAACATAGGTATGGAACCTGGCAAACTGCAAGCTGAAAACCAACCACATTGGCCACACGGGCTACCTGAACACAGTGACAGTTTCTCCAGATGGATCCCTCTGTGCTTCCGGGGGCAAGGTATTCATGTGCCAGAAGTCTCCTGAGTGGGAGCAGCATCTTAAGAGTACTTGAGATGATGAGGTAGCAATCTAAAAAATGTTCCTGAAGATCACTTAATGAAAGTGACATAGATAAGGCATACTGTTTACAAGAGAAAGGTTGTCTTCTGTAAAGCTGGTTTATTGAAGCTGTTTAGATTAGGATCTTGTATTTTCATCACTGTGCTGTTCTATGTACAAGTTATCGGACTTGGTAGTGTTGGTGAGGTGTCATGCATTAAAGGAAAGGCATATAGGAAGTTGAAGCTGGGGGATCGGGGAGTTAAGAATTAAGACAGAATGTGGGATTAAAGTCTGGAAGAGGTCATACTGCCCTGACTCACCTTTCTTGGCTGCCCAGGATGGCCAGGCGATGCTGTGGGACCTCAACGAAGGCAAGCACCTTTATACACTAGATGGCGGAGACATCATCAACGCCCTGTGCTTCAGTCCCAACCGCTATTGGCTCTGTGCCGCCACAGGCCCCAGTATCAAGATCTGGGTGAGTATGGGCTGCAGTTGAGGCCAAGTACCTCAAGGTTCTACTTGAGGATGTACTGTGAGCCTTGGCAATGTTATGATTTCCTGGTATGTCATCTGATTCACTGCTGGGACTCTAGCCTCCTGGACAATTGCTCTCAGGCTGTCAGTGGTGGAGACCCAGAAAGCAAGTTAAAACTTCCTAGGACTAGTTTTTGCACTGCCTAATAAAAGGGATGACCAATTATAGCAGCTTAACCTCAGCAGTTGACACTTTGGTCTGGTAATTGGGGTGGGGATAGGTAAGTCTCATGCTTTTTAGACTTAACGTTAGCATCCCTGGCTCCTCCCACTAGATGCCTGTAGCCTACCCCCTTGTTCCTTAGTGACAGCCAGAAATGCCTCTAGGCATTCCCAAATCCCAGGGTGGGGAGGAGGGGGACAAAAAAAATCATCCTCTGGTGAGACTTGCTGCATTACAGATTTAGGGGCCTTTTGAGAGGGCACCTCTTGGTTTTTCCTCATCTTGCATCAGTGTTGGTAGTGTTGAGAAAGTGTCCTTGTCCTGGTTTTTGCCCGTGCCCCAGGACTTGGAGGGCAAGATAATCGTAGATGAACTGAAGCAAGAAGTTATTAGCACCAGCAGCAAGGCAGAGCCACCCCAGTGCACCTCTCTGGCCTGGTCTGCTGATGGCCAGGTAAGTGAGTCAGCCCTCAGGTGACTCGATGTCTGCCTTTCCTCTCCTTTTCTGATGCCAATTCCTTTGAACATAGTAGAATGAGAGGGTATCTGGGTTGATGAGGGAGGATCTAGTTGGCTGTGCCAGTGAACGCAGTATGGGAAGAAAGATAATGTGATCTGCAGGGCAGTGGTTACCTACCTCGAGTTGACACCTTGATTAGCAACCTGGTCACAAACATGAGTCCCTGCTGCCAGCTGGCGCCTCATCTGAGGGCTGTCTGCGCTGTGCTGGTGGGGCTGCTGTCCGCGGCTCTAACCTGCCAGTTCTTTCTTCCTTGCAGACTCTCTTTGCCGGCTACACGGACAACCTGGTGCGGGTGTGGCAGGTGACCATTGGCACCCGCTAGGAATGTGTGGCAGAGCTTAAGAAATAAACTGGTTTTCTGACTTTCAAAAAGTGTCTTTTTCTGATGAACTAGAAAGCTACTTCCTTTGCTATGCCGTATATAGTTTTAAAAGTCTCGAGATACTGCATAGTGGAAGCAAGGTGGGCACCAGGTCAGCAAGGCTTTGGGGAGGTGTCCGTCCTTTGGGTTCTCTGGGCCTCTGGCATCAGATGCAACCTCATGGGCAGTTGGACAGGGTAGTCGTCCCAGGTGGCCTCCTGATGCCCCATTTTTGAGGTAGACTCCCTTACTCCTAGAGAAATTGTTTTTGAGTGGAAGGAACTGATTAAATTCTATATGGTTGCAATCAGTTTAGACAGTAGAAACCTCAGGTCCAGTTCTCTTTAACACATAAGGGTGTTAAAGATAATGTGGTTCCTCCAAAGGTAAGATCATTACTTTGAAAACTTGAACTCAGGCCGGCGCAGCCTCCTAACGGGGTCCCATTAAAATGGAGATTTTAGAAAATCACTTTTCTGAGGCAAGACAACTCTCAACTGGAGAGTTGCTGCTTAGTAACATTTTTCTTCTAAATGAGATTTAAAAATCACATAGAGCCAATCATCTGAAGGTATTCATAAATCTAATCATTGCTGGCTTTTCCTCACATGGTGGATGAATGACAGCATATTGAAGCTTGTACATACTCCCTCAACTCATAATGCCAAGTAACGAGGCTTCTTTGGCTTCAGTGCCAACTAGGTAAAATGACCCAAGAGTTTGGGAGTAATAGTGTTCCTAGGTCTTGGGCTTTCACAGCACGGGTGTGAACATTCTCAGGAAAACTAGTCCTAAAGCCTCAGTGATAGATGGGAATTGGCAGGGATCAGGTACACTCCAGAGAGTGGGAATAGGAAACTCCAGGGTATTCAAATGGGGAAAGGGGGAGTTCCTATGTTGAAACAGGATCATGCCTGATAAAAGCTCACCAAATTGGCAGAGCATAGAAGACAGATATGGGAGAGTACAGTCAACCTGTCCCCACTTCTGTGCCATCTTTACTGGAGGGACTGGCTTACTAGAAATCCAGTGGCGTCTACGCTAAAGCTTAGTTTCTGCTCATCTAAAGGAATGGATTCCACAAGAGCAGCAAATAAACTTTATTTCCACAACACAACCCATCTTTTCCCCCAGGAACATAAACTGACCTTGGCCATCAAAGCAGAGGTCAAAAGCTGTTAAGTGACAGAAGGCAAGGGGTTACTAGAAAAATAGATTATACCCAAGGCTCTCCTGGGGATCCAACCAGTCCCCAGGCTCCCTGTCTGGGCCTGCAAATGGAGGAACTAAAGGCATAGAGGCTGGACACTGACCAACGGGGGAAGGAGCCTGGCAGTGAAGACCTGAAAGGGTGGGGTGGGGTGGGGTGGGGTGAGCTTTGCTCCTAGACTGAGTGCTGGAAAAGGGGAAAGAAAATAACTTATTGGGCGATGAAATGGTATGTGGTTCCATCATGTTGACCATTCCAGGTCTTGCTGAAGCTAAATTCCAGCCCGTCTATGGAGGTAGAAGTTGAGGATGGAAGGACAGTTTAGAATCCCTCCTTCCCCCAAAAAGTAGACATTTTATTACCCAGCTCTACCCTTTTGCCCAGCCTGCTTCCCCAAAAAAACTTCAAAGTCCCAAGGATAAAATTTCTACCAGAAAATGGAATTAGAGTGGAGCTGTCATGAGCCTTGCCCAAATCCTCCAGCCTGGCAGCTGACGGTGAACAGCAGGGACAGGGAGAGAGATCTCTCATCCCCTACTCAGACCCAGACCCATGGGTGGACAGGGAGGAAAGACCAAGCGGCTGTTGGTCAGAGACCCATGCAGACCTGTTGGGACAGGCATAGTAGGTGAGACAAGGCCGACTGGAGGCCAGGAGGGTTCTTGAGGCTCCAAAGAGGAGGAGCAGGGGCCTGGGGTCAAAGGGAGCAGGAAGCAATGCAGTAACAACAGTGGGAGGAGCGTTAGGGCCACCCTCCACCACCACCCGCCCCCCAGTGCCATCCAGAGAGGCCCCTGCGGGTGGCAGGCTGATCAAGGGCAGAGCTTGATGCGGGTGCCCTTGGAGAGCACCCGGAAGAAGGGGAAGACGCGCTCGCCCAGGAAGGCAGCCGAGAAGGTGTGCACGTGGGCCAGAGTCTCCGCGTTGTAGAAGCCGAGGCGCCCAGCCTCATAGTCCAGGTACACGCCGAAGCGCCTTGGTTTCTCACTGGAGCTCAGCAGCGTCTGCTCCGTTGAGCTCTGTGCCTGGTAGCGTTTGCCATTGGTGCCCACACACCAAACTTCCCGCTGGAGCAGGGGCTTCTGGGGCAGGTGGAGCCGGCGGCGGCGATGGTGATGGCGTGAGGAGCTAGGGTCCCCACTGCCCACAGAGGATGCCCCAGGGCCCACTTTCTCCTTATGATGGGTCGATTCACGGGCAGCGCCCACTGCCCAGCCTCGCCGCCCGCCCACCTCTACCTCCCAGTAGTGCCGGCCAGAGCGGAAGCCCTGGGCCCCCAGGACACAGCAGTCAGCTGCGAAGCGCTTGGAATGATCAGCGACCTCCTGCCGCCGCTCGGCCAGGCGGACCCCCCGGCGGTCGGGGGACAGCATCAGGGCCGGGTGAGCTGTGTCGGGGTCCAGCGTCAGGTCCACTTGGGAAGGGAGGGAAGGGCAAACAGACCAGGGCTGGAACAACTCTCCTGATCAGCAGCCAATTCCAAGGTCCAGCCTCTCCTGCTAACACCCCCTTCGCCTCCCTCCCACCCCACCCTAGAGGCCAGGTCAGATTCCTGTGGGCTCCACCACTCTGTCCCTATTCCTGTCTCCAGGACACCCGACAGGCCATCCCTGACCCTGGCTCTTGCCACCTTCCCACCCCCAACACCGACCTGAGCGAGAACAGATACTACTCTTGGCTTGAAGCCCCAGGCAGCCTACCCGTATCCTCCACCTCAGCCCATCCTCTTCCCCTGGTGCCCAACTCCCCTGGGAACCCAATCTTAGGTCTGTGAAGGGAAAGGCAAAGGAAGGGCGTACGGGCGTCCTCCCTACCTCGGGCAGCCTGACAGAACATTCGGCTCATTTTCCTCACGATGGCGTCCGTCAGGAAGTCGTGGCTATGGGGTTGACACGGGTCAGGGGACCAGACCTCTGGGGGCTGCAGCTGTACCTCTTCACACCTGGAGGAGGGGGACGGGGCAGGGGGTGGGACCACGATATTCCCAGAGGGAAGAGTGGAAGCCAAGGGAAAGGAGAGGAGGGTCCAGGAAGCAGGAACTCGGGTCCTGGGGAAGGAAGGAGAGGAGCGGGATATCCAAGAGAGGCAGGGGTGGGGAGCCCGACGCCACTGGGTCACAAAGGATAAAGGTCACAACACACCTATTGAAAGTCTCCTTGATGTCCTGGGAACAACAGAAACAAGAGGAGAGAGGGAGAAAGAGACAAAGAGAGAGTCAGCTCCTTTCTCCCAATCTGACTGCAGCCAGAGAAAGGACCAACCTGAACTGGAGTGAGCAAGTGCATAAAGCCCTCCGTAACCATCAAGTCTGTCACCCCTGCACTGAGCACGCCTAACATCTCATCCTGCTGGAAGCCCACTGTAATTTCACAGTATGACTTGTCATCTTTTCCAGGATGTCACTGTCCAAAATTCTTTTCTCAATTCTCATTTAAACTGAACTGAATCTTCTTTTCATTGGGTACACACGGGCCATATTCAGCATTAACCCTGACTGCAGCCTCAGAACACCTCTTGGTCTTCAGTGAAATCACTGTGGGTTCCTCCCAATGAGCAGAGGCAGCTCTGGATAGGTGTTTGGTAAGTACTGCCTGGCAGAACAAACACAGAGTACAGGATGCACACAGGGAAGGGGGTGCTCACCTGCAGCAGCCGCAGGCCCCCTTGCTGGCTCCGCTCCTGGGCCTCGGCCAGTAGGCGGCTCAGCTGGGCAGCCTGCTCCGCCAGGCGGCTTGCCACTGCTCCTGCCCGCCCCAGCTGGGCTTCATGCATGTCTCGGAGGCGCCGCTCCAGCCCTGCCTGCTCTTCGGCCAGAAACCGTGTCAGCCGCCCGAACTCTGAGGCCACAGCGGCCAACTCTGACTTCATCTGGCTCTGGGATGATGCAAAGGGGATGGTGGATACCACCTCAACACACAGAAACATAAACCTCCACTTTAAGGAGCCCTATATCCCGAAAGGAAAGAGGCCCCTGCCCCCTTCCCTGCCTCCCGACCTTACCAGGCCCCACTCCCTTGCTCCCCATACACCAGTCCCAAACTCACCAACCTATACCTGCAACTTATCTCCAGCCTGGCTACCTAAGGTGACTGTTCTTCAGGTTTCAGCTTAAATACACCTTGAAAGAAGGCTTCCCTCCCCTCCAGATCTAAATCATGACTACCCTGCATAAATGTCACTCTATCTCCTCAAGTCATATTCAGTTGGAAATGTTACGTGTACACTGAAGTGTCTTGTAACATCCTGCCCATCCTGCCCCCGCCCACCATTACACCACAAGCTGCTTGCCACAGGTCCCTGGACCCTGTCACAGCACCAGCCAGAATGGGTGCTTGGTAAGAATGTTTTGAAGTGAATAAATAAAAAATTCAGGAATCAAGATAGGAAGTTAGGGTCCTGATGATACCACTAGTAACCTTGGGCAAGTTCACCCAATCCTCCTAGGTCAGGAGTCAACAAATTTTCTGTTAAGGACCAGATACTATTTTACACTTCAGGGACAAGAGGCAAAATCATGGTATGTGCTTCTATATATAATGAGTGAAAATGTCTGCCCACTCCCATCCCATTTGCCTGGCTGGGCTTCCAAATGGTGGGCCTACTTTTCACCCAGACATTAACTGGCAACATACTTAGGACGAAGTGTGATAGGCCAGGGTGAGAAGGGAGTCATCTGGCTGGCCAAGTGGGTAAAGAAAACAGTTTTCTGTGTCAGAATGTCACTGGCGCTCAGATCCTGACACCTCTGCACGCTAGGAGCCCAAAAGTCCCAATTTGGGCAGCAGGCTGGAGGCAAGATGATTCCCTGACTCCCAGATTCAAACTCCACCACTTGGTGCCTGGCAGTTGCCAGCAGCAGAGCTCCTAGTGTGTAGGGGGCAATGAGTGAGCACGAGCCCTTGGAAGTGAGAAGGCCTGGCATGGCCAGGATGGCAGGCGTGGCAGAGATGGGGGAAGAGGCCAGACAGGAGGGATGTCCTCCAAATGCTCAGTACCAATCCATCCCAGGGCCTGCTGACCTTACAGAGGCAGGCCCAGGTGAGGGGTAGGAATTAGAGGAAAAAAATCTAAAAACCCTCCTTGGGGAGGGGTGAGTGATCATGAAAAAAAGGCTGAGAAACACTACCCTAGAAGATACCAAGTCTCTGCAATGTAACATTCCCTAATTCCTCCCCTCCATTAAACACTCTGACCCCTCTCATGCTCCTGGCTGCTCTGCCCGACACCTACCATCTATCCTGGGGCCTGGGGCTTCTCTGGTGGCTGCTACATGAGTTTTCCCTTGCCTCCTGCCCTCTGTGCCATCCAGCATGGTGGGCACACAGTGGAGAGCACTGGCTCTGGGATTAGGTATCCAGGGTGGTAAGCATGCTCCACAGCTGTCAGTACCCAACCTCTCCAAGCCAGGCCTGTTCTCACTCCATTTGGAACCTAAGAACAAACCCACCTCCTGACCGTCTAAGGCCCCTCTCTCCTCAGGACCCTGAGAATATGTCTCCTCTCTCCAGGCCTCAGCCGCCCCTTGTGAGAGCGAGCAGCCCACCCTCCCTGTCCTGACCAGAGCCAGTCAGCCTGTTGAGGACATTGACCTACCTTCAGCTCCATCACCCGCCTCTCCTCCTTGGCCTTCATTTTCTGCACAGCCTCCAGGTGCTTTCTCAGTGGTTCCACATGCCCCTGCAGTTTGGCCTACAGAATGAGAAGGGGAAGGTTAGAGACCAGGGCTGGGAGACACACCTGCCTCAGAGCCCACTCCCCCACCCTCCAGTGGGTTAGGGCTCAAAGCTTGACCCCATCACGGGTATTAATGGGCATCACAGTCCCTCTGCCCCTTTCTTCTCTTCACATGACAGCAAAGGTCCCTGACCCTCCACCTGCACTCATGAAGAGTAGCCCTGGCTCTGCTCCTCAACGGCAGGACCCTGGTACACAGTCCCACACTCAGAGCTAGAGTGGACCTGGTGAGACACCCCCATCACTTGAGTCCTCCCATATGAATGTTCCTGCCTATGGTGCCTTCCCCCTCATAAACAGTCTTCCTCATAAATTTCATCTTTAAATGCGTTTCTAATGATTTTGTGCCCGTGCTAAAAAGCTTTCAGTGCTTCACCACCACTTGCAAAACAGGAGGCTCTCACTGCCTCTATGTCTCACCTCCTCTCCTACACCTACCCCTTCTATTAGTTACAGCTACATAAAACCACTTGCCTTTTCCTGAATTCCATACCTTTATTCAGGCTGTTCCCTTGGCCTGGAATTGCCCTTTTCAACTTGGCCCAAAGCATTCTTCCTTTAAAACTCCAATACCTGACCAACTATGGCCCTGATCTTCCCCAGCCCCAGCTTCCTCTGTGATCCCAAGGAACACGCGTACAACCTTCACAATATTTTTCAGGCACCGTTCACTGGTGTGCCTCCCCTAGGAGACAGGGGAAACTGCGTGGCCCCCAGGGGCTCCACTTTACCTCTTTTAACTTCTGTGCTTCTCTCTGTTCACCTGCTTTCTCTCACACTCAATTACTTGCTAAGTGGAAAACAAAAACCCCTTCCTACGGTTTAAACTTTCACGTCAAATACACACTTGAGCTCTGTGTTCCCATCATTTGTAGCATCTTTTTATTTAAAGGGCTGTTAGACTAGAGTGAGTGAGGTAAGTCTGACCTATTTGCTCTTTTCTGTCTTATGTCTTCTACTGCTTCACATTTCTCCCTCCTTTTCCTGGAGGAGTAATACAGGGCAGAAGAGCTCAAACCTAGACTGATCTGAACCTGAAGGCAGCCAGGTGACCTGAGGCAAAAGCCATAGTTCCAGTTTCCTCAACTTAAAATGGGAACTGGAAGTAATAGAATCTACCTCAGTGACAGTAGGCTTATCACAACATCTGATGTAGCAAAAGATCAGAAAAGGTTTTAGTTTTCCCAGCCTAGACCTAAGCTGCCAATGACAGCCTGATAATGACCCTTGAACTAAAGAGGTTACTGACCCAGAATATTAGAAGCAGTTGTTCCATAGAACAAGTAGTTGTAGAAAAACTTACAGTAGTAATATTACAATCAATCCATTACATGAAAATAGCACAAACGACACAAAATTTTGCCTTTTGATGTTACTTTTCTCCAGAAATGTTAATAATTTCTATTAATTAATGTCAATAATGTCTATTAACTCAGAATTTATGCTTAAATTTCCCTTTTAACATTTTTCCTAAATTGTTGATAAAAAAAAAAACTCATGAACACAAACCCAAATAGAGTACTACTTAAATTCTCCAGGACCTTTTTGGGAGCTTTATTTATATGTCATTTGTCATTTGTGTGTTACTACCTATTCATCAAAGTATTTCTACAAAACGACAACTGGGGCAAGCTAGGGCTAGTCAGTGTATGCATATAAAAGGAAAAAACCATCTCTCTATACATAAAAAGCCTATAATTTAGAAAGGGAATCACCCAAATTAGTTCTACAGAATAAAACGTATGTATTTATATTTGCTGATCAGTTAATATCAGGTTATTTGTGTCTATGTGGCCTCCCCAAACTGCAGAGCCCTTTGGGGCTGGCATTGAATAAATGTGGCTAATATGAACTAAAATCCAGTCTCAGAAGCTCTTTGGAAGTCTGACATAGGTGGAGAAGGAGTGGAGAAGGGGTGGAATGCCCAGGGACGTCCACCCTAGAATCCAGTTAGCCAAGTGACTGCACACTGACAGGTACAGCTACCTAGGACCCAGAGGGATAAAAAAGGAAGAAAAGGAACTCACAACCTCCCCTAGTAATGTAGGGACTAAAAGGCAGGTGATGTTACCAATGCAGTGATTCACACACTAGGCTGGGCTTTCTGAAGATACTCTCCCCATCATTGATTCAGAATCAGTAATGGTAGAGCCACTGTACTTCTGAAAACCTCCCCTAGTAACTGGGACAATCAGACATGTTTGACAATCCCTGTGTAGAAGAAATAGTTGCTTGTCATGAGGGAAAGCGGGTTTGTCTTGAGCTGTAGCACTCACTTTAAACACTTTACTCTAAAACTGGGATAATGATATGATACCCAAATGAGGTTACTGTAGGAATCAGGAGAGGGTGTGATAACACAAGTCATAAAACAAGCTCAGACCACACAAAAGCAGCTACCCTCTCCTCTCCCAAGTCCCACTGCTGCAAACCCATCCAGGCCTCTGCTAAAGTAGTGCTATCTGCTATTGTCTCACAGAAAATCTCCTTTACGTATGTCCAGAGAGAGACAGGATCAGAAACAGTGGCAAGATATTAGCCAAACCAGAATCAGACTCCAAGAAAAGTCACATATCAGAAAAGTCAGACAATAGACATGTAAATGTGGTGACACTGTTAACCGTGTAGGCCGGGGGCAAGGAGGTCATAACCAAGTCCCTCACTAACAGCCGTGCGGCCCTGTATTTTACTACTTAAATCTATTTCCCAATCTATAAAAGGGGAATAGAAATCATATGAAACTCACAGGGTTGTTCTGGGTTTTAAATGAGATAGTGCATGCAAAGTGCTTAGTACAGTGTCTGGTGTACATAGTAAGTACTGGGTAAATAGTAACTTTTAATCCTGGTGAAATTAGAGTTCAAAGACATTCAGAGACATCCAAGCAAGTGTGGAGCCAGGTCTTCTGACTTAATGGCCTCTCCCTTTTGTCTCATTTCCCAGGAAAAGCAAATTTTGGTCAGTACATCAGACTGATGCAGAGCCAACAAAAATCCTCAGGGGGACAACCAAGCTCTGTCGGGGTGGGTAGGGAACCCATCGGAAGGCAGGTGCAGAGCACCTGGGTCTGACACTAGTGATTCCTCACGCCTGCTCCTCAGACCCCAAGTTCTTCCCAACTGTAGAGGTCCCAGCCCAGCAAAGACTCGAGACTTAGAGGAAAATGAGACCAGTAGTAAAGCCTCAGGGGCCTGTCGCCTGCAGCCCTACACCCAGGTAAAGTGGAAGTGTGAAACGGCAGCGACTTTTCTCCAGGAGACGCAGCCCAGTGACAGGGCATCACCAGCTTTGCCCAATTTCCTCTGATGAAGCCAGTCTTCACTGTGTCTGCCTTCTCTGGGTAGCCTCCTCACTAGAATCCACCTGGGGCCAGTAAGCGCTCAGATACGGCTACTCAGCCCAGCAGTACCAGAGGTTCTTCGGGGGAAAGCCGTGCTTCCTTCTCCCGGCTCCTCTGACCGCCTCCCCACCCCAGCAAACCCCGGCTTCTGCCTCTCACCTTGTACTCCTGCACCACCTCCTCCAGCGGCACCACACTGTGCTGCTTGTGGCTCCGGGACTCTCGGCACACCACACAGATGGCCTCTTCGTCCACCTCGCAGAAGAGCTTCAGGGCTTCCTGGTGCTTGGGACAAATGCCCTGCTCGTTCCCTCGGCTGCCCCGACCAGGGGCCGGGTGCATCTGCCGAATCACCTGGACCATGTTGGCCAGCTGCAGGTTGGGGCGGAAGCTCCGCCGGGGGAAGCTCTTTCGGCACTGAGGGCAGGTGAAGCACCGCCGCGGGGCCGGAGGCGGGGGCAGCGAGGTGACGGCGTCCAGCTCCTCCTCCTCCTCGTCCTCCTCCAGCACTTCCTCCTCGTCCTCCTCGTCCTCGCCCCTCAGGTCCTCCTCCATGTCCCCCAGGTAGTAGTCCAGGTCCTCCTCCTCGTCGTCCTCCTCCCACACGTAGTCCATGCTGTCCCAGTCGGACCCACCCACGCCACTGGTCCAGAACACAGCCTCCTCCTCCTCCTCCGCCTCTTCCTCCATGTCGCCCTCGTAGTCTTCATCCCGCATGGGGGTGTCCCAGCCCCCACCGGCCCCCACGGCCTCCACCTCCTCCTCCTCGCCGTCCTCCTCCTCGTCCTCCCGGTCTAACTCGTCCCTCTCCTCCTCATCCTCCCCTCCCCACAACTGCGTTACACACACTCGGCAGAAGTTGTGCCCGCAGCCGATGGACACGGGGTCCGTGAAGTAATCGAGGCAGATGGCGCACACCGCCTCCTCCTGAAGGGTCTGCACAGGGTTGGGTGCCATGGCAACGGCAGCCATCTTAGTGTGCAGACAGCCAGGGTAGGTAGGCGGCGGGGGTCTTCCCTCCTAGGCGCCCTGAACGACCCGGCCCCACCCCCAGCCCTGTCTCCCCACGCTGCCTCAGGCGTAGCCAGAGAAATGATCTCCCGACAGCCCACCCTCCCCCAAAGTTCCCTGCTCCCAAGAGGACAACCGTGTCTCTGCGAAGGGGAGGGGACACAGCTGTGAGTTAACCGCCAAGTCCCTCAGGTGGCCCTGAGTGCAAATCTGCCCCAAAGCTCCCTCAACGTCCCCCTAAATCCCCGCCCCTCACTTCCTGGCCCCGCCCCCTCACTTCCGGCCTCGCTCCCAGTACTTCCGGAGCCCGCGAGCCACCCAAACTCGCGAGTTCTCTCTGTCGCTGCGCTACGCCCTTTTCCCCTCCACGAGCTCCTGCGCGACAGGAAACGGCAAGGAGAGGCTCTAGCAGGCGCTCGGGAACAGGGTGGGAGGACTAGAACGACGGAGGCCCGCGCATCGGTGCGGGAGACGGGGGAGCATACACAAGACAGAAGGGCCGGCCTCCCCCATCCCCTGCCATGGAGGATAGGCTTAGGGGAACGGTGGGAGCGTCTGGCTGCCGTACGCTCTCGGTGCTAGGACCGCATCGGCGCGGCGCCATCCTACCGAGCAGACGCGGAGGACTGCAGCAGGGACTCCCCCAGCGGCCGACGCCGGAAACGGAGGGGCGGGTCCAGGCTAGCGCCGTAGGGCACTTCCGGCCTTTCTAGGCAGAAGACTTTGTGGTTTGAGGTCTCAGAGCGGCCGCTGGGGACAGCTCGGGGGCGGGCCTGAAGAAGTGCGGGGGGGTGGGACCGGAGACACTCCACCTCCTACCCACGGTGCCGGGCATTTACAGGCCCTATTAGAAGCCGTCAAGTCACTTGCTTCGTTTATGAGCATTCATTCGTAACTGCCCATCAGGACAGGAATAGTGACAGATCCCGCAGTTCACACTCACACAGTAGAGCGCTGGCCTTAAAAAGGGGATCCTCTTAAAGATGTATTCTTAGGTGAAAAAAGCAAGATGCTGAGCAGTGTGTAAAGTATCATCTGCGAAAAAGACGGAGGAAGGATGTTAAATATTTTTGACACCCTTACAGCCCTGTGTTTACTCCTTTTAAATTAAGGATAATAGTTCCCATCTCAGAGTGTTGTGTGAAATTAGAGTTAATGTCATGCAGAGCGATTAGAATTTTGCTAGCACTTAAGAAAGTGCGATTATTAGTAATAGTATTAATAATATTAATAGTAAGTCCTATTATTACCATCATCGCTGTCTCTGGAAGAATACTAATGGCATAGTTTATCCGGGAAGGCTAAAGGTCCGGGATAGGAAGTGCACCTTTCCGTATACGTCGTTCTCTTATCTTTTGAATTTTGGACAAAATCTATTACCTTAAAGGGGAAAAATAAAAGACCTCTTTTTCTAAGAGCCATAAACACTCAGCTCTTTCTGAGCTGTGCACCATGCATACTCCGCGCCCAAAAATTTAAAGGTCTGTCCTCGTGGAGTCTCAGTCTACAGCAGGAGCTCAGCAGCTTTGTGGGTATTAATTTTACTTGAGAGAATCCTATCTGGGCTATAGAACTGTGCCTGTAAAGATGCCTCTATGGTATCTAGAGCATCTTTGCCAAAGATTTGTGCGACAGAAATACTACTTAATGCTTTTTTAAGAATGAGTCGTTTGACTTAAAAAGAAAAATCGCGGAGTATGTTACTGGGCCGTAATTCGGGTACTGAACCCCACTGAGTGCCCGACGCTGCGCGAAGTCAGGCCTGAGCACGCAGAACTTACGTGCTCTCGAAGCGCTTCCCGCCTGGTGGAGAACCTCCAAGAGGGCGTGAGCTTCCTCAGAGGGTGGTCCGGACACGCTAGAACCAAGAATGCTCGTGAGTGAGCAGCTTAACTAGGCCAAGCCAGGAGCTGAGAGCGCTGCTGTGGCGGAGAGGTGCGGCCACAGACCTGAATACATACAACTCGGGCCAGCGCAGGGAGCTTCTGGAACCCAGCTTGGCTCAACAGCCATTCCGCTGTGTAGGGATGCAAGGAAGTGTCAGGAAAGAGCCAACAGAGGTGGTTTCCGTAGTGTAGTGGTTATCACGTTCGCCTCACACGCGAAAGGTCCCCGGTTCGAAACCGGGCGGAAACAGCTTTTTGACTGGTGTGTCTTTACAATGACCCCTTTCTCCTCGCTTTTCCCATGTCCCGAGAAGAGGGGGCTGTCCACGTGGAGGTGATGAATTGTGTATGTCCATCTGTATTTCTTTTCCCCCGAGACCGGCAGGGCAAAGGGACCGCAACAGAACTGCACACCCTCTGTAAGAGCTCCTCGCATCTCAGCTACTGTGCTCTTCTCGGAATCCTACATGGCCACCTCCGTGTAGAGGGTCCCTAGGCTTCTGGTTTCTCGGCCCTAGTAACTAGGACAAAGCCAGGCGCATAGTAGGCGCTGCGACTTTACCCCAAATTGTGCCCCCATTCCCGCACTATGCCTCTCTAGGGAGGACAAAAAGGAAGCTATGGTTGCCCGGCTAGCTCAGTCGGTAGAGCATGAGACTCTTAATCTCAGGGTCGTGGGTTCGAGCCCCACGTTGGGCGGAGCTTATTTTGGAAACGGACCAGGGAACTTTTGAAGCAAAGGCAGCGAGGTGGTCTACAGACCGTGGACTTCCTTGTTCCGGTTAGTGCTTCCCAGAACCCGCAGGTAGTCGGCGGCGGATCCAAAGACCGCGCACAGCCGAGGGCCCTTGCAGGCCTTAGGAAGGGAGGGGAGGGGTGGCGGCGGGCGCATTCCTGGGCGCTCCGCCTGCTGAAATCTGCCTACCCACTTTCGACACGCATTAGGCGCCCTGTGCTTACCGGGAGGGCAGCCCGTGGCCCGGAAGACGCAGTGGGCTCCCAGGGCCCCGGGTTCTCCTCCGCCTCCGCAGGCGACTGGAGGCCAGGACTCCACGATGTCGCCGCCGCTGCCTAGTTTCGAGTTCCCGTCTTAAAAAAAAAAAAAAAAAACATATCTTGAGACCCTCGACTTCAGTACATTCTCCTTTATGCTCTGTTTTAAGCGTCGTTCTTTTATGAGATGTCGCCCCTCACATTTCGGCCTCATTCCCCTCACACACAAAGGAACGTAAAAATGTCCTTTATTTCGAAACACCGGAACCGGTCCTCAGTTTACCGGGCCTATCACACAACTCTTCCTTAACGTCAGGTGCAATTCATTCATTCAGGTTGACTGTTTCCTTGGTCCTGCAAATTCAGCACGTCTTCTGCTCTCCGTCTGCAGCAATCTCTCACACACGTCCTCCAGACCTCAAGGAGAGTCTGTTGACCATACGAAGCCCTTTTAAAGGTGAGAAGGAAGGATAGCATCGCCTTCGGTCTTAGAAATATGTGGAAGGGGCGAGTGAGGCCGGGCTCAGCGCGACACCGCAGGAGGCAGCTGGACGGGTTTGCTCGGAGTCCGCTGAGCCAGCCCTGGATCGCTCGTGCGCCTGGGGAGCCACTGCTTCTACGGCCTCACCTCGGAATTTACGGGCCTCGGAATAAACGAGCTGGTGTTCGAAGTTTCAACTCTGACAGTTCGTCTTGCACAAATGCTTACTGCTTCGTTTGCAAATTCTGGTTTCAGAATCCTTTTCTACCACCTTCACCAGAACTGGAAAACATTCCTGAAAAATTCGGGCTTTTGGTTAAGGGGCAGCCGAACCCAACCCACAAGCCGGGGGCACGGTCACCTGAGCTTTGCTGCAATTCCCGCTTCTCTCTCCTCTCCACCCCTTCCGCCGCCGCCCCTCCGGCCAGGCCGGCTTTGGGATCCCGCTGCGGGTAAGGGGCCTGCGCTGCTCCCGGCGCAGCCGAGGCAAGCGTTCATCAGATGGGCAGCCCTGGCAGGACCTCTGGTCCTCTCATTCTTGGTGGTGGAGGCCAAAGAGGCATGGGGGCTCACTCTGATTTGCCTTTCGGGGGGGTTCCTTCAGGGATGTTAAGCAGAAGGTGCGAGGGAACCGTGAGACTGCGTCAGGCAGAGGGGCTGGAAGGCCATGGCCACGGCCCAGACGGGAGGCGGCGGCCGGACCAAGCACGTGAAGGAACTGGGTGCGCGGTGTGTACCCAGGCAGGAGCAGGGCTCCGGGCTTCTGCTTTAGATGGTTTACCAACCAAGCCAGAAACTGAGGACTGGGGGGTAGAAGGTGAGAGGAGAGAGAAGTGAGTTCAGTCTTGAGAGGTCTATAAGGACATGAGCAAGACACGGAGGAGAGCGGCGGATGCTGGAGTCGCGGAACCGGGATAGAGGGAGGGTCAAGCTGTGAACCCCGAGGTGACTCTCCAGGGAGGCGTCTGGGTAGTTGGAGGAGTCAGAACAGGAGGGAAGCGAGCCGCGAAATTTCCACCGAGGCCAACCGAGTGGAGAAGTGCAAAAAAGGAGGGACACATCTGTAAAGTCCAATCGAGCACATGGTCTAGAAAGGGAAGGTGGTAGGTACAGTGTCTATGAATTGGGCCACCTGCAGACCCTCGGTGACCTTGATCAGAGAACTAGACTCAGGTAAGAGGGCCTTCCGCTGACGGAGAGGTGCTTCGGGGTCACAGACCGTCCAGGATCCCTGCTCAGCAGGACTCAGCCTCCTTTCCAATTCCCAGCCCCCAGGTCTTCCCGTGACAGCGTAGGCGACTGAAAAATATTTTGCAACATTAAACCATCGACATTACTCTTAAAAATCTGCATTTATGTAAATCTACATGTAACACGTGTTAAGCCTCCCAGTTCTGGGCATTGAACTCTAGGACTGATGAGTTTTATTTTTATAAAATACTTAAAAAAGATGTGACATTTTCAGAATTTCACATTTTCAGCTTTATTTAAATAACATAGGCTCAAAATTTGATATTCATTTCGATTTCTCCTTTATTTTAGATAATTTTGCATAATTTAGAAGAAATATGTAATTATTTTTAAAGTATTGGTAAAATTGATTTCATTTTTGGCTTTTTATATTTAATTTATTTTTCTACGAAAGTATATTCAAATCTCATGCTTTGAATGCTGCATTTCTTTAATCCTCTAAGGTTTTAGTGTTAATAGAGCGCAAATTATGTGAAAATTTAAACCTTCCGTCTGTCTCTGTAGAAGAAAGAAAAAAATTGATAGAGCTATCCAGTCTTAAACCTCCGAAGCCATATTTACCGTTCCGCTTGCGAGGCCTGCTGCTTTCTGTCACTCCTTTTTTTATAATTTCTGTATGTGACTGATTTCACGACCCAATAACTGGCGGTGCTCAGTAGTTGGACAAACACTAGACCCGGGCGGCGGGGTAGACCGGTGCTCCAGGGCGGAATAGTTTCAAGGGCTCTGGTTTAACAGGTGGCAGGGGACAGGGCGACACCTGGGCGGTGCCCATTAAGTCTAAGTCTCATGAACGAAAGTGAGTGTAGGTTTCTGTAGTGTAGTGGTTATCACGTTCGCCTCACTCGCGAAAGGTCCTCGGTTCGAAACCGGGCGGAAACAAAATGGTAAGAGTTTTTCTGCTAGGTGGGCTCTTTTTCTAACCAGTGAGTTTTTCTTTACTTCAGCCACTAGTCTTTGGGATATGTATGCGTATATACACACGTATTATACTGTAGATCTTTCCACACTCCTGTCCTTGCCGATCCATTTCCAGTTCACTTCAGCTAGGATGTTCCAGGTGCCCAGGGCTGGGGCACAGAGAAGGCGGTCTATGTCATTACCACCCGCCAGCAAAGAACTTACAGTCCTGGCTAGTTAAAAAGAGAAAGAAGACCCATAGACCAATGGAACAGACTAATATAAACCCAACCATATATCGTCAGTTAATATATGATAAAGGAGCCATGGACATACAATGGGGAAATAACAGCCTCTTTAACTGCCAGTGTTGGCAAAACTGGACAGCTACATGCAAGAGAATGAAACTGGATTATTGTTTAACCCCATACACAAAAGTAAACTCAAAATGGATCAAAGACCTGAATGTAAATCATGAAACCATAAAACTCATTTTTTAAAATTTTTTATTAAGGTATTATTGATATACACTCTTATGAAGGTTTCACATGAAAAAATAATGTGGTTACTACATTTACCCATATTATCAAGTCCCCACACATACCCCAATGCAGTCGCTGTCCATCAGTGCAGCAAGATGCCATAGACTCACTATGTGCCTTCTCCTTGCTACACTGTTCTCCCCATGATCCCCCAGAAACCATAAAACCCTTAGAAGACAACATAGGCAAAAATCTCCTGAGTATAAACATGAGCAACTTCTTTCTGAACGCATCTCCTCAAGCAAGGGAAACAAAAGCAAAAATAAACTCATGGGACTACATCAAACTAAAAAGTTTCTGTACAGCAAAGGACACCATCAACAGAACAAAAAGGCATCCTACAGTATGGGAGCATATATTTGTAAATGACATATCCGACAAGGGGTTAACATCCAAAATATATAAAGAACTTACACACCTCAACACCCAAAAAGCAAATAACCTGATTAACAAATGGGCAGAGGATATGAAGAGACAGTTCTCCAAAGAAGAAATTCAGATGGCCAACAAACACATGAAAAGATGCTCCACATCACTAATCATCAGGGAAGTGCAAATAAAAACCACAATGAGATAGCACTTCACACCAGTAAGGATGGCCAGCATTGAAAAGACTAAGAACAACAACTACTGGAGAGGATGCAGAGAAAGGGGAACCCTCCTACACTGCTGGTGGGAGTGTAAGCTAGTTCAACCACTGTGGAAAGCAATATGGAGTTTCCTCAAAAAACTAAAAATAGAAATACCATTTGATCCAGGAATCCCACTCCTTGGAATTTACCCAAAGAATGCAACTTCTCAGATTCAAAAAGACATATGCACCCCTATGTCTATCGCAGCACTTTTTACAATAGCCAAGATATGGAAGCAACCTAAGTGTCCATCAGTAGATGAATGGATAAAGAAGAGGTGGTACATATACACAATGGAATACTATTCGGCCATAAGACAGAAAAAAAATCCTACCATTTGCAACAACATGATTGGAGCTGGAGGACATTATGCTTAGTGAAATAAGCCAGGTGGAGAAAGACAGTGCCAAATGATTCCCTCATTTGTGGAGTATAACAACAAAGCAAAACTGAAGGAACAAAATAGCAGCAGACTCAGAGACTCCAAAGAAGGGACTAGTGGTTACCAAAAGGGAGGGGTGTGGGAGGGCGTTTGGGGAGGGAGGGAGAAGGGGATTGAGGGGTATTATGTTTAGTACACATAGTGTGGGGGGTCACGGGGAAAACAATGTAGCACAGAGAAGGCAAATAGTGACTTTGTAGCATCTTACTGTAACTGATGGACAGTGACCGCATTGGGGTATGGGTGGGGACTTGATAATACGGGTAAATGTAGTAACCACATTGTTTTTCATGTGAAACCTTCATAAGAGTGTATATCAATAATACCTTAATAAAAAAAATTAAAAAGAGCAAGACGCGGGAATGTCACGTAACGACAAATGAAATATTAAGAGTGCAGGGAGGAATGAGTTGCAAATGCCTGATGGAAGACAGGCGGGGAGAAGTCACAGGAAAAGAGCTGCGGTGGGAGGACCACACCATCCACAAAACATGGGGCAGGTGTCTCCCTCCAGGAACCTAACACCCCCGCGAGGAGGGTATCGTCCCCGGTTCGCAGGTGAGGCCGCCGAGGCTGTGTCACGTAAGGTGAGGAAATAGCAGACGACCTACAGGATGGAGAAGGGGAAAGAAACAGGGAGCCGAGAGAAACTCAAGTCAGCGCAGCCGGGAAGGTAGCTGGGTGGAGGCCCGGCCGCTCCCCACCACGCTGGCCGCGGTCGGCAACCTCCACGCGACGACACACCGAGCGACGTTCTCCCACCGCGGCTGGGTGCCCGCCGTCCCCGCGGCCTCCTCGGCCCTTCAGCGGCGCCTCGCGCGCTCCCGCGGCCCGTGCGCACCCACGCGCCCCACAGCACCCTCACTGGCGGCGCGGCGGCCTCGGGCCTGTGGGACGCCGGGCGTGCTGGGAAGCAGGCTCCAGAGGCCGGGCAGAGGGCAGCGAAGGCTTCAGAGGGCAGCCCAGCGGCGCTCGGGCCCCAGGAATAGCTCCTGGCCCGTGAGACGTCAGCGGATTTGCGCCCCGCGTGGACCTGTCAACGCAGCCGCCTCTCCTGGAAATGCGGGCCTTCACACAACTGACACACGCGACAAGCAATTTCTTTCCCAGAGCGTCTGTCACACTTGAAAGTCACAGAAATAAAACATCAAAGTACTAAATAAAATTGTCTTTCAAGTGTCACTCATCTTGAATGGAGACAAAACATAACCCAAAATAGCCCGGTGACGGCAAAACCTGTTAGGCCACCTGTATTTGCATAACTACACACACACACACACACAAACACAATCAATATCGTGCCTATTTATTTACCAGTGCTCTTCTACACGTCTGTGCGTACATTTCCTGAATTTAGACTCGCTCACTCAAACCAGGGCCCAGCCATGGAACTCAGAGACCCAGAGTAGAGGAGAGTGCAAGATTCTGGACCCCAATGGAAAAAATTATCTGGATCCACGTGCTGACCCAATTTCTTTTTATTCCTCAGGCTGACAGATTATCCGCTGCACCCTCTCCGGGATGACCTACTCGGTGGCCCCAGGATTCTGGGAGGCCAGGACCTTCATATCTCCCGTCACTTCTCTCAAGGTGGATTTTGGTTTGTGCCCAGGCTCAGGCAAGAAGCTGCAAAGGAGCTGACTTGTGTGAGTCATATTTTTTTGAGTTACACTTAATGCCAACTTGTCATTATGGCTTTATAGCTTTCCTAGACTCATCTTGTTTCACTTAATGCCAGTAACTATTAATCTCTTTTTCATGCGTAAATTGTAGCTGCTTTTCAGTGGGAGCTGCTTTACTGTAGCCCCTTTGATCTTTCAGTTTGAAAGCATCCTTGTTTCCTGGCAGCTATTCACACTCTGGGCCCACCTGTAATTGTGTCTGCCTTAGGATGCAGCGGGATATTCGGGGAGCTTGAATTTTTTTCAGTGAGGAGTAAAAGGAAAGAGCCAAATCTGGGCACCAGAGCAGTGCATGGAGCCCAAGGCCTCTGGCTCCCCCACTTCCAAGGGCCTTATGGAAATTTAGTAACTTTAATTCATGAAGGAATTAGTGGAAAGGATTGTTCCAAAAATTGTTTCAAAAATTGTTAGTGTTATAAGAAAAACATTTGTAAGCTGAATTTAAAATCTCGAAAAAAACTAGATTTTAACATTTATAACAGTGATAAATTGATTAATCACAAAACAAGTATTTCCATATTCATTTCCATATTCACAATCCTCCCCTTGATCCTAGATACTAAATCTCAATGACAGCAGAAATGGTTTCCCAAAATACCCAGTGATTTTAATCCAGTTGATCCTGACACCAAATGCAGGAGCAGGTCATTCTGGGTCATCTTTTTTAGCCAATCTTTCTTTGGCAAGCTGTCCTCCAGAACTAGGTTGCTCTGATTGACATTTTATCTTCCTACTTACCCCAAATTCATATATCCCAGGACACCAGCTTGTCACTGAGACTTGCCTTTTATCTGGGGGACTTGCACCCTGACACCAATGTGATAAACAGCTATGAAGTAACAGGGTGAGCATTTGATGATGGTTAAGCCATCTCTTCTGATGATACACAGAACCTGGGAGAATGACTTTGTTAAATGAAGGGACAAATAAAGACCTGATACTGGAGTATTTTTAGACTCATTACAAAATAGCCGTAAATATATTAAGCCTGAAGATAATTTTCTGCTTCAGATAAGGTTTCTAAATGAAAACATTCAAGTGGATGGTTGATTAATAATTTATATGTAAATTATATATAACTGTTATTGTAGAGCACCAATGACATGCATCATTTAATAATTTATATATGGCCTGTATGACACCTAGACCAAATAGAAAAATCACATACAAATTTAATTTCTTATATCTGGTTGGATTCTTCCTAACCAAGGGAGAAAATTTTCAGACTGAGAAATATCTGAGTAGGCCTTTACAATGATGTCAAGTTTTGCAAGTGAAGAAACATGATAACCTCCATAAAAACAGACCTGAAAAGAGAAGAAAAAGTGGTGTCCTATGTAACTGGACTAGAAACCATAAATGAGAGTGGCACTGTGTTCTTCAGAATCTTTTGCCAGAGTAGGAACTTGTGAGGGGCAAATGGGGTACCTTCCTGGGTCCTGCAATGGATATTATCTTGTAGGATAGGCAGTGAGGGGCCCTGGCAATATTAAGGGGGTAGAGTCACGTGATAGATTTATCATTAAAGCAGCCCATTGCCACCGGGGCAGTGGAGAAGCAGGCAGTCTCATTCATGGCTGGTGGAAGGGAACATCATCCTGTAGGGCCCAAGTCTAGTGACTTGTCTATTCTATAAAATTACGAATCACATATAAACCTAGACCCAGCTATCTCACTTCTGGGAATTTGCCCCACAGATATGAATACAAAGTACAAAATGATGACATATGATTATTAACTGAACATTGATTATATTAATAAGAGGTTGGAAACAGTATGGGTGTCCACCAGTAAGGTGGAATGTCATACAGCTGCAAAAAAACAAAAACAAAATTGGGCAAATTTTGTCTTGAAATGGAAAGATCTTCAAAATATAAGAGAGTTGTAATAATCTTTTTGTATAACTCTGGAAGATTATGTATGCAACTACAAAAGGTGTTACCTAAAGAAGGAGGGTAGGAGTTCAACAGTTTACACTGGATATTTTTATTGATGGTTCAATTTTTGAACCATATAGTGTATTACCTACTCAAAAGATGTTTTATTTAAAAACTCACTTTATGAGAAAATGCTATGGCAATTCTTCAAAAAATTAAACATGGAAGTACTACATGAGCAGCAATTCCACTTCTGGGTATATGCTCAAGAGAAGTGAAAGAATGATCTTAAACAGATATTTACACACTCATGTTAATAGCAGCATATTTCACAAATAGGCAAAAGGTGGATGGAACCCAGTTGTCTATTGGCAGATGAATAAACAAAATGTAGATATACATACAATGGAATATTATTAGAATTAAAATGAAGGGAACTTTGACACATGCAACATGGATGAGCCCTCAAGACATTATGCTCAGTGAAATAAGCCAGTCACAAAAGGACGGATATTGTATGCCTTATATGAGATACACAGTAGTCAAATTCATAGAGACAGAGAAGTAGAATGCTGGTTGTGCGGGGCTGGGGGAAGGAAAGAATGGGGAGTTTCCTGAGAACAATTTCAGTCTGCGAAGATGAACAAATTTTGGAGATGGATGGTGGTAATGGCTGTACAATATGAATGTGTGTAAAACCACAGAACTGTACACTGAAAAAAATGATACATTTTATGTATATTTCAACAATTGAACAATTAAAAACTAATTATACATGAAATTCATTGTTAGCAAATAAGGGATAGATTAATCAATACAGGAAAGGCCGCAAACAACTGGTCCAACTGAACACTGTCACCAGAAATCTCTACAGGAGGTTTTCTAATTTTTTTGCTGGATATATGGTAATGAACTGTTTACTGTGAGCAAGTTTAGGGACAAAACTGAAAAAACCCCCACGCCCAATATAGGGCTCGAACCCAAGAGTCTGAGATTAAGAGTTTGATACTCAACCAACCGAGCGGGCCACATAAACTGCATCGCTGGTCCCCACATTTTATGCCAAGGTGTGATTCAGGATATATCAGGTACCGAGATGAAAGTCGGTGTAAACCACAGTACGATCGAGCCAATAGGGCTCTTCGCAGCCTGAGGATCTCAAAGTCTGATGATTGTGCCTCACCGTCCCAGCCGCTCCGTCGGTTTTCTGCCTCCTATCCTCTGTCAGAGATCTAGCCCTTTTCCAGCCCCTGAAAGTGCAGAGTTTGGAGAACGCAAAATGTGCGCATTCTGATGCCACTGGCGTGCTCACCCTGTGATTTCTTTCTTTCAACCCGGGGTTTAAAGGCAGTGACAGGAAGGACCTAGGAGTGTGTGGTGGTCGCGCCGACGCCTCAAGCCTGAGCTCGTTTCGCGGTCCGGGGTTTTCTCCAGGGCTCTGCAAATACGAGCTACATATGAACTTGGAAGAGAGCAAAAACAGTTAGCGCACTGTTGCGCTGGAGATGCCGGGGATCGAACCCGGGGCCTCATACATGCAAAGCATGCGCTCTACCACTGAGCTACATCCCCTTCCGCCCAGCGATGCTTCCCTAAGCTTCCCTACTCGGTCATCCGCGCAGGGCGTGGGCAGACGAACGGTGTTTGAGGCTGCAAGCCGAGCGGAGTTTGAGCTCTCAACCCATCCGGGCGAGCAAACTGTAAAGGAGGCCAGGTGAGAGGACAGGGCCGGGATAAACACCTAGGGGTAGAAGTGGAAAAAGACGGGGAAATGATCGGGCACGATGCCCAAAATGAACTGTGAGCCGAAAAAAGAAAGTAAGGAAGACAGTGCAGGATGCTACGTTTGTTGAACTAAAAGAGGGGAGAGCGTTGTAAAATATATGACATTTGTATAAAATAATTCACAATTGCAAAGTCGATTGCTTAGGGTAGGGAGGAGACGGGCGAAAACCACGCGCAAACTTTTCACTGTGAATGGCTCTGTGTATCTGAGTTTTGAACCACGTTTAAATCAGTACAATTAAGGAAAAGCTTATGGAGCACCTACTACGTACCAAGAACTGCTCTATTAAACTAGAAGTCCAACCGTGAGCAAACGGACACCGTCCATCCCCTCTAACAGCTCGCATTTCAGGGCAGAGGGAGTGCTAGAGAGAACACCCAGCCAGTGTCGGGGGAGAGTGTGGTAAGGTGCGATTTTAAACTGACCGGGGCAGGCTTCATGGAGGTGACTTTTGAAATAATGTGGGCAGTGAGCCATGCAGGTATCCGGTAAAGATAGGTCCAGCTAAGGGAGCAGCAGTTCAAAGGCCCTGAAGTAGCATCTTTCTGTCGTGTTGCAAGAATAGCGAGGAAGTCCAAGTAGCAGGGCACGAGTCAACAAGGGAGAGTGATGGGAGATGAGAGTAGGGAGGCAAGGCGCAGGGGATGGGGACAAAGTATGGGTAGGGCCTTTGGACGATTGCAAAGACTTCGACTTTTACACTGAGAATACTCAGTGGGAGCCACCGAGGGTTTGAGCAGAGCAGGGCCACGATCTGACTTAACATTTTAAGATTTCTCCCAGTTGGGTGGAGAAGGGCAAAGGAATGGCACAGAAGAGGAGAGAACTGTTGTGATCACCCGATCACTGGAGATGACGCAGTGGAGGGCATGGAAGAGTGAGGACATACTGAGGACTGGGGGTGGCGTATGCACAGATTTTTCCTCTGGGAGCCACAGAGGACTCCCTGGTTTTGGCCTGAGCATCCGGAGGGCTGGGGTTGCTGTGAAATGGGATTCGGTGGGGAAGGCTGAGGGAGGAGCAGCTGGAGGTGCGGAGCGGAAGGATAGTTGGGTGGGGAGCTGGTGAAGCCCCTCAGCACACAGCAAGTGGGGACGCTGTACAGAGTTGGATGTGGGAGCCAGGCATCCTACAGCCTGGGCTGGGGATGTGTACCGTGACCTCAGCAGAGAGAGGGGTTTCAAGCAAAAATTAGTGGAAGAAATCACAAGGGAGTGAGTATAGACAGAGGTTCAAGTACTGAGCCAGGGCAGGGAGAGGAAGAGGAGGCCCAGAGGAAGCCGAGGAGGTAGGAGGCAATGGAGGTGGGAGGGGAGCCTGGAAGTGCAGTCCTGGAAGGCGCTGAGAAAGGGTGTCAGCAAGGAGGTCGCATCAAAGAACCAGGTGAGGGGAAGCCTGAGAAGGGGCCTTCGCCTTTGGGTTGGGACCACTAAGGTCACTGGTGACCATGACAAGGGAGGTTTCTAAGGAGAGTGGGGGCAAAAGCCTGCCCCGAATGGCCTCCGGAGGAGGGAATGAGGAGAGAGGGTGTGGAAGCAAATAATGCTGGCGGCTCCGGAAGGGGTTGTGGAGACCAATTGGAGAGACGTTAGACTGGGGTTGTTTGGGAAAGGAGGATAACACCGAATTAAGTGGGGAAATTGATTGTAAATGTATTGTTAAAGAACAAACAGAATAGACGAGGGAGAGGTCAATCGCGGGAAAGGTAGTGGATACAAGGCCACGTTTGGGGGTGGGGGGCAAGAGCAAGTCCCAGACTCTAAATTTAGCTCAGCACAGGGCCGGGACAAACCTGCGCTCCGGGAACCTGACACTGTGGCCCGGGCGCCAGGTCCTTGCCTCGGCCGTGCTGGGGCGGCCTCGGGCCGCACCCGGGAGGGGTGCCCAGCTGGGCGTGTGCGCCCACCTGTTTCGGCGCGTTTCCCACAGCTGACTGGGCCGGGCTGGGGAGGCTTAGAGCCTGAGCGAGGGCGGCGACGGGGAGAAGGCGCAGCGGGACAGAGGGGCCGCGAGCCAGGACCGAGGATTGACGCGCCCTGAGCGGGGGTGCAGGGCGCTGGCCCGGGTGTGGATCCCCTCGCGCTGTGCGCCCCGCCCGCCGTCAGCGCGCACTCTCCGTCGCGTTTCCCAGCTGGGCGCGCCCTCCGCTCAAGCCTTGGCCAGCCCCGCGTCCGCCCCGCCCTTGCCACCCCAGTGGGCGTTCCGAGGCCAGCTCCGGCCGCCGCGCTCCGAGCCGCCTACTGTCCGGGCCCCTGGCCTCTCCGGCGCCACCCGACTTGGGTGCATTGAGGGCGCACATGGCAGCGGTGGGGCCGCGGACCGGCCCTGGCGCCGGGGCCGACGCGTTGGCACTGGCGGCAGAGCTGCAGGGGGAGGCGACGTGCTCCATCTGCCTGGAGCTCTTCCGCGAGCCCGTGTCCGTCGAGTGCGGCCACAGCTTCTGCCGTGCCTGCATCGCGCGCTGCTGGGAGCGCCCCGGCGTGGCGGCCCCCGCTGCTCCCCGCGCGTTGCCCTGCCCGCTGCCCTGCCCGCAGTGCCGCGAGCCCGCGCGCCCCAGCCAGCTGCGACCCAACCGGCAGCTGGCAGCGGTGGCCGCTCTGCTGCGGCGCTTCAGCCTCCCCGCGGGCGCACTAGGGCAGCGCGAGCCTACGCGGGCGGCGGCAGGATGCGCACTGCACGGCGAACCGCTCAAGCTCTACTGCCAGGACGACGGACGCGCCATTTGCGTGGTGTGCGACCGCGCCCGCGAGCACCGCGCGCACGCAGTGTTGCCGCTCGACGAGGCGGTGCAGGAGGCCAAGGTGAGCGCCGGCACCACCTCCGCCGGTCCCCGGGTACCCCAGTTCCGGCCCCGCCTTGCGACGCACGCAATACAGACGACAGGCAGGCAGGCGCCCCGGTGAGCCCCTGCCTCCTCCTCGCGTCCCAGGGTGCCCAGCACAGGCTCTGGAACTGGACGCAGCTCTGCCTCTGTCACTCCCACACCACCAATACCACCCCCCACCCGCCTCGCATTTCCCTCTGGGCCCCTGCTGGAGTCCCTGCGCGATGCCCCACAGACTTGGCGCTTTTCTTTCTGCGGTACCCTGGCTTCCCGCGGAGTCTCCGTCACATCCACACATCCGCTGCACGTCCCTGCCCCCCGACCCGAGCCGTTCCCTTGGCGTGGCTCTGTTCACCGTCCCTACCTCCTGGCGCCGAGGGGGGCGACCTTCCCAAGAGGTCGGGGTATAGAGCGGGGGTGTGGGGAGCTCCTGAGTTGAGTAGAGCGCAGAAAGCCCAGAGCCATCTGGGCGGTGTTGAAACTGTCGATTCTGGGCGCCTCCCTTTCCTGCCTTGAGGGCTGAGCGCGAAGGCCTCAGGCGCACAGTCCCGTCTTCCTTTGCTTCCTACTCCGCTCCAGCTCTCCCACCCACAGAGTTTTCTGATGGTGGAAGAAAAGAACAAGGCATGCTGGGCTACGTTTGTGATGGTGGTGGTAGTGGGGTTGCGCCTCAACCTAGATGGTCTTCGAAAGTGAGACCCTGGGGCCTTGGAGGTCTCCCTGCAGTTGCCCTGTATCCCTTTGAGCAGCCTGCGCATGCTCTACGCACCCCGACGTCCAGGGATGACCACACTCCTGCCACGTCCTCGAGCAGCAGGGCCTTCCCTTTCTCTGGCTGGCTCTGGAAGGCACAAGCGGGGCTTTGCAGAATCCTCTCCCCACAGCGTTCCACCTCTCACCCTCCCGCAGGAGCTCCTGGAGTCCAGGCTGGAGGTCTTGAAGAAGGATCTAGAGGACTATGAGGTGTTTCGTTCCACTGAAGAGAGGGAGAGCAAGGAGCTCCTGGTGAGCCGGGCACCGGTCAGGCAGAGCCCCGGGTGACAACAGAGAGCCGCCTGCCACCCTGGCTCTGTGTGTATGGTGTTATGGTGTGTGCCTGTGGGACAGCAGAGGTGGATTTTAGAAGGACGATAGGATGCGTATTATAAAGTGTGGCTACATAATTTATTGCATAACTAGAGCTTTTGAGAATGAAAAGTCGTGCCAACATAACTATTCCACAGCTGGCTTCAGCTGGAACTGTCAGTGACTCAGGATGTGTAATCACCCTAAGGTTACAAGACACTCCAGTCAGGGCCTGTGCAGCGTCTTGTAACTGGAAGCATTAATGTCTCCGCAGAGAAACATGTTACATTCTTACGAAGTAGGAGCAAAAGTACAATAAATAGCCTTTGGTCAGTTTAGGGCATGTTTTTCCCCAAAAAGACTTATGTAAAGTCTTCTCTTTTTGTTTTTTTTCATGTTTAGGGTCTTTGAAATTGAGGCTAAGGGGGAATGAAAGGGGCTGTCAGAGCTGCTCCAGCCCCTGCAGAGCCCCGCTGTGGGGACTTGGGTTCCCAGCAGTCGCTGCTGCGCAGCCCACTGTGCGCATTGCCCCCTGGTGGGATGGGGGATATCTGGTCTTCCTTCCGATGAACACGGAAGTGGAGCTTTCTGGTTAAGGTGGGCAAATGTGGGTCACGGACTGTCATTTTCTATATCGAAAATCCAGTAACTAGCTGAATAAATAGGTGTTAAGAGAATGCAAGGACCCAGCAGGGCCTGGTAGGACAGGGCCATTCAGTTCTGGAGTTCGAAGATGGAGGAAGAGGAACTTGAGGACCCTTCTACCCTGAGGTGGGGAGGGGTGGGCGGAAGGGGAGGGTCCTGAGTTCAGAAGCCCCGGGGTCTTTTCCTGACCCTCAGCTGCAGCTGGTACGCCCGCATCCAAAGCACATCCCAGCCGTCCCGTCTGATCATTCGCCGGCCTCTATAGGAGACTACCCTCGCCCCTCCAGACCTCCATCTTCCTCTGCTGGGGAAAGAAGTAAGCATTGGTGGCTCTTACAGTTGTACAACCACCCAGAGGGCCTTCCACAGCGTGGACAGCTTCATGGACTCCACTCCCCATGACACTGCTTAGGACCTTCAACTCTGTCCTCTGACAAGACCCACCCACCCACACTCTGGCCCACATATTCTTTATAATTACACAGTGCTTGCTTAATGAAACAAGAGGCAGAGGACAACTACTGTTGCAAGATAGTAAAGAGAATAAGTATTTTTATTTGAAAATGCTCTTACCAGTTTCAGGAGGGGCTCTCAAAAGGAACCAGCTTTGGTCCCCAGGGGACATTGGGCAAGGTCTGGAGATATTTTTGGATTCAACAGTAGGGAAGGGATGCTATTGGTATTTACTGGTAGAAGCCAGGGTGCTGCTTAAACATCCTGCAATGTGCAGGATAGCCCTCCACAGTGAAGAATTATGTCACCCCAAGTGTCCATAGCACCAGGGTTGGGAAACCCTGATTTAGAGTATTTTGTCACACTTTGTTCCACTCATGTTATTTGCTTGGGGGGCTTATGATATAGTTGCAGGAAGTTCAGACTTTGGGGTCAGACTCCCGGGGTCAGAATCCTGGCTCCCTACTCACTGGTGATGTGCATCTCTGTCTCCTCATTTTTAAATGGGATGAGAGTGTGCTCAGTCATTGGGGGTGGTCAGTATTGCTGGTGTTAACATCTACAAAGAGCCCCATACTGCTGCCTGCTTGCCCAGCACCCCAGAGATGAAGGTCCTAGGGAACAGTGGCTGAACCCAGGTCTCCTGACTTCAAAACCCACTCAGTCTCCTCATCCAGCCATCCTGCCTCCCCTAGAATTTCAGGGAAGAGGAACTTTGACAGTTGAATTTATCCTGGAAGGACAGAATCTTTCTCACCTGTACATGGCCATGACCAGGCACACTTGTATCATGTGGAGTCCTTCTCAGCTGTTCAGGTAAAGAATCAAGAGGCTCAGGAGTGTGAGTCTGTGTGGGAAAACCCCCAGCGAAAGCTCCTGGGGATGATGGTAATGGAAAGACTAGACGTGAGGCTTGCACATGGCATACTCCCACGCAGGTGGGCATGGGAGCACTGCTACTGCGGGTCACTGACAATGATGCTGCCTCATCTACTTCCCTGCATTTCCCAGCTTCTGTATTATGAGCATGTGTTCTCTTTATAATAATGAGTGCTCTTTACAAAAGTGAAGTGAAGAGTGAGAGTTGCAGGGTGATGAATGTTAAAGAAATTCAACCAAGTAAAATTTAAAGATCTTATTAGCTTTATTCAGTGATTCACGAGTCAGGCAGCATCCCTTCTAGCAGATAGAAAGGAGCTCCAAAGGTATCGCAGGAGGGGGCAGGAACAAGGAGGTTACCCTAGGCAGAAAGTGGGTTGGTTATTGCAAGGTTACCTCCCCTGTAGGGGTCGGCAGGAGTTTATAACGGGTTACCTATTGCTGTCAGGTGATTCCTGTTTGGCTGGTTTAAGATTCCATCTCTGGGGGAGCTGAAACTGTAATCAAGTTTCAGTGTGGTGAGGAGGGGCTCAGCATAAACAATTCCATTTGGGGCCTGTTGTCTTGAAATAAATGTATTTGGGGAAGAAAAAGTGACCTCAGTTTAATCTTTATGGTGGCTCCAGGAGGCACTAATTTATGTCTCCCACTTGGGTGATTCCAGGGTGCATTTGAAATTGCCCTAGGTTGGTGGGACACATCTTTGACAGAGGAAGTGAGAGCAGGTGTTAAGGCCTGTACATGCTCAGATATGGGATATTTAAACTAGAGGATGTGCAGGGCAGGCATGTATGGGTGGACCTCTGATCCCTGAGCAGTGAGGGGAATGGAACACTGCCCTGTGGCACACCTCAGAGGCTCCTGTCCAAATGCCATGTATTGATGCCTGCATCCCTTCACTTCTGCTACTTCTCCTCTCCTGGGACAGAAACAGATGGCAGCCGAGCGAGAGAAGGTGTGTGCGGAATTCCAGGCACTGAGGGCCTTCCTGGTAGAGCAGGAGGGTCGGCTCCTGGGCCGCCTGGAGGAGCTTTCCCGGGAGGTGACACAGAAGCAGAATGATAACCTGGCCCAGATCGGGGGAGAGATCGCCCAGCTCTCCAAGCTCAGCAGCCAGATTCAGGAGACAGCTTGCAAGCCTGACCTCGACTTTCTCCAGGTGAACATGTCTCTGCCAGGGGTATGAGTCATTTATCTTAATGTATCTTGGACCACTGAGAACATAGTCAGAGCCTATGAGTTTAGCAGAATCACATACTTTGGAGCTGGGCTGGACTGGATGGAGGGAGTTGCCCTGATGCTCCTGGGCTTAGAAGCCTAAAGGGATGTGATAAAGCTTCCTTGACCATGAGCCACAGCAATATATCCTACATCATACTCCAGTTTATACACACTGGACAAGTCTCAGAGAAAAGCACTTACCTTTACTATGTATGAGGTACTTTGATGTTTTCTATTGTTATTTCCTTTTAAAATAAATAGTCACAGCCCACTAAGTAAACTTCTCAGGTCACAAATGGTCAAGAGCAGTCATTTCATTTAAAAGACAGAAGGGCTGTGCTTCTCTTGGGTGGGGTCAGGAGCAGAGGTCCCAGTGCATGGCTCTGGTAATGAAGGGAGCATTTGCAGAGCTGGGGGCAGGGTGGAGGGTCACTGCACTGATGAAACACCAGCGGCCAGCCACAGGGGAAACCATTGTCCCCGGGCCCAGGCAGGTGGTGCTTACTGCCTGAATAAGCCTCAGTTCTGTTTTCTCAAACGTGATGGAGGTCACCTGAAGCTGATTTGGTTTTCTTTCAACTTTGTTTCCAGGATTTCAAAAACACACTAAGCAGGTGAGTGGACCCAAGAGTTCCTTGGGCTTCTCCGAGCTAGCTCTCTTTTTTCCACTGAGCTCTCTCTCTTCATTCATGACCTCTCAGTTCCCAGCCTCCCCCCAGGCCCTACTGCCTTACCTGTGTGCTTTCCAAGGCAAACAGAAGGTGTGCCCATGCTTGCATGCTTGCCTGCCTAGCCGTGGGTATTCCAGCTTGAGGTTGGCCTCTCTGTTAGCCACCGCTCCCCTCCGAGATGACCCTGCCATCCTGTCACAGCCCAGTGGGAGTGGGACAGTGTTTGTGGGCCTCCCTCAGGGTCCTTGTCCTGCAGGTGCAGCAACGTGCCTGGCCCCAAGCCAACCACAGTCTCTTCTGAGATGAAAAATAAAGTCTGGAATGTTTCCCTCAAGACCTTTGTCTTAAAGGGATTGCTCAAGAAGTTCAAAGGTAGGGGCCCGAGTGTGGGGCTGGGCCATGCAGTGCTGGCTGCAGAGCTGTGTTTGGGGCCCCCAAGGATGTGCCTTTCCAGAAGCTATGAGAAGGCATGAGGTGGAGTATGTCCAAGCCAGATTGGTGCAGGCAGTGATGGCAGTCTCTCCAGGCCCCTAGGGCACAAAGCTTCCCCCAGGGACAGCTGGGCCAGAGGAGTGGCAGTGCCAGAAAGAGGGATGAGGAGGGAGGGCTCAGCTCAGAGCAGCTCCAGGCCAAAGAGTGTAAGTGGGAGAGGCAGAGCCAGAACAGTGGCCCCCTCCCCGACCCCACCGAATGACCGAGTGTCAGCTCTCTCTCCCTCTGGGTTACCTGGGCAGTGAGTGAGCCAGTGGGGCTGTGAACAGCAGGGGGTGGTGTCACGGTCATTGCCCGGTCATTAGGCACACCCTGCTTTGTTTCTCTTCAGAGGATCTTCTGGGAGAGCTGGAGAAAGAGGAGAAAGGTAGGATGGCTGTGACAGTGAGTGCCTGTTACCCCACTAGAGTCTGTGTCCCTGGGCTTGGTGCATGGCTGGTTCCTTCTGGCCTTGACACTGTTCTCCATTCCCCTGTCCCCTCATCCTTGCTTCCCAGTCCTGGCTTCCTCAGGCCACAGCGAGCCCTGTAGACCTATAAACTGTGGGTCAGTTGCTAGGAGGAGCCTCTCCACCCTGTTCCCCTCCTAGAAGATGGAGATCCCTCCTGGAGTCTGGCTGTGTGCAGGGCTCAGGGGAAGTGGGAGGAGACTGATGGTGGGAAGGAAGGTGGTTTCTGCTCCCGCACAGCGCTCAGGTGAGTGGGCCAGCCCCATGGAGAGGGCAGGGCACATGCTCCTCATACTGGCCACCAATCCAGCTAAGCCTCAGTTTACCTGGGCAGAATCTAAGCCTTCTAAGCCAGACCATGGATCTAAACCAACTGCTCAGCAGCACCCAGCAGCAGCCCATCATTTGGTCTAGTGGTCACCGTGGCCTTCCAGAGTCCCCTGCACTCCCACCCCCTGGCTCATCCTGGGCAGTCACACACCCCTTGCTGCTCCTGGAGGCCACCAAGTGGGCACCCACCCCACGGCTCTCATACTAGCCATGGTGGGCCTGGAAGGAGCTTCCCATAGACAGCTGCATCTCTGACTTCCTCACTTCCTGTATGTCGCTGCTCAAATGCACATTTTCAGGGAGGCCTTGCCTGGCTCTTCCTGAAACTATAGCCTGCTCTTCTGATCCCTGTATGTTTATCATTTATTGTCTCTCCTTCTCTTCCTCCCAGAAAGGAAGCTACAGGAGGGCAGGGGTACTGGACTGAGGGATTCCCAGGGCCTCCAAAAGGCCAGAACATAGTAGTACTTTCAACATATGCGTGTTTTAACTTCTTATTATGGAAAATTTCAAACATACACAAAAGTAGAAGAGCCTAAACAATATTATGTGCACATCATACACCTTTAGCTAATATTTTTTCATAAACATCCCCACCTACTTCTTCCCCCTGAATTATTTTGAAGCAAATCACAGATAGGAACATATTTCCATCAATATCTCAGTATATCATCTCTAGAGATATACTTTCAAGAAAACCACAAAACCATCACAACTAGAAAAATTAATGAGTGTTTCCAATATCTAGTGTCTGAAGTTCCCCAATTGTTTTTTAAACTGGATTTGTTGATCTGTTTAAATTAGGGTCCAATATCAAGTTCATACACTGCATTTGTTTGAATTCAAACATACTTGTTGAGTGAGGTGGGGGGAAAGGACCGGGAGGAAAGTGTGCGAGGGCCGGCACTGGACGTCCCTGTCTCTCCGCAGTGGAGCTGACCTTGGACCCCGACACAGCCAACCCCCGGCTCATCCTCTCTCTGGATCTTAAGAGCGTGCGCCTTGGACAGCGCCCCCAGGAACTGCCCAGCCACCCGCGCCGCTTCGATACCAACACGCGGGTCCTGGCGTCCTGCGGCTTCTCCTCGGGGCGGCACCACTGGGAGGTGGAAGTGGGCTCCAAGGACGGCTGGGCCTTCGGAGTGGCCGGTGAGAGCGTGCGCCGCAAGGGCCTCACGCCCTTCACCCCCGACGAGGGTGTCTGGGCGCTGCAGCTCAACAGCGGGCAGTACTGGGCAGTGACCAGCCCTGAACGAACGCCGCTCAGCTGCGGGCACCTGTCCCGCGTGCGGGTGGCCCTGGACCTGGAGGTGGGGGCCGTGTCCTTCTACGCCGTGGAGGATATGCGCCACCTCTACACCTTCCGCGTCAATTTCCACGAGCGCGTGTTCCCGCTTTTCTCCGTCTGCTCTACTGGCACCTACTTGCGAATCTGGCCTTGAGAGGCATTGCCGGGCCTCCTATAGGGCACCAGTCAGCGGCGACTCCTTGTCCTGGCTGCCCTGGGAAGGAATGTCACCCTCCGACAGGGCCTCCTGGGCACTTTGGGTCTGGTCTCCACTCTTCTGCCCCATGCTGCCCCCAAGGGGCTTCTGCAGACTACACCATTGGAAGCTTGAGAGTGGGCAGTTGGGAGAAAGGGCTCTGTGGTTAACTGAGCAGGGGAAGAGATGCCTTGGACCCTCAGGCCTGTCCCCTGCCTGTTGTTGACATGTGGGCTTGGCCTGAGGTGTGAGGAGGTAGTGGCAGATGAGGACCCATCTCAGCTGTTGGCAGAATTGCTTTCTATCCCTGGGGCTGTGGCCCCAACTCTGCAGGGCTTCTGGTTCCCTGGAGCAACACCAAGCCCTGGTGCTGGGCTGTCGTCACTGGCAAGGGCGCAGGTTCAGGCCTGGCCACTAGGTTCTTTCCTGCCTTCTTGTCAGCTGCCCACTCTGCCTTCATAGCCATGGATCCAGCTGGCCTGAGGAGGTCATCTCCTCAAGCTTTACTCCCAGCTCAGAGAGTCTGGGCCAGAACTCGAAGACCTTTGACCTGTACATGAGAGAAAGGTCCAGGACACAGTGTGTAGGCATGGCTGCCCTCCAGCACCCCTCCACGTGATGATACAGAGTCATTTGTACCTCCTTGGCCACAGTGACAGCCACATATTCTCACAATGCCTAAATCCCTTTCACATGCCAAAGGACAGTCTTCCTTGGGCAAGGAGACCAAAGGTTCTGGAATTCTGAAACACCAAACAATTTTACAGATGCAACTGCCACCAGCATGGAAATGCACAGAGTACAAACATGCATCTGACAGACTTTTCTGGAACGTGCCAAATGTGTGCCAACAGCAGAGGACCCTGGTGCCAAGGCCTGCTCAGCCTGTGCCCCATGGGTTATCCCTTGGCTAATTGTTCTCCAGCTTCTGTATGGTTGGGCTTCCAGAAAGTGGTGGCAGACTGTCCCTTGCTTAGCGCTCCCCAGGAAATGGGAGTGGGGAGATGGAAATACAAACTGTCAGCTCATTTCTACAGTGTCTTGGTTCATTCTCAACTTCCCGAGTCTGAGTGAAAGAGCACAGGTATGGGCCAGGGTTTCTGCTAGATTGGGTGAGCATGTGTGTGCTTACGTGTGTGAGGCACATTGCACATGAGATTCTCTCAGCTTGCAGGGGCAGGGGGCCTGTGGATTTCGGAGAGGGCATTTATGAGCATGTGAATAGGGTTTAGCAGTCAAACAGATTTGGTCAATTTTGTCATACCCTGTTATTGATTTGTGGTTAAATGTTAGCCACCCATATTTAGGTGAGGGCTGTAGGCTTCCCTGCTAGATGAAAGTCAGCCTTGGACCTAATTTTGTCCTGTATGGGTTGTTTAGACAGATATGTTGGCAGGCAGGAGAGTGGCAATCAAATACTCTGTTCTGTAAGCATCATGAGTTTCCATGTTCTGTGTCTGAGATGCTTCAAGCACACTTTCCATACAAGGGTCTAGTAGGGCATGATGCTGTTGTACAGACAGAGCCAGGCACATACCACCAGGCAATCAGAATCCAGTATGTTCTATGAGTTGGGGACAAGACGATTTAAGATCCAGCCTACAGCAGCGTTTCAGAGGGTGAATCCAATGTTGCGTTCATACATGGAAAGTGTCTCTAGAATGTTGTAGCCAATCCATGTATTTGAATACGTTTGATTTCCACAAGAGAAACCCCTTTCCACCATTCATCTGCTAATTAAATTGCCTAATGTTATCATCAAGCCCTAATGTTATCTGGGTTGCATGGCTTTGGACTGAGTATCACAATTAACCCTTTGTATCCTCTGACTATTGGGGGTTGAGTTCGTTCTGCTGAGTTCTTGTCCCCGATGCAACAAAGGAAGACACATAGTAGCGAACCAGAATGAAAGTTTTATTTGAATACACTCCAAGAGAGTAGCTGGCCATTGTCAAGGGGGACCAAGGCAGGCTGCTTACTGTGAGGCTTCTCTGTGTAAGGATTTTGGCAGGACAGAGAAGTCCTTGATTGACTATCTCTGGCCTTGGAGGCCTGGTCTAATAGGTAAAAAAAAAGAAAACAGGGACTGCTCTCTGACTGTTACTGCGCTAGTCTTCTGATGTTTTTTTTCCCTCTTATCTGGGGAGAGTCTGTGTTTAAAGACTTCTCATCTGGGTATGTTGTTTCTTTCGTCTGGATGTTTGGACATTCCAAGTAACTCCCAGTCCTTTAAACTTCAGCTAATTATGTCTGTGAGTCTTTTCTGGCCCTCTGGTTTTATCTGGTTAACTCTTTGAGTCTCTTTCAGTGGGCTTTACCGACTTTATTCTTCCTCCATCCGCGTATGTCTCTACCTTTCCGCCTAACATAAATATCCTGAAGTATTACAACACATATTACAGGTCACGGAAGGTGGAGGTTCTGGGGATTGAGGGGGTGGCTGTCCGGGGGTACATTTTTCAGCTTTGTGTTTGTGAATGTGATTGTGTGTCTATCAGAGTTTACAAAATAACTGCAGAAATATATATATCGGAAGAGACATGAGGACAGTTACATAACAACTGTGCCTCTTGGGCAGAGAGGCGACTTCGGCTGTCATAATGCTGGTATGAGAGTATGTGTGTATTTTGCTCTTCCATTCTTTGGGCATCGTGAGATCTCTGGGCCTCTGGGAGCAACAACTGGCCTAACAAGGGTCCTTCTGACCCCACCTATTAGTCCCAGATCCTTGTGAGCCAGAGCCATGAGGATCAGCTCCTTGCACCAGACCCTGACACGGGCTCCTCAGCATCCAGACTGGAGGGCACCCAGGGACCCGTCTGTGGCCTGGCCTTGTCACCTGGCCTTGCAGGAACCACAGGGCAGCCGGGGCCGCCAGGCCACGGGCCACCACCTATAGCCGCTGCTCTCTGACCTTTGCTGGGGTAGGGCTCCTGCCCCTCACCTGGACACTTACCCTCACTTCCTGCCCAGTACCCGCGGTGGGCCTTGAAGGGCCCAGCCGGGGTAGCTTCCAGGGAGTAAGGTGGGCCCGAGGGACTGCCTTTTCCTAACGGGCCTAGTGGAGCGGCAAGTCCTCGGCCCAGCACCACCCCGGAGCCCAGCTTCTGATTCTCCCCGTCCCAGCCCCGCCTCCGGTTCCCGTGGCTCCGGCACCGCCCAGCCCCGGCATGACCTCTGACCTCACCCCCGTATACCCGCGTAAAGGGCGGACCGCGCCAGGACCCCAGCCCGCGGAAGAAGCCGAGGCTCCTCGCTCTCCGCCCCGGAGCTCCGCCCTTGCGCCGTACAGGCCTGGCTCGAGCGTGAGGCCTGCCATCTGGGCGGGGCTCTCTCCTGGGATTAGCGGCCGGGCTCGTGGCACCGACACTTACGTCGCAAGTGAGGCGACGGAGGCCGGAGGAGGCCGTCAAGGGCCGAGGGACGCCAGATGCGTCTCCCGTCGATTAGATCTTCCGTATAGCTCTCTGCGGCTGCGCGTCGACGATGGCGGGGCCAACTCCTCGGGCACAGAAAGCACTACTGTGGCTGGCTCCATAGCTCAGGGGTTAGAGCACTGGTCTTGTAAACCAGGGGTCGCGAGTTCAAATCTCGCTGGGGCCTACCGTAGTTTTCCCACTCTTTTCACTGTTTTATGATAGGTAGAAAAGCGGAAGATACGCAAGCCAAAACGAATTTCCTCCTCCCTGCTAAGCCAGAACCCGCGGATTTCCCTGTTCGTGTCCCTCACGGGCCCCGCCGCCCAACGGCCCCTCCCTGCCGTTGTCTTGTTCCTCGAATTGCCTGTCCCGCTGCGTGGTCGGCCTTCAAGCACAGGCGTCCCCAGCCCCGCCGCCTTCTTCGCGGTGCGGCGCTCGCTTCCTTCTGCGCGCGCTCGGCGAGTTCGTGGCCGTCCTTCCGCTCCCCCCGTCGCCGCACTCGGTCGGGACTCGCCCTCCTCTGTCTTCAGTCGTGTGGAGACCACCTGCGAACGCCCTCCGTTCCCACGCACCCGGGGACCCGCTGCTGTGGTCGGGAGCGGTGTGAAACCCGGCACGCTCGCCGTTGCGCTGGGGCCGCCGTCCGGAGCCTGCTGTGCGGTGGCCTTACGTTGGGGCGGGCGCCTGGGGCTGCCGGTCCCCGCGAATCCGGGGCGCGCCAGCTGGGGGCGAGTCCGTTCTGGTCGTGTTGGTGCGAAGTCTTGCCTCTCTGGGTAGAAGCGGGCCTCCCGCCGCCACGCACCCCACCCGTCCCATACGCCCCTTCTCCGGCGTCTGCCCAGTTTCCTCCCTTGGTGCAGGGGGCGGGGGCTCTGTTTTGAAACCTTGAGCGGCGTTTGTGCGCCGCCGGGAGTCGGCCGCGTCCTCACGCGCAGCGGCACCTGGCGCAGGGCCCTCCGAAGGTTCCGTAGGCTGCGGAGAGGGCTCCTGCGCTCTGGGGCGGCGCGCCGGGGCCGCGGCGGGAGGACGCCGAGACCCCCGGCAGGTCTGGCTCTGCGCCTGGGGCAGCGCCCCCACTGTTCATTTTCTGCACTTGACTTACGTTAACAGCATAAAGTCAGATCAGCATATACTAGTTGTGTATTTTGTTTAAAAGAAACACTGATGAAAAAAGGACTGGAAGCGAATGTGAGTTACAGTGTTTTGGCCTGGTGTCACGGGTGTGGACGTTTGTTGGAGCCTTTATGTAATTCCATACAGAAGAGAGGCAAATACACCAAGGAGGCGGTGGTGACCGGGAGGCCGAGGACGCGCGGTCGCAGAGCAGAGCGGGGCCCACCCGGCGCCGACCACGAGGGAGAAGGCGAAGCCCGGCGCGTCAGGGGTGCCTCAGCATCGCGGTCTCTTCGAGGAGGCCAAGCGCAGGGACCGCGAGCCGAGCAGGCAGCGCGGGGGACCAAGCGGGAACCTAACAAAGGCAATGGGAAAACGAGCACCTTTTCCGTCGGAGTAGGCTAACCACCATTTTCTCCCACGCTGTTTTGTAACAGCCCCTATGTAGGGAGTATCTCTGTTGGTGGCACAAAAGTAAACCTTTGGGCCAGCTGTGAGTGGCCTTTCGTGCTTTTACATTGAAGAATCAGAATCACTGCTTTTTTACTACTGAATAACCCAGTGTGACTAAAGCCCTCTGGGAGAGAGCAGGTCCGAGACGGGGCGCCGGGTTCGCCGGATGCTGGTGGCCGCTCCGGGCCGCCCCAGGAGAACGAGGCGAGCCGGCACCCAGCCGGAGCGCAGGGCGGGCGTGTGCTGGTGCGAGCCTATCGCCCTTGAGCGAGCCGAGTTCCTGCGCGCCTCACTTTTGCTTTACACTTCCCTACATTTTCTTAACCTTTTGCAAGTAAGTATGTGTTGCTTTTAATAGTGAAACGATGAAGAGAAGTCCTTGCCCCCTTACCAGGCGCCCCACCCGAAGGGACCACCCAGGTTTCGTGTCGCCTGTCGCGGCTCAGGACCCATGTATCCCGCGTCCCCGCCAAGCCCGGCGCCTCGTTCACTCGGGGTCTCTTGGCCTCTGCGCCCCTCAGCGGCGCCTCCAGACTTGAGACGTGTTTGGGCTCCCTCGGGAGGGGGCTCCCAGTCTCTAAAAGCGGAGGCCAGCCTTTGCTGGCCGCCGGAGGAGCCCTAGACTGCGGGGCGCTCAGTTGGATTCCTGGAGATCTCAGAAGGGCGTAAGGATCCAGACCGCTGATGCTGCGCGGCCTACCCATGGCGGAAAAAGAACAAGTTGAAGACCGGTGACTGAAATTCAGATTAGAAAGAAAAATTCACTTTGTCTGTGGCAGGATGACCGAGGTAAAGGAGTGAGCCAGAGCTGCTTAAGAAGAGTGGCTCGTTGGTCTAGGGGTATGATTCTCGCTTTGGGTGCGAGAGGTCCCGGGTTCAAATCCCGGACGAGCCCGTAATTTTTCTTCCACGTGTTAATTCAATTTCTTGGCACATGAATGTTGGTTTTGGGTGGGCGGTGGCGATTACCAAGCTTTCTGGGAAGCCTGGGGAGTGGAAAGGAGGTCAGCTAGGAGAGTGAGCGAGCCGCCTGAAGCGAATGGTCGCCGGTAGGGATTTGGCGCAGAGCCGCGTACGGGTGCTTTCCACTGGTTCGGGTCGGAGTTAGTTCTCTGAAAGCCATAAAAATATGTTAGCTGCACCCAGAGAAACCTTCCTACCAATGAATAATCCTAAAGCAAGGAACTTTCTTGCGAGTTTCCGTAGTGTAGTGGTTATCACGTTCGCCTAACACGCGAAAGGTCCTCGGTTCGAAACCGAGCGGAAACAAGCTGTTGGTCGCCATTCATGAGCTTTTTGAAAATTTAATACAGTTAGGTAAAATTGGAACTGTGAGGCAAACTTCGCCGTAGCTCAGGCCACCGTGGTTACAGAAATGCGTGGCTTTCCATGGTGGAAAAAAAGGTATCTGCTGCGCTGGTTTCTCGCGCGGCCGCGGGGGCCTGTAAATTAGGGACCTGACCCCGCCTACTTGCCGCCAAGAACATTAGTGCACAGCGACACCGCGCTGGGCCGGACTGCTCCGCGGCTGTAGCGCGCGAAACCGAGTCCAGACGCTGAGCGCTCGGCCGGCGGAGAGCGTCTAGTTCCGCAGAGTCCTTCCTGCGTGACCCGAAGGGGAAAAGAGAAAGAGTCCGCCGACAGCTTGGTAGTGGTGGGATATCCAACTCACGTTCCCGGAGAGACGGGAGCCTTAATCTACTTAGATCGCTCGGCACATAATTTCGCTCGTCCAGTTTGTCGGGAGTGGGGGGGTCTTTTTCCAATGTGGATAACGCTCCAGGGGCCTCACACCGAGGCGGTGCTGGCATCCGGGCGTCGCCGGCTCTCTGAGGGACGTCCTGCCCTGCGCCCGGGTTTGGGGAAGGACATTGTGTAAGTCACTTCTCTCTTCACCCCTGGGGAATATGTGTGGATGCAGGGCAAGCCGCTACACTCCCGCCTCTTTGTTTTTGTTGGCGTTGAACTTGGAGCATGTATTATTTTAAAAAAATATTTAAAAAAAATTTTTTTTCAGTGAGGCAGGTTATAAAGGAAAGGTAGGTAGACTTCAGGGACCCTGTAAGTTTCAAGACCTTTGCAAATTTCAATAAATAAACAAAGCTCCAACTCAGCCATTCAAAAGTACACTTACATAGACTTCAGCTCTTATTAGTTTCCCCTATGCAAATGAAGTATTGTACTTTCAGCCAATCAAGAGAGGGTTATGATATCATTAGCTCAGCTTTCTATTAGGCCGGGAGAGGGTAGGACTTCCTCCTCTCAGGAAGCACTATAAACCTCTGACTCTACAGCCCTGAAAGCATCCACCCTTGGATCCCCGCGTGAATAGCAGAAGGATTTTCTTTTCATTCAGAAGAGTTTGATGGTTGCTCCTTACTGTAGTCTGCTGGCTTCATTCACCTGTTGTCCCCCCAGACACAGTCCTGGGATAAACAGCATCTCAGCCCGTAACAAAAGGAGGGAGAAACTCTGCACCCCCCTCTAACAATATATATTTTTTAACCACATAACGCTTTTTTTGACATTAGTATGGACACATTCAAGAGTGGCTCTTCAGTGGCCATGTTTGCAGCGATCTCAGAGGCCTCCATCCATGCTTTGGAATCAGCACTTGACCACAGCCGCTGATATTAGCAAGGTTCTTACAGTCCAAACATCCCACCAACCTGAGAGCATTGAGTTCTCACAAGAGAATGCTGATTTGGAATCTGGGATCTTTAAACACTGTTTTTAAATAATTATAGATTCACAGAAAGTTTCAATGTACAGGGAGGTCCCATGCACCCTTTACCTGCTCACCCCAGGTGCTGGCATCCTGCATAAGTATAGTGTAGTAATAAAATAGTAAATTGACATTGGTACAAGCCCATCATTCAGACGTCTCCTGTTCTCCACATAGCAATTTTTATCACATGTGTAGCCACCTGTAACTCTCATCACAGGCAAGACACAACTGTTCCATCACCACAAGTCTCCTTTGGTCTACCTTTTTTGTAACCACATGTTGCCTCTAATCTTCCGTGTCCTCCACTCCTAACCTCTGTCAATGACTGATCTGTTCTGTGTCTCTGTTACTTAAAAAGTGCTATGGAAATGGAACAAGGCAGTATTTAGCCTGTATAGATTGGCTTTTTTTTACTCAGCCTAATTCCCTCTGGATCCAGTCCAGTTGTATCAATAGTTCACTTTTTATTGCTGAGTAGTATTCCATGATATAAATGTACCACAGTTTGTTTAGCCATTCATCTATTTCCTTTAATTCCTTGTTTGTGTTTTCATCATGAAAGTGTATTGAATTTTACCAAATGCTTTTTCTGCATCAATTGAGATGATCATTTTCCTGCCCCCATTCTGCTAATGTGGCAGATTATTTTTAATTTTGAGTTTTGATAGTTCTTTTATATACTTCAGCTACAAGTCCTTTGTTGAATATACCGTTTGAAAATATTTCTCCCCAACTAATTTTTGACAAATGTGCAGAAGCAATTTAATTTCTCTGAGAGAGGATAGCCTTTTCAACAAAGGTTGCTGGAGCACAGGCAAAAGGATGAACTTCAGCACAAACCTCCCTGTTTATACAAAAAATTACTTAAAAGAGATCACAGGCTTAAATGTAAAATGTGAAACTATAAAACTTTCAGAAAAAAAATAGAAATCTTTGGGACCTAGAGATGGGGGAAGAGTTCTTGGACTTGATACCAAAGAGGAAAAATTGATAAATTGGACCACAACACCATTTAAAACTTCTCTGTGAA
The DNA here is from genome assembly GCF_030020395.1 of Manis pentadactyla. NCBI lineage: Eukaryota > Metazoa > Chordata > Mammalia > Pholidota > Manidae > Manis > Manis pentadactyla. The sequence goes on from NC_080031.1 coordinate 57,757,736, forward strand.
AGACTCTGTTAAGAGGATAAAAAGAATTTAAAATAAAGGCAAAAAGCCTAGATAATCATGGATAGTTTTGCAAAAACAGCAGTCTTCAACCTGGCCTTCCAGATGCCTGAAAGAGCCTCCTGTCTACTTGCGTGTCAGAGCTTAAAAACCTACTGAAGAGGCTCTAACTTCCTCCCTCCCCAGTTTCTACCCTCAAGTTTATATAAGGGAAAAACAGAGGGTTGGTGTGCCAAATCTTAGACTTACTGAAAGTTATATCCTGCCCTGTGACAGCAATTCCACAGACAGGAGAGCAGAAATGAGAAGAGTAAAATTGGGTATGTGCAGAAATGTTCCGGGCAGCTTTACTTATAATCAGAGCTGGAAAAAGTCCAAATGTCCACCATCTTTACACTGGGCAAATAAAATCTTATATAGTCATATGTGGAATAAATGTAACAATGACAACATAACGGTCTGAATATTTGTGTCTCTCCCAAATTCACTTGTTGGTATCCTAACTCCCAGTGTGATGTCATAACTGAGACTAATACCTATATGCAAGAGGCCCAAGGAAGCTCCTGTGCCCCTTCTGCCATGTGAGGACATGGAGAGAAGTAGGCAGTCTGCAGCCTGAAAAGAGGCTCCCACCAGTCCAGGTGGACTATGCTGGCCCTCTGGTCTTGAACTTGCAGCCTCCAGAACTATGAGAGACAAATTTCTGTTGTTTGTAAGCTACCCAGTGCATAGTATTTTGTTACAGCAGCCAGAATAGACTGACGAACTTACTTCTGTGAACAGCACAGATGGATTTCACTGTTATGAATACTAAGCAGAAGGAGTCAGACACAAGAGTCTATATTTTGTTGATTCCATACATATGACATTCAAGCATGAGTGAAGTAATCTATGGGGATAGGAGCTGAAAGTCCTGTTTTCTGGAGGAACAAAGTGCAGGTACTGACTACAAGGGGACAGGAGGAAACTTTTTCGTGTGCTGGAATGTTCTGTTTTGATCTGGGTGACAGACTCACATGTGTGCACGTGTGTGTGCATTCACTTTGTTGTGTACTTAAGATCTTTGCACATGCAGAGATGCTCTAGGCCCCTTTTGGGGTTTTGCTGATCTGCATGATGTGCAGGAAAATTAACCAACAGTCCAGTAGCTGTGTCCTCACAAGTCATGGCATACTGATATCCTTCTGATATGGGCAGAGGCCCAGTAGAGTCTGTCTGCCACCAACAAGCGGTATTGACCCCTTTACTATTGTCCCATGTTGCTGCAGGACTCAGTGTAAGTCCCTCTTAGAGCGCACACAAGGCACTCCCTCTGGGCTCTGCTGACTTCTTCAAAGGTCAAAGACAAGCTCCACTGAAGGGCTATATCCCACATCGTCTTTTGCCCCACGTGCAACAGATGCTGATGTAACCATTGGGGTACATCAGAGGCAGGCTTTCCTTGTAGCCAGCGCACCTGGGCCAATGTATCTGCTTCATCATTCCCTGGGGATGCCAAAGGCGAATGGCCAGTCACATGATATACGGTAACTGCCTTAGTCTGACCAGAGACCCATGGGTAGAGGCCCATAGGTCTTGCCACAGCTCTTGCCCCCAAAGGGGCTGGTGACCAACCATCCAGTTGGCATGGTACCATATCGGTAGCCACAGGGTCAAGCCCCGATAGACGGCCCAGCTGGCAGTGCAGACAACAATGGGGAAAGGCTCCTGGGTGATCACGAGCCACACTGCCCGCAGCTCAGCCCCTTGGCTGCTCTTCTCCTCTCCATCCTCCATCCATATGGCCTCAGTCTTAGGATGGAAAGCCACAGCCCTGCACTTCAGGGGCTGCCCACGACTGAAGCCATCTGTATACCAAGCACCTTCAGGAATAGGGGCTGTTCCCTCCCAATAAGGGCTTTCTGTTACTAGTGGCTCCAAAGCAAGTTCTTCCTGCCTTTCACTGGTGTATGTCACTGGATCCAATAAGCACTGGAGTTCTCCACTTAAGAGACTTAATGTGCTACACTGCTGTAAATATGTGCCCCATTTGGCCAGTATAGGCGTCTGTGCCATGCCACTCCATGGCCTTTGGGTCCAGCCTCACATCCACCCCACGATGGGATAAGTGGTTATTACCTGGGTCAGAGCTGTTCTGGCAATGGGCTCCATAGCCAGCAAGGAGTGGTACATACCAGCCAGCTGCTTCTCTATAAGGTGTACCAGAACTCTGCTCCTTCCCATAGTTGTGACCAGAATTCAATAGGTGGGCGTGTTTGTTCAAGCCATTGACAGAGAGCACAGCCAATAACCATCTATGGTTACATGGACATCTAGCTTACAGGGCCTTGACGAGTCCATTACACTCAAGGCCCGCACGACTTTGCCCATTTTGCTGTAGTAAAGGCAGGTGCATGTGTCTCATTTCAGTCCCACCTGATGCCCTTTCATACCAAATAGTGTAAGAGCTTTGGAGTTTGTGCCAAGTGGGGGATAAACACTCTCCAGTAACCCAGAAGATCCAAAAACTTTTGTAATAATGCCACAGTTGTAAAGATAGGAAAGGCCTGAACTTTTTCTATGACTGTTTCTGGGACTTTAGTCTTACCTTGCCAGACAACCCACAAGAACTTTACAGACAAACCAGATCCCTGAACCTTGGTGCAGTTCACAGCCTATCCTTTCTCCTGTAGATGTTGCAGCAGTCTAGGAGCTGCCCCTTCTAAATCTGAAAGAGAATCCGACGTGAGCATGATATCATCAGTGTAGTGACACAGCCTCACTGTTTACAGTTTCTTCCATGTGGCCAAGTCCTGGGCTACAAGTCCATGACAAATGGTGGGACTGTGGAGGTATCCCTGTGGAAGGCCAGTGAATGTCCACTACTGGCCTTTCCATGTGAAGGCAAACTGCTCCTGACTTTCCTGTGCTATATCAATAGAGAAGAAAGCATTAGCAAGGTCTACTACATAAGGATACATTCCCAGTTCATGGCTGAGGGTGTCCAGAATGTCTGCTATAGAGGGGACAGCAGCATGCAAAGGGGGTGTGACTTTATTCAATTCTCTGTAATCCATAGTTATACGCCAGGAGTTGTCTGGCTTTTTTACTGGCCACACTGGGGAATTGAAAGGACTATAGGTGGGCTTTATAATACCTAACTTTTCTGGTTCCTGGAGGGTTTCTCCAATTTCTTTCTGCCCCCCAGACAATTTGTATTGCTTTGTATTTGTCACCCCACCAAGGTACAGGCAGAGCTACAGATGGGTGCTTACATGTCCCCTCAGAACTGCCTTTACCACATGTACCCTCAGTCTGAACTCACCTGCAGTGGTCTGTAACCATAGGCCCTGAAGGATTCTATCCCCAAAATATATTTGGGGATGGGAGAGAGATACACGGTATACTCCTTTGGGGGTAGATGCCCTATTCCCAATGGGATTGGGGCTTGTTTCACTCTGGTAGCCTTACCCTCGTATCCATCTGTAATAGCAGGGGCCCCAGGAAACCGCTCAGGGTTGCTATAAATCATTGAGCACTCAGCTCCTGGGTCCACCAGCACCAGGACACATTGCACATTCACTAGGGACCAATGAATTGATATTTCAACATGTGGCCTCTGGTCCCCACCCAGTCCCCCAAGGCCTTGACACCCCCCACCCCGCAGTCAAACCGCAATGCCCAGCCGTCTTCCTGTGAGGGTACAGGTGGGATCGTCTCACTCTCCAGGAGGAAGCCCCGCAGGCACACGGGCTGGACTTGTAGCTTGGTCTCCAGCTTCCACTTCTTGGTCCTTGCCTTGGCCAGTGGCTAAAACCGCTGCTCCAGCTTCAGTTGTTGCCACACCTCCAGTGAGATTTTATTTGACCTACCATCCAATTTCTGTTTATCTGCTTCTGCCTTTATCAAATCAACCCACAGTGGGTCCTCTGACCTCCACGCGGCCCTTTAAGCCCTTCCTCTCAGCAGCGGACAGCACTTGCTTCTGTGCCCACAGGGCTTCAGCCTCCTCGGATCTGCCACAGTACAGGTAACTCATTTTCGGGCTGCCCTAAGTGAAGGGCAAGAATGGCCATTAAGGACCCAAAGAGGGACAGGAGAGCCGTTTGAAGCACCGTTCCCCTCATCTTCATGGCGAACAACTTGTCATCCAGGCCATGATGTCCTGGGTTAGAAATGACATCTTCGATGCCCAACTCCCGGCGCGCCTGTCGGAGCTCGGCCTACGTCTGCCATCTAGTGGGGAAAGATGGGAAGACATCCCGATTAGGCCATCCAGTGCAAATTGCGGCCAAAAGCCCCTCGGGAAGGAACTGGTTGCCAGGGGTCTGGTATGCATTTTGTAGTCGCTGCCTCATGGCAAGATGAGTTGTCACGTAAGCCAGCTTCCCTGTTTCTAACCAGGACATAATAATCCCGTCCAACCCTACATCCCAAAGGCACAGAAGCCAGGCTGTCATGGACTCAGGGCTCCTGCCAAATCCAGGAGGCCAAATCCACCAGCTCAGCCTGGATTATCGGGCAGAGCATGTGGGCTCCACGAGCTGGGGAGGTGGCTGCACCTCTCCCTGAGGAACCCGTGGTTGCTACATCTTTATTTTCTTAACTACAACTAGGCAGGATCTCAATAAAGGAAGGGTTGATTTCTCCAGAATCGCCTCCATTCCCTTGTCTTCATCTGATTATCTTTCACCATTAACGGAGCTGTTCGGCCCCACTGCACCTTTCACCTCCCCCACATCACCTTGCAGCCTGCTTTCTCATACTGCTTCTCCCCGTGCTGCCATTACATCACCTTCTCTTTGGTGGTTCACAGCAATGCTTTTTTTTTTTTTTTTTTGCTATTATTTTGAACACATATTCAATTCTTTTCTGCAAGTTTACATTCAGCCACTGTCAGACAACTTACTGATGCATGGAAAAGTGTCAGCTGCAATGGTTTACAGACTTTTTCCATTACATACATTACTTCTGAAAACTCCCAAGAGAAGGAAGTCTGACCGAACACAGAGTTTAATTTCTGAACACACTTCCAGTAAGATTTGTAAAGGGAAAATGCAAGGACCTGCTTCGTGTATTCCTGGTCTACTTCATTAAAATTTAATCTTCAAAGTTTCTTTTTTTTGTTTTTTATAGCTAGCTACACACACTGCTGGGGTTATGATGGAATACTTCTTTCCAGGGTAAAGAATGACATTTGAAAATAACTTAACTGCTATGACATGAATTTCCCAAACATGGTCTCAACTTGAAACACTAGAGTATTTAAGAATTCTACAAACTGGTATACCACCACTGCACTGAAACCTTTCACCATTCCAACAATGATAGTGAACTTTTTTTATAGTATTTTACTTTATTGAAATTAAAGCTGAATAACTGACTTATAAACTATAACAAAGGACAAATATTTAGCCAGAGATATCAGTTGCTTTTGAAAAAGAATATTTACCTCCTCTCATTGCAATTTTTCTTAAAATATCTTATGATTTAAAACAGAGTTAAAAATAACCTTAAAAATGGAAACGAACAAAAGGACTAGTTAAACAGACAAAAACTAATAAAAATATGCTCAAATTTACTGACAGAATCATGGGTACTTCTTACAATACTTAGACTCTACCAGTTTTAAGTAAAATAAATAAAGAAAAAAATTATAATTATAAAACCTGTCATTCCTTTTAGGGAAACAAAAAGCCACAGTTGTTCCCTACATATACATATACTGTATATTATTATAAGCTTTTTCAGAGAAGCAAAACCTATTTGTCTTCCTGACACTGGATACTAGTTATATGTTAGGGTTTTTTTTACATCAGGAAGGCAACTGCAAGTGTTGGGCCCAAATGTATTTCTGGTTTATGCTTGAAAAGACCACCAGATATTCTTTCTATACATATTCAACACAGGCAGACTTACACAGTGTGTTTGATATTATCTCCTTAAAATATCAATACAACCTAGCAGAGATTACTATTCTTTCTACTGCACCTGAAGGAGTTCAGAACATGATTGGTGCAATTAATAAAAAGAAAATGCATATCAATTACTGGAAGGCTGTTTTACAAGAGAAACTGATATCCCTGATATTCCTTTTATGGAAGTGCACAACAAACAGCATGATACCTGAGCAAATAAATCAACTACCATGGTAGGAGGAGCTTGTTAATTCAGTCTTTGCTGTATTGTGTACAAAGCACGCTACTGACTCCTGAGCTTCCTGTATTTCTCTTTTCTTGGGGAAATCAGTGCTCAATCCTTTCCATAATAACCAAAGAAGAAATTAGGCAGAAAGTATTTCTTCATCACAGTTCCCCTCAGTCCCAAGATTAATAGGAAAGGATGTAACCAGACTCAGAGTTCTTTGAGATATAGGACGTCAGCCCGAAGAATTATTCAATAGCTTGTGCTTCTATTTTTTCTACAGTATCGTCATCAAACAACCACCCAAAATCATGATTCTTAACTGTTGCAACATAACGGCCTCGACCGGGACCACGTCCACGTGAACCACAGTGGCATCAAGGTCGCCCATGCTGTGAGGTTGGGTTACATCGCCTGAAGTGTTCAACAGATAAAGTTCTAAAGGAAAAACTACGTGGTGAGAAAGTTTTATGTATCGATGAAGTTGATCCATATATTTAAATCTCTTCAGATGTAGAGCTAGAATCGTGGGCAGTTTTTAACTTTTCATCGGCTTGTGCACTTCCTGTTCGCTGCGACATTCTTCACAGTAATGTTTGTACTCACTGCCCAGCGTTTCTGTGTCACTGAAACCCCTTAAGCAGTGATTGATGTTTTGTGCCACGTCAAGTAAAAGGTCTAAAAAAATCTTCATCTTTGCTGCTTATCGTTGCACAAGGAAGACGTCTGGTTTCATTAGTTAATGTTCCCTGAAAAATCTCACGACTCATGTTGGGTCTGGAGCGCTGTTGTTATTTTCACTGTCAGTGTTAACATTGTGCAGGTGGCCACTTTGCTTTTCCTGCTTTCTCTCTTCTTTTAAAATATCAGCAGTTGTATTTGGGAGATAATTTAAGAATTTATAGGCATCTTGCTGCATGTAGTTGTCAAAAAGCTCATTTTCTTTCCATAGTCTTGTTATGAACTTCTTAGGGGGTATTACCCCAAACTTTTCTTCTAGTGGCTGTGTATGGAGGAGATCTACTAGGCATGCGAGAAGGTTCTCCTTCTTCCTAGGCTGACTCTTGTACGCTAGAACTTTTTCCTGCAATGGACGACAAAAATAAAGTGCTTGAATAACTGAATTTCAGTAGCAGGTATTCCCAAAATTGACTAATCCAAAATAATGCTCATTGACTGGAAACTGTTCTGTACCAATCTCTTTCTCTAATGACAAGTCATATGCCCATGGTACATATGGAGGTGTATTTGGAGACTGTCATTAGGATTTGCATCTGCCCAATGCCATCTTCTGCCCAATTACAGTTGCCACAGCAGGTGGAAGAGGAGAGGGGCTGGTCCGCCATGGGCCTACCCGGAGCCACTGTGGACCCATGCACCGAGCCTGCTCAGCTGCCACTCATAGCAATGCTATCTCAATCTTCCACAACTCTCTTTCTGCCCCTACAGCACATGGGAAGCTCATGTTCCCATGCTTCTACCTCTCGTGCCTCTCACAAGAGTACGTCCCTCTCATCTGTGGCCTTTTTCAATACTGTGAGAAACAGCCAACCCATGGTTTCTTCCACCTCATGGGCACTCTGTTTCTTTAAGGAATTATTGTGCAGAGGGCCTCCTCTACTGCCTCAGGTGTCACCTGCACCTTCCCCCAGTCATGGGGGATGGTCTCACTTCTCTAGGAGGCAATCTACCTTGAACCATATGCCCATTTGGGGATACCTGGGTGTCTCCCCATTCATAGGGGCAGCCCGCTGAAGTATCCCTCCCATGAGTACAGATTTATTGTTTCCAGTCTCAACAAATCCTACCAACTACACCAAAATGTAGCTTTGGGCAGAGGGAGTTCTCAGCTCTGGGCAAGTTCTCTATGGATTCGCTGAGACCGAATAATGACAACAGAACATTGAGGGTAAAAGAGGGCTCATACCAAGCTTTATTTTCATGGTGGTAGATTAAGTGCTGGAATCCCATCTGCCTTGTCTCTGACCCTGGCTCAGCCTCTGCTCCCGTCTCTCTTGCTTCCCTCTGCCCCTACCATGGGGCAGAACTCTTCTTGTATCACTACTGGCAGTAATGGGTAGATTAGATTAGGATCCAGTGAGGATCCTGGCTATGGGACTTACACTTTCTCTACAATATCCCAGTAAATCTTATCTAGAGAGAGGACAGACTTGAGTGAAGGCACAGAAAGAAGCGGCAGTCACTCACTTTGGCCAAGGGAGGGGATAGTTTGTCTTTTGTGGGTAACCTTGTCTTGGTATTTTGTTTAATTGTCTATGTCTAATAGGAGAACAGCATTGCCTGAGCAGGATGGGGCAGGGTGAGATGTGCCAACACAGTGGCTGGATTTTCACCTTGTTGCTGCACAGTTCTGAATGCCCTGTAGGGACTTGAACTTATACCTCAGGAAGGAGGGCACAAAAACTGGTGATCTGGGTGACCCTCCCGCAGCAAGGAATTGAGCTGTCAACTGAGGTGAGACCAGAGGGCTGGACATTGGGAAGAATTTCTAGGAGAAAGTAGGGGTAAACAGAATGATGGCTCAGGGAGATAGGGAAAGAGTCCTTGGATGTATTTTGTGTTGAAGGGAGGGTGCCTAGTGCTGCAGGCCTGGCTGGTGGCAGGAGGCTGAGAAGGGAGGGTTTCTGGTGTCTCCTGACATGGAATTTTACCTGACTCCAGGGTTCCTGGAAAACAGCAGTGGTTAAGAAATCCTCCTGCTCCTCTGTGTTCCAGAAAGCAACTCACTGCAAAGAACCAGCCGTCCCTGTGACTTGAAGGTGACCTCTTTGTTTACCTGTGACAGGCTAGACCCGGACCCTCTTGAGTCCCAGTCAGTGACTCCTAAATGACTAGCTCCCCCGGGTGTTCACACTGACTGAGCTGGACAAATGCCTGTTGACTCGAGCTGACCCAACTTCAGTCAGGCTTCTCCCCTTGCCACAGGACCGTGGCCAGGCTTGAGAAAACTCTGGGACTGAGGACAGTGTCCCTTAGTGGCCCTTCCCCAGAACTAACTGAGCAGCAGGACATCCCCTTGTCAGTTGTCCTATTGTGCCACCTGCTCATCTCACCACCCTCCACCCCAAGACTCAGTTCTGTTCAGCCATATCTGCTCCTGCCTGCGAGAGCCCTCAACACACTAGAAACAAGGGAAATTCCTCAGTATGACAAAGCACACCTATGAAATACCTACAGCAAACATCATGCTTGTGGTAATGACTGAATGGTCCCTCAAGTTTTGGAACAAGATGAGGATATTCACTCTTGCCATGTCCCTTCATCATAGTACTGGAAGTGAGAAAAAGCAGTTGAGAGCCTCAGCCTGGGAAGGAAGAAGTAAAATAGTCTTTATTACCAGACAGCATGATCCTGTAGGTAGAAAATCCTAAGGAATCTTTCTTTTAAAACACAAAACATCCTCCGGAAGAGTCATTCCAGAAGATGAACATCAAAAAACTTCAACAAAGATCCTGGCGCTACTGCAGTTGTAGCTGCATTCATCTCACAGGTTCCTGGACTTACCATTGGAATGAAGAAGGAGATATCTAAGGTGGCCTGTGCTTACAGTAAAACAACAAATTTGACTGGATCTCTACTGTTGGAACTCAACCAAGAATTAGGAGAAGTGCAAGTTGCAGCTCTCCAAAATCGTGCGACTATAGACTATCTACTGTTAAAAGAACACGTGGGATGTGAACAGTTCCCAGGAATGTGTTGTTTTAATTTGTCTGATTTTTCTCGAACTTTTCAAATTCAGTTAGACGATATCCATCATATCATTGATAAGTTTTCACAAATGCCTAGGGTACCTAACTGGTTTTCCTGGTTTCACTGGATATAGCTGGTAATTGTAGGTCTGCTTTTGTTATGTAGCTGTATTCCTATTATGTTAATGTATGTGCGCAATTTAATTAGTAGTTTAAAACCTATACATGCTGAAGTTACTCTACAAGAAGATATGTCAAAGAAATAATCAGTCTTCCCATGTTTTCTTCCGTCTGCTACTTCTATAGCTTTTCTTCTTCCTTCCTAATTACAACCCTTTAGTAGAATTTGTGCCTCATATCAAAAATTAACGAGTATCATAATTCTTCCAAGTGGTAAAGATACCTCAAGACAAATGCTGGGCGTAGAAGCCACAGGGCATAAATCTGCAAAGAAGTAAAAAGCTAACCTTTTCAAGGAATATTGCTTCTCTCTCACTTACCAACTTTACATTTCCCTGTATGGCCCCAGAAGATGACTGGTTAGCCAGAGATGGGTAAGATTCCTCAAGGGAGGAACAACCTAAGACAGGCACAGTCGCAGGGGGGCCATCAGGAGAGAAATTGGGGATCAACAGAGGGGAGGCTTAGAACCTAACCCCCCCTGTTTTGAGAGAAATCTTCTGCATCCATGGATGTTTTGTTGCCCTTGTCTAGCTTGTATTAATACTTAGTCTATAGGCACAGACCTGATCATCTACATTTGCCCTCTTACAGCACTAAATTATGTTTTCTACCTTTATCTTGCATCTACCTACCACTTCAGCATTTTATTTAAAATAATAATAATAATAATAAGGGAGAAATGTGGGATTCACATATAAATCAAGTATAAAAATCAAATGAATAATCATATCTGACTTGATTGTTTATAGTTCATGATGCGTGATCAAAACCCAAAAGTTTCTGTGATATGAGTGCCCTTGCACTGTTCACCATGTAAGAACTTATTCACTATGTAAGGCCTTGTTCACCATGTAAGAACTTGTTTGTTATGCTTCAGAAGATTGGAGACTGTTGAGATATAGGCTTGGGGTTCATTAATGACTGTGCATTGAGTCCCCTATACAGAATTTTATTGTTGTTAACAACCATTTGATCAATAAATATTAGAGATGCCCTCTCAAAAAAAAAAAAAAATAGAAATACCATTTGACCCAGGAATTCCACTTCTAGGAATTTACCCCAAGAATGTAGCACCCCAGTTTAAAAAAGACAGATGCACCCCTATGTTTATCGCTGCACTATTTACAATAGCCAGATATGGAAGCAACCTAAATGTCCATCAGTAGATGAATGGATAAAGAAGATGTGGTACATATACACAATGGAATATTACTCAGCTATAAGAAAAGAAAAAAACAGATCCTACCATTTGCAACAACATGGATGGAGCTAGAGGGTATTATGCTCAGTGAAATAAGCCAGGTGGAGAAAGACAAGTACCAAATGATTTCACTCATATGTGGAGTATAAGAACAAAAGAAAACTGAAAGAACAACACAGCAGCAGAAGCACAGAACCCAAGAATGGACTAACAGTTACCAAAGGGAAAGGGACTGGGGAGGATGGGTGGGAAGGGAGGGATAAGGGCGGGGAAAAAAGAAAGTGGGCATTACGATTAGCATGTATAGTGTGGGAGGGGCGCGGGGAGGGCTGTGCAACACAGAGAAGACAAGTAGTGATTTTACAGCATTATACTATGTTGATGGACAGTGACTGTGAATGGGTATGTGGGGGGGACTTGGTGAAGGGGGGAGCCTAGTAAACATAATGTCCTTCATGTAATTGTAGATTAATGATACCAAAATAAAAACTAAAAAAAAAACAAAACCACAAAACACCCCTGTACTTGAAATAATAAATGAGTTTAGCAGGGATGCAGGATATAAGATCAATATGCTAACTATATTGTATTTCTCCGTATTAGCAATAAACAATTCAAGAATTAACTTAGGGAAACAATTTCACAATAGCATTGATGCCGGGGTTCTTGTTTGCAGAGCCAAAGAATGAGCTTCACAAACAGTCAAGGTAGGAGAGCAAGGTGCAAGGTACAGGCTTTTATTTAGAGATAAAGTGAAGGGACCCAGCTCCTGGCTCACGCCAGGAGAGGACAAGAGAGTCCATCATTAGTGCGTTGTCTAGGGGGGTTTATAGGCAGTTGAGGATTTTTCAAGAACATGAAAAAACTTAGGGGTGGGGACTTGTTAAGTGGTTCCTGAATATTAAAAATTAACTAAACTGTAAGGAATTTCCTGCCTTGATTTCTCTCTGGGACACCAGAGCCTTGGTCTGGGAGCAAATCAAAAGGCTGCCTGCCCAGCCCCCAAGGTGGGCTGAGGTATTGTCTACTTGCTAAAGAATCTTGCCTTTTGAACTTCCTGGGTGTTAAAATGCAATCTTATATTTAAGGTGGAATTCTTCCTGCCTTTAACCATGCTGTCTACAGCTGGGTCTGCATGCTAACTTAGTTGCTCAGTTTGCAAAATCACCTTGTCAGATCTGAAGGAGGAAAGACAGCACATAGGCCTGGGCCTTTTAGCATGCTAAAGTAAATCTTACACATGGTTACAAATGATTAGCATAATAAAACATGTGCTACTCTTCTTTATCTTGGGAACATTAACAGATGTCACTGAAGAAAGATTCTAGAGCTCAATGTTTAACATAGAGTTTTAGTAGGGGGTTTCCTTGCATGTAGTTACATTGCTCTGACTGCAAGTATCCTGCCCTGCCCCTTCTGGAGGCCCTCACCTTACTCTGACTACATCTACCATCCCTGTCTCAGCATCAAAAGAAAGGAATACTTAGTAAATATAAAAAAAGAAGTGTAAGCCATGTGCTCTGAAAACTATAAGACACTGTTGAGATGAAGATCTATGTGACGGAGAGACGGTCTGTGTTCATGGAACGGAAGAGTCCATATTTTTACGATGGCAGTTCTGCCTGAACTGTCCTAGAGATTCATCACAACCCCTAACAAAATCCCAGTAGAAACTGACCAAAAAAAAAAAGAAAGAAATTGACCAGCTCATTTGAAAATTGATGTAAAAATGCCATGGACCTAGATTAGCCAAGACAATTTTGAAAAAGGACAAAATTTGAGGGCTACCTGATTTCAACATTTTTCATAAAGCCACAGAAATAAAGACGGGTGGTACTGGCATGAAGATAGACATATAAATCAATGGGACATCATTGGAAGGGCAGAAACAGACCTTATATGTATGGTCAATTGACTTTTTCTTGAGATCTTCAATATGCTTTTTATTGAAGTATAACATACCATGACCACAGCCATGTAACCACCACCTAGATCAACAAATAGAGCATCACCAGCCCTCTGGAATCTCCCTATTTTCCCACTGTCAGTACCCCTCTCCTCTAATGTCGTCACAATCTTGACTTCTAACACCTGGATTAGTTGCTGAGCTTTACATAAATATCATCCAGTATGTGTACTTTGGTGTCTGGATCATTTCCCTTAATAGTATATTACTGAGACTTATTCATGTTGTTACACACAGTACTATGTCTTTGCCGAATATTATTTTTTTATTAAGATAAAATTCATGCATCATAAAATTCACCCCTTACAAGTGATTAATTCAGTTGTTTCGGGTACACTCATAATGTTGAACAACCATCACTACTATCAAATTCCAGAACACTCAACACCAAAAAGATGCCCTGCCCTTAGCACTTTGCATTCCCTGCATGCCCGCAGTCCCTGGCATGCTTTCTGTTTCTGTGGATTTGCCTATTCTGGATATTTCACATAAGCAGAATCATACAATATGTGGCCTTTGTGTCTAGCTTCTTTTATTTGGCATAATGTTTTTGAGGTTCAGTTGTATTGTACTATATGTCTCCACTGTAGGTTGCCATCCATAGATCATTCTGTTTCGTGGGAGTTGTTTGCCTTCCTTGTTATCTGTGGTGCATGCCGCAGCTCACTAAATCTAAACCGAGATCTGTTTCTTGTTATCTGTACCCCCTCATTGCCTGGCGACAGGGATAACTTGCCCCAGTGACCTGGGGGCAATTGCATTCCTGGAGTAAAGCATGTTAATCATTGTGTCTAGAAACTTGTTAACCCACTCAAGATTATGCCTGATCAATAAGTATGAGAGGTGCCTTTCCAGCACCACTCTTGAGCTGGTATGCCTTGAGTCCCCTGGCTGGCCTACTCAGGTCTTCGATATCTCATCGCGTCGCCTCCTATATCTGCAGGCCGGAGGCGGGGAGGAAGCCGACAAGTGGCGCCCGAACAGGGACCTGAAAGATGGTCAAAACTCGGGGCAGAGAGCCTCTGATCAGAGGCACTTGCAATTCAAGGGCGGGAAAAAGCTCCGAAGATCGTTGATCCGGTAAGATTCCCGGGAAAGGGTGCGTAGGGAACAGGATCGAGACGTCAGGGACACTATAATGGGCCAACATGAAACTAAAGCAGATAAACTGGAGGATTACTTAAAATTACTCCGTGCCCCTCTGAAAACACCAGGAGTGAAAACTTCTAAAAAGAACTTTGCTCAACCTGATAAATATATTAAAAAGTATTGTTATCAGTTGCCTCCACAGGGAACCCTCAGACAAGCTGATGGGAGTAATGCATTAAGAGATTTCAAAGAGGCTCACAGACGGGGGAACATTATCCCTGTGCCTGTTTGGGTGGATCAATAACCCCTTAATAAAGAAAAAGTGGTATTCCTACACAAGTTAAAGAACAGCTTCAGCTAGACAGATTAGAATTTTCAAGCCCGTGGAATTCCCCTGTATTTGTTATAAAAAAGAAATCAGGAAATTAGAGACTCTTACATGACTTAAGGCAAATTAATGCGGTTCTTAAACATGGGACCTTTACAACAAGGCCTCCCTTTTCCGGCTATGATTCCAAAAGACTGGAATATGGCTATCATTGACCTTAAAGATTGCTTTTTAACCTTGCTCCCCATTCAAAGCAGTCCTCTTAGGCCTGCGTTACTTTCTCCTGTGTAATGTAAGTAAAGCCTGTAAAGTAATCAAGCTGAACCCTCAGATCAACATGTAAATAGCTCTATTCTATTAACTGCTTTCCTTAGAGGCAGTTGTCCTGGAGCTAAGCATTTCCTTGTCTGCAGCCCCAGGGAAACAAAACAAGCTTGTGATTCAGATCAAGGCTCTAGTAGCAAAAAGTCAGTCACACAGTCCCTGCATTTATCAGACAGGCAGGGGCCTCTCGAGGAATGACTAAAGCTCAGGCAGAAAAAACTAGGAAAACTAACTGGGAGCAATTTAATCCCTAAACTCTAAAAAAGAAGTATCTTCTGCACACAAACCTGTCCCCAGTACAAACTCTCTGATTAGAGAGGCTTGGACCCTGAAAGAAGTATGCAA
Source organism: Manis pentadactyla (assembly GCF_030020395.1). NCBI lineage: Eukaryota > Metazoa > Chordata > Mammalia > Pholidota > Manidae > Manis > Manis pentadactyla. The sequence continues at coordinate 57,773,002 of NC_080031.1, forward strand.
TATAAAGTTATGCAGCTGAATATATTTTGCCACAAGGGAAGAAAATAGTCAAAAGTTCCATGAACTACTACAATATGGAGCTGGTTTTCTAAATTCTCTTAGTGAACATTTATTTTACTTATTGGGTTCATCATTATCTTTGAAAATTGAGAAGTCTTAAGCTAAACTCCCTGAGCTAGAAGAAATTTATCTTCTGCAATACAGCCTGGCTTTAAATGACTGGAGCTAGAATTGTACTTGCATTTCATTTCACACACACAGTCCCTATCATCAGTTCAGAGCCTTCATCGGCCCTGTTAGTCTGGGGCCATCTAAACCTTAACCCAGTTATGTAAACTGCTTGCCCTTAGAGTGTATTCTTGAAAGCTGAAGTACTTTCAATCAAGTAAACTAAAAAGAAAGAAACTAATTAAATATCAGTAACTCAAATCTTTATATCATTTTGTCTGTCTGTGTATATGTTTTTATATGAAAAGTGTTGCTAACTGTAGTCATTACATCTCAATTTGTATGTTTGCGTCTCTAAGTGTGTAAATGAAAAATATTTTCCTACCTCCAGATGGTATTAATAAAAATCGATTTAAAAACAAGCGCTTTGAAAATTGGGCATTCTAAAATATCCAGAAAATCTAATAAAAAATATTAAGCATTAATGCTAATTTAAGTTTAACTGAAATAGACATATCCTTATAGTTATCAGCTGCCAAAGTTTACTTAAGTCATTTAAGTTTATGTTACCTGTTAAACATTTCAAGAAGATGCTTAAAGAAAAGCTTGACTTTGTCTAATGTTTGGTAAAAGTTTTGTAAGTAATCTAGCATGGTTGCTAAAAATAAGTAAACAAATGTAGCAAATAAACATCTTAATAATAATACTGTAATAACGTATAAGTGTATATATATGCAAACAGCCTGAGAATTTTTGTGGTAACCAAAATTCTTAAAGTTTGCTAAGTTATATAGACATATTTTGTGCCTAATGAGAAATTGTGCTGTAAAGCACATTTCCAAAAATGGTAATATATGTTCATAGATGTATCAATCTGAAGAATGCTAGTGTAACAGTTTACAGTGGCCTATTTTTCAGTGTTCACTGGAAAGTTAAAGCATCAAGTGGTTTTAAGTTCTAATGAAAACTACTTAATATAATAAGGAAAATATTTCAGTATGCTAAAGATGTGTGTTTTAATAAGAGAAAGTATAAAGAATGGAAATTCGTTTTGTTGAGGGTAAAAGAAGGTAATTGTTCTAAAGTACAGCTATTTACTTAAAGGGGGAGAACACTGAATGTAAAAAGAAAGTTGTAGAAAAATTGATATAGTCATGCTATGTGAAATTAAAGCAAGTGAGTTTTGATATCAAGTACACAGCAAAATTAGAATTTTGTTTTCAGTTAAAAAGACAAAGTTTTCTTTAACTGTTAGTCTGCTCTTAATGTTGAAAGATTGCAAAAGGTTTTCTAATTGTTTTATCAAAACAGTTTCTCATGCTTAAAGTCTCAATGAATTGTTTGAGTATTTAAGAAAATGAGATCTTAATATTAAAAGACTAAAAGTTAAACTTTGCTAACAACTGTGTAAACTTCTGTATCTGCCTTTGAAGTATTTTGTTGTCATTCTAGTTAAATAGGTAAGTATTGCTTCATGGCAACCTACAATCTTATTTAAGCAAATGCCAAAGAAACTTTCTTTTGACAACTTTCCAGAACCAAATTCAAAAAGGTGCTTTTACCTCTAGTTAACTCTGATATTTTCCAGAGGGCCCCTGGAACATGTCAGAAGAATTTTTTCTCCTTATCGGGAAAAATTGGCTAATTTAGCTTGTTTATCTGATATATATTTACCTAGAAAGCACTGTCAAAAGGAATGATGCTAAACTTTGTTACTGAATGTTTTGTGTTACAGAAATATCCAAATTTTCTTATGTCAACTATCTTATGTAAGCTCTCATCAAATCTTTAACCATTGTCATTTGTAAGTCTTTTGTCCTTTAAAGTCACTGTTTTATTACTCCTAAACTAGTAAGGAACTAGATTTCAGTAGAACAAGTATTGGTTACATAGGATTAAGTAAATTAGAGAAGATGATTTTGTAGCTTTTTGTTTCAAATGTTGCTGACAAAATATTTTAAACTTTTTCTCTTAGGCTGACTGACAATGCTCCAGTTTACCTCTCCTCTACGCTAAAAAATTTTTTTTCAGCTATATAATATCACTCATAAAACAGGCATTTCATATAATTCTACAGGCCAAGCTCTAATTGAACATTGCCATCTTACTCTTAAGCAATATTTACTAAAACAAAAAAGGGGGATTACTGCCCGATATGATAAAATTAACTGCAAATCAATGATTAATACATGCTTTACATATCCTTAATTTTGGTCTTTTAAAGGGTGACAGACAATCAGCTATGGAAGTGCATTTTTCTGACAATATTTCTTTTTCTAAAACAACAGCAGTTCCTGTATGGTGGTCTCCAATAGGTTCTTCACAATGGCATAAAGGTCATATTAAGGTGTGGGGCAAAGGGTTTGTTTGTGTGATTACAGAGGACCAACGCTTGATCTGGCTGCCTAGAAAGCGGATCAAGATACGCTATAAAGAGGAACTCCCAGCAACATCGCCATCTGAGATGGCTGTCCCAGGCAATGTCCCTCAACCGGTTCTGTCACTGGAGTGAGGATCCCTACATGATAATGAAGTTTTTGATTCTAATCTCTATACACATACACAAAGCCCAGGCCTGTACTATTACTGCTAGTATTAGCAGTCCTCCGTACTTCGGCCGGGGAGTAGTACTTCACTGTATCTCCACTTGTTCAACTCCTGTAGGCCCGGATTTGGAAAAAGGATGGTAATGAAATATATAGACAGAAAGATGGAGGAAAACTTGGTTGAGATAATGCTACTGATCAGTCTAAAAGAGACAATACCCGCTATGATATTTATAAAACAGTTTTAACCCGGAATGATATTGGCAATTATTCTCGTGAAAAATTCCAGAAGGGAAGCCCTGATCAAATATATAAAAGTAGTTATATTTATTTGAATATTTCACTAACCCCAAGGAATGAGTATTCTTCACCCAATATGTGGTTGCAGTTGGCTAATCAAGGGCTTAATAAGACATCTTTTTGTATAGCAGGTGATTCCTCTATTAGTGGAATCTTAAGGAAGAATTTGATAGGCATAGGACTCCCTTTTTCAGTGTTTACTAATATTTCTGGAATAAATAGTACTTTAGCCCCCAAGGTTATTACTCGAGAAATTCAATTGAATTTTCCAGTTAGCGCCACTATAGTTTCTAGTTGTATATGTATCAATTGTACTAATATACCTTCTTACTGTAATTCTACTATTCATGTAAAATGGCCATATGGATATAGACTCCCAAATGGCTGGGTGTTTCTGTGTGATAACAAAACCTATCAAGCCTTTTCCTCACATTATCAAGGCATCTGTGGTGTAGGATGTATTCTCCCAGCCCTTATAGATCATCCTGGATTTAAACACCGAAGAGTGACCCGAGCCCTGCCTCCAGATTGTGACGACAACTTGAAATTGTTGGACCCCGTTGCTGTTGCAGTCGCATCTGTGTTTGTATTGCCTGTACCAGGACTCGTTGTAGGAATGCAGAAGGAAATATCTAAGCTGGCCTGTGCCTACAGCAAGACTGCAGATCTGACTGCTTCCATACTGTCAGAAGTTAATCAGGAACTTGGAGAAGTTCGAGTGGCAGTGCTTCAGAATAGTGCTACCATGGACTATTTGTTGCTGAAAGAACATTTGGGCTATGAACAATTTCCTGGAATGTGTTGTTTCAATATATCTGATTTTTCACAGACAATTCAAAATCAGTTGGATGATATTCACCATATTATTGATAAGTTTTCACAATTACTTGGATTACCTGATCTGTTCTGTTGGTGTCACTGGCTATGGCCAATACTTGTGGGCCTCCTTCTTTTATGCATTTGCCTTCCCGTTTTAGTAACATGGGTGCACCATCTGATTGCTGGCTTAACAAAGCCCATTCATGCATATGCTATATTTCAAGAAGTCATGGCAAAAAATTAATAATTGCATGTTATCTTATTGAGAGTCCATGTGACAGATCACATATATTTTTTAATTCCGCAGCAATTAAGGGGATGACGAAGTGTTTGCAAAAATCTTTCGTACGCCTCTTTGCTCTATCGCATTTACTCCCTGTACGGCCCCAAGAGATGACTGGCTAGCCAGAGATGGATAAGATTCCTCATGGGAGGAACAACCTAAGACAGGCACAGTCGCGGGAGCCAACAGGTCGAGAGATGAGGGGGTCAACTGAGGCGTGGCTTAGCACCTCGCCCCCCTGACGAGGCATTTCTTGTCGCCCCTTTTCTTTACCAAGCTGCGGTGGAATAACTGACTTCTCTTCCTTTTTAATTTAAAAACAGGGGAAATGTAGGTTGCCATCCATAGATCATTCTGTTTCTATGGGAGTTGTTTGCCTTCCTTGTTATCTGTGGTGCATGCTGCAGCTCACTAAATCTAAACCGAGATCTGTTTCTTGTTATTTGTACCCCCTTATTGCCTGGCAACAGGGAGGACTTGCCCCAGCGACCTGGGGGCAATTATATTCCTGGAGTAAAGCATGTTAATCTTTGTGTCTAGAAACTTGTTAACCCACTCAAGAATGTGATGCCTGATCAATAAATATGAGAGGTGCCTTTCCAGCACCACTCTTGAGCTGGTATGCCTTGAGTCCCCTGGCTGGCCCACTCAGGTCTTCGATAACTCATTGCATCGCCTCCTTTACCTGCGGGTCGGAGACGGGGAGGAGGCCGACATCCACTTCATTCCTTTCCATGACTGAATAATATTACATTGTATGGATACACTACATTCTGTTTATCCACTCACCAGTTGATGGACATTTGGGTTGTTTCCATTGAAAAATACTACTATGAATATTGTGTATACAAGTTTTTGAATATGTATGTTTTCTATTCCTTTGGATATATACCTAAGAGTGGAGTTGCTGGGTATAGTATGGTATAGTGCAGCAACTCTATGTTTGACTTTTTGGTACAGCAAAGTTAAACTTACAACCTGGCAATTCCACTCCTGCCATTTATTTATGTAAAATTTCTAGAAAAGGCATATCCATAGAGACAAAAAGCTGATCAGTGGTTGCTTGAGCTGAGTGAGGAAGCCAGGATTGACTGCAAATAGACATGAAGAAATTTTTATAGGAATGGAACTGTTCTTAAAGTGGAGTAGGTGATGGCTGCAGAATTTTGTACATTAACTAAATCATTGAACTATAGACTTACAATGAGTGAATTTTATTGCATGTAAATTACACCTCAATAAACCTGCTATAAAATGCTAAAACAAAAAACCAAAAGCTTTAATGTAGCTTAGAAGACAAGTAACTTGCACCTTGGAAACTGAACTTGATAGTATTGCCTGTGAAGAAGCTAAAGGAGTTATATAAATAATAAAGATGCAATAAAGTAAATTTAAAGAAATGCCAATTAAATGAAGGAGGTAAGTGGCTATTTCAAGACAGGAGTAGTTGAATGGGAGTGATGGAAGTCATCCCACCCAAAATTGCCAAAATGGAGAATTTGCCATAAGTTTAAAAAATGAAAAGTGTATGTCACAGAAATGAAATGATGCATAAAATGATCCAATTTTACCGTGACAATACACATGTCCATCCTCTGATGTGTCTGCATGGGATGTGGGGTGGGCTTTCGGCTTTTTTTCTTATATCTGTGTTTTTAATACATTTTCTAAAAAAGCTTTTTTAAAATGAGCATTCAGGGTTGCAGAACAGTTGTATTAAGAGTGTGTGTGACCCCTCACTCTCAGGGCAAGTCAGGCCTCGTCTGGCAGTCCCTGCGCCTTCCTCATGCGGTGGCGAGGCGGGTCAAAGGGATAGGTGTGCACAGCACAGGTTAGGGCTGTGGCAGTACTCGGTCGGCGGGCTGCCTGGCCGCTGCTTTGGGCCCAGCGGGTCCAGCAGCAAGGAAAGGGGGCGCAAGGACCACGCCCCCAGCGCTCCCAGTCCGGGAGTGGTGGGCGCGGAGCAACCAGGGGAGACGCGATTGCAGACCCACCAGCCGGGGAGAGCGCAGCGCCAGCGGGGCGGGAGGACAGGCGGGTGTGGGCGGAGCAGCGCGGGCGCTCGGGACCGCGGAGACAGCGGGCGTGCGTGCTGGGGGGCGCGCCCAGCGGGGAGGCTGGGCCGAGGTGTGGTGTTTTATCAGTAACGATAGTAAGGAGAAAACAGTGTTGGAAGGCGGCCCATCTCCCGCAGCTGTTTTCGCGGTCACTGATAGAGCATGTGGGAAGCAGGAGGCGGACCTGGCCCCGCGAGAAGTTCTTTTAGGGGCTCCCCAGTGGGACGCGGCAGGGCGAGGAGGACACCCGGGTTCCCTGGAACCTGCTCCTCAGGCCTTAGGCGCACCTGCTTGGGGACCAGAGGCTCGCGCCCGAGCGAGGGTCCCTCTAGGGCTCGTTAGCGTGAAAGTTTCTAACGAACGAGCTGCCCGGGAGGCGGCAACCCTCGGGAGCTCTAGCAGGTCCCCGGGTCCAAGCCTGCAGGTCCGCCAGAGGGAGCCCCGCTGTCACCCTGGGCTCGCCGGCCGCCCCCGGTGGGGAGCTCCGCGCGCCGGCTGGCCCACAGCCAGGTGTTCTTGACGACAGCTCCAGGGAGGCTTCCCTTTTCCCTTGTCTGTGTTTCAGCCCATCCACGGTGCTGGGCTGTCCACCCCCAATGACGCTGAACATCCTGGACCCCTTCCCACCCTGGAGGATTTCTTGGGGTCGTGTATCCAGGACGGCACTTGCAGGGTCTTGGTGCCCTCTTCACTGCCTACTATGAGTCCTAGCTGGGGCTCATTTCTCTACATCTGACTTCATGGCACCTGGTTCCAGCCCACAGACCTGAGCTGGCTGGGCTTCCCCACACATGTGGAACCTCAGCCAACAGGCTGCTGGCCTCACCATCCTCTGACCACATCCCCTACCTTGTAGAATGGCTTGCCCCTCCATCCCCCATGTGGGTTTGGACAAAGATGCTACACCCTTCTGAGTCCAGGGACTCAAAGGCCAAGCCTTTGTGGGCTCCCTCACACATCTTCCCCCTGCAGATCTGTCTTCAGAGTGGCAGGTACGAGCTGTCATGGTGTTAGGGAGAAAGACAGATATGAGCAGGATGAAAAGAGGGGGAGGCCCACCAAGCACTCAGGCTGTTAATCAGCTAAAGCCAGAGAGCCAGAAAGGACTCACAGAGTCAGCGCCCTTTGCAGAGTGAGTTCAATCTACAGGCTCTGAATCTGGGCTGACCTTGAGACCTGCTCCAGCTGATGCAGGTGAGAGAGGGCAGAGACCTGGGACAAGCATCATGATGAAATTTTCCCGCCTATGATGAAAAATGCTGAGATGTGACTAGCATAGCGGGAATAGGAGGGACTTATCTTGAGGATAAGATTCCATTTTAAGAGCAGAGAGTCGAGAGGGTTAGATTCCCTAACATATGCTTTGGTAATTGCTAACCACTTGTCCTAAGGCAGGGCAAGCAGTTTTAACTGATGTGTTCCCAATATTTGGGAGTGGCCACTATCCTGGAGAGGAACAAAAAGTTTGTCCTACGGAATTACCTAGAGGACTGGCTATAAACAATTACATATTATCTCTCACCAGAGATAGACATCTGAGACCACCTGACAAGCCTACACCCCCAACCCTTAATCTTTATCCCATTCTTGAAACTCCTTATAAGACAGAATCCCAACTTTCTGATGTGCCTCCTCCTCTCTGAGGTTGCCCACACTCACCTTTCTTTAAGTGTTTCACTCTCTCTGTCCTATTTCAGATACGCAGGGAGGGGCTGCTGGGAGCTCTGATTTGGGCTTGCAAGTTCCCATCACCTGGGTGATTCCAACAGGACTGCAACTCTTTACTAATCTGTCCGAAAATCGCCTTTCTTTGCCTTTGGGAAGTTCTCAGAACATAATCTCACTCCATCCAGTGCCCTGCAGCTCCCCCAAATCCCTGGGGTGGGAGGGACTCAGTTCCCACATGGTGCAGATTCAAGCAGATACTGGATGCCATGTGACACTGGCTTTAGGAGTTGGTAAGGGATTTGACCCATGTGAAGCAGGAGTTCAGTGAGCTTCTCTTCCCTCCCTCTCTTTTTCCTTCCTCTCTACTTTATTCAGATAAACCTGCCTTTGTCTACCTTGACTCTGGCCTGCTCCTCCCTTGGAGTGTATTCAAATAAAACTTCCATTTGCTTCACTGCTTTGTCTCTGCTCTTCAGTTGTTTGCTGCGGTGGGACAAAAACGCAGGAGAACAAACCCAACCCCCCAACAATGGCAAAGGGGATACATATTTCATCTTGTTTTATGTATATGAGGGATTGTGTGCAACCCTCATGGGCTAGCTCAGGACCACCACAGAAAGAACTAAATAAATGGGATTTTTCTAGATGGTCCTGGAGGTGGGGGCTGCTGGTGGTGACTCTGCCTGCTCCATGGAGGGGCCCAGAAATGTCCTGCCAAGTGGGCCTGAGGGTAGGTCCTGGTCCTGCAGACCTCTGACAGCTGCCACGGTGGGTCTCAGGAGGTAGTGGCCATCCCACAGTCCCAGGAACCTCGGGAATGCTGGTTGTGGTTGGGTGGGGAAAGGAGAGCCTCAGTCCATTGGGAATCCTCAGCAGCCTTTGGCAGCTTCCCTGTTGCAGCTTCCCCTGGCCAGGCTTCTCGGACTGGCTCCCGAGATACCCACAGTCATGGCCTTCCTCTCTGCCTGCACGTGCCTACCGTCCAAAGTAGCTCCACCAGTTCCACCACACCCATGCTCGCCAGCATATAAGATTAATAATAAGTAAGAATGTGTACCAAGTCTTCCTGCAAGTCAGGCCTGTGCTTGCCTCCACAGACATTACTCATTTCACTGCTGCAGTGAACCTCTGAAGGTACCACTGTCCCCATTTCACAGATGAGGGACTCCGAGGCACGGAGCCCTGGGCACTTGCCAAGGGCAGCAGATAGGAGGGCTGGGAAGGTCTGGACTCCCTTCTCCTCTCTGTTCCACCAAACATTAGATCTGTTTTTCCAGGCCCAGCTCAAATCATTATGAAATCTTCCCCGGATAGTTCAGACCAATGTGATGAATGGCTAGTTAAACATAATGTTGTATTTTAATAATAACAGCTTAAACCCCACTACCTATTTCCTGTGTCTAATCTTACCCTCACCTTTTAAGGAAATGGGCCATGAGTTGAGTTTCTTCACGAAAAATATAGACACAAACCTGAACCCAGCACTGCGGACCAGCAAGGGCTTTTGGCTCCCTGCTGCCCTCCAGAGGCGGTATGTTTTCCTGGTGGGGGAGGGTAATCCAACTGCGATCATTCAAAAGGGCAGACACTGGCTTTCAGAGTGCGGTGGAATACAGTGTGAATATGCACATACAGTCCTTGTTCTTTAATAAACCACGGTAAGAAACCACACAAACACGAATAGTCTTTGCAACTGCAAGCTTAAAGCAATTTTTTATATTTAAAAAAAATCGACCTTCCTGATTACAATGGAGAATTGCTATGGGTGTACACAGAAATCCTTCAATGAGCTGAACTGGAAATTTGGTGGAAAAGGAGAAAGTTAGGCAAGTATTTGAAACTCCCATGTCTGCCCTCCTTAGCCAGATTCTTATTTTCTCTATTTTCTTACTCTCTCATGTCTTCCCTCTCTGTCTCTCATTTCCTTATTTTAACAAATTTCTAAGTTTGGAGTTGTGCACGATTAGACAAGTTATAAGATTATTACAACTCTTGTTTCATAAAGGAGTGTCCATTAGTTAACTGAATTGTGTGCCTGGGCATTATGGCAAGTTTGTGGGAGTCTTTTTGACTTAGCACTTACTACATTTCTGGGTACTAGGAGGTGATCAGTAGATATTTGTCTATTGAGAACCTGGTCCTTGTCCAAGGAAACGAACTAAGAATACAAAGTCTATGCAGATAAAATGAAACAGGAATTCCCCCCATCACTGGGTTAGTTAAGGCAAAGACTGGTAAAACCTGTGTTTGAGTGATTGTTATGCAAATTCCTGCCTCCCCCTGGAATTTGGCTGGATTACATTTCCTGTGAATTTTCTTCCAGTTCAATGGTTCAGTGGTTATAGATGAACAGTTCTGGTTGACACATCAAGATAGTTGTGGATTGAAGGGGTGCAAAATCCTGAAGATATCTAAACAGACATGGGTTTAATTAGGGAATGCTTCCTGGAAGAGGTGACTTTGGACCAAAGTGAAATTTGGGCAAGGCCAAAAGAGGGGATGAGAATGAGGAGGATATCTAGAAAGAGATGTGATATTATATAGCTTAAAATTAATTTGATAGATTGGACACTATCTAAGTGGCTGTCCGTAAGGGGTCAGTAAAATAAATTATGGTCCATCCACACAATGGAAAACACTGCAGTTCTTGAAAAGAATGAGGGAAACTTGTGATAGTGGTTGCGTTCAGAGGTGGACTAGATAGCAGGAGGTGGAGCAGTTGAAAAGGAGGTGTACTTTTCTCTAAATATCCTTTTCTACATTAAAGATATGTACATTGACTGATATTAGTAATTATTTTGGAGCAATGAAGGCAAAGAATGGAGTGTTTCATAGACAAAGCAAATACTTTTATTTCCCTACAACTATTTCCTACATGATTGTCAAAGATAAAATGCACCAGACAGTTAAAGAGATGATTTTATTCAGGCTATTGTAGTAAGGAGACATTATTGTAATAAGAATCTCAAAGAAGAGAAGGGAGTCTTGGGGTGTTATAAACAAAGGAGTCATTGAGGAAGGGTGGAGCAGGTCTTAATCTTAGACTGTTCCAGAACAGTGTGATCTTCTGTGGTTAGCCCCTTTGCCATTTCTAGGAACACAAAAGGATGGGAGTATTTCTAACTTTTCCTGTTTTCAGGCAATGCAAGTCTCATGAGCTATCTCATCCTGTCTTGTGCATTAAATATCACCTATACTCTGAGTTAAGAACAAGTACCCCAAATTTGTAAATAAAGCTGGGGGATGAATGTACACCTTCTCAGTGTCATTATTTCACATGATAATCTAAGGATTATAAATACTTTAGGAGAGTACACCAATGTTTGGCTTTGTTATTTACTATTTGATTAGAGCTCACACACTGTGAAGTTATTCCATTAACTTGTATATTTCTGCCTGATGGGAAAAATAACCCTGGGGATTTAATTAATTACCCTGTAGTGAAGTAGGGCAGGGACATGGGACAAGCATGGTAATGAACTTTTCCTGCCTATGATGAAAAATGTCAAGATGTAAACAGTATAATAAGAACAGGAAGGACTCCATCTTAAGGCTAGGATTTCATTTTAAAAACTAGGGAGTTAGGATCTAAGATTCTTAACATATTCTTTGGTAATCAGACAATAACCCACCCTATCTTAAGTCAGGACAAGCAGTCCTAACTGATATACATTCCCAGTGCTTGAGGGAAACCACTATCTTGGAGAAGAACAGGAAGTATATCCTACAGAATTATCCAGAGGACTGACTGTGTCGTCAGAGAGAGACATCATGACACCACAGTCAAGCCTACACCCAACAACTCCCATCCCCACCCTTTGCCCCATTCTTGAAAGCCTTAAAAACCAGAATCCTAAGCCCTTATATGTGCCTCCTCTCTGAGGTTGCCCACACTCCCCTTCCTTCAAGTGTGTGCTTTTTAAAGAAAGCCTTCCCAATGCTCAGCTTACTGCACTTTGTCCCTGTGCTCTTCCAGTGGTGTCTTTGTTTCCTTGCTATTTCATTCTATTTCCTAGACTTAAGCACAAGTCTTTGCTCTCTCTGTTCTACTCCAGCTAAGTCAGGAGGGGCTACTGAGAGCTCTGACTTGGGCTTGAAAGTTCCTGTCATCTGGGTGGCCCAGACAGGACTGCAGCTGTACAATCATGCTCTTTGGTAACCTGTCAGAAAATCACTTTTCTTTGCCTTTGGGAAGTTCTCAGAACATAATCTCACTCCACCCAGTGCTCTGTAGCTCCCCCAAATCCTGGGGTGGTAGTGACTCAGTTCCCACACCATGCAGATCCAAGCAGACACTGGATGCCATGTGACCCTGGCTTAAGTAGTTGGCAGGGGATGTGTCCCATGCTGAGTTGCAGTTCAATGACCTTCCTTTACTGTTCTAATCTGTCATTCCCTGTCACTCTTGCTTTAATGAATTCCTTCCTTACCTGGTACTCTACTCTGACCTCCCTGCATCTCCAAACTGACCTCTCTCCCCAACACCACTGTGGGGATAAAATTGGGTGTAAAATCTTTCACCCCAAGAATGTTCCATTGTCATTTTATGGTCTCACCAAATCAAGAGCGAACTTGCCTGGGTTTGAAACCCTCAGGCAAGACAGCTCTCCTCCAACTAGGGTAATAATGACATTCAGCACAGAATGTCGGCAGTGAAATTAAATTTAATGAACGACCTGAAGTCATCTCCCCATGGTAGGCCCTAAGGATCCTGGTTATCCTGGTTACTGTTTGTGCCACTGCCCTGATTCTCCCCAAGCCTCAGAATGGAGCAAATGCCTTCCATAGTTCAGTCCAGCTCCCAGAATCTGGTGCTGTTCTCTCTGTTCTTTCAGCATGCAACCAAGATTATTTTCTCCCAAGAAATGATACTTTTATTGCACATGTGTACATAAGGTGGTACAGAGCTTGGATGGATGGATACAAATAATACCAATAGTTTAAATACAAATATTTGAAAATAAGTTTTCAAATAACAGAGCATATTCTTCCATTTGTGTTCCAAACTTAGTCCCCCAAGAGGAAACAGTATAGTCAATTTTCCTATTACAGAAACCAAAGTGATAAAAAGTGGCCAATTTTGTTGAGAATTGTATATATACAGCACTTTAATGTATATTTCTTATTTACCAGACACTGTTAATGTACCACTAAACAAGTCTTTACCCCTCTCCTTATGAATCGCAAAGACTCTGCACTTGACTCTTAGAAGAATATAAAACTTCCAGAAGTCCTTATAACCTTCCCAGTTACACAGGGCAAAGAGTGAGCACTCTCTAAAGAGAATTTTTTAACCTTGTTTTGGCAACTGGAAGCTTTTTATCTAAGACAGTAGTGTGAAACCTTATATCAATAGAAGACAAGTGATATCCTATGTACACATAAGGAATACAGCCTGGTGCCTGGCACATAGTAGGCTCTGAATTAATGGTTGACGTCAGCAATAGGACTTAGTAAATGAAGCTCAGAGCATCCTGTGATAGTACAAGTAATTCCCATTTTTATTGATAAGTGATAATATCCAAGTAGTTACTTCTGCACAGTTCTTGAATTTCCAAGGCCTACACTCCATTTTAGTATATTTTACAAATGAATTAGTCCACAGAATATTGGGGTGGGGGATGCTGGTTTTCATCAGGTATGGAGAATATTGATTCAGGGTTTGAGAAGACATCCCTGAGTCTCCTGGTGTCATGATCTTTATTATTATTATTTATTTAATGTTAAAAAATTTCACTTATTTAAGTTGAAGTATAGAGAATATACAATTTTATATTGGTTTCAGGTGTCCAACAAAGTGATTTGATAGTCATCTACATTATTAATTGCTCACAATAAGTGAGTTATTATCTGTCAATATACAAAGATATTACAATATTATTGACTATATTCCCAATGCTGTATGTTCATCCCCATGACTACTTATAATTGCAATTCTGTGCCTGTTTATCTCCTTCATCTATTTCATCCATTCCTCACACCACAGAACCTCATTATTAACAATGATACAGAGACACAGTGGATAATTTGCCTGACATCAAAAGCAAGCAGGGGCCATCACCAGGAACCAGAGGCCCTGGGATTCAGTGCTGGCTGCCAATCCTGCAGAGGTCCAGCCCCTTCCTCAGGGCTCCCATCACCTCCCGGTTCCTCAAGCTGTAAATGAGGGGGTTGAGCATAGGGGTAAGGACTGTGTAGAAGACAGAGACCACCTTGTCATGGCCTGGGGCCCGGTAGCGCCTGGGCCTCAGGTAGATGAACATGGCTGCCCCGTAGAAGAGACAGACGGCTGTCAGGTGGGAGGAACAGGTGGCCAGAGCCTTTTTACGGGTCTGAGCAAAACGCATACGAAGCACAGCTCCCAGGATGCGAGCATAGGAGGACACGATGATGGAGAAGGGCAGAAGCAGCATGAAGACACAGCAAGCAAAAAGCAGGCTGTCAAAAAGGGAAGTGTCTGCACACGCTAGTTTCAGTAAAGCTGACACCTCACAGAAGAAGTGGTCCACACTCCTTGAGCCACAGTAGGGCAAGCTCATGGCCGCCACCATCTGGATCATCCCATCTAGGATCCCAAATGACCAGGAACTACCAGCAATCTGGAGACAGACCCTCGGGCTCATGAGGATGGGATAGTGAAGTGGGCGGCTGATGGCCACATAGCGGTCATAAGCTATGAGTCCCAGCAGGAGCCCCTCAGATCCCACAAGAGAGACAAAAAATCCAATTTGTACGCCACAGCCCACAAAGGAGATGGACTTCGTCCCAGACAGGAAGTTGGCCGCCATCTTTGGCACAATGTTACAAACCAGCATGAGGTCCATGAGGGAGAGCTGGCTGAGGAAGAAGTACATGGGGGTGTGAAGGCGAGGGTCTGTGTAGATGAGGACGATGAGGAGCACATTCCCACAGAGGGCCACTGTGGAGACCACCATAACCACAGAGAAGAGGACAAGGTCAGCTGGACTGTGAGAAAAGATGCCCAGGAGGACAAAGTCGTATGTGGATGATTGGTTCCACTGTATCTCCATGGCTCAGCAATGTCCTTGGTCACCTGAGAACACGGACAAAAGTACTGTATTGACTGACATTTCTTTATAGACTTCTGCAGTGCACATCTTCAGCCAGCTGGTCTGTAACTCACAAGACCTGCACAGAAAAGCTTTGGGACATAGAAAGGGGCACTACTTCATGTGCCAAACACAGCAAGAGGAGCCCTCTGAGCTCATAGAATAGGACCATGTTTCTGTATTGGTGTATATAGTAATCAAAATGTGTAGAAACTGAGTTATTCTATATGTCACAGGGCCTCTCTGCAAGTGAAGTCTTGGCTTTATCATACGATATTGAGTCTTTGGTCATATCACAGAGACTTTGTAAACTATTTCTAACAGGGCTGGACCATTTCCATTCAAGAGCCCATTTATATGTGCAGTCAAAAGGGGAGGGTAGGAAGTAAGAATTGCTTTTTAGTCTGTGTATCTTTATGTTCTGGGAGTGTTATCATGCCAGCCACCCTGGTATATCTATGCTATAGTTAACGGAAGTGCTTGCTAGCACCTCACATGAGAAGGAAGAGTATAATTGGGTGCCACTGCTGTCAATTATATTGGGGTTGACAGGAAAGTCACATGGCCACTGTGGAGATTTGGTGCCCAAACCTCTTAAGTACAATGACATCTTCAGTTGTGCTGACACAGGATCAAGTCCTCAGTAGAAACTGACTGATAAAAAGTATCTTTAGTGGAAGTTAAAGAGCATTCTATATTAAATCTTTCTAGCTAATCTCTTACACCTAGCTTTCTGATCCATTTGCTCACTGTCTTATAAATGTTCCAATTAGGTTACTTGGAGAATGTCAGTGGAAAGGAATTTCTCAAGATCTTTGGTTAAGTCTTCTTTCTAAATATGATGTATGGAAGGGAACTAGAAACATGGCCTGATTTTCCATGTATACTCAATGGACCATGGATTTAAATGGTCTGTCTCTATTGGAAATAGTTTACCAAGTCTGTGTGATATCAGAAAAGACTCAGCATCATGTGATAAGGCCAAAACATCACTTACAGAAAGGCCATAGGACACATAAATATCCATGAATTAACATCATGCATATTCAAAATGACAACACTCCCCTGATGATCATCACAATATCTGAACCCAAGAAAAATGAAAGAATAAATAATTATAAACAACACAGTGGAAAACATTCCCATTATCTGACCACAAGTCTTTATTTATGTCCTCACACTGTCACCCAGCTGAGCCTTGCCCTCACTTTCAAAGGCTTTCCCAATTTGTAAGCTTCTCCCTCTTCCTTCTCTCAACAGCCTCCTTCCTATGTCATCTTCTCTTTATCCTCCCAGGGCTGCAGCACCTGGCACGTGCATGGTTCTCTAAGGAGCCCAGCAGTGCAGTCTTTTTTCCTTGAATTCTTATGAGCTATCTGGTGCCATGTAACAAATAGCTCCCAAATTTAGCACCTTGAGATTAAATAGGAAACATCAGTCACCTCGCAGTTTCTGTGGGCCAGGGACGGGGGTGTGGTGTAGCTGGGTACCTGGGGCACAGGGTCTCCCTGGAGGTCGCCGTGAACCTGTCGGCCTGGCTGCAGTCCTCTCAAGGCTTGTCTGGAGGAGAGCCCATCTCAAGATCACTCATGTGGCTGTTTGCGGGTCTTGCTCCTCCTTCACGGGGCTGCTTCACTGCACAGCCACAGGCGTCTCCCAGAGCATGTGGGGCTAGAGGGAGGGAGAGTGCCAGGAGCTGCAGCCCTCCAGCCTAAGTGACACCATGAGCTCCTCTGAATTCTGTTCTTTAGAAGTGAGTTGGCAGACCCAGCCCATGCTCACTAGGAGGGGAGCACACGAGGGCGTGACCACCAGGAATCGGGGACCATCGTAGGAGCTGTCTGCCAGAGCTTTCATGTTCTATCTCAAATCCTGTTACTGATATAGATAAACTGGTCTCATGATTTTAACACATCATCTTGTCAGATAACAAGAACAGTGATTTGCAAGTTGCTTAGGAACGATGAACGAAAGATACTGAGTTTGTCAGTGTCTGTCTCACCTGCTAGGATGAGGCCGAGCTCTGCCTGGTTCTAGTGCCAGTCAGTACACAGTCAGGAAGATTCATCTCTTGAATCCTACAGCATTTTTTTGAACTCATAGTCATTTTTGGTGAAGGTACAGTGAGATTGTTAAAATTAACCCTCTTTTACAAATGAGGAGATTCTGAGGAGTTTGACTGGATTGCCAATGGTTACATGATGAGTAAATGGAGGACCAAGACTTGAGAAGGGGACCTGAGACCCCCAAACAGGGTATTTTACACCCTGTCAGGCTGTGTCTGGGCAGAAATATCTTTAGGAGGGCAAGCTAAGTTACCTTTGAGAGATTCTCAGTTAGGAACATCCAACTCCATCTCTGTAATTTTTGGCTTACCCAGCAGCCTTCTGACCCATAACCTGGACTCTTAAAATTTGGAGATCATCTGCTAAAAAGAAGCTCTGGTTTCCTGACAGATATGGCTCTTATCAAAGATGAATGTCTGATCTCTTACAGCTAAGTTCCTGTGTTATGTGTTGTTTACTATGAATGGAATTCCCTAAACCCACATGAAAATTACAGTTGCTTTTGTGACCCTGCAAAACTCAAGAAAGGACCTGGGGTGATGACCGTGAGACTGAGGGGTAGGAGCCAGAGAACCCACTGCCGCCTGTCTCTGCAAATGGGCCCCAGACACCCATCCCAAGTCCAGCCCTAGTTGGAGGTGCGAACTTCCAATTCCCTGAATTTCTTGCTCACACCTCAAACAGAAAACAATGAAGCATTAATTCTCACATGCATGCCCCAGAAAATCAATAGCTCCTCTTCTTATTCCATTTATTTAAAATGATACCCACTGTCCAATTATTGAAGCTGAAAATGACCCATCCGGTGCCTCATGGGCTCCGTGTTGAATCACTCTCTGGGCCCTGTTGATTTGCCCTTAATACAACTGGCCCTCTGTTTTGTCCCACATGTCACCACTGTATTCAGAGCATCGCCATTTTGCCTGCAATCATGCAGAGCCCTGGCCTCAGCCCCTCCTTGTGCAGGTACCTCCCAGAGCAGCTCTGTGGGGGCCCTTTCATGCTCAAGGCTGTGAGCAGAGCTACACGCCCACCAACTGAATTCTCCATGCAGCTCTGCTCTCCCTTTGCAGCTTTTGTCCCTAGCTCCCTCTTTTGAGCCCTTTATTCCATCTGAGCTGACACCGGCAGCTTGCCACGGATGACTTCTGCTTTACCTCTTTCAGTTTTGCCCGTGTTTTTCTTTCCTGTGACTTGTCTGCCTCCGAGCTCCTGTTGTCAAATGCTGTTGTCTTCCAGAGCTCAGCTCAGACCTGCTTCTGCTGCTGAAGAGGCCCCACCTGACCCCACCCCTGGTGATGCTTTCACCTGTGGTCTCCCACATCATGTTTGTTTGGGTCCAGAATGTCTTCCTTGGGCTGTAGTTGTTGTTCACAGCAGCCTCCTGACTGGCATCTCTGCATCTCCACCCAGCAGGTGGAGGGTTAAGCCATCAACTAAAACTCAAGCCAGAGGATGTCACTCTTGTGCTCAAGATGTGCCATTGGCTCCCAGTGCAGTTGGAGAAGGCCAACACTCGCCAGGCCCCCAAGCCCTACAAAGCCCACCCTTGTGGCTCCCTCCCCACACTCAGTGCTCCAACCTGGACTTAACCTTCTCCCCTTACTCAGGGTGCTTCTTTACAGGAACCTCTTGATTTTTTCCTGGAGCAACCCAGACACTCTCCTAGCTTAGGACCCCTCCCCTTCCCCCTCCATGTAGCATCCCCCGCCCCCCAGTTATCCTTCTGGCTCACCCTCACTTCAACAGATGTCCTCGAGAACTGTGCAAAGCGCCCCACACTCCTGTATGTGGTTTACTGACTGAATGGACATGATGTGAGTAAGTGACCTGCAGATGCAACCTCCAGCTTCTTTTTTCTTTCTTCTTCTCTTACTCTTTTTTTTAAATTGAAATATAGTTGATATACAAGATTGTGTTGGTTTCAAGTGTATGACAAAGTGATTTGACAGTTATTGACATTATTAAATGCTCACCCCAACTTGTGTGGTTACTATCTGTCAACAATAGAACTGCAACCTCCAATTTCTGAGAGCAGAGATGCTGGACCTTTCATTGCAGGAGCCCTTGCTTCTGCCCAAAAGTACTAGGAGTTCCCTGCTGGATTCCTTCCTATGAGGGACAATGAGTGATAACCAGAGAAATATCCCCAGGTATTTAAAAATGGCATGGATGTTCTCCACAAATTGATGGTCACATCTAGATCTACCTTACCTCCCTGCACAGAGGAAAGGAGGGGACCCCAGAGACTCACTCTCTGTGTGAAGACTCAGGGTGATCTGCTGAACTGGGACCGTCCTGCCCAGATCGATGACCAGGGAGGTGGGCCGAGTCCCTGTGGGAGGCAGCATCCTGACTCATGTCCAGGAAGATGACTCAGGTGTGTTGATCCCAACTGCACCCAGGTGTGATGTGGTGGGGACCAGAGTGGAGGTCCTACAGGAGCAAATCACTGTTGCTACAGACTTCCAATATCACCTTGGCCATCTCAGCCACAGATGGAACCAAACAACTGAAGAAACCAGATCCTGGACCCCATAACAAAACTTCCTTCTCTTGTGCTGAGGACACCCAGCCTCCCAGCTGCATGCGGAGGCCCTTGGCCACGTGCATTTCGCTCTCTCAGTCCCTCGCTCTCTTGCTCTCTCATTTCCTCTGACAATTTTCACACTTGTTTATGTCATCAGAAACACTCATAGCACTTTTTTGCCAGAGTGTATCTTCTTAGAAAAGCCACCCCATCCCTGACAAACAGCCACTATGACAGCAGAAAGCCAGAAAGGACATTGGAACCCTGAGTCCAAGATCCAGCTCTGTCACAGCTCACTCAGGACCTGGTATAGCCCTGGGGCATTTTATAGAGATGGGTAATCATGCCTCATTCATCACAGCTTCCCTGTGAGCCTCAGTGAGAGAGTTTATCTGGAGCCTTCCAGGAAAGAATTTTGCAAATGCATTAATGTGGATCACTAATGACATTTCTCTCCCCAACCTGGACAGCTCCCTTGAACTCTGATTCTCTTTGCCTCCTGGTTTCACTAAGAACAGTTGTTAGAAATAATTGCATAAGTTTAAGGTGCACAGCACAATGGTTAGACTTACATAGATGTGAAATGATTACTACAAGGTTCAGCTAACATCCATCACCTCACATAGGTACAATAAAAAGAAAAGAAAGAAAAAAACGAATAAAAAGCTTCTTCTTGTGATGGGAGCTCAGGATTTACTCTAACAACTTCCCTATATATCGCACAGCAGTGTTAGCTATAGTCACCATGATGTACATTAATTACACCCCTAGTATTTATTTAATTATAACTGGAAGTTTGTATTTTGACCACCTACCTCCGATTCCCCTTCCCTCATTCTTTCCCTCTGTGACCACTAGTCTGATCTTTTTTCCATGTGAAAAATATTCTACATATTCTACACTGAAAAAATATTCTACATATAAGTGATATTATATAATATTTGTCTTTAACATATTTCACTTCACAAGATGCCTTCAAGGTCTATGTTGTTGTAAATAGTAGGATTTCCTCATTTTTTTCATGGCTGAAAAATATGCCATTGTCAATGTATATACCACGACTCTATCCATTCATCCATCAATGGAACCATGATTCCTGTACCCACTATGTGTTCAGCATATCAACTTGGATGTCCAACAGACCTGTTCCACTTAATGTGGCCAAATGCAGCTTTGATCTCAATGGATAAATGCTCTCCTCACCCCCTTCCAATCACCGATGGCTGGTATATCAGGTGGCCCAGGAAACAGTGCATGGTGTGTCTTTGATCTTCTCTATTACATATCCTCCCACTGAAACTCCTGCACATGCTTCATCCCACATATATTCACCCCAACACTTCTCCTCCTGCTCATACCACCTGCCCACATCATCACTGCTCCCCTGGATGGTGGCACTGGCCTCCAACTACCTTACCTCCTCATCCCACCCTTGCCCCAACCCCAGTGGACACGCTACATTTTATAAATATGGATTTATTTGATTTTTCCTCTTTCCCAACGAGTACCTGAGTTCCCTGATGCCATTTCTGCTCATGGCAGGATCTCTGGCTCCTAGGACAATGCCTGGCATATGTCATATTCTCAGTAAATACTGTTGAATGATTAATCACAATATGCAAACTCAAGAAATGATTCTAGCATCTCACATGCTCCTTTCCTGCTCTCTAAATTCATTGCTTTCTCTGAGTGTTTAGTTAATGGCTTCATTTTCTTCCTAAAACAACCCTGTACAAGAAGCCACCTTGTCTCTACAACATTCTTTCAGGGACAGGGTGATTCCATGTCCCAAATCAGCCCTCTCCTTCCTGCCCTGCACCTGCGCCTCTCTCCACTCATCCTTCATCTTCCTGCTTTGGACATCCCTTCAACCCCAGAACCCATCATTGATCCCCCAATCCAGACAGGGCAAAGGCAAGGGAAGGTTTCTTTTAAGACATTAAGGAAAGAAGGGAGGAGTCGATGAAAGGCAGAACACAAGAAGAAAGAGTGAGGAGACACATGACACAGAAGATATATGCCCACCCCTCAAGAAGGGCGAAAAAAAAAAAAACTGAGAAAGGGAGACAATAGGAGCAAGAGGAAATGCTGGTAGATAAATCCTAGAAATGGAGAGATGAACCAGCTATGTAACAGGGCTACAAGGAAGAGAGGTGACAGGAAAAAGGTCCTCACTCACCTTTGCATGGGCTCCCTGCAGGTAAGCAGATTGGGCAGGTACCCTGTGGATAAGTTTCTATTGTCAAAACCATTTCATCTTCTCTCTCCTGAGTTTGCATTTCCTGGCTCAGATGGAAGAGGGGGAAACCCCCGCCATGGCCTCCTTCCTCAGCCCCCACCAAGCTTGCAGGCAGGCTGTGGACTGTGGTTCAGACAGTGGGGCTCAGATAGACAACACTCCCCTCTCAGCGAAAGGGGACAGGATGAATGGGGACTTAGTCAAGGGGATGGTGGTGGGCATATGGGGTCAGAACCAGGCCCCATGTATCCACACCACCCACTGATGCCCGTCCACCTTCCATGGGCTGCCTGTCAGCCCAGGTTGCAGAATTGTGCCCCCATGTCCATGCAGGTACTTAACACTGAGCTTGAGGGTGGAAGATGAAGGCAGAACCCTAGGGGAGCCCACAAACTCAAGACTTAGACAGGAGCTCCCAAGTTCACAATTAAAGAGACCTGAGGAGGGAGCCTGAGACATAACCAGAAGCAGAGCCAGTGGGGACAGTGTGAGGAAACCTGGTAGGGGAGGGTTACAGGGCAGCCAAGGCACAGGAAGGGGGGCTGTTTCTTGGTGCTCTGCCCCTCACCACACACATTTCACACACCCCCAGTGACCCCCAGCCCCTCAGGGGCTCTCCACCCATGTCAGCCCCGGTGGGTTCTCCCTGCACCCTGCCATCCACACCTGTCCCCTACCAGCCCGTGAAATCAGCCTACAGCTCCTGAGGGCCCACGGTATGAAGAGCTCTGGGTGACATATGCTTGAATCCAAGGCGGGGACTGACCATAAGCCAGTGGGAGGGAAAGAAGGGCACCCACACCCAGGAGAGTCAAATGGTGGCATGGGAGCTGCAGGTCACCCCGAGCACTGTCAGACGTTCCTGTAAGTGCAGCGCCCCTCACTGTTTGCCGTGGACAGTCCTATGGTTTAGTGATCCTGCCCATCTTCCCTGTGTGAGCATGGGCAGCACTCCCTTTCACTCTCACGCGTGTCCCAGGCTACATCATGAATTTTATGGCACTCTACTTTTGGCTTTATGTCCCATGAGAAAGCAGGTTAGCTTTCAAAATGGCCAATTCATTGGAAAGCAAATGGCCAAGTCACCAATTTCCCTTTTAACTCTTTAGATTATTTGATCGGTAATCATTTTATTTTTGCAACAGCAATGAAATATGTTTTACCTGCCACTTAAAGAAAGGGAGGTCTATGTGTGTGTGGTGGTAGAGTATCAAGAAACCTGCCCTCGAGGGCGTAGTTGGAGGCTGACAGATGGAGGAGAGATGTTATATCACAGGTTGAGAGACGGGGCTTGAAGGGAGAAGTGGGAAGATGCAGGGAGGTGGCAGTGGAGGGACGCAGGAGGGCACTCCTGCCACCACATTGGTTCCAGGTGCAGCAGCTGGCTCATGGAGAAACTCCCTGCAGCCCCCGCACACCCCGGTTCCAGCCTGGCCCTCTGCTCACCCTCCACAGTCGCTGGTCACTGGCTCCCCACAGGCGCCCGAAGTTTTCCCACCTCCACACTGTTGCTCAAGTTTTTCTCCCATTGGTTTTCTTTAGTGTTATGCTTGGATTTCTTTATTCAAAATTTTTTGTATATCTGTTATGGGCTTTAGTTTTGTGGTTACCATAAGGCTCATAGATAGTTTCTTAAATATACAACAATCTATATTAATTTGATGGTTGCTCTATTTCATATACAAAAAAGCACTACTTTTTTATTCTTCCTCCTCCACACTTTATGTATGTCATAATCTGTATGTTTTGCTTACCCCTTGACTGATTCTGTCTGTAATTAATTTTACTACTTTTTTTTAACTTCATACTTTCTTAATGAGAAATTGGCCTAATGCCTTAACTGTAGGTTTATTTTCACTGATGAAAATATGTAGGCTTAACATGAACACTGTCTACAGTATCCCCTTTAACATTTTCTGGTATGCCAGTTTAATGGTGGTGAATTCTTTTAACCTTCATTTATCTGGAAAACTTTGAATCACCCCTTCAATTCTGAATAGATAACCTTGCTGGGGAGAGGATTCTTGGTTGTAGGTTTTTCTCTTTCAATATAATAAATATTTCATGCCACTCCCTTCTGTGAAAGAAAATGCAAATAGACATTTTAAAAGACTGCCTTATTTCACCAGTAACTAGAGAAATTCAAATAAAAACAGGTAAAAAATTACCAATGTGGCATAAAATGTGGCTATATTAAGTGTGGCCAGGAAAGGATGTGAAGAAGTACACTGTACTGAGGGACACAGAACATGATAACAGTGGTTACCTCTGCAGAAGAGTTATAGAAAGTGTCGGCAAGGATGTGGAGAAATGGGAATCTTCCTATAATGTTGGTGGGAATGTCAGTTGGTGTAGCCAACTGTGGAAAGCAGTATGGAGGTTCCTCAAAAAATTAAAAACAGAAATATCATTGATTCAGTAATTCTACTTCTAAGAATTTACCTGAAGGAGACAAAATCCCTAATTCAAAAAGATATATGCACCCCTATGTTTATTGTCACATTATTTACAATAGCCAAGGTATGGCAGCAACCTAAGTGTCAATGAATAAATGAAGGGATAAAAAAGAAGTGGTACATATATGCAATGGAATATTACTCAGCCATAAAAAATAATGAAATATTGCTATTTGCAACATAATAGACATAAAGGATATTATGCTAAGTGAAGTAAGACAGAGAAAGACAAATACCATTTGATTTCACTTACGTGTGGAACTTAATAAATAAAACAATAAAAAATAGAAATATACTCATAAACACAGAGAAAAAATTGTCAAATCACTGTGCTGTACACCTGAAACCAATACAATATATTGTGCATAAACTATACTTCAATAAAAACATAAAAATAACAAAACAGTTCCATATTATATACTTGAAAGTTGCTTAAAAAGTAAATCTTAAGTGTTCTCACCACACACAAAAAAAATTGTGATTCTGTGAGGTGATGGAGGTATTTACTAACCCTACTGCAATCATTTAGCAACATATACATATACCAAGTCATCATGTTGTACACCTTAAACTTACACAATGTTATATGTCAATATATCTCAATAAAACTGGAGTGGGGAGAACAGAGGTTTGTGAAGTAAAAAACAAACATATGAGAGAGAAAATCAGTAAACCAAAACTTGGTTCTTTGGGAATATTACTGAAATTAACTAACCCTTGGAAAGAATAAATCAATAAACAAAGAAGAGGCCAAAATTAATAAATATCTGGAAAGAAAATGAGACATCACAAAGGATACTAAGGACATTAAAATATAATAGAGATACTCTGAAAAGCAGTACAAATGTATTTGAAAATATAGAAGAGTCAGAGGGAGCAAGGGAAAAATATGGACAAGAGTTTTAATTGTGGTTTCTGCAGGAAGGAGTTGGCAAATCCACGTAAATAGGTTTGGATTGGCTAGTGTGAATAATTTCAGTGGGATCTGGTGTTTAGAGGCTGTCCTTAGTCATTTGGTAACTGGCTCTGGTGATTAGAGTAGGTGGATAGCCCTCAAGTATGACAGACCTATGAGAGGAGGCAGTTGGAGATGAACTCTGGATTGGTTGGTTTGCGTATGAACAGTAGGCAGTGCTTTCTCTGCTTTCAGGAGAGTCCTTCATTATCTCTAGGAGTTAGCCAGCTCTAGCAGGGGTAGTCCCTCCAAGGTCAGCAAGACCCCAGGATATCAAAGCATCAAAAATATGAAAAATAAAGAGGCATTATTAAGACACTAAACAACATAACTAATATAAAAGGGGAAAATATGATCATTTCAAGAGCCACAGAAATTTCAGTGAAACTCAACCATTTATGATCACTCATAGCAAGCTAGAGATAGTAAAATATTTCTATCTATCACTGTTTTTTCATTTCAATACATTTGAAATTATCCTTAATGAATGTTTAAAATTCATCATATATTAAGGGATAAGCCTAATGTTGTGTTCAGTCCCCACCTTTGACTTAAGTACATGTCACCCAGAACTCTGCACGTCACTGGCCCTCAGGAGATGAAGGCTGATTTCACAGGGCAGGTAGAGGATAGGTGTGGATGGCAGGGTGCAGGGAGAGCCCACCAGGGCAGACACTGGTGGAGATCCTATGTGTCACACTAAGAAACTTGCCCCCTTCCTGTGCCCTGGCTGCCCTGTAACCCTGCTCTACCAGCTTTCCGCACACTGTCTCCACTGGCCTTTCTTCTAGTTCTTTCCCCAGGCTCCCAGTTTGAGCATCTTTAATTGTCAGCTGGGGAGCTCCTGCTCCAGGGCTGGAGGCTGTGGGCTCCCTTAGGATTCAACAACTTCACCTTCCTCACTCAGTCTCAGTGTTAAGTACCAGTGTGGACAGTGGGACACAATTCTGCAACCTGGGCCGACAGGCAGCTCATGGAAGGTGGACGGGCTTCAGTGGGTGGTGTGGACACATGGGGCCTGGTTCTGACCCCATCTGCCCACCACCATCCCCTTGACTAAGTCCCCTTTCTCCCTCTCCCCTGTTCCTCAGCAGAAGCTCTTGTCTGTCTGAGCTAGAGAGTCACAGGGAGCTGAAGGTGACTTGGACACCCACAGCCTGGCTGAGAAGTTGTTGGGGGCTGAGGAAGGAGATCGGATCTGGGGGCTCCTCCCTGACCCCGTGAGCCACTAAGTGCAACCCAGTAAGGATAATGAAATGATTCTGAGGCTAGAAACTCCTACACAGGGTACATGTTGAATCTATTTACCTCCAGGGAACCCACACAAAGGTGAGTGAGGGCCTTTGTCCTGACACTTTCTCTCTTCCTTGTAGTCCTTTTACAGTGCTGATTCATCTCTCCATTTCTAATGTTTATCAGCATTTCCTCTTCCTCCTATTGTTTTCCTTTCTCAGTTTTTTCCTTTTTTGGGGGTGGGGTGGGGTGGGCATATACCATCTGTGTCATATCTCTCCTTACTCTTTCTTCTTGTCCTCTGCCTTCTATCTACTACTTTTTTTTTCCTTCATGTCTTAAAAGAAACCTTCCCTTGCCTTTGCCCTGTCTGGGTGGGTTCTGGGGTTGAAGGGAGGTCTATGCAGGAAGATGAAGTGGGGAAAGCGCAGGTGCAGGGCAGGAAGGAGAGGGCTGATTTGGGGCATGGAGTCACCCTGTCCCCAAAAGAATGTTGTAGAGACAAGGTGGCTTCTTTTACAGTTGTGCTTAGGAAGTTAATGAAGACATGAACTAAACACCCAAAGAAGGGAATGAATTTAGAGAGCAGGAAAGGTACATATGAGATGCTAGGATCATTTCTTGAGTTGTTTGCATATTATGATTAATCATTCAAGAATATTTCCTGGTGAGGGAACAATGTGGGACACAGCTGGGTAGAGCCTTCTGCGAAGAGGTGAAAGCAAACAACAAGGCTGGCATCTGCCTGCTGTGTGAGAGGAAGCACAGGAAGGTAACTGAGACCAGAGTCAAAGGAATTCTGAGGAAAGTGGAAGAAAAGGGGTATTGGATGGTGATAGAGGGCCAGCCAGATGAAAGTCTTCATTTATTCTTGAAGCATTTGTCTTTTATTTTTATGGAGATCCAGTGCTATGTGCAAATAGACTGGGGTTGGGGTAAGGTCGGATGGGGAAGCCAGTCCACTCAGGGGCCACTGTCATCATCCAGGGGAGCAGTGATGACGGTACAACTGTGGGATGGGCAGGGGTGAGAAGTGGTCAGGGGCAGATGCTTTTTGGAGGAAGAGGGAGCAGGAGTATCTGACGGGATGTGTGTGGGACGAGGAGTCAAGAATATAGCATGTGTTCTGTCCAGGGCAGCTGGACAGACCCGCCATTAACTGAGCTGGGAAGAGGGGAGAAAGGGTGTTTCTTCAGCGATATCAAGGGCTCTGTCTGGCCACTTTAAGAAGGACAAATCCACTGGACATCCAAGAGGAGGTGTTGAGTACACAGTGGCTATAAGGATCAGAGTTCAGGGCTGTCCAGGATCAGGAGAGAAATGTCATTAGAGTACCATATAGTATTGTAGTATAAGGGATTGGGGGGAAAGGGAGGGTGTGGAGTGCACCTCCTTGAACATGCATGTGGCCAAGGGCCTCTGTGCACAGTTGGGAGGCTGGGCGTCCTCAGCACAGGGGGACATGTAATGAGGTCTGTTACCTGGCTTGATCAGCTGGTTGGTTCAGTCTGGAGCTAATATGGCCAAGATGGTATTTGAAGGCTGTAGGAATAGTGATTTACTCACGCAAGACACACACTGTCCCACATCACACCTGGTGTTGGTATCCGGTCACTTGGGCACATATTCTTGGGCACAAGTCAGGATATTCTCCCTCCTGTAAGGATCCAGCTGGCATGGTCCACCTCCCTGATGGTGGATCTGACCCATCCTAGTTCAGGAAATCACCCTGAGTCTTCACACAGAGAGCATGTCCTCTGAGGTCACCTCATTTTCTCTTTGCAGGGCGATAAGGTAGACATGAATACACTCCACAAAAATGCCTCATACATATCACTATCTTCCATTTGTGGAGAACATTCTTGTCATTTGTAAATACCTGAGGATATTTCTTAGTATATCACTCATTGTCTCTCAGAGAAAACATTCAACAGTGGATTAGTTTATTCAGGTTCGGAACAGGGTTTTCTGCAATCGAAGGGGCAGCCTTTCTGCTTTCAGAAATTGAAGTTGCACCATAGACCACTTTACTGTGTATTATTTTATTCAGTAACACACGTATATTAAGGTCATACAATGTCAGGCAGCCATTCTAAGGTCTGCCAATGAATGGAGAACAATAAATGGTATTTACGTTCTGGTGGGATGAGACAGACAATAAAAGTAAACAAATGTAAGCATGTGTTTGTTAATCAGTATAAGTATTGTGTGGAAAAAAGATCAGAGATGGGGCTGAGAGGGCAAGACATTTGTGGTTTTAACGACTTTCACAGAACACAACTCTAAAGAGGTTGGCATTTGAGTAAAGAAATGAAGCAGGTAAGAGATGGAAATTTGGGGAAAGAGCATTCTAAAGAGAAGAAAATGCAAAGACCTAAAGGTGGAAGTGTGTCTGTTTGTTCATGAAAATTCAAAGAAGCAGAGTGATCCAGGGGAGCATGGTAGGAAACGATGTCAGAGAAACTGGCATTTGTGTGTGTGTGTGTGTGTGTGTTGTGTGTGTGTCACATAAGACTTTGTCTGCCACTAAAAGGATTTAGGCCTTATTTGGAGTAATTTGTGAAGTCATTGACATACTTTCAGCATAGTTACATCATATGGCTCATATTTTAGCAGAATCATTTGAACTCCTATGAGAATAGAGTCAAGGAGAGACCCCAAATACTGGGTGGGGACCTGTAATAATCCATTGGAGAGGATGGTGGCTTGAACCAGGGCAGCTGCAGGAAGATGATAAGAGTTCCCTGGATTCTGAAATGCTCTGAACGTAGAATCAAGAGGCTTTTCTAATCTAAAGTGTAGATCTGGAGAATGAAAGACATTAACCGAAAGACAGTTAGAAATGATTTCAAGATATTTGGCCTGAGCAAAATAAAGAATATCTCAAGTCTCTATTGGCTGCCCTTATTGTAACACATAAATTATCTTGTGGGCATGAAATGGTCCAAGTCCTGTTAGAGATCATTTACTGAGTCCATGTAATCCCAGTGAAAAACAGCCAGTGTCATATGGAAAAGCCAATATTTTACCTGACGAAGGATTGTACAATAGTCCATGACACATAAAATAATTGGATACATACAGATATATATCTGTGGTCCAATTGTATGAGTTGGAAAAAATCCAACCGTCTGTGTCATGAGAATATGAAGAGCATCATCATATCCCTAAGCATATATTGTTGAGTTTTCATGAATTACAAAAGCTATAGCTGACTGAAGAAGAATAATTCAGTGATAAAGACATGTCACTCAATCCCAGAATTTCTCTGTCCATATTCTCAGGTGATCGTGAACAACTGAGCCATGGGTATATGGTTGAACCAATCATCCATAGATGGCTTCATCCTGTTGGGCATCTTTTCTCATAGCCAGGCTCACCTTGTCCTCTTCTCTGTGGTTATGGTGGTCTCCACAGTGGCCCTCTGTGGGAATGTGCTCCTCATCGTCCTCATCTACACAGACCCTCGCCTTCACACCCCCATGTACTTCTTCCTCAGCCAGCTCTCCCTCATGGACCTCATGCTGGTTTGTAACATTGTGCCAAAGATGGCGGCCAACTTCCTGTCTGGGACGAAGTCCATCTCCTTTGTGGGCTGTGGCGTACAAATTGGATTTTTTGTCTCTCTTGTGGGATCTGAGGGGCTCCTGCTGGGACTCATGGCTTATGACCGCTATGTGGCCATCAGCCGCCCACTTCACTATCCCATCCTCATGAGCCCGAGGGTCTGTCTCCAGATTGCTGGTAGTTCCTGGTCATTTGGGATCCTAGATGGGATGATCCAGATGGTGGCGGCCATGAGCTTGCCCTACTGTGGCTCAAGGAGTGTGGACCACTTCTTCTGTGAGGTGCCAGCTTTACTGAAACTAGCGTGTGCAGACACTTCCCTTTTTGACAGCCTGCTTTTTGCTTGCTGTGTCTTCATGCTGCTTCTGCCCTTCTCCATCATCGTGTCCTCCTATGCTCGCATCCTGGGAGCTGTGCTTCGTATGCGTTTTGCTCAGACCCGTAAAAAGGCTCTGGCCACCTGTTCCTCCCACCTGACAGCCGTCTGTCTCTTCTACGGGGCAGCCATGTTCATCTACCTGAGGCCCAGGCGCTACCGGGCCCCAGGCCATGACAAGGTGGTCTCTGTCTTCTACACAGTCCTTACCCCTATGCTCAACCCCCTCATTTACAGCTTGAGGAACCGGGAGGTGATGGGAGCCCTGAGGAAGGGGCTGGACCTCTACAGGATTGGCAGCCAGCACTGAAGGGTGTGGGCAACTGGTGACTGGCTCTGCCATCTTTTGTTCATATAACATTGGTAAGTCACCCTTTGTGAGTGTCTGTCTCCTCATCAATAAATGAGTATCGTGTGACTGACCCTACCTCACCAGGATCACTACATGTAAATCTAAACCCCTATGAAGAAACAGTACATTGCTATTATTGTCATTAATTATTATTTATAAAGACCTTGAAGTAAATTCACTCTATTTCTTAATTCTTCTTGGTTAAAACTGTGTTTTATTGAGGGTTTGCTAAGTGCTGAGCACTGTCCTATGCCCTTTACATAGCTTCTATGTTACTTAATTGATGATTCAGCGTGGTAAATATAGATATCTTAAGTGAGAACTTTCTAGGTGGTAGAAGCTGAGTCTTTATAATTCTTCTTGGGTAAGTCTTAGCCTTCTCCCATATTCCAATAAAGGTTTTACAAAGCCTTCTTTAAGAAATAAAAATATATCCCTGCCATTTCAAAGTTATTACCACATGAGTAATGTTTCATTTATTTGTGTATTATGAATGTCTGACCCTGTGCCTTATAAAAAGCAGCTAGTCAATAAACATTATTGAACAGATGCAGGAACAAAGCACCAAGTGAGGTAATATACATAGGAATTTTAGAAACACTATACACATGCCAAATTTGTTGTAGCAATGGGATTCACTTCAGTGCTTCAAATTCTGCAGCAGTAAAACTATATTCATTTCAGTGGATGAAGATTAGAACAGAAAATCCCAAATACATTCTATGAGGCCAACATCACTCTAATATCAAAACTAGACAAAGATACCACAAAAAAGAAAATTACAGACCAATATCCCTTATAAACATAGAAGCAAAATCTTCCACAAAATACTAGCAAACCAAATTCAAAAATACATCAAAAGGTCATCTATCATAACCAAGTGAGATTTATTCCAGGGATGCAAGGATAGTATATTAGTAGATCAATCAATATCATTACCACACTAACAAAAGAAACATAAAAACCACATGGTCATCTCAATAGATGCTGAGAAAGTCTGACAAAAATCAACATCCATTCATGATAAAAACTCTCAACAAAATGGGTATAGAGGGTACGTGTCTCAACATAATAAAGGCCATATATGATAAACCCACAGCCAACATTATACTCAATGGTGAAAATCTGAAAGCTTTTCCTCTAAGATCAGGAACAATACAAGGCTGTTTACCCTCACTTTTATTCAACAGAGCCCTGGAGTCCTAGCCACAACAATCATATAACACAAAGAGATAAAAGGCATCCAAATTGGTAAGGAAGAAGTTAAACTCTCACTGTTTGTAGATGACGTGGTATTATACATAGAAAACCCTAAAAACTCCACCAAAAACCTACTAGTACTAATAACTGAATTCAACAAAGTTGTGGGATACAAAATGAATACACAGAAACTTGTTGCATTCCTATATACTAACAATGAATTAGCAGGAAAAGAAATTAGAAAAACAACTCCATTTACAATTGCATCAAAAAGAATAAAATACCTAGGAATAAACCTTACCAAGGAGGTGAAAGACCTGTACTCTGAAAACTATAAGACACTCATGACAGAAATTGAAGAAGACACAAATCCATGGAAATCTATCCCGTGCTCATGGATAGGAAGAATTTATACTGTCAAAATGGCCATCCTGCCCAAAGCAATTACCAGATTCAATGCAATCCCTATCAAAATACCAATGTAGTCTCACTTGTTCATTTTTTATTTTATTTCCCTTGCCTGAGATGTGTCCCAGAAAAAGTTGCTCATGTTTATATTCAAGAGATTTTTGCCTATGTTTTCTTCTAAGATTTCTATGGTTTCATGACTTATATTCAGGTCTTTGATCCATTTCAAACTTACTTTTGTGTATGGAGTTAGACAATAATCCAGTTTCATTCTCTTACATGTAGTTGTTCAGTTTTTCCAACACCAGTTGTTGAAGAGGCTGTCTTTTCCCCACTGCATATTCATGGTTCCTTTATCATATATCAATTGACCATATATGCTTGTGTTTATAGCTGTGCTCTCTATTCTGTTCCATTGATCTATGGGTATGTTCTTGTGCCAGTACCAAATTGTTTTGATTACTGTGGCTTTGTAGAAGAGCTTGAGGTCAGGGAGCATAATTCCCCCTTGCTTTATTCTTCCTTCTCAGGATTGCTTTGGCTATTCAGGATCTTTAGTAGTTCCATATGAATTTTAGAATGATTTGTTCTAGTTCATTGAAGAATGCTGTTGGTATTTTGATAGGGATTACATTGAATCTGTAAATTGCTTTGGGCAGGATGGCTATTTTGACAATATTAATTCTACCTATCCATGAGCATGGGATAGATTTCCATTGACTTGTGTCTTCTTTAATTTCTGTCATGAGTGTCTTACAGTTTTCAGAGTACAGGTCTTTCACCTCTTTGGTTAGGTTTATTCCTAGGTATTTTATTCTTTTTGATGCAATTGTAAGTGGAATTGCTTTCCTGATTTCTCTTTCTATTAGTTCATTGTTAATATATAGGAATGCAGCAGATTTCTGTGTATTAATTTTGTATTCTGAAACATTGCTGAATTCAGTTATTAGTTTGATAAGTTTTTTGGTGGAGTTTTTAGGGTTTTCTATGTATAATATCATGTCATCGGGTGCATATACATTTATGATTGTTATATCTTCTTTAGGGTTGACCCCTTTATCATTAAGTAATGACCTTTGTCTCTTCTTAACATTTCTGGCTTTAAGTCTATTTTGTTAATGACCTCATCTTAAATTGATCATTTATTTACAAAGGCATTATTTCCAAATGAGGTCACACTCACAGATTTTAGGGGAGTGCAACATACCTTTTTGGAAGGCACATAGTTATACCTATAATATCATATAAAGTAACATTCATAGATTCTGGGGATTAGAATGTGGGTATCTCCTGGGACTGTTATTTAGCCTACCATAGTGGGTACCATTTCCTCAGAACTCCTGCTTGAGAAGAATCTCCCTGATGGACTGTCCACTTTACCCACATTCCTTAGGAAATGAGCAAATAGCTTCTCAAGTGTCTTGCCCTGCTCCAAGGTCTCAAGTTGACATGTATAATTCAATGGTTATGTTGCCTTCTCTGCTCATTTCTAATTCCAGTGGATGAGGATCCAGCTCAAAAAGGATTGTCTCATTCAACATCAAGTCCATCTGATGGATCAACTAACTCATAGGTAAAATCTAAACAAAGAAGGTGGAAAACATTCCAGGCTCACCTGCAGTGGGGCCTAGACACCTGAAGCCTTATCTTGAACTTGGGGGATTTGGTAGGATTCAGCTGGCCTGTGGGAGTCAAGATATAAAATGCCAGCATTCATTGGTTGTTCCTTCGCAACCCTGTTATCTCTTATATCATTTGCATCCAGGGAAGTACAAAGATTTATATAAGACATGCATTTCTGCTTTTTCTCTCTCCATTTGCTATGAAAAAGGCCCCCTCCCTTTTTTTGAAATTAATTTTTTTCATTTTTAGTTTTTTTTATTATTTGTACTTTTCTTTCCAAATTCTTTTAATATTTACTAGGTTACTGAGATCAATAGAAGGGAAGACAGTCCTACACATCCCAACCATTACCATTTATTTTAAGATGGCAGGCTTGGGAGTAATATGAGAGGCAACTAGCATTTTGGGAGGTGATCCCAGAAAGCACCTGGAAGAAGGTGAGGAAGTTACAGGGGAAGGGAAGAGGCTGACAGAAGCTGGGGCCCAGTCCTGCAGGGACCTCAGGGAAAGTGCAGAGCATGCTAGTAAGTTATTCACAGACACCAACCCAAGGGGCGAGGAGTTGGGGCATCTCTCCACTGATTTTCAGGTAGAGGGGTTGAAGGCTGCTCTTGAGGGCATCAGCTGCCCAGCACCCTGGCCTTCCCAGCATGAGGATGAGCCCACACCCCTGCCAGAGAAAACACTGAGGTAGAGAGGCATGGGCATTTGTAGTGAAATGTGTTGTGCAGCAGAGCCACGGTGGTCCAGAGCCTAGGGGTGGGGAACCAAGAGCATGTACGACTTTTGACTTCAATCAGCATTTTTCATCTTCTTGACTGTGCCAGGAATTGCTACTGTTTGGGGATTCTGTTTTATGCTTTCTTAAACTCAAAATTTTGTTTAACTTTTGTAAATCAATAGCTAATTACACTTTCAGATATATGTTATTAATAACTGAGTTCCTTCTGGTATCATAATCTTCTGTCTTCCATTTTCTTTTCCCTGGAGTAGGTTCTTCAGTGGCTACTTCAATGGGAATCTGTGAGAAGTAAATGCCCTCTCTGCCTTTGTCTTAAATGTCTATTTTTTTCTTTTCTAAATGACAGTGTGACTAAATTAAAACTTCTAAGTAAGCATTTTTTTCTGTAGCTGTCTGTAGATACACCACACTGTCCTTTGCTGTTGACCCTCATGATGAGTAATCTGAGGAAGCTGACTGTCAATCATTTATTGTTAACCCTTTTTTTCTGAAAGCTTTAAGATTTGTCCTTATTTTTGATGTATTCAGTTTCACTAGAGTATATCTGAGCAAATTTTAAAGTGAGGATATGACTTTTAAGAAATTTATCTTGCTCAGATTTCAGAGAACATTTCATCCTGAGATCTTTCATCAATTCTCAGGAATTTCCTCTTCAAATACAGCTTCTCCAACATTCATTTCCTACATTCTCTTCTGCCAGAACTCATATTAGGCTGATCTGAAGTCTCTTAGTCTGTATTCTGGGTTTCTCAAGTGATTCTTCATATTTTTAGAATCTATGCTTCTTTATGTTTAATTTTGAATCAGTACCTTGATAATGGCTTTCATAAACTGATTTTTAAGTGTCCAGTCTAGATTTCATCCCATATACTGTATTTTTAAATTTTTGATGCCGTATTTTTATCCCACATATGTCTCATTGGTTCTTTTTCATGGTCACCATTCATAATTCATTTCTGACTTTTTGTTTTACTATTTTGTATTCTATTTTAGTGGAAGATGCACCTTGTCTCTCAGTACACCTTCCAGATACTGTTTTAAATTGTCTAATTCTTCTGTAACATGAATTTCATCTTGGGTGAATTATAATACTGATTTGGCTTACTTTAGTTTTTTCTTTTCAGGTTCCTTCTGGAGGGGAGATTTAAATTTTTATTTTATTTTTTACTACATTTTGTCTCTCTCATGCATGTACCCTTGCAAAAATATGTGCTCACCCATCTGTTCTGTTCAGCAGTTTGTGATTGTTTCTTTCCAGGCTTTTGGATGCCACATCTTAAAGCAAATTTTAAAGTGAGGATATGCCCACAGGATGTTGGCAGAGCCAAGTGGCTGGCCACCAGGCTCCATCTTTGCCTATCTAGGCCTGCAGCTTGCCGGGACTAGTGCTCCAGAGAGCACTTGTCAGCAGGATTTTCAGATTTTGGCAGGGTTCAGGTGTGCAGCCCTGCCTTTGCTCCAGGCCCAGCCTGAAGCCCCAGCTCCTGTCCCATGTCTTTCGTGGAAACTTGGAGGCATCTTCACCCTTCAGGACTGCACTTTTGCCTACCCCGGGCATGTCCAAGCCCAGACCTCAGCAAGCCCATGATTTTAGCCCTCCTCACTATTTGGCCTTTCTCTATTGTTTCTATGCAACAATTTTTTAAAATCTTCCATTTGAAACCAGTTACAACTTCTTTATTTTCTCTTTTTGCATTTTATCCATTATTGCTATACATTTTGAGAGGAAAGGCTGATGGTGCATAAATGTAGTGCACCATCTTGGTTCAGCTGTCAGATGTCTTCATCTTTAAAAAAATAATCACTCAACTCTACCTCCACTCCCCACCGTTTCTACTTTTCCCTTCTAGCAGGGTCAAACACCGAGACAAGATAGCTCTACTCTCCAGGTATCCTTCCTCATTCCCTTTCTGTCCAGCGCATGCCACCCACCTTCAGTTCATGACAGAGATTGGTGTGGCCTGGAGAGATTCAGGGCAGTTAAAGATGCAAAGGAAAGAGATTTGGCATTGCCCAGTCCTTACTCCTTGTCACAGAAGCCATGGAACCAGGAACCCTTTTAGTGTAAAAGCTGTGAATACCTAAACAAACACAAAAATGATTTCCCATGAGAAACACAAATGTTATGGTCTTGCAAGGGCACCACTCAGGATGCATCAAGAGAGATAACTCTTCTGCTTGGGATGTGACAACTTTAGTGATGTGTTTAAAGGGAGTACACTTGCTGATTAATTAATATGTTATCATCCTAATTGAAACATTGGGTAAGGAAAGGGAAATAAGAGATATGCAAACATAGGCCAGCCCATTTAGGCAGTTTCTGTAGCAAAAATCTCAGCATGCATTCAGCATAGACTGAACTCAAAACTGTGCTCCATGTATCCTTGGCTGGTCTGAATTATAGCCTTCTTCAAGCCCCCTGGAAATCAGCTCCAGGCACACTTAGCAGTCTTGTGGCAAATACCCATACCCACTTCCATTTTACATCTTCCTGTATCATCGTCATGGCCTTTGAAGATCCATGAAGCACTCTAAAGGGCAGCTAGGAAGATGTAAGTAATGCCTGTAAGTCTGATATAAAGTTTATACTCATAATATAAATTTATCTTAAAGGTAGAACGTTCAGATTATCAATACCCCCTAGGTCTTTCAATTTTAACCAAGTCCAAGAATGAGTGATTCTATCAAAGTTTTATCTTATTTTGTTATTTGTTTCCTTGAGTGAACATATAAGGAGGGCAGGAGCAGTGGAAAGGTTTTTGCTAGGTCCCACCTAACATTTCTGATATGTTCCTTCCTCCGTTAAAGAACCTACCCAGACCCTTGGTCCTGATGTAAGCAGAGCTGCATGAGAACCCAGAACAACACTCCCTCAACTGTGAGAATGCCCTTCCACTCATCTCTTCTCACTTCTCAGTAATTCACACTAGGTAAGGTTTCAGACGTAGGATGGAATAGAACTCATAGGCGCACAACATTTCCAGAACACAAATAACTTGGGGCACAGAACTCCAAGAAGGCTGTCCCTTGGTTCAGGACAGAGATGGAGAACTGAGAGTCATCCTAGCAGACACGATGGAGTGCTTGGACCCCGTCCACTTCCTCTGCTTGCTGGCATCCTGCTGTGCACGCCTCCTCTCCTTTCCTTCACCCTGCCCAGTGCTTATTGCTGCCCGCTTGGTTCCCAGGGCCCAGGTGTGAGGCCCATCCACAGTTGTTCCTCCAGCCTATACCCACTGTTCATTTAATCTCATTCCCAAATCAAGTCTCACCCAACCTGTGTGGAACAGAACAGGCTAGTGGCCATCGTCAAGGAATGACTGTTCCGTCCACCCCTGTCCCCACCAGAAGGCTCTCCTCATTGAAACCTCTTGTCTGGACCTGAGCGCATGTGAATTTGCAGCCCCTACATTAAACCTGTGTCTGTGTCTCCACGATACCGTTTCTGGCCCTCCCTAACAGCAAGCATGCAATGGGGTTCTTCTCAGTGCCTACAGTGTACCTTGTGCATGTACCTGGCAATATTTAGCAAATCCTAATTTAAGTTAACATCATTCTTGAGTTTCCATGGGGCACAGGTCAGGTTTCCCAGAAGCAGACTAAGACAGTCTTTGCATGAAGGTTCATGGTTGAAACTTATGGTTGGGGAAGGGAGTTAAGGACGAAAACTGGACAAAGGAGAAACTGCCTGTAATGCTTCCAATGATCTTAAGGGGAGCTTTGGAGCTGAAATGGCCCTTTAGAGTCAAATGGGGGAAAGGGAGTTGCATGTTTATAACTTCCCCTGACCAGTCATGGGATTCAGGCAGCCCCCCAAGAAGAGCCATGACCTTGGGCCAAGTCCATCTCCGTAGGCACGGGCCATTCCTGGCAATGAGAACAGCTGAGACCTGTCAGCTGCTGGCTCTCCCAGCAGCTGTGAGATGAAGGCTCCGTGCTTTGATGCTGTGGACTCCCTTAGACCCAGCCATCCTTGCACTTGCCCACACTAACACGGGCACAATGGATTGAATTGATATGTTAATCTGTTTCACTCTGGACAGAAAATTACTTTTATTTTCAGTAGGGCACATTTGTTTCTCCTCCAATAAAACTGTCGTAGCTAATCCAATTTCCCGTGTCCCAGGGCCCGCATCTTTAGGCACCAGTGTCAATCTACCCCTGACACTGGGCACATGGACACCTTCCCAGGAGTTTCTTGAGAGCCCCAGCCACTTCCTTGTTCCTCAGGCTGTAGATGAGAGGGTTGAGCATAGGGGTGATCGTGGTGTAGAAGGCGGAGACCACCTTGTCTTGCTTGGAGGAGTGGTAGGCCTGGGGCCGCATGTAGGTGATCATGGCAGCACCATAGAAGAGGGAGACCACTGCCATGTGCGAGGAGCAGGTAGCAAGGGCCTTCCGTCGACCTTCAGCTGAGCTCATACGGAGCACAACCACCAGAATCCGTAGGTAGGAGGCAGAGATGACAGAGAAGGGCAGGAGCAGCATGAGGACACAGCAGACGTAGATCATGGTCTCATAGAGGGAAGTGTCAGCACAGGCCAGCTTGAGTATGGCAGGGACCTCGCAGAAGAAGTGGTCGATCTCCTGGGAGCCACAGTAGGGGAAGCGCAGGGTGAAGACAGCCTGGATCAGCCCATCCACCAGACCAAAGAGCCAGGACCCTGCCACCATGAGCCAGCAGACATAGCGGTCCATGACCACTGAGTACCTCAGTGGGTTGCTGATGGCCACATAGCGGTCATAGGCCATGAAGGCCAGCAGGAAGCACTCGTCCCCCAGCAGGGTGAGGAAGAAGAAGATCTGGAGCCCACAACCTGTGAAGGAGATGGAGCCATGGCCCAGGAGGAAGTCTGTGGCCATGCGTGGCACAATGGTGCAGACCAGCATGAGGTCCATGAGTGACAGCCAGCTGAGGAAGAAGTACATGGGGCTGTGCAGGCGGGGGTCAGTGTTGATGAGGAGGAGCATGAGCCCATTGCCAGAGAGCGCCACCAGAAACATGAGCACAATGGTGCAGAAGAGGAGGAGGTGCAGCGGTGAGCGGGTGAAGAGGCCCAGGAGGATGAAGTGGGAGATGAGAGTCTGGTTTCCCACCCAGGCCATTGTTCCTGCAGAGGGATGGGCAGGAGAGACGTTTGGGACCTGGAAGCTGGAGGCGTATGTGTTTACTGAGAACGTGATAACTTTACCCAGTGAGCTGCCTCTTTAAATGTTACTTGATTTAGAATAAAAGGCATAACTTCTTCAAGAAAAAGAATCTCTAACAAAGATGCAGGCTGCCAAATTGTTGATGTTGTTTTAACTTCTGAGACTCACTGCACATAGCTGAGAAGCAAATGTTAAGCTATTCATTACTATGATAGGCACTGTTTCTGCTTCTGCTAGGAATCGTTCTGTCCTCAAACCCTCACAGTTCTTTCTACACAGCTGTAGCCCAGCCTCATTCAAGGATTTGTTTTTCAGGAAAACGTTACTAATGCAGCAAAGACATTTACCAGCTGTGTGAACTGAGCACTTACATAACTTTCTGAACCTCAGTTTCCTAATCTTAAATTGGGGTGACAATACCATCTTGCAGGGTGACAGTAAAGACTGAAGTGATAACAAAAGCAATGCCTAGTTTAGAAGTGATGACAGCTGACATTACTTGAGCATTTCTCACGTGCCAGGCACTGTGGCGAACACTCTGCCACATGCTCACATTTGCTCCTTGCAACGGCTCTGACGGACTGATCATTGTCCTTATTTCACAGGGGGAGCCTGAGACACAGGAGGTTTATTAATTTTTTTCTTTTCAGCTATGAAAGCTTAAATTATTTCCTAGGAAGCTTGTTAAATGATAAACTGGAGTTGACCCAAAGTGCAACTACATAAACGATGGTACAATAAAATGAGAAACTAATATGTGGTCAATAGAATAGTTATGACATTTAGTAGATACTGAGGAAAAAAAATATATATATATATCTCCACTGAGTATTTTTAAGTATTTCTATAGACTGGGAGAAAATAAGCCAAAATATTAACAGTGTGGTTCCTTCTACATAGTGGGATTAAGGTTTATCTCCCATCCATCCTCAATTTCTTTGTATTTTACACTATTTCTATACTGAATATGGAAATACAATTTAATTTTTGAAGAAAAGTTATACTGTATATAGGATCAACTCACCAAATGAGCAGCTTTCTCATACAATATCAGTAACCAGTTAGTAAAAATAGTAGAAGAAATAAATATATCTTATTTACAATTACAACAAAATCTGCACAGTACCCAGGAAAAAGCTTAGTGCTAAAAATCATCAAATATTACGGAAAGACATAAAAGAAGATCTGAAGAAAGCTGTGCATATTCTGAATAGGTAAGCACAACACTGTAAGGATGTAAATTCTCCTTAAAATTAACTTTTAACATCCACGTGATCCCTGTTAACATTCCAATAGCACTTGCAGTTTAGAAATGGCAGTACAGAGCTAGAATTCTCTCGGAAGTCACCCACAGGCAGTAAGGATTTCTAGGTCGCAAACATAGTCTGACGTAGAAAAAGTTGGGAAGACTGAAAGCTGAACCCACAAGATAACATTGAAAGCAACACCACAAGCAGTAGGAACTGAGCAGGGGGGATGGAGAAAGTTGAAGAAGGACCCCTGTGAGCACAGACCACTAGGTACTTGTCCAAAGTGAGGGGCAAAACCAAAGTCACTAGTGTGCAAGCAGAAGCAGGGAACTAGGGCACGGAACTGCTTGAACCCGTTACCTCCAGGAGCAGGGAGAAGGAACGGAACGAAGAATTAAGTGGACGAGCTGTATTTGCAGGAAGAACTCTGTCCTGGTGGATGGGACAGATGAGATGATGTGCATTAAAAATGGCCCCAGAGTTCCACCTCAGTAGGCTGAGGGTAACAGGGGTCTGAGAACCATTACGTACAAAGAACTCCATCCCTGAGTTAAAATATATCTTACGGATATATTTGCACAAATGTAAAATGACACATAGACAAGATGGTTTGGTGTAGATCTGTTCATAATAGAATAAACATTGTAAACAATCTAAATATCCATTAATAGCAGAAAGGTTGAATAAACAATGGAGTGATATGAAAATAAGAAACAATGAAGTTGCTTTTTACCTGTTGATATAGAATTCCTTCCAAATTATCTTACTCAGTGCCAAAAGCACAGAACAGAGCAATGTATATACAAAAATTATACAGATAACATATTTTATTACATACTGTGTAATTATATGCCAAAATTATATGTTACATATTATTATATAAACCATGTGTTATATTTATAATCATATAATACTATTTTAATATCATATAATATTACATTGTGCATATATATGTATATGAAAAAAATACATATATATAAGTATATATATATATATATACACACACACATATACCTATAAATAAAATCTCTGGAGTGAAACATAAGAAAGCAATAACACTGTTGATCTCAGAGGAAAGAATCAGAAGAATCAGATTGTTGAGATCTAGGGTAGAAAAGAGTCTTTATGGTATGTGATTTTGTGCCTCAATAATAGTATTCTGTGAAACAATAATATAGTCTAAATAAATACATAACTAGGAAATGATCCCCATTAAGATTTCTAAAGGAAATCGATAATAGAAAAGC
Organism: Manis pentadactyla; assembly: GCF_030020395.1. Lineage (NCBI taxonomy): Eukaryota > Metazoa > Chordata > Mammalia > Pholidota > Manidae > Manis > Manis pentadactyla. Next base: position 57,815,308 of record NC_080031.1, read on the forward strand.
AATGTCTATGCAAAGCATGTTGTAGGTGTTTCATAAATATTGCTGAATAAAGAGCCAACATAATTTTGAAAGAGTAAAATAACGTCCAACAGATAGATCAAAATAAAAGAGCCTTTTCAGTTACTGAAGTATGAAGAGTAGTATTGGTGTAGGAATAAACAAATTGATCAATAGAACAGAATAAATCCAGAATCATAGCCATATACGTATGAAAAATTATGTTTTGATTTAAAATGGGAAAAGAAAGTCTGCTCTCTAAATGGTTTGGGACAATTGTCCACTTTTTTTGAAAAAAAAATTAGATCCTTACCTCATACAAAGTGAAAATAAATTCCCAGCAAATTTTAAAGAACTAAACGGAAAAGCATAACTATTAGAAGAACATATAGAGAATGTGTTTATGGCCTTGGAGTAGGATGATCTCATTAAATAAGGCACAAAGAATGAATAAATACATGTATGTCATTATTATGAGTATTTTCCATATAATATGAAATAATACCAGAAAAGGATTCACATCCAAAATACATAAACAGTACCCACGAGTCAATAAGAAAAGGGATAAATAAAATAGTAATTCTCTGAAAAAAAAAAAAATATTTTAAAGACTACTTTATCTCCCTAGTAGAGAAATTCAAATTAAAACCAAAGTAAAAAAAAAATTACCAATTTGGTATCAAATGTGGTAATATTAAGTGTGGGCAGGGAAGGATACGAGGAACACGTAGACTGTGCTGAGGGACCCAGAATATGGTAACAGTGGTCACCTCTGCAGGGGCGTTAGGCTTGGCTGGGGATTGTGGTCAAACAGGAAATCTAATTTGACCTGTAATTTTGACAGTTCATGTATTCCTTGATTTAAGTGAAGGTTGTCATGAGAAGGTAACATGTATCTGGGACAACTTTTCTCTTTGAGCTTCCTTGTAGCATAACTTTAAAAAAACATATGCACTAAATAACAATTGGAAATTTTATGGAAAAGCTAAAAGTAATAAATTCATATGTTTAAACTCATTTTTACAGGAAAAGCAAAATCTGTCGCGCACTATGCTCCCCTGTCACCTTGCGTGTCATGCAGGGTCTCCTGGCCGTGTGGCTGTCACAGCGCAGCAGCAGAGTCCCTCCCAGCGAGCGCCGGTAGCTGCACAGAGGGCAGGTGAGGCACGAGGGACGCGGGAGGCCCAGGAAGGAGGGGACTAGGGAGGAGCATTAATGACAGGCCCGGGGAGGAAGGAGGACATGAAAGGAGCCGGGGGAAAATGTCAGGAAAAAGGAGACAAGGCAAAAAGATGTGTTAAGACGGAGGAAAATAAAAAGGGAAGAAGCTGAAATAGCAGAAATGTGATTTCCCCAGAGAACGAAGATGTGGTGAGGAAGGAGAACAAGATGCTCAAACAGAAGGACGGGGAAAGACAACCACCCGCACGTGACGAGGGTCGGGGAGAGAGGGGGCACCTGAGTGAGGGGCGGCCGGGCAGAGGGGCCGAGCACCGAGTCACCAGCACTGGAATGAGCCCCCCGGCTTGCGGAGGCCACGAGAGCATGGCGCCTCTGACTCTGCCTGCCCTGCGGGAACAGCCGGGAGCGCGCCGCATGGACTCCAGCCCCTCTGGCTCTCCTGGACGGCCTTGCCCCTCAGGGTCTTCTCACAGCCTCCCGCCCCCTCAGAACCACAGGCAGCTGCTTCCAGTCTGGACAGACCCAGTGGTCATGGCCTGACCCTTCCCAGCTCCCACCCCACCACCGAAACGCCCTGTGCTCGTGTTTAAGAACCTGGCCTCTTCCAGGTGACGGGGATCCACGTGGCCTGCAAGGCGCCCCAGCCGATCTGGACATGCCCAGCCCGTCCTTCCGGTCCCTGCCTTGGTCTCCATATCAGAATGACTAAGCCCACGCACACCTCTACTGGCCAGGCTTTATGCTGGCATTCGCACCATCCCATCTGCCAGAGTGCCTTCCCTAAGCCTTCATTCATTGAACAAGTATTTATTGAGTCCCTGCTGTGTGCTGGGCGCTGTACTAGGGGCTGGGAATCCCCTCCCCCTCCTGAGACCTGCACTCTTCTATCAAGTCCCCCCAACAGCCAGTGATCTCTCCTCTTTCTGACAGCACTTGGGGTCTAGAATCGGGATGTTGCTGATTGATCAAGTATCACTAGTGAACCAATAGAACAATGGTTCCTAGTATGGGAGACCATGAACCCTGAAACTGTATGCAAAATCAGGTGCTTATGTGCATAGTTCTGCATAGAAAGTTCCCGGTTTTATTATATTCTTTTAAAATGAGAAAAAACCCTGCTTTTTATCACTGAAGTCATTTATATGGTGGTGGTGTTACCTTTTCAAGAGTGGATTGCCACAACCATGGGTGAGTTAAATGAGCTCACGGCCTTGAGCATGGTCTCTGTGAGCTTCATGTGTTGCCTGTGCACACTTGAGTGCAGTAGCCCTTGGGAGAGGTGGCAGCCAACCAGGTGCCATGGGTGCAGTCTCCCCTGAGGGTGCCAGGCAGGAAATTCTCACCTGTTGGGTGGAATTGAGAGACGCTCCCTGGAGCCTGGGAGGTGAAGTTGGATCCTGAAGGATGATTGGAATATATGAGGCTGAGCAGAAGCTGATCAGATAGTTCAGGCAGAGGGAAGAGGCAGAGCCTGAGGCCGAGAAGAGAAGCACAGTGGTGATGGGCGAGGCAAGGTGGGCCCCACAGGTAGAGCAGAGATTCACAGGGGAGACAGGGGAGGGAGCTGGTCCTGAATGCCAGGCTGTAGAGCTGGGACCCCAGATATCACAGGGTCCCAGCTATGAACCCCAATTATTAGCTTTGTGCTCACTAAGCTTTCATTTCATCTGAAAAATGAGAACAAGAATCATCACCTCCAGGGTGGTCATGAAAATGAAATGAGTGCATGTTTTCCAGAGCACCAGATGCTTATGTGATTCACACAGAAAAGGATCAACAATTGGTGGCTGTGGTTGGCTGCTGAGAGAAGAATCAGGTCTTAGCCCATCCACAGGATGGCTGAGAGACAGGGGGCCAGAGAAGGGAACAACTCCTAGGAAGCCCTGTGGTGGTTCAAGAAGAGATGGCCACCAGCTGTGTGACCTTGGGCAGGTTTCTTAGCCATTCTGAGCCCCAGTTTCATCATCTATGATGGCTGTGAAAATAAAATAAAATAATATATTTAGAAAACCCTCATCTAGTGCCTGGCACATAGTAGGTGCCCACTGCAGAGTGGCAGCTGTTACGATGTCTGCAACCAATGTGAATCATGCTCTGGGTGAAGGTGGTAGCAGGAGGAATATAAAGAAAGAGGGAAGATTTTTTAAAAGTGCATGGCATTGGAATTCAGAATTTTCAAGTGGAAAGGGAACTTGGACTCTACTCTGACTCTTATCAGATGCATCAATTGATTTTGAATAAATGCTTTCTAATCACTTGATCAGATGAACCAATATTTGCTAATGCAGGTGGTCCTGCTCCAATGTAATCTAAGCCCTTGCTGCCATTTGAGAAGCAAATTTCTCCTGACAGTCTTACCAGGTGGCTACAGCACATGCAGCTTCAATAGGGCAAGAACAGGAGATGCTTTAGGGCCGGAAAGCCTTCCTGCACCCCTCAGATCACACTTGTCAGAACTATAGCCTATGCATTAAAGACCCCAGCAGAGGTGCACTGGGGCTTTTGTCAGGGAGCCCTGCAGCAGGAAGGAGAGAAGTCAGACCCCAAGGACAGCTTTCTTGAGCGTCAAGGAACCTGCCAGGTGGGAAGAGAGGGGAGCAACCACATCAAGGCATGCTTTTGCAAATAAGAGCAGAGCCCTTACTGTCCTCCATGAGGAAGAGCTATAGGAAAGATGTCCAAACAGAAAAAATATATGGGGTGCAGAGGTACAGCAATCAGAAACTTGTTGCCAATAGTTAGAAATGTAGACCCATGTGATAAGTATAAAGGAGAGGACTTTACCATTGCCTTTCAAAATCTAACAGGCAGATGTATGTCAGGGACAGATAGCTTTCCTAATATCTTGATGGGGCCAGCCACTGTCTCATTCTCTTAAAGCCTGAAAAGACAAAACAGTGCCCATACTCCTAAAGCCTGTAGCAAGGGCTAGAGGAAGTCCTTTCCTCTCTCCATCTCAGTCTCCCAAGCAGTAAAATGACAGGTTAGATGGAACAACCCTCAGGTCTTCTCTAGTTTTAATCACAGAATAAAGGGTTAGGAGGAAAAAAACAATCTAAAAATGAAATCTTACCACACATGAGGTCTCTACCTTAAGAGAAATAGTGAGCAGGAGAATGGCAACGACAGTTGGGGAAACAAACATTTAAGCATCTGATAACAGAGAGGGAAATACAAGAGCAGACGGGAAGAGCCTTACCTGCAGCCATGTATCAATGACACCAGGAAGGGCTGGGATTCAGGAGGGCAGATCCCAATGTGGAGTCCTATGTCGGTGGTGAACACACTTCACCAACCAGGGAGGGCTGCTGTGGTCAGCCAGTTAGGTCGGCAATGGGGTCTCTCTCAGTGCAAGGAACCCAGTGTACCTCCATCCTCTTGAAGGAAATGGGCCTGAAATGCAGGAAGAAGGGACCTAGGAACAGTAAAGAAGGGAAATTTCCAAGAGAAGAAAGGCTTGTGTGGTCATAACTTCTCTAGAACCTTCTCATCCTGTGAAAATCGGAGTTGGCTGAGTGTTGTGGTGCCCTTCCCATCAGCAGGCAGGAATGCCTTGTACCAGGGCTGTGGAAAGGTTTTGAAGAATTACATTAAGTTTGGTTAAAATGGAAAGACAATGGATTCTGAGAGAATGGACACAGAAAAACCTGGAAGACAGAGCTCCATGCTAAGCCCTGGCAGAATTTTAGGGGTTCAGAAAAATCGTTTTAGAAACAAAAATTATGGCACAGAGAGAACATTCATTCAGCAGCCAAAAGGGGAACAGGGGTAGTGGGCTGGACCAGGAGAGAAGGGGCTTCTAGGGGAGCCCCATCAACAAGCCTTTCACCTCTGGAAAAGACCCCTCACTGGGCCAGGTCCAGCAACTGCCTGAGAGCTTTTATTCCCTGCCACTTCTCACTGCCATCCACTGTTCTCCCCTTTGCTGTGATGAAAGAAAGCTGCTTCTATTTTCACAAATCCTTGGAGATCCCTCCTCTGCCAACCTCCATCCTCTGTCTCTGGCAGTTAAACCTCTGAGGGAAAGGAGCCTTCTGCAAAGTTTTTCATGCATCTCAGCTGCACCAACAAGCAAACTCTTTCCCAAGGGTAGTAAAGAGGAAAACTAGGGAGTGTTTTTGTGGTTCAGCCTGGGGAAAAAAATGGTTCTTCCTCCATTTCAAAAGGGAATAAGAAACATTGGCCTTTTTTTCTGTGCTGCTGTCCACCTTGAGAATGTCCCATAAACCATGTATGTAGGTGAGGCCAACACAACCTCCTCCAGAGTCCTCCAGACCATCACCACTGCATCCTCCTGCCTCCTCCCGCTACTTAGGCTAAGTGAGGAGGCCCCTACCCAAGGTTACATTGACCCTTCCGACCTCAGAGCTCAGTTCCAGTTCCACTGGAATTCAATGTAGTCCCCAAGAGGACAGGAATTTAACAAATACACCAAGAGGTCATCTGTCCCTGGTACTCATCAACTGTCCACTCCCCTGTCAGGTCCCACCCAATTAGGTTTCTCTCACACTAAAAAAATTTATAAAAATACAAGTAGCATAGCACAGACATTTGACCTTGAAGTCAGACAATTGACTTGGCATCTTATTTAGACTTGAGCAAGGGAACAATATAAACCTCCATTTTCTCATCTGTAAAATGAAGATAAGGATATTCACTAAAAAAAATTTGTTAGAGTGGAATTGAATAGGCAACCTAAAGTCCTCTCTATTATAGGTTCTAAGAATTGTAGTTACTAGTGTCACTGCTTTACATTCTTCCTAAAGCCCAAAAGTAAAGGAAAAAGATACAGACATCATAAAAATAGTTTATAAGACTTGTAGTTATTAGTTACTTCTTCCCAGTCTTCCTAAAGCCCAAAAGTAGAGGGAAAAAATACAGAAATACATCATAAAAATAGTTTATAAACATCACTTAACCAATAACTAAAGCCAATAACAAGCAACAAAGACATATCTGAGGAGGGGGAAGGATCTGATTTACAGACTTACCACATCATAATATTAAAAATGCCTGATTTTTCAATGAAATATTACAAAACATAAAGAAAAAAGAAAGCATGGTCCATCACAGAAAAAGTGAACAGAAATGTCCTGAGAAAGCACAGACACTAGACCTACGAGACAAAGACTATTATTCAATTGACTTAAATATTCTCAAAGAGTTGAAGGAAACCATGGACAAATAAAACTAGACGAACAATGTGTGAATAAATAAATATCAGTAAATAAATGGAAGTTATAAAAAGGAACTGAACAGAAATTCTGGGTCTGAAAAAGTGTAATAACTGAAATGAAAGCTGACTAGAGGCTTTCAGTAGCTGATTAAAAATACAGAAGAGAAAAATCAGTGAACTTAATGATAGGTCAATTCTGATTATCAGGTCAAAGAGCAAGAAGGAAAAATAATATATGTCTCCTGGGAGATCTTTGGAAAACCATCAAGTATAGCAATATAGGCATTTGGGAATTCAAGAAACAGAGGAGACAAAAGTACAATAAGAATATTGAAAGAAAACTTTTCAGATGAGATAAAAGAAATGGATCAATGCATTTAAGTTCAGTGAACTCCAGGATGCAAATAGATCCAGGCAGATACATTATAATGAAATTTTTGGAAACCAAAGACAAAGAGAGAACCTTGAAAAAACAAAGGAGAAACAACTAATCATGTACATGGGCACAATAAGATTAACAGGAAGTGGTGGTGTGGGGGGGAGATAGCCAAGTAGGAATGCAAGGCAGAAACCTCCTCCCACAAAAACACCAAGGAAGCAACTACAGCAAATACAACCAAACCTGAAAATGACTGGAAGACTGCAGAACAGACACCTACACCTGGTGAAGAAGAGAAGACCACACAGAGAAGGATAAAGTGGAAGAGATTAGACTGAGCAGGATCCAAGACATTCCCTTATCGCAGCCCATAGGCAGGAGGAAGAGGAATAGAGCTGGGGGTGGAGAGGCACTCATGAACACCAGAGATCTGCTCTGGGAACATGAGTCCAGGTTGCACTGGGTCCTGGTGATGAATGGGGCTAGACACCAAGGAGAGCTGAAGCACCTGGGGAGGCTGAGATTCTTGCCACTTGTGGAAGACAAGCATGTTCCACTGGCACTGCTGAATCCCAAAGCATAGGCAGTAGTTTAAATTATTTGCCAGAAGTGGGAGGGGTGAAAGGGTGGATGAGAGTTGGACAGAGCTCTCTCTGCAGGAGAAAGGGCAGGTGGATGACACTTCCCCAGCTCTTGCTTGGCCACACGTACTCTTGGGAGCCACAAATGCTCCATCCACCTTGCTGGTAGGTCAACCCAAGGTGCTTCCCTGTGCATCTGTCTACCCGCTAAGCTTAGCAACATCAGACTTTGCTAGTTGGCAGGCAAAGGGAGGCTTTCCCACCTTTCCTGACCCTGTCTCAGCCCAATTAGAGAGATGCCTGCAGAAGCCATCTCCAAACCTGCCTTCCTCCTTGCAAGTGACACAGCCCAGTGCCTAGCACTGTGTGCCCACTCCAGGGCCATGCAAATGCCCCACATATGCCATTAACCCAGCAGGCCCACCATAGCTGCAAGGCAGGCAGAGGGTGGCCCTATGTATAACAATCCCAGCAGAAGCACCACTGCTGTAATCACAAAGGGCCAGCTGAACAAGCTACCCTCCACAGCATACTGATAGAGACCACTGTAGGCAGTGAGAAAGATGGCCCTACCCATAGCCCAACAACAGCAATTAGAGCTCTACCACAAAGGAGAACCAGGCACTGGAGAATAGAGTCTTGAGCTTCTGGGAACCACAGAATGCCTTCTTCATAAAGCCATTACTCTCTAGACCAGGAAACATAGCAGATCCACTAATATAAAGAAAGAAACAAAGAAACCCTGACAAAATGAGAAGGCAGAGAAATATGTTCCAAACAAAACTACAGGACAAGACACCAGGAAGAGGGCTAGATGAAATGGACATCACTGATCCTCTGAACAAAAATTACAAAATAACAGTCATAAAGATGCTCACTGATGTATGGAAAAGTATTGAAGATCTGAGGGAGGACTTCAACAAAGAGACAGAAGAGCTGAAAAAGCCACACAGAGCTAAAGAATACAATAACTGAAATGAATGCACAATGGAGGGAATGAATAGTAGATTGCTGCAAGTAGAGGAGAGAGTCAATGAGCTGGAAATTACAGAACAGGATGAAGCTGAGGAACAAAGAGAAAAAGGAATCTGTAGGAATGAAAGAATGCTAAAAGATCTGTGTGACAACTCCAAAGGAAACAATATTTGCATAATAGAGGTACCAGAAGGAGAAAAGAGAAACAAAGGGATGGAAGTCTCTTTGAGGAAATAATTATTGAAAACCTCCCCAACCTGGGGAAGGTAATAGACTCTCACATTATGGGATCAGAGAGCCCCTGAAAAAAGAAACCTGAGGAAGACAACACCAAGATATATACTAATTAAAATGACAAAGATTAAGGATAAGGAGAGGGTATTGAAAACACCCAGGTACAGAAAAAAGATTACTTATAAGGGAAATGCCATCAGGCTATCAGCAGACTTCTCAGCAGAAACACCCAGAAGGGAGTGGCATGAAATATTAATTCATTGAAACAGAAGGCCATTCAACTAAGAATCCTCTACCCAGCAAAATTATCATTCAACTTTAAAGGAGGGATTAAATATTTTCCAGATAAATGAAGACTGAAGGAATTTATAATCACTAAACTGGCATTACAGAATATGTTAAAGAGACTTCCATAGATGGAAATGTTACTATTCCTAAATAGTTTCCACCAGTGAAAAGAAACTGACAGTAAAGGTAGTAGACCAATTACTTATCAAGCAAGTATGGAATTAAAACAAAACAAAAGTAATAAAACCAACTATATACAAAATCAGTCAAGGGATGCAAAAAAAGTGCAGATTCAGTGACATCTAATACATGAAGTGTAGAGAAGGAAGAAGAAAAAAATAGTACTTTTAGATTGTGTTTGAAATAGAGCAATTAGCAACTTAATGTAGACTGTTATATAGTTAGGAAGCTATCCTTGAACTTTTGGTACCCACAAACCTAAAGCCTATAATAGATACACAAAAAATATTTTTAAATAACTCCAACCACAACAATAAAGAAAAATTTAAATAACAAGACAAGAGTATAAGACGGGAAGAAAGGAGGAGAGAGGAGCTATAAAAATGGGAAACAATTAATAAAATGACAATAAATACATACCTATCAATAATTACCTAAAATGTAAATGGACTGAATGCACTAATCAAGACATAGAGTGGAAGAATAGATAAAGAAACAAGACCCATCTATATGCTGCCTACAGGAGACTCATTTCAGACCAAAGATACACAGACTAAAAGTGAAGGGATGGACAAAGATATTCCATGCAAATAATAAGGGAGAAAAAAGCAGGAATAATAGTATATTACTTATATCAGATGAAACAGATTTCAAAACAAAGAAAGTAACAAGAGACAAAGAAGGACACTCCATGGGGTGGAGCCAACATGGCGGCGTGAGTAGGACAGTGGGAATCTCCTCCCAAAAACATATATACTTTTGAAAATACAACAAACACAACTAGTCCTAAAAGAGAGACCAGAAGACTCAGGACAGTGGCCAGACTGCAGCTACACCAGCGAGAACCCAGCGACTGGTGGAAGGGGTAAGATACAAGCCCCGGCCCGGCGGGACCCGAGTCCCCCAGCTCCCGGAGGGAGAAGAATAGGCAGAGCGGGAGGGAGACGGAGCCCAGGACAAAGAAAAGCGAAGGCTTTTTGAAAGTCTTAAAGGGACAGAGACTTAACAGCTTGACGGAAACAACACAAGTCATAGTCCAGCAGCTGGAAATTACAGGCAAAACCGGGTGCACTAACCCCCTGGGCAACAGCTCTGAGACCCTCATGGAGGTAAACAGCCAAACAGCACCCCCGTCCATTACCCCTCCGGGCGCTGCGAAAGCAGAGAAGCAGCCTGAGAAAAACTCCGCACACAGAAAGGAAAACTCCTCCATTCCGGCCAGGCAAGGCACAAAGACCCAGTCTACATGCAATTACCCAACACAAGCCACGAGGGGTCGCAGTTGTCCCAGTAAAGAAAGGCCAGTAGCAAGTGAAAATTTTGGCCCTCCCAGCTGACAGTCAATAGCACCTGTCAACATGAAAAGGCAAAAAAATATGATCCAAACAAGACTAACCCAGACAGCTTCGGCATCTGCTACATCTTCCCCTGAGAAGGAACCTGGGGAGATAGATCTAGCCAGTCTTCCTGAAAAAGAATTCAAAACAAAAGTCATAACCATGCTCATGGACTTGCAGAGAAATATGCAAGAACTAAGGAAGGAGAATACAGAAATAAAACAAGCTCTGGAAGGACTTCAAAACAGAATGGACGAGATGCAAGAGACCATTAATGGACTAGAAAACAGAGAACAGGAACGCAGAGAAGCTGATGCAGAGAGAGATAAAAGGATCTCCAGGAATGAAAGAATTTTAAGAGAGCTGAGTGACCAATCAAAAAGGAATAATATATGCATTATAGGAATTCCAGAAGGAGAAGAGACAGAAAAAGAGATAGAAAGTGTCTTCGAAGAAATAATTGCCGAAAACTTCCCCAAACTAGGGGAAGAAATGGCCTCACAGACCACAGAGGTACACAGAACTCCCATGACAAGGGATCCAAGGAGGGCAACACCAAGACACATAATAATTAAAATGGCAAAGATCAAAGACAAGGACAAAGTATTAAAGGCAGCCAGAGAGAAAAAAAAGGTCACCTGCAAAGGAAAACCCATCAGGCTATCATCAGACTTCTCAACAGAAACCCTACAGGCCAGAAGAGAATGGCATGATATACTTAATGCAATGAAACAGAAGGGCCTCGAACCAAGACTACTGTATCCAGCACGAATATCATTTAAATATGAAGGAGGGATTAAACAATTCCCAGACAAGCAAAAGTTGAGGGAATTTGCCTCCCACAAACCACCTCTACAGGGCATCCTACAGGGACTGCTCTAGATGGGAGCACTCCTAAAAAGAGCACAGAACAAAACACTCAACATATGAAGAAGGGAGGAGGAGGAATAAGAAGGGATAGAAATAAAGAATCATCAGACCATGTTTATAATAGCTCAACAAGCGAGTTAAGTTAGACAGTAAGATAGAAGAAGCTAACCCTAAACCTTTGGTAACCACAAACTTAAAGCCTGCAATGGCAATAAATTCATACCTTTCAATAATCACCCTGAATGTTAATGGACTGAATGCACCAATCAAAAGACACAGAGTAATAGAATGGATAAAAAAGCAAGATCCATCCATATGCTGCTTACAAGAGACTCACCTCAAACCCAAAGACATACACAGACTTAAAGTCAAGGGATGGAAAAAGATATTTCAAGCAAACAACAGAGAGAAGAAAGCAGGTGTTGCAATTCTGGTATCAGAAAAAAACAGACTTCAAAATAAAGAAAGTAACAAAAGACAAAGAAGGACATTACATAATGATAAAGGGCTCAGTCCATCAAGAGGATATAACCATTATAAATATATATGCACCCAATACAGGAGCACCAACATACCTGAAACAAATACTAACAGAACTAAAGGAGGAAATAGAATGCAATGCATTCATTCTAGGAGACTTCAACACACCACTCACTCCAAAGGACAGATCCACCAGACAGAAAATAAGTAAGGACACAGAGGCACTGAACAACACACTAGAACAGATGGACCTAATAGACATCTACAGAACTCTACATCCAAAAGCAACAGGATACACTTTCTTCTCCAGTGCACATGGAACATTCTCCAGAATAGACCACATACTAGGCCACAAAAAGAGCCTCAGTAAATTCCAAAAGATTGAAATCCTACCAACCAACTTTTCAGACCACAAAGGCATTAAACTACAAATAAACTGTTCAAAGAAAGCAAAAAGGCTCACAAACACATGGAGGCTAAACAACATGCTCCTAAATAAGGGATCAATGACCAAATCAAAATGGAGATCCAGCAATATATGGAAACAAACGACAACAACAACACTAAGCCCCACCTTCTGTGGGACACAGTAAAAGTAGTCTTAAGAGGAAAGTATATAGCAATCCAAGCATATTTAAAAAAGGAAGAACAAGCCCAAATGAACGGTCTAATGTCACAATTATCGAAATTGGAAAAAGAAGAACAAATGAGGCCTAAGGTCAGCAGAAGGAGGGACATAATAAAGATCAGAGAATAAATAAATAAAATTGAGAAGAATAAAACAATAGCAAAAATCAATGAAACCAAGAGCTGCTTCTTCGAGAAAATAAACAAAATAGATAAGCCTCTAGCCAGACTTATTAAGAGGAAAAGAGAGTCAACACAAATCAACAGTATCAGAAACAAGAAAGGAAAAATCATGACAGACCCCACAGAAATACAAAGAATTATTAGAGAATACTATGAAAACCTATATGCTAACAAGCTGGGAAACCTAGGAGAAATGGACAACTTCCTAGAAAAATACAACCTTCCAAGATTGACCCAAAAAGAAAGAGAAAATCTAAACAGACTAATTACGAGCAACGAAATTGAAGTGGTAATCAAAAAACTACCAAAGAACAAAACCCCCGGGGCCAGATGGATTTACCTCGGAATTTTATCAGTCATACAGGGAAGACATAATACCCATTCTCCTTAAAGTTTTCCAAAAAATAGAAGAGGAGGGGATACTCCCAAACTCATTCTATGAAGCTAACATCACCCTAATACCAAAACCAGGCAAAGATACCACCAAAAAAGAAAACTACAGACCAGTATCTCTGATGAACGTACATGCAAAAATACTCAACAAAATTTCAGCAAACCGAATTCAAAAATACATCAAAAGGATCATACACCATGACCAAGTGGGATTCATCCCAGGGATGCAAGGATAGTACAACATTTGAAAGTCCATCAACATCATCCACCACATCAACAAAAAGAAAGACAAAAACCACATGATCATCTCTATAGATGCTGAAAAAGCATTTGACAAAGTTCAACATCCATTCATGATAAAAACTCTCAGCAAAATGGGAATAGAGGGCAAGTAACTCAACATAATAAAGGCCATCTATGATAAACCCACAGCCAACATTATATTGAACAGCGAGAAGCTGAAAGCATTTCCGCTGAGATCGGGAAATAGACAGGGATGCCCACTCTCCCCACTGTTATTTAACATAGTACTGGAGGTCCTAGCCATGGCAATCAGACAAAACAAAAAAATACAAGGAATCCAGATTGGTAAAGAAGAAGTTAAACTGTCACTATTTGCAGATGACATGATACTGTACATAAAAAACCCTAAAGACTCCACCCCAAAACTACTAGAACTGATATCGGAATACAGCAAAGTTGCAGGATACAAAATCAACACACAGAAATCTGTGGCTTTCCTACACACTAACAATGAACCAACAGAAAGAGAAATCAGGAAAACAACTCCATTCACAATTTCATCAAAAAAATAAAATACCTAGGAATAAACCTAACCAAAGAAGTGAAAGACTTATACTCTGAAAACTATAAGTCACTATTAAGAAAATTTAAGGGGACACTAACAGATGAAAACGCATCCCATGCTCATGGCTAGGAAGAATTAATATTGTCAAAATGGCCATCCTGCTCAAAGCAATATACAGATTTGATGCAATCCCTATGAAACTACCAGCAACATTCTTCAATGAACTGGAATAAATAATTCAAAAATTCATATGGAACCACCAAAGACCCTGAATAGCCAAAACAATCCTGAGAAAGAAGAATAAAGTAGGGGGGATCTCACTCCCCAACTTCAAGCTCTACTATAAAGCCATAGTAATCAAGACAATTTGGTACTGGCACAAGAACAGAGCCACAGACCAATGGAACAGACTAGACAATCCAGACATTAACCCAGACATATATGGTCAATCAATATTTGATAAAGGAGCCATGGACATACAAAGGCGAAATGACAGTCTCTTCAACAGATGGTGCTGGAAAAACTGGACAGCTACATGTAGGAGAATGAAACTGGACCATTGTCTAACCCCATATACAAAAGTAAACTCAAAATGGATCAAAGACCTGAATGTAAGTCACGAAACCATTAAACTCTTGGAAGAAAACATAGGCAAAAACCTCTTAGACATAAACATGAGTGACCTCTTCTTGAACATATCTCCCCGGGCAAGGAAAACAACAGCAAAATGAACAAGTGGGACTATATTAAGCTGAAAAGCTTCTGTACAGCAAAAGACACCATCAATAGAACAAAAAGGATCCCTACAGTATGGGAGAATATATTTGAAAATGACACATCCGATAAAGGCTTGACGTCCAGAATGTATAAAGAGCTCACACGCCTCAACAAACATAAAACAAATAACCCAATTAAAAAATGGGCAGAGGAACTGAACAGACAGTTCTCCAAAAAAGAAATACAGATGGCCAACAGACACATGAAAAGATGCTCCACATCGCTAATTATCAGAGAAATGCAAATTAAAACTACAATGAGGTATCACCTCACACCAGTAAGGATGGCTGCCATCCAAAAGACAAACAACAACAAATGTTGGCGAGGCTGTGGAGAAAGGGGAACCCTCCTACACTGCTGGTGGGAATGTAAATTAGTTCAACCACTGTGGAAAGCAGTATGGATGTACATCAAAATGCTCAAAACAGACATACCATTTGACCCAGGAATTGCACTCCTAGGAATTTACCCTAAGAATGAAGCAATCAAGTATGAGAAAGACCAATGCACCCCTATGTTTATCGCAGCACTATTTACAATAGCCAAGAATTGGAAGCAACCTAAATGTCCATCGATAGATGAATGGATAAAGAAGATGTGGTATATATACACAATGGAATACTACTCAGCCATAAGAAAAGGGCTAATCCTACCATTTGCAGCAACATGGATGGAGCTGGAGGGTATTATGCTCAGTGAAACAAGCCAAGCAGAGAAAGAGAAATACCAAATGATTTCACTCATCTGTGGAGTATAAGAACAAAGGAAAAACTGAAGGAACAAAACAGCAGCAGAATCACAGAACTCAAGAATGGACTAACAGGTACCAAAGGGAAAGGGACTGGGGAGGATGGGTGGGTAGGGAGGGATAAGGGGGGGAGAAAAAGGGGGGTATTAAGATTAGCATCCATAGGGGGGTGGGAGAAAGGGGAGGGCTGTACAACACAGAGAAGACAAGTAGTGATTCTACAACATATTGCTACGCTGATGGACAGTGACTGTAAAGGGGTATGTAGGGGGGACCTGGTATAGGGGAGAGCCTAGTAAACAAAGTATTCATCATGTAAGTGTAGATTAATGATTAAAAAAAAAAAAGCAGTTCCTGTGTGGTGACCTCCAATGAGTTCTACACAATGATATAAAGGGCATATAAAAGTGTAGGCAAAGGGTCTGTTTGTGTTTATACAGAGGATCAAATCCTAATTTGGCTACCCCGAAAATGAACTAAGATACGATATGAAAAAGAACTTCCAACATCAGCACTCTCGGGAAGACTCATGCCAGAAGATGATCAGCAAAAAAAACCCCAACAAAGATCCATGCACTGCTACAGCTGTAGATGCACTCATCCTACCAGTTCCTGGACTTGCCATGGGAATGAAGAAGGAGATATCTAAGCTGGCCTGTGCATACAGTAAAACAACAAATTTGACTGGATCTGTACTGTTGGAACTCAACCAAGAATTAGGAGAAGTGCAAATTGTAGCGCTCCAAAATCTTACAACCACAGACTATTTACTATTAAAAGAACATATGGGATGTGAACAGTCCCCAGGAATGGGTTGTTTTAATTTATCTGAATTCTCTCAGACTGTTCAAGTTCAGTTGGACAATATCCACCATATCATAGATAAGTTTTCACAAATGCCTAAGGTGCCTAACTGGTTTTCTTGGTTTCACTGGAGATGACTGGTAATTACAGGTATGCTTTGGTTACAT
This sequence comes from Manis pentadactyla, assembly GCF_030020395.1. NCBI lineage: Eukaryota > Metazoa > Chordata > Mammalia > Pholidota > Manidae > Manis > Manis pentadactyla. The sequence continues at coordinate 57,831,494 of NC_080031.1, forward strand.
AACTGTACTCCTATTATGTTAATGTGTGTGCACAGTTTAATTAGTAGCTTAAAACCTATACATGCTGAAGTTACTCTACAAGAAGATATGTCAAAGAAATAATCAATCTTACCATGTTTTCTTCTGCCTGCTACTTCTATAGCTTTTCTTCTTCCTACCTAATTACAACCCTTAAATAGAATTCATGCCACATATCGAATTTACTGAGTATCATAATTCTTCCAAGTGGTAAAGACACCTCAAGACAAATGCTGGGCATAGAAGCCACAGGGCATAAATATGCAAAGAAGTAAAAAGCTAACTTTTTCAAACAATAAGGCTTCTCTCTCACTTACCAACTTCACATTTCCCTGTATGGCCCCGGAAGATGACTGGTTAGCCAGAGACGGGTAAGATTCCTCAAGGGAGGAACAACCTAAGACAGGCACAGTCGCAGGGGGGCCATCAGGTGAGAAATTGGGGATCAACAGAGGTGAGGCTTAGAACATCCCCCCTCCTGTTCTGAGAGAAATCTTCTGCATACGTGGATGTTTTATTGCCCTTGTCTAGCTTGGATTAACACATAGTCTACAGGCACACACCAGATCATCTACATTTGCTCTCTTACAACACTAAACTATGTTTTCTACCTTTATCTCCTATCTACCTACCACTTCAGCATTTTATTAAAAATAATAATAATAAAGAGGGAAATGTGGTATCCACATATAAATCAAGTATAAAAATCAAATGAATATTCATATTTGAACTGACTGTTTATAGTTCATAATGCATGAACAAAACCGAAAGCTTCTGTGATGACTGCCCTTGTAATGTTCACCATGTAACTTATTCACTATGTAAGAATTTGTACTCCATGTAAGAACTTGTTCGTTATGCATCAGAAGATTGGAGACTGATGAAAATTAGGCTTGGGGTTAATTAATGATTGTGCATTGAGCATTGACCCCCCTATACAGAATTTTATTGGCGTTAACAACCATTTGATCAATAAATATGAGAGATGCCCTCACAAAAATATATATATATATATAAACACACTTCCAATTGTAAAATAAATAAGTAACTGGGATGTAATGTATAGCATAAGGAATATAGTCAAAATATTGTAACAACTTGGTATGGTGATAGCTGGTACCTAGAATTATCATGTATATACATGTTGAATCACTGTGTTGTACAACTGAAACTAATGTAATACTGTGTGTCAACTACCCTTCAATAAAAAATAATTATCCAGGGGAAAAAAAAATTGCTGGGAATAAGGACACTCCATAATGATGAAAGGATCAGTCCATCAACAGGATATAACCATTATAAATATCTATGCACCCACATAAGAGCACCTAAATATGAAAAACAAATACTTACAGAATTAAAGGAGGAAATAGACTGCAACACATTCATTTTAGGAGATTTTAAAACATCACTCACATCAATAGACAGATCAACCAGTCAGAAAGTAAACAAGGAAACAGAGATACTGAACAATACATTAGATCCGAGGGATGTAACAGTTATCTACAGAACATCCCACCCAAAAGCAGCAAGATACACATTCTTCTCAAGTGTATATGAAATGTTTTCCAGAATATATCACAAACTAGGCCACAAGAAGAGCCTCAATAAACTCAAAAAGACTAAAATTTTTTCAAGCATCTTCTCAGACATAATGGTATGAAACTAGAAATAAATCACACAAAATAAGCCTACAGATTCATGGCTGCTAAACAATATGCTTCTAAATAATCCATGGATCAATGACCAAATTAAAATAGAAATCAAGCAATACATGGAGACAAATATAAACAAAAATTCAACAGTCCAAAATTGTGGGAGGTGGCAAAGGCGGTACTGAAGGGAATGTACATAGCAGTGCAGGTCAACCCCAGGAAACAAGAGGAATCCCAGGTAAACAGTCTAAACTCACAACAAAAGAAACTACAAAAAGAAGAACAAATGAAACCTTAAGATAACAGAAGGAGGGACATAAAAAAGATCAGAGCAGAAATAAATTATCTAAAGAAGAATAAAACAACAAAAAATCAACAAAACAAAGAGCTGCTTCTTTGAGAAAATAAACAAAACCCCAATAGTTAAACCCCTAGCAAGGCTTATCAAAAAAAAGAGAGAATATACACAAATAAAATCAGAAATGAAGAAGGAATAGTCACAATAGAGACCACAGAAATACAAAGAATTATTAAAGAATACTGTGAAAAAATTACATGCCAATAAATTGGACAACCTAGAAGAAATGGACAAATTCCTACAAAAATACAACCTTCCAAGACTGACCCAGGAAGAAACAGACAATCTGAACAGACCAATTACCAGCAATGAAATTAAATTAGCATTCAAAAAACTACCAACAAAGAAAAACACAGGACCAGATGGCTTCACTGTTGAATGCTACCTAACATTTAGAGAGGAGCTAATACCCATCCTCTTTAAAGTATTCCAAAGAGCAGAGAAGGAAGGAATATTTACAAACTCATTCTATGAGGCCAGCATCGCTCTAATATCAAAACCAGACAAAGACACCTCAAAAAAGAAAATTATAGACCAATATCCCTGAAGAACATAGTAGCAAAATGAATTTAAGAATACATCAAATGGATCATCCATCACAACCAAGTGAGATTTATTCCAGGGATGCAAGAATGGTACAACATTTGTAAGTCAATCAATATCATACACTTCATTAACAAAAAGGATAAAAATCACATGGAATATTATTCAGCCATCAAAAAGAAAGAAATCCTGCCATTTGCAACAACATGGATGGACCTAGAGGATATTATGCTAAGTGAAATAAGCTAGGTGGAGAAAGACAAATGCCATATGATTTCACTTATTTGTGGAATATAAGAACAAAACAAAACAAAATGAACAAAATAGCAGTGGACTTATAGACTTGAGAAGTGACTGGTTGTTACCATGAGGAGAGGTGTCGGCATGGGTGTGTGGGTAGGGAATTTTAGGGGTATAAAATGACACAAGAATTCTCAATCATAATGTAATCTGGTCATGGGGAAGTTGTACAGCAAGGAGAATATAGTCAATGATTCTGTAACATCTTCCTGTGTTGACACATAGTAATTGCACTAATGGGGGTGAGGATTTAATAATATGGATAACTGTTGAATTGCTTTGATGTATACTTGAAACCAATATAAGATTGTATATCAATGACACTCCAATTGAGGGAAAAAAAAGGATTATCAGATTTGTCATCAGAGACCATGGAGACCCAAAGAAAGTTTGCTTGCCATTTTAGATTACTTAAGAAAAACCTGTCTACAAGGATTCTATATCTGGCAAAACTATCTTTGAAATGAAGGAGAAATTAGACATTCCTATTGAAACAAAAGCTGAGGAAGTTTATTGTTAGTAGGCCTTCTGTACAAGAAACACTAAGGGAGTTATTCAGGTTGAAATGAAAGGACATTAGACAGTAACTTGAAGCCATATGAAGAAATAAAAAACTCTTGTAAAAGTAACATATGTAAATATAATACCTAATATTACTGCATTTTTGTTTTGTAATTTTTTATTTCCCACATTATTTAGAAGAGAAATACATTTAACAATAATTGTAAATCTATGTTAATTATATATAATGTATAAAGTTTTATATTAGTGACAAGGACAATATAAAGGGCAATAGAGCTATGTAGGAACACAGTTTTTATGTTATAAAAGCTAAGTTCATAATAATTCAAATTAGATTATTACAAGTTTAGGATATTAATTGTAATCCCTATGGTAAACAGAATTTTTAAAATATACAGAAAGAGAAATGAGAATGGAATCAAAACAGTACACTGCCAAAAAATCAGTTATATGCAATGAAGGCAATAATGGAGGAAGGGAGAAACAGAAAAAGACATCACATATAGAAAATAAATATCAAAGTGGCAGAAGTCACTCTGTCCTTATCAACAATTACTCAAATGTCAATGGTTTCAACACTTCAGTAAAGAGGCAAAGATTGACAGAATAAATTTTTTAAACATAATTAAACTATATCCTATTGACAGCATCAAGCATAATAAATACCTAGGAATAAATTTAATCAATGAAGTGAAATATCTGAATAATGAAAACTACAAGACTTTTTTTGAAAGAAAGAGAAAACCACACAAATGGAGATATCTTATATTCATGAATTAGAAGAATTAATATTGTTAGCTGTCCATAATATCTACATCCATCTGTAGATTCAATGCAGTCCCTATCAAAATTCCAATGGCATTATTCATAGAATAGAAAAAACAATCCTGAAGTTTGTATGGACTGACAAAAGGCCCCAAATAGCCAGTTAAAGCAACCCTGTGAAAGAACAAAGTTGGACAAATCACACATTCTGATTTCAAACTGTACTACAAAGCTGTAGTTATTAAAACAGTATGGTACTAGTAAAAACAGACAATAGACCAATGGAACAGACTAGAGAACCCAGAATTAACCCCCAAATACATGGTCAACTAATATTTAACAAGGGAACTGAGAACATCCAATGGGGAAAGGAAGTCTCTTAAACAAATGGTGTGGGAAAACTGGATAAATGCATGCAGAACAATGAAATTGGATCTCTATACTACTCACAAAAGAGAACTCAAAATGGATCAAAGACTTAAACACAAGACTTGATACCATAAAACTCCTAGGAGAAAACAGGGAACAAGCTCCTTGACATGGTTCTTGGCAATGATTTCTTGGATATGACACCAAAAGCACAGACAACAAGAGTAAAATTTAACAAATAGGACTATGTCAAACTTAAAAGCTTCTTCACAGCAAGAATAACAATTAACAAAAAGAAAAGGTAGAATGAGAGAACATTTTTGCAAACCATGTATCTGATAAGTTAATATCCAAAATATATAAGAACTCAAACAGCTCAATAATGATAACCAAAAAACACAAATACTCTGATTTAAAATTGGCAGAGAAACTAAAAAATAGACATTTTTCCAAAGAAGATATCCAAATGGCTAACAGGCACATGAAAAGATGCTCCATATCACTGATCATCAGGGAAATGCAAATCAAAACCACAATGAGATATCTCCTCACACCTATCAGATGACTGTCATCAAGAAAACAGTGTTAACAAGTGTTGGTGAGGATGTGGGGGAAAGGGAGCCCATGTACACTCTTGGTGGGAATGTAAATTGGTGCAGTCATTATGGAAACAAGTATTGAGTTCCTCAAAAATGAAAACTAGATCTGCCATCTGATCCAGCAATTCCACTGAAAGGAAGTGAAAACAGGACATCAAAGAGATATCTGTACTCCCACGTTTGTTGCCATGTTATTTACAATAGCCAAAATATGGAAATGACCAAAGTACCCATCTATGGACGAATGGTAAAGATGTGGCATTTATACACAATAGAAAGTTCTTATTCAGTCATAAGGAAGACAGCCTGTCATGTGAGACAACATGAATAGATCTTGAGGGCATTATTCTAAGATAAGTCAGACAAAACTGTACACTATCACTTACATGTGGAATCTAAAAAAGCCAAACTCATAAAAACTTAGAGTATAAGGGTAAACTTAGAGTACAAGGGTAATTACCAGGGGTTGGGGTGGATGTATGGGACAGATGTTTAAGGTTATGAACTGGCAAGCAGTAAATAAGTCCTTGAGATCTAATGCACAGTATATTGAATATAAACTACAAAGCTTTCCCACTCCTGGCTGCCTTTGAGTCTCTGCTGAAATACCAGTGATGTTGGCTGACTCCCGTGCTATAGCAAACTCCAAATAAATAGCTTTTGTTTTTCTCATTTGGCTGGTCCTTATTTTCACAGTGCTCGATCATTGTTTTTTGAATAAACTTTAAGTACCAATAATTATGTTAAAAAACAAAACTAAGTGAATTTGTTATCAGGAAGGTGTAAGATAAATTCTAGCCAAAATAAGCAGGCGATGAGAGACAACAAAGGGCCCGGCAGTTTGTTTGAGCACAATTCCCGGGTGATGTTCCTCGGTCTGAAACACAGGCCAGGGAAGTCACACCCGGTCAGGGAGGTGGGGGCTATAAGGGGTTAGGAGGGGGAGGAGTGGGCAAGCTATCCTAGGGGGCATGGAGAGGTATGATTGGCTAAAGGTGACATAATAGACAACTAGAAACTTTTTTCCTTCCAAGAGGGAGGAGGCTGACATTCGTGTCTTAGTTGGCACATCAGAAGGATGGAATTCAGGAAGAGCTGTCCCCTTTCCATATAAGGCACGGACCTTGGGGTCTGGTCTGTTCTCCTTTTACGGTATCTCTCTGTTCTGTTTGTATGTCCTTGTTTTTCCTTCCTCCAGCTTAACAGAAGGCAGTGCAGGCAAGCTCCAGAGGTGAGCAGCTGGTGGAGTTTAAGCAGGGGTGGAATATTCATCAGGATGGAGGGGGATTTCCAGGAAATAGGGTGATGCCCTCTTTTTATCCTCAGATGGTTTTCCTTGGAACTGTCTTGGTGCCAGGAGATGTGATATTAGTCTGTTAATCAGCACATAATGCACTTTGGGGTGACATCAGGGTCCCCTTCTCCTTCATGTTGGAACCAATCAGTTTTGGCAGGTCTGTTACATATACCCTCCCTACTCACATCTGGGAGAACAGTTTAAATGGGATGTTTAGAATATAAACAAGCACCTAATTGAATGTAAGCACCATCCAAAGTCCCCAACACCCTCTCTGTTCATATCTGTCTATCCACCTAGGATAAAAAATTGAGGATCTAATTGGCATTTGTAACTCTGGGAGGAAAGTCCCAGGGCAAAATACCTTTGAAACTGGCATCAGTTAAAGGGAGAGATAAAGTTAAGAAACCTGTTTATTCTTACAAGCAGCCATCCTGTCTCTCTCTTGACTAAGCTGTAGCAGCAGAGAGCTCCACCCAACAACCTCTCCAGGCCAGATAAGCCCTCATACGCCCTTATAATTACCTATTGATATGTACATGGACCACTTCTCTCCACCCCTTGAAATACCTATTGATATGCAGATGTACTAAAGCCAGGCAAAAGATTCTGGAAATATTACAATTTTTCCCACATCCCACCCCTCTAGAAATCTTGCCTCACAATCTACACATTCCCCATCTTCCACAATAGTCCCTGGGCAAGAAAACTGGAGCACTGTAACCAGGCTAATAACATAAAATAACAACAGCAATAAAATCATGACAATCCTCAAGCCGGAGGATTCAGCTAGGTTCAAAGTCCTAGGCAGATGAAGTCCATAGCTCGTCCATTCCACAGGTGGTCAGTAGCTGAACAGGTAGGGAGTTCACAGCAATCATCACATGGCAGCTGCAGGCAGGGGGCGCATCCAGGCCACAGGGACTGTAGGTGAAAATAACCATAAGGGCAATAAGTTACATGTTTTAATGACACCAGCATAGGCAAATCTTGTCCATCAGGTAGGATGCATGCAAGAGAGTGGCCCTGTGATAGGACACTGGCAGAAATGGGATCTGGTCCTGGTCTAGTATACTGGACTTTCACCACCCTCCATGTGGGAGTTACAGATGGGTCAGTATATAGAGGTATGTGCACTGGCTGTAAAGATAAAACAAAATTTTCCCGTAAGATGCCTTACATCCCGGACATTTTGGGTACACTACCGTGATCTTTGGGGGCCACTCTGCCATTACTCCAGGAATACACATGAGGCCAGCTTCCAGGCCATTTCCCCAAGGTGCCAGGCCACAGAGCATCCCAGTAAGAGGGTGCTAGAATGGATTTATTATGGGAATAGGACTCTAGCTGGTGATTTGTTGAAGGAAGCAGGGTTGATTCTATGACTGGGTGTTGTGGTAAATCCAACCTGTGATAGAGCCATAATGGGGGAGGAGCGGCATTGGCCCGGAGAGGGGTGCTTGGTATTCTGTGGTTTGTACTGTGACCTTGTGTTTGGCTGAACTCAGAGAAGACTGTGGAGCATCTTGCTGCCTTCTCACCTCCTCCCAGGCTCACTCAGAGTGGCCTTGATGTTGGTGTTCTGTGAAACTGCTTCTGTTCCCCAGGGAAACACCAGGGCCTGGTGGTGAGCTGGCTCATGGTGCCAGGCCAGTTTTGACTTGTCAGGGGCTGCTTTTCTCTTTCCTAGGATTTCTCAGTGTAATGAATGTTAAAGTAATTGACTTGCTGCTGAGAAAATAAAGACCACTTTACTTACCATACTCCAAAATACAGAATAAGGAGATAAAAGTAAGCAAGCAAACCAAGGGATACGTGAAAGGAAGGAGTGACACACAGCAGCAATTCACCGGAGAGTTCCACTTTATTGGGGAAAAGTACTAGGTTATATAGGAAGGGACATAAGCTGATTGAGGTGTCACTTCAACAGGACTGGTGGCTATTGGCCAGGTGCTGGGATTGGGGGGGGGGCAAGAGGTGATTGGGCCTTAGGTGGCGCCTGCGGGAACCGAAGACCCGGAAGAGAAGCAGGAAGTTAGCCATCTTACGGGTGGGGGCCCTTCATTCCCCCCTTTCTCCTCTATGGGGTTGTGGACGTTGCTTTCTCTCTGACTGCTTCCTGCTGAACAGGGGCGGAGAAGGGAGTGAGGGCTTGAGGACTGGGAGGAAAGGGTTGATAGGACTCCCCACAGTAAGGATGAGTAGATGTGGACTTCTTCAGGTTGGAAATCAATGAAGGTTCCCTGTAACCATAGGTCGAGGACCTGTTGATTCCAATGGTGCCAAGAGGATATGGGTGTCAGGAGCCAGGCGTCTGCGGCCATTGTTTCCAGGAACAATTTTCAGCAGAGAGAGGGGTCCATCTCAGCGTGTGGTGAGGAGGTCACATGAGGGTAAGGGATCTTCTGTGGCCAGAAGCTGATAGTTCCTGAGTAAAAGCTGGTTGAAAGTTTGATTAGAGATTTTTCCAACTTGGGATTTGATGAACTTTATTGTACAGGGTAAGAAGAGACAGGTGAGAAGAATGATTATTATGGGGCCTGCAATGGGCCAGAGCCAGGTAAGGAGGGGGTTTGTTAGTATTGAAGAGAATGGGTTGGAGTTGGAAGCAGAGTGGAGGCTGGAGGCAAGGTCGGTGAGTTTGGTAATGTCAGTTTCTACAATGCCGGATTCGTTGATGTAATAGCAGCACTCTTCCCAAAGGAAGACGCAGGTGCCGCCCTTCTCGGCTGTAAGCAGATCTAAGGCCCGCCGGTTTTGAAGGGTGACTTTAGCTAGCAAAGTGACCTGTCTTTGGAGAGAGGCCAGGGAATCAGCAGTGGATGTCAGGGCTCCCTCAAGTTTGGCGTTGAGATCTTTAATTGCCCACAGAGAGTGACCCAAGGCCCCTCCCGAAAACCCTGCCCCAATGGCTGAGGTGGTCAAAGAGATACCGACCGTGATGGGAAGGAAAGCAGCCCTTTTTGTGTGCAAGGGCAAGGGAGGTTGGAGCTCAAGAAATTCTGACATGCTGTAAAATGTAAGCTGTGGGATTAGGGTGACGAGAATGCAGGGTATATTGGAGTTAGGAGGCAGTGAGTTGAAAAGACTGCTATTACACCAAAATAAGTGTCCTGGTTGTGTAAAAGTTTTACAGTCAGAGGTGGGGGTGTAGATAGAGAGGCAGTGAAGTGCGCTGGAGAGGGGTGGAGTTGGGCCTACACAGTGGTGGATGGTGAGATTATCTGCATATTCTGGTTCCCATAGGGGTATGTCTGCCAGGGGGCAGAGGGGTTGTCCTTCTGCATGGAAGGAGTAGTTGGAAATATTAAGGGGCACGGCGGCCAGCAGTGGGCGCTGTAGTGATGCGCACAAGAAACAATTGGCGGTGTTGAGGGTGTGGTTGAGAAAGATGGTGGTGTCTTGAATGAGCTGTAACCAAGAGTAGGAGAAATTAGAAGAGGGGAGGGTATAGGAAGATGAAGAGGTGCTGTCAAATGTTTGAATAATGACTTTTTTTGGAATGTCCGATATCTGATGCAACTTGAGAGATCTGGGAATGAGAAGGAACATACTCTTGAGAGATATGAAGGGTACCATGGGGGGTCAAGGACCCCCCATAGTAAACTGAGGCTGTGACTCCGGCAGCCCATCGAGGGTCCCAGGGATCAGGGATTGATAAGGAGAATGAGCTGTTGGGATATTTTATGAAACGGTTGGAGGAGTAATACTGTGGGTACTGAGAGTAACCCATGTAGTGAATGGCACAAGACCAGTAGGGACATCCCCCATAGGTGTCTGGCCATCGCCTGCATGAGGCTTGTTTTTGGTCATAGAGGAAGCAGAGGTAGGGAGTGAAAAGGGGGCTGCTAGTGAACACTTCGGTGGAGGGAGGAAAGTGAAGGTACAAAGGCTCAGAGCAGCCTTTTAGAGGGCAGTCTGATGTGGTAATGAGGGCAGTGGTTTTTGTTTGATGCTGTGTGTAAGTCTGTCTGACCTTGAATCGCCATACAAAGGAGGCTGAGGTGACGGGGAAGATGATAGAAATGAGGAACGAGAGCGAGAGAGCAGTAAAAGAAGAAACGGTCATGATTCGGGAATGGATGGCAAAGGGGGTGAATGGGAGATGCGGAGTTTCAAGGGATCAGAGGGATGAAGCATGGAAGAGTGGACAGCATCTTGGGCTGTATCCGAAGGACTCTGGGTTGGGTCTTGGGTGTCCAGAGGAGGTGGGTCCTGGGTGTTTGGTTTCCACCTGGAGATATGAATCCAAGGGGTGACAGAGTTATCAGGCAGTGAGAGCTTAGTGGCCGACGGGGTGCAGAGAATGACTGGGTGTGGACCTTCCCATTTTGGGGTGAGAGGGGGCTTATTTTCTGGAGGCTTATAAAACACTAGTTGACCGGGTCGTAAGACAGGAGGGTTTTGGGAAGTGGATGGATCCGGGAAGAGCCAATCCTGATATTTCCATAATTCGGTGCGGAGGAGAAAGAGTAGCAGAAGGGCCATGTTGGGAAGAATTGGTCCTTTGTGGGGAGGGAGCCCCAGGGGTAAAATTGGGCGGCAGTACATGATTTCAAAGGGTGACAAGAAGGAAGGTTTTTTGGGAGGGCCCGAATGCAGAGTAGAGCTAAGGGATGTAAGCGAACCCAGTCAAGGTGTAATTCTAGAGAAAGTTTGGTCAGAATGTCTTTTAGAGTCCTATTGGCTCTTTCTACTTTTCCCGAAGCCTGTGGTTGATAAGGACAGTGTAGATGCCAGGGGAGTGATAGCGACTTGGAGAGGTTCTGAATGATTTGGGCAGTGAACTCAGGGCCGTTATCTGATTGGAGGGAAGTGGGCATCCCAAACCTAGGAAAGATCTGGATGAGGAGGATAGAGGCAACCGCAGAAGCTTGTTTGTTAGTGGTGGGGAAAGCTTCGACCCATCCATAAAATGTATCTACCAACACGAGTAGGTATCTGGTACGCCGTATGGGGGGCATGTTAGTGAAGTCTATTTGCCAATCTGCGGCGGGGACATTACCCCTTGCTTGATGAGCCGGGAAGGGTCGGGCCTTGAGGGGGGTATTAGGGTTAGTGCGTTGGCAGATGGTGCACCTGCGGGTGATTTGGTTAAGTAGGGTTTTGTCTGCAGGAGAGAGAGAGAAAAAGGATTGTAAAAAACGGATCAAGGATTGGGGGCTAGGATGGAACAGATCATGTAAGAAGCAGAAGAGGGACTCTTTGTCCTGGGAACAGAGGGTGTCTTGTGATAAGGTGAAAACTGCAAGGGCAGATGGATCGTTGTGTGGTGCGTCTTCTGATAGGGCAATTGACCGGGCTACTCTGTCAGCTTTGTTGTTACCTCTTGTAATGGGGGAGTCATCCTTTTGATGTGATTTGCAGTGGACTATGCCCAGTCGGTGTGGGAGTTGTGAAGCCTCTATAAGTTTGGTAATTAAGGCTGAATTAGTGATGGAATTTCCTTTTGTGGTGAGGAGGCCTTGTTCGTTCCATACTGCTGCATGGGACAAGAGAATGTGGACTATGTATTTGGAATCAGTGTACAGTGTGAGAGATGTGTCCCGGGCTAGAGTGCAAGCTCTGGTGGCCGCAGTGAGTTCGGCCTGTTGATTGGTTGTAACTGGGGGTAGGGCTTGTGCTTCGATGATGTCTTTGAGGGAGACTACTGCGTATCCTGCATAGTGGGTGCCCTCATGTTTAAAGGAGGAACCATCAGTAAACCAGATGAGGTCGGAGTGTGAGAGGGCTCCTTCGGAGATTGTGGAGTGTCACAGAAGGAAGTTGTGAAGGGCTTCCAGGCAATCATGCGAGGGAGTATGAGGAGAGTAGGGTAGAGGAAGAAGAGTGGCCGGATTCGGGGGTGGTTAGGGGAGGAAAGAAATTTCTGGATTTTGGAGGAAAGAGGACAGTAAGGTCAGGAGTCTGGAGGGAGGGAGAATCTGTAAACTTTTGTAGGTTAAGAGGTCTTTTAGGTGATATGGGGACAGAATGGTAAGGGGCGCCCCGAATGTCACTTTATGAGCTTCCTTCTGCAAGAGCTGTCCAGCGGCTAATGCCCATAGGCAGGGGGCCCATCCCCGAACTGTGGGGTCTAATTGCTTGGAAAGATAAGCTACTGGGGCAAAGGATGGGCCATAATATTGGCCTAGGACTCCTAGAGCTTGACTGGACCTCTCATGAATGTATAATGAGAAGGGCTTCGACAAATCAGGAAGATGGAGAGCTGGGGCTTCCACAAGGGCTTGACGGAGCTTAATGAAGGAGTGTTGGGGTGAGGAGGATAATGCTTCTTCAGGGGGGCCATTGCTGAGGTCATATAGGGGTCTTGCCAACAGGGAGAAGTTAGGGATCCACGCTCTAAAATACCCAGCCAGGCCTAGAAAGGAAAGGATTTCTGTCTTGGTTTTGGGAACGGGCAGGTCAGAGATGAGTCGTTTTCTGTCCAAGGTAATGGACTTTCTTTGTTGAGATAGAAGGAATCCGAGGTAAGTGACAGAAGAGGAAGAGATTTGAGCCTTGACGGGGGATACCCAGTAACCTCTGGAAGCTAGAAGGTTAAGTAGGGAGGCAGTGTCAAGTTGAGACTGTTCCCACGAGGGACTGCAGAGTAGATGATCGTCCACGTATTGTAATAAGGTGGACTCAGAGTGATCATGATGAAGTTGTTTGAGGTCCTGAGCTAGGACCTGTCCAAAAATATGGGGACTATCTCGGAAACCTTGTGGCAAAACTGTCCAAGTGAGTTGTTCAGAATGTCTTGTGTGTGGGTCCGTCCAGGTGAAGGTGAAAAAATCTTGGGAGGAGGGGTCCAGAGGGATAGAAAAAAATGCATCCTTGAGATCTAGGACTGAGAAGTGGGAAGCTGAGGCAAGGATCCGCGATGAAAGGGTGTATGGATTTGGAACTAAGGGATGGATAGGGATGATGGCCATGTTAATGAGGTGGAGATCTTGGACTAGGCGGAAAGATCCGTTGGTTTTTTTAACAGCTAATATGGGGGTATTAAATGGGGAGTGAGTGGGTCTGAGGTAATTTTTGTTTAAAAGGTCCTGAATGATGGGTTGGAGGCCTATGAGGGCCGAAGTGGTTAGGGGGTATTGGGCCTGACAGATATACTGTGAGGGGTCCCGTAATTTAATAGAGGCAGGAGGACATAGAGCCATGGAGGGACTTGTAATGTCCCAGATCTTGGGATCTACAGGGTGTATGAGGGTGAAACTGGAGCTTTCATCGGATAGAGGGGGGTCATCGGCTATGAGGGCCATCAGAAAGGGGGTACTGGGGGCTGTGGGAGTGGATATAGTTACGGAAACATGGAGAAGAGAAAGGATGTCCCGTCCTAGTAAAGGGATGGGACCCTGGGGCATAACCAGGAAGGAGTGGGAAAAAGGTATGGGATTGTCCTGGATTGTGCATAAAAGGGAAGGGGTTTTCAATGCGAAGATCTGTTTTCCTCCTACCCCGACTATAGGAGTAATGGCTGGCGTGGTAGGGCCCCGGTATTCTCACAAGACCGAGAAGGTGGTTACTGTATCTAGGAGGTAGGAGATGGGGTGACCGTCTACTGTTAAAGTAACCCTGGGCTCCTGTTTGGTGATGGAAATGGTCGGGGGAGAAGACCCCAGGCCCCGTCAATCCTCCTCCGCCAGTCCCACTACGGCGGGCTTAGGATGGGGGTTTTTCGTCCAGTCTCCCCTTCGGGTGGTTGGGCAATCAGACACCCAGTGGCCCTTTTTGTGGCATCTGGAGCATGGGGTGGTAGGAGGTCTGGGGGAGGGGCATGCCTTTGACCAATGTCCTTCTTTTCTGCACTTGAAACAAGCTCGTGGGTGGGGCCTGTTTGTAGAAGGGCGTCCAGGTTGTAGTTTTATTAGCTGGGCCAACATCTGAAAGTTGTCCTGATCAGCTTTTTGTTTACGGCGTTCTTTCTCTTCCTCCCGGTTATGGCAGACTTTAAAGGCCACTGTTACGATCTCAGTCTGCGGGGTAGTGGGGCCCTGATCTAACTTTTTGAGTTTAGCTTTGAGCCAGGAAGTATGTCATAAGGACATGTCTTCTGTCCAGCGTTTCTGGGTCTAGGCTGGTATACTGTAATAGGGCTTGGGTGAGTCTATCTAGGAATTCAGAGGGAGTTTCTTCCTTTTTTTGAATTATGTCCTGGAGCTTTTGAAAACTGACTATTTTACGAGCTGCCTTTTTCAGACCTGCTATTAAGCAGGAGGTGAAAATATCCCAAGAGCGGAGACCTACAGCAGTGTTATAATCTCAGTGTGGGTCTTGTTCGGGGACAGCGGTGGGGCCAGTGGGATAGGTGGGTTCAATCCTGTGGGTTTCGGTAGCGTGTGTTTGGGCGAAGTCCCAAACTCGTCTACGCTCTTCAGGAAGGAGGGTATTGGCTAGGAGCATGAAAATGTCATGATGTGTGAGGCTGTAAGACTGGAGGGTCCATTGAAACTCCCTGATATATGTCGTGGGATCAGTGGAAAAGGAACCAAGGCGGTTTTCAAGTTGGGCTAAATCTCCTAAGGAGAAAGGGACGTGAACGCGCACAATGCCTTTGGATCCTGCTACCTTCGGGAGGGGGGGCGATAATTTTGGGAGGCCCCCGGGATCGAGTCTGAGGGGGACTGAAGGGTTCCGGCTCAGTCTGTGGGGTAGAAACAGGTGATGAGGGCAAAGACGGAGGAGGCCCCCAGGACCTAGTTAAAGGGGGGCTGAAAGGCTCAGGCTCAATCCGCGGGGGAGGGGCAGGTGAGGGGGTCGAAGGCAGAGGAGGTGAGATGGGGGAAGAGATGGTGGGAGAGGAAGGGGGAAGGGCTGTTGTAGGAGAAGAAGGGGAAGGGAGTGGGTGGGAGGCCTCTACAGGGGAGGAGGTGGAGGCGGCAGTGACGGCAGAAGAGGGCGGAGGGGTTGTAGGAGGGGAGGGGCTGAAGGAGGAAGCCTGTATGGTGGAGGTTCGTCGGCTGGGTCAAAGGTAATCGAAGAGTGACTGGGAATGTGTGGAGGGGTGGGAGGCGGCCTGCAGGCTAGGAGAACTTGGGGCGGGGAACAGGTGGTGCAGAGGCCAGGATTTGGGGCTAGGGGGTGAAAAGTCTCTATATAGGGAATCTCCTTCCATTTTTTCAGGCACTGGCAGTAGTTAAAAAGATCGCGAGTGATGTTAGGATCAAGAGTTCCCCCTGCGGGCCATTGGTTGTGATTGTCTAGGGGGTATGTCAGCCAATCTTGGGAGCAGTATTTATGGAGAAGTTTTGGTTTTATATCAGGCGTCAGGGAGAGGGTGGCTAGATGCTTGAGCAGGCATTCAAGAGGTGAGCTTTCAGGGAGGGAAGAGGAGGCTCCCATGGCTAAAGGACAGAGAAGGAGACAAACAGGGGAAGACGAACGGAGACCCTCGGACTGGGAACAGACCGCAAGGAGACAAAGGGCGTCCCCGATGATCCTTGGTGGTCTGCGGAAACTTGTATATGAGTCAGAATTTCTTAGGAAGTGTGGGTCATCACCCAGACTTCTGTAAGAAGGCAGAGTGCCGGAGTCCGAGGAACCTAGTACTAGGAATTTTCAGCAGAAGGAATGGAAGTGGGGGGGGAAGGGAGCGTTCTCATCCGCAAAGGAGTCACCTCATTTATGGCTGTTGGAGGAGGGGCCTGAGGGTCCTCCGCAGCCGTGAAGGCCTAAGGCAGGGAGAGTTCCCTCCTCGTCGGGGAAGAGCGGCCCACTCCAGGGGAAAACTACCCAAAGGCCAAAGAGGAGTGGTGAGTGTGAGGAGCCAGCGCCGGAAAAAGAGGACGAGGGCAAGCTGCTGCTGGTGTCGGGGGAAGACGGGGCCCAGTTGGGGTGTCCCGTCTCCCGGGTTTCGGCACCAAAATGAAAGGAAGGAGCGACACACAGCAGCAATTCACTGGAGAGTTCTACTTTATTGGGGAAAAGTACTAGGTTATATAGGGAGGGACATAAGCTGACTGAAGTGTCACTTCAACGGGACTGGTGGCTATTGGCCAGGTCCTGCGATTGGGGGGGGTGGGCAAGAGGTGATTGGGCCTCGGATGGCGCCGGCAGGAACTGAAGACCCGGAAGAGAAGCAGGAAGTTCGCCATCTTACAGGTGGGGGCCCTTCAATATGTTCACCTTCAACTAACAGAAGAGAGCTCCTCCTAAATTTTAGAATCTCAAAGATTGATATTGGATATAATAATCTGTTTATCAAGATATTCATGTATAAAGCAGATAAATGACAAATTGGTAGATACTGTTAACTGGCTAAAAGGCAGAGTTTGATTAACATCCCCAATATACAAAAAGAGCTGTTAAATAGAGATACATTTTCACAGAAACAGGGACAAAACCCCTGAACAGTAGTAATTCATGGAAGAAACAGAAATTCATGACCAACGAAGATGAAAGCTAGTGTGTTTGTTGATTCCTTTTTATCATGAGATACCTTTCCACCTAGCAAGTTCTTACACAGATTGAAAAGCTCTCTTTCTGTAGGTGGAAAGAGGGTGGAGCTGGCTGCTGTTGGGCAAATAGGAGAGAGATACAGCCCATCTGGGGTGGGGATCCGGGTGGGGCCCCAGCGTGCATTCCTGACCAGCTCCTGGCGGCTGCTCCCTGGCCACTGCGAACAGAAGTGCAAAGTCATAGTGGTGCACATCCTGCCCCCACAGAAGTCACAGCTGCCTACAGATCACATTGCGATTACATTGTAATTGTTGCAGATGCCTCAAAATACTGTTTTCACTTATTTGAAATGACATCATTACTAGACCCATTGCTGTGGAGCTTGTTATTTATTTTCTAGTAAGTACATATCACCATTTGGTTGAGTATGATATTACTCTTATTAGACTATTTTTGACAGAAAAAAAATGGCTTGCCCAATAAAGCACATTTGTCTTAACTTTTGATAGCCATATGTTAATACAGTGATGTTCCTTTGGAATACTATGTATCTTGTGGTTTTACAAACTCTCTGAGCAGAGGCCTGTGGTACAATAAGGATAAAGATCCCTGCTTTGGTGCAATGATGGCGCTCCTCCTTCGAGGAATTCATTAGAATTACCTGCAAGCCTTAAGTGCTTTTATCTGGGTCCCAACTCAGGGCTTTGGATTTAATTGATCTGGAGTGGACCACATGAGATTCTGATAGGCAGCTGAAGTTCAGAACCATTGCTTGCCGTGACCTCTTCCCCTTGAAATCCTGGAGCAGGGAGAGTAAACCTGAGGCGAGCCTCCAGTCCAGCTGGGAACCAGCTGTCTCTCCCCAGCACACTGTCCCCGAGCAGAGAAAGGCCCAGACTCTTGGGCCTTGATCAGTGAGTCTCTTCAGTTGATTACTTAAGTCACCCAGCTTACTTGTTGATGGAGCAGATTTTGGGATCTATCTCCAGAGGTTCTGATTTAGTCCGTTGGGCATAGGCTTAAAAAGGTACTTTCCCAAAAAGCCTCCGGGTAGACAGGTGCAGGTGAACCACCCACACCTGGCATGCCTCGTGGGGGCTGTTCTTGTTCTTTGCACTTGGCTCAGGCCTCTCCCCTCTGCAAAGTCTGCTCCAGTCCTCCTCACTAAGCCTCTCATACCCTCTCACACCTGGAAGCCTGGGTTCCTCCTGTGGATGTGCTGACGTCAGTTGTCTCCCAATTGCTTTCTGCTGCCCTGGGGTGGGGGCTTCTGGAGAAAGGAAAGGTACTAACTCCAGAGGGAAAACCCCACTCCCCATCCATCGCTTCTAGTAAGAGCTAAGGAAGGCACAAACCTCCCGTCCTCCGACCTCCGCCCAGCCACCCAGCCAGTTTCTTGTCCTTGGCCTCCAGTCCCTCCATCTCCTCCAACCCTGTACTCAGTGACTATAGTACGGCCCGCTTCCCCAGCCCTGTTTCCTGCCCACTGTGGGGGTTCCCAAGGTCCACCCTTGGCCTCATTGTGATTGATTCCAGCTGTCTCTCAGGAGTGGGGCACTCCTTGGGAAGAGTGTTCATCCCTGGTCCCCAGTGCCCAGCATTTAAGGGACTTTTCTGAATCCATGTTCCATTCCCACCCAGGCCGACAGCAAACGCCTTGGTAAAGTCTCTCACGGAGGCTTGCAGGTGAGGTGGGAGAAGCAGCTGCAAGAGGAGCACTGGCAGCTGTTGGTGACTGGCTGATCCACCCAGCAGCTCAAGGCCCCTCTGCAGGGGTCTCCAGGGGCCCCACCCCCTTCCACAGCCTGGCGGGGATGCCGTGCCTGCAGATAAAGCACGTGAGTGACCCCTGCTGTCACGGGGCCGGCTCCTCTCAGTGCAAACAGTTCTTAGTGAAAGTGGTCCAGGTTGGAGATGAATGTGATAGGATTTAGCCCAAGGGTCTACACGGTGATAAAATCCAGCTCCAGGGTGGGGTAAGGGTGCAAAACAGTGGCCAAGGTAATCGATTGAGTACAAGCTCTCCTTGAGCAAGGTAACCTGCTTTGCTGTTCCCCGAACAAAATGACAACCCTCCCAAATATAAATCTGGCCTACTGGCCAGAGCACGTTCTGCACGGTTACAGCGTGAAGTGGTGGTGATCCTGTTTTATTCTAGAGACTGAAGGGGAGAGAGGGCAGCAGGCTCAGCACCTTATTTCAGTGCCCTAAGGGACAGCTTGTCAAAGTGGACTTAGCCCGAGGTGGGCTGGGAGAGCAGGGGGACCTACCGCTGCAGTCCAGGCACTGGACCTGGTGATAAATGGTGTGATTCTGGGCTTACTGGGAAGGTCAAGCTGAGAGAATTTGCTGACATTCTAGGTTGGTGTGTTGTCCTTTGATAAAGTGCTAAGGATGGCACCAAGACTGTATATTGAGTGACAGAAAGAGCTCAGTCAGTTACCTTACCTGCAGGGGAGCAGGCTGGCTGGGGGAGGCTGGAGACGTCAGTGGTCCCTTGTGTCCAGGTTAAGCTCGCAGTGCCTCTCAGACACCCTACTTACCCTCGCCGCCTGTCCAGGCCACCATTCCCTTCTGCTGAAACCTGAGAAATGACCTGTCTCCCTACACTCACTTGTCACATCCAGACGACTCATTTTCTAGCTTCTGCATCCTGAAAGAATACTTGAAAGTGAAAAATCTGACAGTCTTCCAAGGCCTCCCGGTCTGGCCCGCAAGCCCTCCAGGTGGTCCCCTTACCCCAGGCCGGCTGCAGTTTTCAGGTTTTCCCTGCCTCTGCCGCATGCACTGTGCCCCTTCCCTTTCCTGTTGCTTTCTGCTGAGCATGCAGGTAACTCCTTCTCATCTTTCAGGCCTCTCCTCCTCCTAGAAGCCCTCCTTGTCCCCGCCCTATCCCCTGCTCAGGTAGGGACCCCACCATGCCCCCACTTCACCTCCCAGTGGCTCTCCCTGTCTCTTCTGCTTGATTTTGCAGAGGGCTTTGTGCTGCCTCATGGGTCTCTACTGATCCTCATTCCTTTTCTTTTCAACTAGCATCACTGCCATATTTCTCCTGGAATTCCTCTGGCTCCCTCACACCATGGTTCTGAGCTACTGACCAACTGTTCACAGGTGTGTGGCTCTGGGTCCCAGCCCTGCATTCTCTGCACAGGTTGAAACCTGCTTTCCTCAGATGTAGGCTCCCTTTTTTCTTATTAATAGGCTTTATTGTTCAGAGCAGTGTTAGGTTTACAGAACATTGAGCCGAAAGCACAGAGGGTCTGTGTATACTCTCCTCTCTGTCACCTGCCCCTGTGATTAACACCTTGCATTGGTGTGATACATTTGTTTCAAATGGAAAACCCACATTATTATTAACTAAAGTTCCCAGTTTACACTGGGGCTCACTCTTGGTTTGGATAGTCTATAGTTTTGCAAAAAGCATAATGTCATGTAGACACCATCACAATATCATACAGAATAGTGTCACTGCTGCAGAAATGCCTTGTGCTCCACCTATTCACCCTCCCTGTCTTCCCCTGTGACCCTGACAACCATTGCTCTTTTTACTGACTCTATAGTTTGCCTTTTTGAGAAAGTCATATGGTTGGAGTCATACAGTATGTACTCTTTTAGACTGGCTTTTTCCATTCACTAATATGCATCTAAGGTTTTTCCATGTCTTTTCCTCACTCAATAGATCGTTTCTTTTATTGCTGAATAATATTCTATTGTCTGGATGTACCACAGTTTATTTATCCATTCACCTTTTGGAAGACATCTTGGTTGCTTCCATTCTTTGGCAATCATGAATACAGCTGTCACAAGCATTCACATTCACGTCTTTGGGTGTACATATGTTTTCAGCTCATTTAGGTAAATGCCTTGGAGCGAGGTTGCTGGATCATATGGTAAGACTGTCTCATGGCCATGAGACTATGTTTAGGTGTGTAAGAAACTTTCAAACTATCTTTCAAAGTAATTGTATCATTTGGCATTCCCAACCAGCAATGAATGAGAGTTAATATTGCTCCACATCCTTGTCAGCATTTGGTGTTTGTCAATGTTTTGGATTTTAGCCATTCTAACAGGTATGTAGTGATATCTCCTTGTTTTAATTTGCAGTTCTCTAATGGTGCAATTCTCTAAGTTGGGTATGTTTTCATTGTATATTTACTATCTGTATATCTTCTTTTGTAAGGGCCTGTTCAGATCTTTTGTCCATTTTTAAATTGGATTGTTTTTCTTATTGTTGAGTTTTAAGTGTTCTTTGTATATTTTGGATACAAGTCATTTATCAGATACATATGCAGCAAATATTTTCTCCTACTTTGTGGCTTCTCTTTTCATTTTTTTAAACAGTGTCTTTAATAGAGCAGTAGCTTTTAGTTTTAATGAAGTCTGACATATAAATTTTTCTTTCACAGATCATGCTTTCAGTGTTATATCTAAAATCTCATCATCAGACCCAAGGTCACCTAGATTTTCTCCTATGTTATCTTAGAAGTTTTATAGTTTTGCATTCTATATTTAAGCCCATGATCCATTTTGAATTTTTGTTAAAGGTGTAAAGTCAATATCTGGATTTGTTTTATTTTTTGCATGTGTTCAGTAGCATTGGAATGCTACTGGCCAGTTGTTGCAGTAGCATTCCTTGTCAAAGATCAGTTGGCTATATTTCTGTGGGTTTATTTCTAGGTTCTCGATTCTTTTCTGTTGTTGTTTTCTTTAAAAATTTTTTTATTATCAAATGTACATCACAATGATTCAATAGTCTCCCTCCCCGTCCCTCCTGCCCCATCCACTCCCCTCTCCCTTGGTAACCACTAGTCATTTCTCATTGTCTATGAGTCTAATGCTATTTGCTTCCTTCTATTTTGCTTTGTTTTTATATTCCACAAATAAGTGAAATCGTATTTATTTGTCTTTCTCTGCCTGGCATGTTTCATTGCGTATAATACCCTCTAATCCATTCATGTTGTTGAATGGCAGGATTTCTTTCATTTTTGTAGCTGAATAATATTCCATTGTGTATATGTACCACATCTTATTTACCCGTTCATCTATTGATGGACACTTAGGTTGCTTCTATATTTTGGCAATTGCAAACAGTACAGTGATAAACATAGGGGTACATATATCTTTGTAAATTAAGGATTTTGTTTTCTTCAGATGTATTCTTTTCCATTAATCTTTTTTTTTTCCAGTATTATACTGCTTATTTACTATAGCTTTATAGTAAGTCTTGATATTGGATAACATTAATCTTCTGATTTGTTCTTTGGTATTTGGTTGGTATTCTGTCTTTTGCCTATCCATATAAACTTCAGAATTATTTTGTTACTATTCACAAAAAAAACTTGCTCGGATTTTGATTGGGTTGCATTGAATCTGTAGATAAAAGTAGGAAGAACTAACATTTTAACAAAATATTGAGTCTTACTGCCCATGAACATGGAAGCTCTCTCCATTTATTTAGAACTTTTTAAATTTATTTTATCAGAATTATGTAGATTTCTTCATATAGATTTTGTACATATTTTTTCAATTTATTCCTAAGTAGTACTTCATTTATTATGGTGCTAATGTGTTGTTGTTCTGTTTTTATTTTCAAATCCCATTCATTGCTGGTATACAGGAAAACAAATGACTTTGGTATAACTTTGTATTCTGTAAACTTGCTATCACTTCTTAGCTCCAAGAGTTTTTTGTCAATTCTTTGGGATTTTCTATATAGACAATCATATCATCTATAAGCAAAGACACAAACTTTTATTTTTTCCTTCCCAATCTGTACAATTTTAATACCCTTTTCTTGTCTTATTGCATTATCTAAGACTTCCAGTATAATATTGAATGGAGTGGCAAAGGGGGAACATTCTTGTGTTATTCCCAATCTTAAGTAGAAAGCATCTACTTTCACACCATGAAATATCATGTTAGTTATACATTTTTGTAAATGTTCTTTATCAAGTTAAGGATGTTCTCTACTCCTAGTTTGCTGAGTCCATATCATTTATGGGTGTTGGATTTTGTCAAATAATTTTTCTGCATCTATTTATATGATAGGTGATTTTTTTCTTTAGCTTGCTGATGGGATGGATTACATTGACTTTGAATATGAAACATCCTGGGATAAGACTTGGTTATGGTATATAATTCTTTTTATACATTATTGAATTATATTTGCTAACAATTTCTTGAGGTTTATGACATCTATGCTGGCCTTATAGAATGAGTTAGGAAATGTCAGCCCTGCTTCTATTTTCTGGAAGAGATTGTAGAAAAATTGAAATAATTTACTTTGTTATGTATAATAACACCCTAAATGTTTGGTAGAATTCACTAGTTAACCCATCTGGACATGGTGCATTTTCATTTGGAAGATTAGCAATTATGTATTCAATTTCTTTAATACCTACAGGCCTATTCAGATTACCTGTTTGTTTTTGTGTGGGTTTTAGTAGATTGTGTCTTTTAAGGAATTGGTCCATTTCATCTAAGTTGTCAAATTTGTAAGCATAGAGTTGCTCATAGTGTTCCTTTATTATACTTTTAGTGTTCATGGGATCAGCAGTGATGGCCCCTCTTTCATTCTGCCATTAGTAATTTGTGTTTTCTTTCTTTTTTCTCTCAAGTAGCCTGGCTACAGGTTTATGAATTGTATTGATCTTTTCAAACAATCAGATTTTGCTTATACTGATTATTTTTTTCTATGGTTTTCCTATCTACATTTCCATTGATTTCCACTTCATTTTTTTTATTTCTTTTTCTTAATCTTTGGATTTATATAGCTCTTCTTTCTCTAGTTCTCTAAGATGGAAATATGTTTTGGTTCTGTTACTTTGTCTACAGACTGCTTTTTCTTGTGTTTTAGCATGTCTTGTAATTTTTGTTGAAAACCAGGGATGTATTGGACAATAGGGATGAGATAATTTGCCTTTAGTGTGATGTTTTATGTTGGTCTGGCTGGAGTTACACTGTGTTTGATGTAACTGTAGGTGCCTGAGGCTTCAAAATGTCCTCACTGCCCTTGTTTTGGTCTCCCTTAGAAAGTTCTCTTTAAATAAGAGTCTGAGCCTTGCAGTTTTTCAGCTATAATCCTCTGTTACTGTGCAGGGGTCCAGCTGAGGAAGCATGTGTGGTCCTTCGATTTGGTCTCAGTCTTTGTGGGCCTGTGCCCCTGAGAAAAGGCCTTCACAAGTGCTTCTCAGCTTCCTCCTCCTTAGATCTTCTAGGGAGGTGAGAGGGGGCTGGGTTTGCTAATTGCCCTTCCCCAGGTCAGATAAAGTAGTTTGCTTGAGTCCTTGTTAGAGACAATTGGAGGAAGGACAGAATGTTCTGGTGTATTTCAAACTGGTGCTTTTCTTCTGCCCCTGGTGGAAGCATGAGAATAGTCTTCGATTTTCAAGCAAGTACCTAGTGGGGCACCTCCAGGTAAAATTCAAGAAAGTGTGGGCATCCAGTTTTAGTTTTGAACCCTAAGCTAGTCTATACTGTGCCTCCAGCAGTTCGTCAGTTATGGTTTAAATGTCCCAACTGGTTCTGGTTCTACCTCTTAGGCTCTGGATAAGCTCTGGTTCTCTGTATCTGCCTCTCTCTGCCCACCTAGTTTTCAGAGCAAGAGTTTGGCCTGTGACCTCACTTCTCTGATAGATCTAAGAAGAGCTGTTTTTTAGTTTATTCAGTTGTTTTCTTGTGAGGATGGGAGTGATACTTGAAAATTCTTTACAGTGCAGAGCAAAAACCTGAAGTCTAGGCTACATTTTTCTGTACATGATCTTCCATCCCTGAGCTGCCAGCAGAAAGACCTAATTCCACTTCAGTGACCCATTTCCTTCCATTGACCCAGCTTAGTTTTATGCTACTGGTCCTTTCTCTCACTTCTTTGACCAGCTGAGGACAACTTGTCCAGCAAGAAGGTGCCAGTTAAATGTGGTCAGTACCTGGCCACATATGAGGTTGTGAGCTTCCAGGTTAGCAGAAAGCATATGACAGGCAGACCCCAGCTTGTGTGGGGTTCATCCTTCCAAAACCAGCTTCAGGGTCCAACAAAGACTGCGCTGGTGCCCCTGTGTTGTCCTGCTCAGTGCAGCTTTTCTGTTTCCTCAGTGCTCTCCCATATCCATCGCTAACCAGCCCACCCTCCAGGGGAGGTTTGGAGAGTATCCCAGGGAGGCGGATACACAGAGCCCAGCCATGACATGGTTTTGGAACTTGGTCTGCAAAATCTTCTGCAAATTATCACTAGGAAAGAGGAAGACGGTGAGAATTCCTTGTCCCGATGCCGACTGTGGCAGCCAGCACACAGGGGTCTGCTGGTTGGAGAAAGAGCCCCTAAGTCTCATCAGTTTGAGAGGGCCCCTGAGCCTTGGCCCCTGTGGGATCCAGTTCTGGGCCAGGACTTGGGAGGCACAATGCTGACTGGCGCCAGGATGTCGCTGCCGGTGGAAGGGACTGGGAAGGAAGCAGGCAATGTGCTGGACATGGGGTGAAGGCCAGGCCCAGGGGGCAGTGTCCAGCCGGGGAAGCCCATGCTGGGGGAAGGCTGGGAATGCACCAGAGTTACTCAGTTGGCAATAATTGTTTTAAATTATTTTTGGAAATACTTTTTTAAACTTTGTGAATCAGAATGGTTACATCTGGAACACATTCTGTACCCATCAGTTTGTGGTTGTTAGAGACTGGTCCTGTAGCCTGAGAGGAAGCTTAATTCTGAAAAATGTACCTTCTACAACAGTGTCAATATGAAAAGCATTTTTAGAAATACACTTTGCTGCTATGAATACACACTAATAAGCTGGGCTTTCTAGTATCTGATGTGACCAGTCTTCAAGAGGAAAAGCAAACATTGCTGCCCTCTAAAACATCTACCTGATCCCATGCTGCTGTGTGTACATGAATGAAACTACTTTTATGCTTGTTGAATTTGTGTGTGTGTGTGTGTGTGTGTGTGTGTTGAATATCTATTTTGAATTTGCCTGCTTTTGCTTTGATTCTTCATAATTTCTCATTTTATAGAATTGACCATAAACTGTATATAAAAGAAATAAATGTGTGGAATAAATAAATGGCTAAAGAGGAGCTCATTTCCTTTGTGGGTGGGAAGAACTCTGGGGAAGGGGGTCGTCCAGGCCTTGGGAGTGGGATGTTCATGGTGAGAGGCAGTTTTCTGCCCTCCATGGAGAGGAGAGTGGGGGAACTTGCCACTCCTCTAAGCCAGTCCTAAATGAATTATATTTCACTTTTCAGTATGCCCACAAGAAGAGGAGTATCTTGTTTGGAAGAATTGTTGATCTGCCCAGAAGAAGAGAAAACTCAGGGCGATGGTCCTCAAGGAGAGCCTGCCCAACTCGCCCTCAACACACACACATAAGCCATGAGTTTCTCTGGGACAAAAGCCTATCTGGGAAGCTGTCCACATTGAGCCTGTTTGTATTGTGGTAGGTGAAATAAGTCAGAGACAGACAGATACCATATGATCTCACATATATGTGGAATATAAAAAATAAAGCAAAGCATAAATAGACTCAACACAGAACAGACTGGTGGTTGATACAGGGGAGGAAGATGAGGGATGGTTGAAATAGCTGAAGGTGAAAGATAATCAGACTGTTTAACATATTGATCTGGGTTTTGGTTACATGAATGTGTACACATGTCAACTCATTGAGCTGTATGCTAAGATTTGTGCATTTTTTTGTGTGCACCTCAGTTAACACACAAAATATGAGCACACATAAAAAAACAGAGCCACTTTGCTGCATCCTTCCCAAGCATGCTGTCTGCCAGGTGAGGGGACCCTGGGTCACAAGGGCATTAGGGTGTCCCAGCATAAATAGATGGAGCAGAGATTGGGGTTCAGCTGGGGAAACTAAGGAATGGAGATGCCCCAGGGGAGGTGGTGGCTGCACCATTTTCCCCATGTCTTCTTGCTTCAGCACTGAGGGAACAGCAAGAGCCTGATGAGGGAGGAAGAGGAGGTTTCTGGAGGCAGAATAGCTCCCTCCCTGCTGCAGGCCCCCAGCCAGTTGGAGGTCAGAATTGGATATGAGATCAGGGTTTGCAAATGGGGCAGATGCTTTGATAATTAAAGTTATATGAACACTAGGGGCTCTGCTGAAGATGCTGTGGAGGGACAGGAAGGAAGGACTGTGCAGAAGTAATCAAAGGCAGTGATCTGAAAACCATGAAGGACAGGGAACATGTCTTGTCACTACTCCATAGTGTTGACTGCTCTATAAGATAGTTTCAATGATACATTTTTTTTTTTAGATAATTATTTTTTATTGAAGGGTAGTTGACACACAGTATTACATTACATTAGTTTCAAGTGTACAACACAGTGATAAAACATTTATATACATAATTCTAGGTTCCAGCTATCACCCTACCAAGCTGTTACATTATCTTGACTATATTCCTTATGCTATACATTACATCCCGGTTACTTATTTATTTTACCATTGGAAGTCTGTCCTTTTTTTTTTTTTTTTTGTGAGGGCATCTCTCATATTTATTGATCAAATGGTTGTTAACGACAATAAAATTCTGTATAGGGGAGTCAATGCTCAATGCACAATCATTAATCCACCCCAAGCCTAATTTTCGTCAGTCTCCAATCTTCTGAGGCATAACAAACAAGTTCTTACATGGAGAACAAATTCTTACATAGTGAGTAAGTTACATGGTGAACAGTACAAGGGCAGTCATCACAGAAACTTTCGGTTTTGCTCATGCATTATGAACTCTAAACAGTCAGTTCAAATATGAATACTCATTTGGTTTTTATACTTGATTTATATGTGGATACCACATTTCTCTCTTTATTATTATTATTTTTAATAAAATGCTGGAGTGGTAGGTAGATACAAGATAAAGGTAGAAAACATAGTTTAGTGTTGTAAGAGAGCAAATGTAGATGATCAGGTGTGTGCCTGTAGACTATGTGTTAATCCAAGCTAGACAAGGGCAATAAAACATCCACGTATGCAGAAGATTTCTCTCAGAACGGTGGGGTGATCCCCACCCTGTTGGGGATCTGTTGATCCCCAATTTCTCACCTGATGACCCCCTTGTGACTGTGCCTGTCTTAGGTTGTTCCTCCCTTGAGGAATCTTACCCGTCTCTGGCTAACCAGTCATCTTCCGGGGCCATACAGGGAAATGTAAAGTTGGTAAGTGAGAGAGAAGCCTTATTGTTTGAAATGGTTAGCTTTTTATTTCTTTGCATATTTATGCCCTGTAGCTTCTATGCCCAGCATTTGTCTTGAGGTATCTTTACCACTTGGAAGAATTATGATACTTGGTAAATTTGATAATGAGGCATGAATTCTATTTAAAGGTTGTAATTAGGAAGGAAGAAGAAAAGCTATAGAAGTAGCAGGCGGCAGAAAACATGGGAAGATTGATTATTTCTTTGACATATCTTCTTATAGAGTAACTTCAGCATGTATAGGTTTTAAGCTACTACTTAAATTGTGCACACACATTAACATAATAGGAGTATAGTTACATAACCAAAGCATATCTGTAATTACCAGCCATCTCCAGTGAAACCAAGAAAACTAGTTAGGCACCTTAGGCATTTGTGAAAACTTATCTATGATATGGTGGATATTGTCCAACTGAACTTGAACAGTCTGAGAGAATTCAGACAAATTAAAACAACCCATTCCTGGGGAATGTTCACATCCCTTATGTTCTTTTAACAGTAAATAGTCTGTAGTTGTAAGATTTTGGAGCGCTACAATTTGCACTTCTCCTAATTCTTGGTTGAGTTCCAACAGTATAGATCCAGTCAAATTTGTTGTTTTACTGTATGCACAGGCCAGCTTAGATATCTCCTTCATTCCCGTGGCAAGTCCAGGAGCTGGTGGGATGAGTGCATCTACACCTGTAGCAGTGCGTGGATCTTTGTTGGGGTTTTTTTGATGATCATCTTCTGGCATGAGTCTTCCAGAGAGTGCTGATGTTGGAAGTTCTCTTTCATATTGTATTCAATGATACATTTTAAAAAGATTTTCTTGTGAATGTTTCCCATTGACATTAGGCCAATGCAAAAGAAGCATTGCCTTACTTTTTAAATGGCAGAGGTACCCTATGCTACTGTAAAAGTGTGTGGTGGCACAGTGCCCCATGGCATGAATAGACCATAGTTTATTTATCTGTCCTGGTCATAAGTAGGTGGTTTCCACCCTCTGCTTTCACACTGCCTCAACATGCTCTTGTACCTCTACGTGCTGCTGTGAATATTTCTGCAGAACAGATTCCTTTCCTGGACTGTCGGGTCAGAGGATGTTCACATTTAGAAATTGGTAGATATTACCAAAATTGACCTCAAGATGGCTGCACGGGTTTATAAGCCCACCAAAAATGTGTGGGAGTGCTCATTCTGTGCATATATTTGTCTGCTTGTATAAAATTCCCACGAGGCCAGTGATAACTTGTCTTGCATCCGTTGCTGAGGTCAAAGTCCTTTCTCATCTCTGCTAGCCTTTGTGAGTTAGCATCCCTGGGCTGCCTCAAGCAGGGGAAGGCTTACATCATAGGTGTGTTTTCTACACTTCACTGGATTAGGGTCCCAGTGTTGAGGGACAGCTGCATGGAAAATGGGAACAGTGGGGATAACTGAATATACCATGTTGTATTTTTAGAAACCTGTGCAAGGGTCATGGGATGTGAGCTGGAAGGAGACTAAATTTCTACTCTGAATGTTCCTGCCTCCTGAGTGGCCTCCTGCATGGTCTTTATGGTTCACAAACCGTGTAGCTGAATGTCTGAGATCCCTTCAACCTTAAAGCTGGGCTTCCCCATTATTTAAAATGCACAGATAGAGCTATTAGTTATTAAAAAATAATTTAATGTTGCCTTTTGTATCAGCTATATGTTTGCTCTTAGTTATACATTAAAAATAATCTTAAAGGAATAGATAATAGTTATGTATGGTCAAGGAACATATTTTTAATGTTGCCATAAAAACACTTGTGAGTTGGACTCCAATATAATTGCATGCTAATGCAAAGAATTTGCGTTATCATATACGGTATTTTAATAAGGCTATCATTTTATCATAGTAGGTGGCCAAGCATATTTTCAGAAACTCAAAAATACACTTACTCGATATGTTAGAGAAATAAATCGCGCTAGATTGCCACACCCCCTATGTAGAATCACATAAAACCAGTGGCATGTTACAGCTGTCTCCTGAGATCCTATCGCAGGCCTCTCTTCCCAACTCCACCAGCACCTTGAAATCACAGAGTCGGCAACTTTATACCACGGAAATCAGCAAATGCTACAGAAAGCCAGTTCTTAAATATTTGTCAGACACTACTGCTTTTCTTTATCAT
Source organism: Manis pentadactyla (assembly GCF_030020395.1). Classification (NCBI taxonomy): domain Eukaryota; kingdom Metazoa; phylum Chordata; class Mammalia; order Pholidota; family Manidae; genus Manis; species Manis pentadactyla. Next base: position 57,861,636 of record NC_080031.1, read on the forward strand.
TCTACATGTTAGTATATTTTTGAATGAATCATTTAAGGGAAAGGTACAAATATACCCCATCATTCCCTAATATTTAAGTATACATTTTCTTAAAATAAGAACTTTTCACATCAAAATCAGGAAATTGCCATATATCCAATATTACTATCTGATCAATAGCCATTTTTCAAAATATCTTTTTCTCCAAATGCTGTCTTTTCTAGGCCCGGGGTCCCATCCTGGGTCCCTACTACATGCAGTTGTCAATCCCCTTCAATCTGGAACTGTTCCTTAGTCTTGCCTTGCCTTTCATGACCTTGATGTCTTTGAAGAGTGTAAGTTTGTCTGATGTTATGATTTATGAATTTGGAGGCAGGAATACCTCAAAAGTGATGCTGTTGTGTTCTTTTAACTACACTGTGTCATGTGGTAACATATGTCACATCTGGTGATATTAACTTCTGTCACTTGGTTAAGATGGTATCTGCCAGTCTCCACTGCAAAGTTGATTGGTAAGTGTTTTGTACTTCTAAAGTAATAAGTAAGTAATTCATATTTTGTGGGGAGATACTTTGAGACCTCTATTTTAGGGTAGAACTTTCTCTTCTCCCCATTTGTTTATCCATTTTTTATACATATCAGTACAGAAATATACACTCTTGGACTCCAATTTTACTCAACCTGTAACTGCCGTTAATTACTGTGATGTTCAGATTTGACCAATGGGAGTTCCTTCAAGCTGGTTTTTCTGTCTAAATGACATTTCCCCATCATTCTTTGAGTACTTTCTTACTTTCTGGTATGTTTTAGACCCATTCTGGTATTTTTTTTCAACACCACCAAGGTGTTAACTCTAACACGATTTATCTAGAGTTAGATTTACTTGTGTCAGATCCCACAGATTAAGGACTCAATCCTACAAGACTGGCCCCCACTTCGCATGCCAATTGCAAGACCAGGTTATTGCCTGTGTTTCTGACCTATCTGCTATAAATCAGAGGTTCCCACAACCTTGGGTTTTATTAATTTGCAAGAGCGGCTCAGAGAACTCAGGAAAAGTTTCCTTACTAGATTACTGACTGGTTTATTGTGAAAGGAAAAAGCCGGGAATAACCAGATGGAAGAGATGAACAGGGAAAGGTATGGGGAAAGGGTGGGGAGCTTCCATGCTTTCTGGGTGCATCAGTCTCCCTCCTTCTCTAGGCCCTCTTCCATTGGCCACCTTGGAAGCTCAGCAAACCCCATCCTTTTGGGTTATGGAGGCTTCATTACTCATGATTGGTTAAATCACTGGCCACTGGTGTTCATCCTCAATCTCCAGCCACACCCCTCTCCCTGAAGTCTGGGGGTGGGGGTGGGCTCTAAATTTCAGCCTTCGAACCACATTGTTGGTACCCCCAGCAACCATCCCCTATCCTTAGGAGCTTTCCAAAAGTCATCTCATTGGCATAAATCAGATGTGGTTGGAAGGGGATTGTTATGAATATCAAAAGATCTCCTTATCCCTCTCATCACTTAGGAAATGCCAAGGTTTTAAAAGCTCTGTGCCAGAATCTAGAATGAAGACCAAATATATATTTATTATAAATCATAATATCACACCAATCATGTATTTTTCCTTTTCAAACTCTGGAGTCCACCATTTCTCCAAGGAGCCATGGTTTCTTTTAATGGAAAATTTACTAAAAACCAAGGTCTGGGTGCTAGATGTGCTCATTCATACTGGGGTGTTATTTTTTTCTAAGCCCTCAAAGCAGACAGAGCTAGGAACATATATTTATCTACTTACCTATGTGTGTGTGTGGCCCTGTTATATACATAGTAAAAACCAACAATTTCGTGCCTCTTTATCCCCTTCACTCCACGGTAACTAGCAGTCACTTCTCAGTTCACTTCTGTGAGTCTACTGCTGTTTTGTTCATTTTGTTTTGCTGTGTTTTTAGAGTCCACATGTAAGTGAAATCAATTTTTATCTTTCTCCACCTTTTTGTATTTTTTAATTTCCTTTCTCTGGGAAACCTGACTCTTAGCACACTTGGGGAATTTTCTTATTTGCTCAAACCTTTGTTGTGCAATTCTTGTCATGATTCATTTTAATTTTCACATTGCCCCATGATTGGTCAGTGTAGCCCGTTCGCCCTAGCTCCCACGTGCCAGTCAGTTTTGGGGCAAGTCAGTGCTTTATGGCTCAGGGTGTTCCAGAGTCATCGGCCCAACCCTGGAATCAGCTGTTTGTCTAAGTTCATTCCAGTGGGAACTGACATGTAACGAGGATCTGGGCCTAAGTGCACTTACTGCTTATGAGGTGTCATTGCTTCTAGACATTTTTTAGAACTAGAAAATACATGCAAAAATGCACACAAGTTAACTGATACTTTCAATCCAACCCAGTGAGGTTTCTCCTTTCCCGCATTCCAGTTTCTTTCCCATCGCCTGCAGTGGGCACCCTGGCTCCTGGCAACATCAATTACTCCACTCATTGGCTCAGTCCTGTTACACACAAACGAGCTTTGGAATTGCCTCTTTTACTTAAAGAAATCATATACATACACTACACCCCTACTCAGCAAAGGTCCCCCTCTGTCCCCTTCCTGCTGCTCTGAGCCGTTAGCCTTTGCCGACATTCCCGCGACGCTCCCTGTGCCCTAGAGGGAGCGGCAGAGCAGGGCCCTGGCCGGGTACTCAGGACCCCGTCCTGCGGCCAGGACAGTGCCTCACCACAGGCCCCAGGCGGGGTCCGAGGGCTCATAGGGCTGTAACCAGGTGTCACTGTCGTTCTCTTCGGGGACGCGAGTGCCTCTAGCCGGCAACGGGCAGATGGTGAGGGGATCCGGGTGCGCGCTGCCGTCGTGAGCGCGCGGCCTGAAGTAGGCGCAGAGCGCCCCCGAGAAGGTGTCGGTGAAGGTGAAGATGTGGGAGCCGTCAGACACGTTGAAGAAGGCCAGCCTCCCCGCGTCGCAGTCCAGGAAGACGCCCACGCGCCGGGGCGGCACGCGCACGCGGAGCGCCACGCGGTGCGGGTCCAGCACGAAGTACTCGCAGCCGTTCCACAGCCCCAGCACCCAGTAACCGCTGGCCGGGCTCAGGCGCGCCGCGCCCGCGCGCGGCACCGCGGCCAAACAGGCGCCCAGGAACCAGCGGCTGCGCCGGCCCACGTGCACCTCCCAGTAGTGGCGGCCGGCCGAGAAGCGCTCGCGGCTCAGCACGCACGTCTGCTCCGAGAAGCTCTGCGGGCCGCCCGCCGCCGGGCCCGGCGCAGCCGCGCGCGAGGACACGCTCCTGCCGTCCTCCGAGACTTGCAGGCTGGGGTGCGCCGAGGCCGGGTCCAGGGTCACGTCCACTGCGCAGAGGCTCGGGGTTGGCGCCCTCGCAGGGCGGTTCTGGACCCTGCCTGTCCCTCCCGCCTCAGGCAAGCCTCCACTTCTCCTGGCTTAGCAATGAGTGCAATAGTTTTCCCCACCCACAACCCCGAAAACCTCCAAGGACTGAAGCAGCGTGCAAGTTAACCCCGAACATTTGAAAGTGATAGGAATCCTGTTTCTTTCCTGGGCTGGAAGTTTCCTGAATTCCATACTAGATGCCATGGAGAGCAGACCTTGCAAGCAAGGTAAATTCCTGGGGATGGAGGCGGGCTTACTTCCCCTGAGTCCTAGTCAAGGGGAAGGAGCTCTGGCCTGGTTCTGTTCCTGACTGATCTCGCCACCCCGTGTGCCTTTGAGATCCTAACGTGAGCTCTGGGCCTCAGCTGCACAGCAATTTAGGATTTTAAAACTGAAAGGGACCTCTGAGATGGTCCAGTCCTGTACCCTGCACTCCAGCACCCCACCCACAAAACACACCTATCTGATGGATGGGAATCCTGAGGATCTCTTCTGTTGGATGAGATGTTCCTTACACATCCTGTATTCTCCTATAAACAGGCTCTAGCAACCTACCTGCCGGGTGTTAACAAACCTAGTAAAATCCTATGTGGGTGTGTGCACACAAATGTGTGCATGTGTGAGTGCAATCATGTGTGCATGCAAGCATGTATGTGCGTGTGTGCACATGCAGGTGTACGTCTCACATTATGTGTGTGTACAAAAGTACGTTTATGTGTCTCTGTGTGCAGGACTGTATTTGGCTCCTGGGCAGGTCTTTCCTCTAACCTCAGATCTCTCCACCTCCCTTCTGTTGAAGACCCAGCCAACCCAAGCCACAAGTCACAGTCCAGTTACCTGCATATTGTTGGGCTGCTCTCCACTCTGAAACCAAATAGAAAGGAAAAAGAGGCTCAGAGATCTGAGTCAGTAACTGTGGACTCCTGAGGGTGGCTTGAGATGCATGAGGAATGCCTGCAAACGACCCATTCCCACCATGACAGCTGATTTGGATCCAGACAGGTCTAGATTTACCCAAGAATTTGGGATTGGGCAGGGCTGGTGTCAGTGCTGGGTTATGCCACAGCTGCATACAGGCCAGATCTGTGCTGGGAGTGCAGGAGAGCAAAACGTGGGCAAAGAAAACTAATTCAAGTGGCCAGGATGCCCTGAGTATGGGCTGAAGCCTGGATCTCTGATGGGCGGGCCAGTCCCCAGGAGGCCCAGGTGAGCATGGCTGTTTGAGGCTGTTCATTCAGTGTTGTTTGTGGTGGTGTGCAGTTAGAGGCAGACGGGACATCTACTGCAGGGGTGGCTGGCTGAACTGGAGCACTCTGCAGCAAGAATCAGATGGCAGCAGGGATGGATATTAAAACAGTGAGGAGCAAGAAAAGCGAGGAGCAGCACGAAGCTATAATGCCATTTACAGAAACTAAAATGCATGTTCAGAAAACAGAAATGCACATTTTGCAAGAATATATACAAAATAAAGATACACATTAGACTGCTTACTTTACATGGGGGATGGAGAAAGGTACAGGGAGAAACATTTACTTATAGGGTAAAATGCCTGTTCCAGATGCATGAGTTAGAGTCTGAGGGTGGGCAAGGAATCCAGGTGATTCTGAGGTGCAGCCAGGATTGGCACCAATGGTTTACACTATGCTTATACCCCAGGATGATATAAAAATAAATATAAAAGTGAAACTTGAATATAACCTTTATCAAGTGGCATAGATCAATACATGCCACCTGGCTGTGGAATAAGCCAGAATGAAACATGGATGGTTAGAGTGAGTGTTGGGATGTGAAGTGGACTGTGGGATGGAAATGAGCTTCACTCACCAGCCTGGCCTTCAGCCCTTCTCCAGTCTGAAGCAGCCAAGGAAAAACAGAATTAGAACAGCACATCCCTGCAGCTTCCCTGCTCACACGTCACCTCTTGCACCCACCCCTGTCCCTCTCCCTTTTCTCCTGCCACCCACACAGCTAGCAAGGTTCCAGCCTGGGCATCATACCTGTTTGGGGGACAAGAACATACATGGATAACTAGATGTTAAAAGGTGGACAAGAAGAAATAGTTCTAAGAAGTGTCACTTACCAAGCTCTGTCTGAAGCTTCTCTGTAAGCAGAACACAGGGAGAAAACATCAGCCTTTGGATGAGTGATGAGTGGAACCACATTCCCAAGGCAGTTAGGCTGCTGCGAAGAGGTTCCTTCATCTTAAATCACTGCTCACTCCAGTCCCACACTAGTCTCTCTACTGCCAGTCTGCAGGATTCTTACATTTCATACTATTCTTTGCTCTAAGGCAGAAATCTGCACAGGGCCCAGAAGGGAAAGCAGGTCTTGGTACTAAAGGAGCCTCTTTCCAGGGCTCAGGTCTGGTATGAAGAGGCTACTGTTCATTTGCCCTAAAATCACAAGCTTTTCCTGGGGAGGAGGTCCTAGGCACTGAGCACAACCTATGGTGAGCCTCAGGGTCACATACTGGGTACATTATTTACAGGACAGGGAAGGAGGACATCATAGCCAATTATTTCCCCTGGCCAATACCAAGACTCTGAGAATCTGCCACTGGAAATGCATGCCTTTGATTTCCCCACCCTGAGTCTTCTTTCAAAAGTAAATGATGCCAGAAAGGAAACACTGTGCCTAATTCAGACTATGATGTTAATGACTTGTTATAGCTGCTCCCTCTGCAGGACTGGTAGACTGCAAGACCAGCTTCTCCAACCTCAAACTTTTTGTCTGGAGTTCTACTGGACATGTGCCATCCATGCTCTTCTCCGCCATCACCCTGTCCTTTAAATTCATTCTCCCCTCCTCTGTTCAGACACACACACCCCTAAGTGTGAATCCTCCTAAGGAGAAAAGTGAATCTGATAAATTAATCTCACTTTAGTGCAAATGAAAAGTGCCACCCTTCTCAGTGGTATCTGATTAAAAAGAGAAAAGCTATCCTATGGAGATGAACCAGTGGGGGTAAACATTTAATGGTGGAATTGTAACTATATCTTATAATTTGCAGGAGAGGGGCGGGCAGGGTCTGTCCAGCGGGTCTAAGGCCGGACCCCCTTGGCAGCTGCACAGGAGTCCGTCTGGGGGTGGTGAGGTGGGGGGCATAGGGGGACGGGTTTACAATTAGATCGTTGCCATACATAGCTCTCCAAACGGAGCCTGAAATCACAACTCGCCCTGCCTAGCCCCGCAGCAAGCCCTGGGAACGTGTCACCCAGAACTTACCCAATTCTGCTCTGAGTTTCCCTGGAGAAGAGACGAAGAAAAGAGGAAAATCTGGGTGAGCACACAGGCCTCGCTCCCCCGAGGTGCAAAGACCCGGCCCCTCCGCGTGGGCGCAACGCGCGGGAGGCGAGGCTCCGAAGCAGGGGAAGCGCAGAGCTGCCCGCCTCCCGGCCTCAGGGCTGAGTGCTCGCTTTCCAGCCCAGCAGGGCCCGCAGGGATGTGGGCGGGGTCGCGCCCCTTCCCCCTCACCTTTGTCCTTCTCTGCCTGTTTCCGGAGCTTTTCTGAAAGGACGGACGAGGGGCGGACGTGAGCGCACCGGGGCCCGCGTCCCGCCGCCGCCTCCACGCCGCCCTCCCGGCACCAGCGTCCGGCCCAGGCCCCCTACCTCGCGACCTGCGGTGCTTCCGGACGAAGAACAGCGACAGCGCCGCGAGGAGAGCCAGGAGGAGCGGCAGCGCCACCAGGGTCCCCAGCAGAGCTCCCTTCCAGGGGGAGGGTCCGGGTAAAAACACGTCTGGAAGACACCCGCGGGGAGCTGTCTCACTTTAGGCGCCACTGCACCGAAGTGACAAGACTGGACCCTGTGTGCCGGGAGCTTCCGCGGGGCAGGGGCGCCGGCTGGGATCCCGAGCAGCAGCCCAGGACTGACGTGCTGGCGGGCAGGAGAAGGCGCGGCAAGGTGAGGACGGCCAAGCGGGGAGCCGATGCAGCCCAGAACTTCTGTGACCTCGGCCCTGACGGCCCTGTCCTCCCCACAACTGCCCTGTGTCTGTAGGATGCGGGAATGCAAGGCGTTGGTATCTGAATCCCAGGAGATTAATGCTCTCTACGCACTGCCCAAGCCACAAGGCATCTCCCCGCTTCTTGCCAACACTTGGGTTCTACTTCTCATCACACCCTTGGCAGAACTGACAGCAAAGCCGCGTGGGGCGCACTGCTTCCCCCTTTCCTGCCCAGGCCCCCGGGGAGGACCTGCCGGACGTAGGATGTGCCAGGTCCACTGGGGCAGCGGCCGGACAGTAAAGAGTTACCGGCAAAAATGGAGAATGACCCTTCAGAAACTCCTGTGTCGATTTAATAGAATAACTCAGTAATTTTGTCTGTTGAGGAAACTTATGTTAAAAATGGTGATTTTTATCTCAGGGGTCTTTTTATTAAAAAATAGTTTTCTTTTTTTATTGTGGTAAAATATACATAAAGTGTACCATCTTAGCCATCTTTTGGCACACGGTCTGGCGGCATGTACACTCACACTGTTGTGTAGCCATCGCCATCCATCTCCAGAACTTTTTCATCTTCCCGGGCTGAAACTCTGCACCCAGGAAACACTGACCCCGACAACCCCCTTTCTACTCTCTGTCTCTATAGAATGACTAGGTATCTCATGTGAGTGGAATTGTACGATATCTGTCCTTTTGTGTCTGGCTTAGCAAATGTGTTATTTTCTTTTTAAATTTTATTTTTCTAGCAGTGCATTTTTATTGTCCCGTGCAAAGTATTGGGCCGCGATGGATTGATTGGTCCTTAACGGCAGAAAGTTTGAAACCACTGACCCACAGGCTAAGAGCAAGAACACAGGCCCTGATGCTTCCCTGTCCCTTTCCCTCCCCTGCCTCCATCCTGCCCCCCAAAAGCCATGCAAGTTCCCATCTCAGGACCTCTACCTGGGTGCCCTCCTCATAGGTATGACTCACACAGCAAAGGAGAAACACAAATCTAAAACAAAAACACCTGGATTTTCCCTGGTGCAAATAGAGAAAGAGACTCCCTATTTCCCTTGTCTTAGAGTATTAACTTTTTAGAAAACTTATAAAGCCTTTCACTATCCCTTTGAGATGTATGTAAGTCTTTTTGAAAGCTAAATAAACTCTTGCCAGCTTTACAACCCAGGACTATTTTTCTTTAGGAGCTCAGAGCATCTCTTTGAGATGAAAACATCCAGGAGAAGCTGCCCGTATTCCATCTCTTGGTAGTTTAACTCAGGTGCCTGGTTCCAGGTTGTAACTACATGCTTGTGATAGAGATATATATGCAGTGTTTTATTTTTCCTTTGGATAAAGACAATTAGCTGGATATTATGCTAAGTGAAATAAGCCAGGTGGAGAAAGACAAATACCATGTGATTTCACTTATTTGTGGAATCTAAAAACAAAAGAAAACAAAATGAACAAAACAGCAGTAGACTCATAGACCCTGAGGTGTGACCGGTGGTACCTTGGGGGAAGGGCTGGGTGGGTGGGTAAAATAGGTGAAGGGGATAAAGGGGCACAAAATCTCAATCATAACATAAATTAGTCACAGGGATGAATGTACAGCATAGAGAATATTGTCAGTGGTTCTGTAACAGCTTTCTATGTTGACACATAGTAACTACACTAGTTGGGGTGAGGATCTAATAATGTAGGTAAATGTTGAATCACTAGATATATATATCACCAATATAATATTATATATTCACTATACTTCAATTTTAAAAAAGACAATTAGCTAACCCTGATGGCCACCCTAATTACCAGGTGAATTTCAGATGAATTATGTGTGACCCATGGTGCTGTAAAGTCCTCTTACTTGAGGACAATTTATCCATTATGAGAGTGAGGTTTCTTTCTGTTATTATAATTATTGATATGGACCAATGTGAAAAATGGCACATATGTTAGGTTTACCCTCAAGACTTGGAACAATTAAACACTAAACCCTTCAGTGGGTGCCTAATAACAAGATTTCGATCCTAGATAATAGCCTCCCCTTCAACTCATTGCCTGTCTTCTTTCCTGATCCACCACTTTTAACTCCACCTATGTGCCTCAGCACCCTCCCCTGCTTCACTTTTCTCTATAGCACCTAACATCTTCTAATGTAATATGTAACTCACTCTCTTATTTGTCCGTTTTCCCCACTGGAATGTGAACCTGAGGGTAGGGGTTTCAGGCACATTGTAGGCACCCAATAAATACTGTGTGAGGGATGAAATTAGGAATACATGCGCTGTCATGATGACCTCTAATGAGTAGCTTCTGGATTTTAGCACATAACCCTTAGTACATAACGTTAGCTTGCTTGCCCCCATCCCCCACCCCAGGTATTTTGGATGAATTGTAGCAGTTGTACTCTTAGTAGCTTCCTGGTATCCAAGTTGCTGACTTTTCAGGTATCAAGGTCAGCCCACCCCCTACACAGTCAGGCCCAAGTCCCATTGTGTCTTTATAGATGGCCTTGAGGATAATGGGCATGGAGGATAAAATGACTAGGAAGATGGTGAACTGGCACCCACTGACCTGCTATCTGGACCATGAACTCTTTCTTCTCGATCAGGAGGGTGTTCTGGATGGAGCAGGACACATTCCTGTGGGTCCCCCCTTGGACAACCACAGATGTTTCCAGATTGAAGAGGCCCCAGGTGTCCTGGACGATGGCTTCTGTCTCTGGAGGCAGGCACTGCCCCCGATGGTCTCTCCACTGAGCCTGGGGCTTGGGGTACCAGCCACTGGAGCGGCACCTCAGCTGAATGCCTCCCTCCTTGAAGCCTTCAAGGGAGATGTGAGGGTCCGAGCCCAGCCCTAGGAGAAGCAGGAAGAGGGGGAAAGATCAGGCTTCTTCCCAGAAGTTGTATGTGAAATTCATGCCACCATTCACCATTTGCAGTTGCCATAAGGCATCTTGAACTGAGACTGCTGTTCACCCAGGGGTGGCCCACAGCCCTTCACTCCCCAGCCGGTAAATGACAGTCTAAATCCGTGGTGGCATGTGGGACATGGGGATAGTAAGACCCATGGGGGACATTTGGAAATATATTGGGGTGCCATTTGGCTGGGAAGGGCTACTGGCATTTAGTCATATTATGCAAGGACAGTCTCCTGGAGTAAAGAAAAATCCCACCCCAAATTTAGATGGATTGCCTTTTCTCTTTCTTGAATCCCACCAGGCTCTATGCTGTGTTACATGCACTCCTTTATTTCCCCATCCTTGTGGAGAGAGCTTTTATGCAAAACATTAATGTTAGTTTAAATGACAAGACTGTGTGTGTGTGTGTGTATATATATATATATATGTACACACACACATACATATACACACACATGGGAAAGCCCCCACCACTGCACCCAACCCTCCCTTAGGTAGGCAGTTGCATTTATTTCCAGTGCCTCCTTCCTGTGTCTTCTGTGCAGGGTTTGTCTTTCTTTCTTACACAAATGTTTATAAGCTATAGAACCTCTTTGCAGCTTGTTTTTTTCCCCTTAAAATCCTAGAAATTGCTCCCCTCCAGTGCATACAGCTCCTCATTTTTTCCACTGCATAGTGTGGATCACTCCATTGCATGAGGAGCCATACCCAGCACCTATCCTTGGACGCTTAGGTAGCTTCCCCTGTTGTACAGTTACAAATAATGCTTCCAAGATTAAACTTATACCTATGCCTTTTTCATATTGGAGCTGTGGTAGGTGAATCATCAGAGAAACTACTACAGGTGGGTTTGATGCTCAATGGGTACATGCTGAGGCTGTCCTCTTAGCTATTGCCAAGTTCTCTGGCCCTGAAGCTTCACAACTCTGAGCTCGACCAATGCAGCACAGAGCAGAGGGCCTGCTTACTCACAGCTCTGCCACGGGTGTGTGCTCTTTTGCCAATCTGAGAGGTAAAAATTTGCATCTCAGTGTAGCTTTATGTGCCTCTCTCTCCCTGTAAGCATAAGGGCCATGTGTGTTTCCTTTCTGTGAACATTTCTTTTGCTCGTTTTCTAATGAATCCTTCTTTTTAATAGGTTTTTGTTTGTTTGTTTATCTGTTTGTTTAATGAGAGCCATTTTCCCATTCTCTGTGTTTCTCTTTCTACTCTTGAGTAGAGCAGCCCTTTTCTCCCGGCCCTGCTGGAGCTTGGCCAGGTCACGCACCTGCAACTTCCAGATCCCAGATGGCTTCCCCGGAGAAGTTGCTGGAGAGGAAGCGGCACCCGTAGGGGCCCTGGTCTGCGGGGACGATGCCTTGGAGGAGCAGCGCCACGCTGCCGTCCACGATGTCGTCCTTGAAGAATTGGGTCCTGTTCTGGAACTGCGCCATCTGGCGGCCGGGGAGCTCCTGCCCCTCCTGGTACAGGTGCACCACGTCAGAGGCCTGGCTTCGGAACCAGAGGATCTCCATGTCCCCGGCGTCCTGGTACGGTGACAGGTGGCACGGGAATTCCACCTCCTCCCCGACGACAGCCAGGATGGACTCCCCAGGGCCTACCACCCTGACCTCCTCTGGGACGAGAAGTCAGAATCAGCCCTCCTCAAATATAAGTGTTTATCACATCCCTTTGCAGCTCAGGAATCTACAGGAAACCATTCAAATGATGAAAGTGAGACATTCTACAGGACAACTGGCCTGGTTTCTTGAGCAAATAATTGTCAGGAAAAGAGTGAATGTGCCAGACCTAAAAATACACAAGGGATATTCCAACCAGATACAATGTGTGGTGCTGGACTGATAATTGATTTGAACCAACCAGTGTACATGTTATTTGGGGGACATTTTTATGAATATGGCCAGGGTATTAAATGAAATGGAATCTTTGACCAGAAAAAGAAAAGAAAAAAAAAAAAGCCCTGCAAGTTTCCAAACTATATGTGCACTATCCTCTTATTTGATTTAAAAATGACATTTTTATATGTGCACAGAAAAAGTTCTGAAAAGAGATATACCAAACTGTGGATGGTATTAGTTTGGATGATGGGAATAGCTGTTTTCCTATTTTTGTTTTCTCTGATTTTCTAAGTTTTTATAATGCACATGCACATGGACAGATTCTGTCACAAAGGGTATTCAAATAATCAATGGAGGCTGCTTGCTTATGGGGTTTCCTATCAAAAGGTCAAATCGCGCTTTTGAGATTTTTACTGATCAGGACGTTTCATTTGGTGTCTCTTCAGGGGTGTCTCCGTATGGCCCCTCTACTTCCTGCTTTCTGCAGCTGCCCGGAGAGCTGCTATTCCTGTGGGAGAGCTGTCGCACACACTGTGCCTCCCCGCACGTCCTCATTCTCTCTGCCTTCTGTGCACCTCCCGTCCTTCCTTCAAAGCCCAGCTGAGACCCCTTCCAAAGCCCCTCCATGATGGGTGACCTCATCCTGCACTTTGCTCACAGAACACGGCACTTTCCTATGTTGACCCCATTGACACCCCTTGTTCCCCACTGGGTGTAGCCCCAACACCCTCCCTACCACCTTCCCTCTCCAGGTGCACTCCAGCTGTCTCTTCCCTCACACTGATGCCTGGCCCTCTCCCTGGGCACACCCTGCCTCAGTTTACCCTCCATCTGTCATCTTCCTGGAGAATGTGTATTCCACAAGGTTCTACTCAAACAGTACCTCCTCTCTGTGGCTCTTCTTGGCTTTCTGAAAAAACAAATTGCTCTCTTACCTGTGCTTCCAAATATTTATGCATTTTCTCTTGTGGCCCTGGTCACACAGCTAGACAGTCATTTATTTCACTTCTGTCCCCTCCCATGACCTGCTTGAGTACCTGGGCCTTGGTATCCCTGGTTTGCAGCTCAGAGAATTGGGAATCCATTTGCATAATTAGTTACACTCTGTTAGCTGCTTCTTTCACTGAGAGATAGGAGGCCAGAGGTCCTTCCTGTCCTTTGAAAGCAATGGCTTATATGCAGAAGTAGAGCTAAAAATATTTACCAACTGGCTCAACCCAGGCACAGACCAATAAATTTCTTGGCACCCTTCTGCTATGTCTCTGCCATGCCTGTGAGCTGTGGATCCTGGGGAGGGTATAAAGGGTGCTGGGTGGCTTGGGGAGGTGATGGAGGAGCCCTGTGGGACTGCATGGTGTTCAGGGGCAGTGGTTCTTTAACAACTGGGATAGAAAGCTTGCAATTTAGCACCTTCCTTGGCTGGGTACCAGGTGCAGGATCTCAGCCCTGGGAGGACCTGGGAGGAGGGCGTGGCAGCAGCCCACCTCTGGGCTGGCTGGGCTGCAGGTCAGACATACTACCTGAATTCGGCTCTCCAGGCTGGAGAAGGAGGAGGAAGTGGGTGAGGAAGAAGAGCCTGCTGAGCAGAGGAACTCGCTGCGGGGAGTCTAGGGAGTCAGCGGATTCCATCATTGCTCTTCAGCAGTGAGGCCACCTGGGGAGGGACAGAGAGGCTGGAGGGATGAGGAGGAATGGGCCGAGGCCTGGCAGGCCCCACCTTCTGTCGCTGCCTCTGTTGTTCTTTGCAGGCTACCAGCCCCAATGCCTGGCTTCTTTTAAACTGCAGCCGGATGTGAGAGCTGCTTCTAATTTTACCAGGAGGCACTGCCAATGAGACTCACAGAGCTGCAAGGGGACAGGGTCAGAGGGTCCCAGAGGAAGCACCTTCTGAGCTTCTCATTGTTTAGGGCCAGGAACAGAGCCACACATTGTGTGGGGGCTGCACTAGGACTTAGACTTTCCCCAAACAAAGGGAAACCATCTGGGCCCAGAGGCATTTCCATTTGCCCTGCCCCAGCTTGCTCCCACTTCCCTTTGACCTGGAACATCAGGTCCACACAACACAGGAACAAACAGGGGGTTCTGTTCTTTCAGATCTGGGTCGCACACCTGGCAGCTGCCTGCCCACTTCATCACATTGGGAACACCTTCCTGCAGCCCTGAGCCCTCAGGTGGAGCCTCCAGCTGGTCAGCTGGTGGCCATTTCTGAGTGCGCAGCATCCTCCAGGCCACAGGGATGGGGTCATCCCATCTAGTCACACCCTGCATGTGTGGTCCAAGGGAACGGCCCCAGCGCAGGTGAGCACCATCCATTTCTGCTCCTGATGCCCCCTTGGGACCTGCAGGACCCTCTCAGTCTGCTTGCAGGCAGTGTGGGTAGCCCACACATCTCAGGAGATATACCGGCCTCTCCACATTTCCCTCTGGTTAGTTGTGAGGTTTTAGGCAGATTTTGTAACTGATTGTACCTCCATTTCTTTCCTTGAACAATGGCAGAACCAAAGTCAACTCAGAGGGTTGTTAAGCCTCCCACCAAAGGGTTGGGTGCCCTTTAAATAAAGGCCGGCATGTCCTCCCTCTGGCTCCACCATCAGGCAATCCCCCCATCTTCATCCACAGACTACAGCCCTCTCTGTTCAGGCTGTCACAGCCCCCTGAAGGGAAGGACCCAGTGGGTTTCTCTAGCCCCCCACTTCCCCTTCCTTCTGCTCCCCCCACCCTTTGTGTGGTTCTCCTTCCTCTCAGACCTGTGATGTGGCACATGTTCCTGGGGTCCTGCAGCTGCAGAGCCCCAGAGCACAGTCAGCAGTACCACTGGCAGGGTGTAGACAAGGCTTTTTAAAAGCTGCTGAGTACTGAGCAGAAGAGTGGCCACAGGAGGTGTGCAGGTGAGTAATGGGATGGGGTGCCCCCCACCCCTAAGCTGGAAGGACCCCAGCCTATAGGAATACAGTGGGCGCAGGGGAGATGGGTGGCAACCTATAAGGGGAAAGGGCCAGGGACTGGGCACCCCACCTCCCGGAGCTCATATGCAGGTAGGCAGGCAGAGGGACAAACTGGAGCAGCTCCATCATGCTTCAGAAGAGAACCCTCAGTGGGAGGAGACCAGGGACCCCCAGGGGCATCCTGGGGCCTTTGAAGGCCAGCAGCTCTTAGAACAGCAAGCCACAGGCACCAGCATGAGCGGAGCCCTGGGCCAGGGTCCAGGCTCTGGCCCCTTTGGCTGGCGATGCAAAGGGCTCCACAGCCTTTGCCCTTCCTCTCCCCCTGCCTGTCCCCTGCTCTTCTTTTTTGTGCCTGGGTCCTTTCCTCTGGACCGTCCACACAGAGCCCTGTGAGGGCAAAGCCATGAGGGCATATCGGCCCTTGCTGGTACCTTCCAAAACGAGGGTCTCAGAGCACACGGCCTGTTCGGATCGGCCAAGATGGTGTCAGGTGATAATGGGAGCCCCTTACTTGCAGTGGCCCGGCATACTACTGGCCTGCAGGGCGGGGCTCACAGGAGGATCATGGCCCCCTTTCCTGGGAAGGGGACGCTGGCCCCCCTGGGGGCGGTGTGTTCCCAGCCCCAGAATTGCTGACGGGACTGCAGCTCTCTGCTGTGACACACCTGTGTGGTTCCATCACTGAGGCTACAGGTGGGGCAGGTCACAAACACAAACACACATGCGTACGGGTCCACAAACACACACACACATGCATACGGGTCACACCACATGAACTAAGCACTAACTACCTCCTGCGTACCTACCTATACCAGTACTATTGTTATTTCTAATAGGTCCAGACCCCAGGCAAGAAAAGTAGCCGCTGGAGGCTGGGGGACTCTGTCCTGAGCACACAGCCAGGAGGTGGGGGAAGTGAGCTCCCCAGGCTCTGTGCTTCTCTAGCTGTAGGTCCTTCACCAGCTGTGGCATGTATCAGGGCTGCATGCACCCTTAGTCCTCCTGACCCCTGTTAGGGCCACCTGCCCACAGCGCTCACTCTGACAGCATCTCTCATGCCCTGAGTCCCCTCGTGTCAGCCACAAGAACATCCAACTGACTGGCCAACACATGAGTATAAATCCAAACCCCCACTGCTGGTAAAACAGCTCAAAGCCAGTGTCCCTCAGACCTTACCAACAGTCTCTTCTGGACAGGAGGCACATGCTCAGTGGCCCCGTTGTTCCCAATGCACAAGGACATTGCCTTGAATCAGAGGCACACTGTCTGGTCATTTCCTTTAGGGACTTCAGAGAGGCTGAGCGCCCCTTTTGCTCCCCAAAGGGCCCCTTCCCCCTCCCTGCTGGTGGCCTGAAGTTTGCCCATCCCGACCTCTCTCTCCACGTTAAAGGCTCTGATCCTCACTGGAGCGCAGGTATCCTTGTGAAGGAAACCCCTTCCGACCTCAGCTATTCACAGCACGGTGTCAGTGGGTTTCAGATTCTGTTTCAGGATGGGAGGTTTGGCTGGGAACAGGTGAGGGTCTGGACCTGGCGGGTATTTGGGGAAGATGGAGAGCCGATGGGAGGGAACGACAGCCAGAAACGGGCTCTCCAGCTGGAGCTATGCCTCGCTGGTGGGGTACATTCTCCCGGCTCTCCTGGGAGCCCCTGAGATGTCCCCCCTGAAGACACAAGGAGGAATGAGGGTTGTGCAACACCAATGCTGAAGAAATGCCAGCCTTTCCTTCTGCTCTCCCAGGCCTCCCTCCAGACAGTCCAGTGTTCTCCTCCTGCACCTCCAATTCCCTAACCCCTGATGCTTTCTTGGGTGCCTCTTGAGGACTATGTTTTGCTTTTGCTACTTCTGTGAGCTTGGCTGTCTGTCCTTCTCCCAGTCCCTCTCCTGAGTGGTGCGCCCCAGGGGTAAGGCTTTTGCACTCACCCCTTCCAGTGTCTGCTGCAATGCTTTGCCCCCAACAAGCTGCCAAATAATGCTGACTGGCTTGCCTTGGTTTGATTTCAATAAGCCCACAAGAGGATTTCCATCCCTGGTTTCCAAGGGAGATGAACCCCCGCAAGAAGGGACCCTCGAGGAGGCTGGGGTGGGGGGTAGCGGGCACATCAGAATCCAGCCTTCCCAGGTGGACCCCCCTGAACACGCCTCTCTCCTCGTCCACACAAAACATGCCCTCCTGCAGCCAGTCTCAGCTGATAAGGTGGCACAAACCCATCTCATGCTCTCCCCAAAACCTTCATTTTCTGCTTTCCATTTCTGAAAGGTGGACGTTTAGGCAGGTGTTGAGAATGAGCCACATACCTGGCGTGTGGCAGCAAAGGCTCTGGGCTGAGTCCTGGCAAATCTCAATCCCCTACAATTGCAGATATGAAGGCCCCGAACATGGGCTGGCCGCTGAGCTCAGGCGCCCGGCTCATCCGAGGCAGAATCCCCCACCTGCCTTCCACCTTAAGGCACATGCCGCTCGCTCTGCCCTTTGCTGTACAAACCCAGATGGACAGAACAAAACGAGGAAGTCAGTCACATCCTGTCTCTGCGAGGAAAATCGCCAGCTGAATGCCTATAAAAAAACGTCCCTTCACAGTCTTAGAAGCAGGGGAAAGGTACTGGGAGCTTCACAGTCACTGCAGGGGGACTCAGAGCAGGGAGCTCCCATTGGTGGCCTGGGATGTTCGGGGGCCGGGGAGGCAGGAGGGGCTGGCTGACCCCAACTGGCCCCGTCTCCTCATTGTCACAGCGAAAGATACAGAGACCTGGGTGGACTACCCACTAACTGAGGGCTCGTAGAGGGCTGGTGCCAACTCACCAGCCATACCCACCTCTGCAGGGCGAGGACAGTGAGGAACATAGCTTGGGAGCTTCGCTGTAAGACCTGAAAGAGCTGTTCACACACAACTGGGAAATGAGGTGGGGGCGCTGCACTGAGACTTCTGGGATGGCATGCAGCTCACGAGTGAGGAAACAAACACCACCCCACCCACCCCGCTGCCATGGACTGTGATGCAGCCTAGGGGTCTGTGGGAGAAAGTGCAGGGGACCAATGTGGCAGCTCCCTGGCTGTACCCCACCCCCATGTCTTTCTTAGGGGACAGGTCAGAGCTGGGGCACAAGGTGGCACAAGCACATGCAGGATGCCTCAGGGACCCCGAGATGTACCTGACATCTGGGGAGGGGCCTGGGCAGGCACCAGAGCTCTGAGTGAGCAGGTGGAGGTGAGAACAGTGAGCTAAAGGTGACACTTCGTGTTCAGGCAGGCCAGGGTGTGTGTCCTGGGCTTTTTGTGTGCATAACGAAGTCCTAGGACAGGAAAATGGTCTGAGTGGTGAGATCAAACAGTGGGTGCATGTCCCTGGTGTGGAAAGAAAGGAGGGCTCAGGGACAGGTTAAACTTAAAATGGACCCTGAACAAAGAGCAGGATCAGGGAAGCGATGAGGGTGAGGGGTGGGGCATGGATGTTCTGAGTGGATGGAGGGGTTACCTGTGGGAGAGGGGGCAGCTCTGGGCTTCAGGGAGAGTTTATGGAACTCACCAGTGGGAGGAAAGGCTGAACGAAAACAGGTGGAACCAAATTGCAAAGGACCTTTCTACCGCACAGGGAAGTGTAGCATTGGTCCAGGGGTGGCCAAGAGCCATTGGAAGTTCAAAGGACCAGAAGTTATTCAGGCTGGATAAGCCAAGTGGCAGGTGTTCCGCAGGGTTATTTGGAAATCTTAGCCCTGAGCTCATTGTCCTTCCTCTGGGTCCTGCACAGAGCGTGGGGACCAGCCCTCACCGTGGGGTCCTCTGAGGGAATCTGGGAGCAGAACAGCGGAGAAGCCCCTCCGCAGCGCACAGACCATCTTCACACGTGGTGTGGGGCACCAGGAGATGGAGGGAAAGTCTGCCAAGCTTAGAGAAGCGAAATTTCCACAGGCTGGGGGGGAATTATGATTTTTCCCCCCCTGGAAAGTTGTGGAGTTCTTTAAATAGGGATAAAACATAGAAGGTATTCTTGTATCTCACCTTTATGTGGCCCTTCCTACCTCTGACAGGGAACAGAATATGAGATTCCAAAATATGTCACTTTGGCATAAAGATTATTTGGGGCTGAAGGCAATTGAGAATCACCAGATACAGAAAAAGTTCACTGCCCTCCCCTCATCCACCAAGGAGCCGGGCATTCATTTCCCTGGGGGAAGGCCTGCTCCCCTTCCATGCCAGGGAGGATGGACAGAGTCTGTACCCCAGATAAGTCTGTGCAGACGAGGTAAGTCTGACACACAGTAGGTGCTTACTAGGATAACCCTTATCCTCCATTAGTTCTCCCATATATTTCCTAATCACTTCCCCAGAAATCGCCCCTGAAACCCAAAAACCTCTTTCCTTTAAGAAGGGTGTATATGCTCCTTAATCAAACCTTTCCTTTCAGTTTCATCCCTCTTCTATGAACTCACCTCAAGTAAGATGCAAGGTAAATCACACACCATCTTCTCCTTTTAGCATGCTTCTCGTTAGTCAAGTTCACATCCCCCAGTCACTGAATCTAAGCCAGGATGGACATTTTTTCTCCCCTGATACCTGTAAGTGGATCACAGTCCAAAGTGAGTCCAAAGCTCATGAGTAACTCCTTCCCTTTAGAATGCTGAGCTGCCCAGTAAAGTCTCAGGTGTGTTTATCCCCCAAAACCTCTGTGCATTCTCCCAACACCTTTTTATTTCTGTAGCATTAACACTTCAGGGACATTTTATCTTCATTTTCCCCTGGGTCTGCTCCTGAGTTGGTGGTGGGGTTCCTGGTAATTGCGGTCACACGGGGATGCGTTGTCTCTACCTCCTGGTTTTTGTACCAACAGCATTTACCACACAGGGTCATCCTGGGGAGTGAGTGAGACGGTCTGTGAAGTGCCCATACTTGGCACACAGTAGGTGCTTAGCTGAGGCTGGCTGCAGTTACTGTGGGTGTTACTGTGTGACTTCCTATTTGTGGGCCCTGCCAGCTCTGACAAAGGTCCCTGCGGTGATCCAGTGTCTACGCAGCAAAAACTCAGTCTTGTCCATCTTACCTGATGTACACTGTCCAGGCTGACAGTTGACATACACCACAAATGCTGACTTACTAGTTCATGGTAGGACTTCATCTATGAGAAACTGAAATATTCACAAAGATAGGCATCTCACTTCTGCTCCCTTGGTAACCAGTCAGATCGCCAGTGAGGGTAAGGAGGACTAAGGAGGGTTTCTTTTAAGTACATGTCAGTTCTCCCCCCCATAACCAAATGCAGGAGCAAACTGAGCTTTGTTTATAAAACATATGAGAAGGAAAAACATCAAAAGCCCACCACCTAGAACAGCCGCTCAGCACTTTGAATATCTTTCCAGCCTCTTTGCCTAGAATGGCTTTCTGTGTGTCTCTTTAAATCATTCACAGTGTATTCAGCTTTTTATCCCGCTCTTTCTTTCAGTATGAGTATTTTCCACTTCTCTGTCATGTCTGTTGCCTCTGATTTATGCAGTCAAGTGACAGAATTCCTGACAGGTTTGTGACTGATCTATTCAGGTCTTCAACTAATTGGATGGGACCCACAGGAATCAGGGAGGGGAGTCTGTTTTACTCAGTTACCAATTCAGATGGGAGTCTCACCCACCAACACCCTCACTGACATACCCAGAGCAATGTTTGATCAAATGTCTGGGCACTCTGCAGCTCAGGGAAGATGACACACAATAAGCCATCACACCCCATCTTCTGCCCCAACCCCAGACAAGTGTCTTAGATCCTCCTCTGCTTTGCCTCATGGTGACAAGCCAGCAGGAGGGGCTCCAGACATCGCATGGACCTTTAACCAAGAAGAGGGAACAGGCAGAATCAGCCTGCTTTCTTCTGTACTTGTTTTCTTTTTTTTAATTTAAAACAATTTCCTAAAGCCACAGCGGACTTCCTCACACATTTCAATGGCCCAAACTGCTCACCTAGCCTTTAAGAAAGGTGGCGCTGGAAAATGGAATATCTGGAAAAGTAGAGATCACGGTGCTTGGCCATTTTACGCCAGTCCTGATTGGTCTGGGCATATTGCTGCCCCTTATAATTTGGGGGATGTTAGCCAAGAAGAAGATGGAACGGCTGATGCATGTGTGTGTGAAGGAGTGTAAGTTTGGGGAGAGGAAATCCCAGGGCAAAATACCTCTAAAAACCGAAATCAGTCAAAGGGAGAAATAAAGTTTAAAACCCGTTTATTGCTCACAAATTGGAGTCTCGGGCTGTCTTTTTCCTCTGCTCTGGAATAAGCCAGCCAGCAAGCAAGCCAGCCCCCTTCCATTAACCTCCCAGGTTCAGACACGCCCTTGGTTGCCCAGGTAATCATCCATTGATATGGAGATGAACTTCTCTCCACCCCTGAGGATATGCAAATGAACTAAAGCCAGGCGAGATATTCTGGAAATGTTACAATTTTACCCACAGGGTAGGGAGGAGTAGGATCCAACAGTCACCCCACATGGAAACCCCAGTCCAGGCCTGCCTCTCCGAGACCGCTCTCTTGGCATCTTTGATTTTGGGTTGATCATAAACTTGATTACATTTGTATAGCCAATTTCTTGGCTTCTCTTCTCAAAGCGGATTTTCTTTCTCATGCCTGAAGAGTGACACTTTAGCCCCCAGATGACAGCCTTGTCCCTCCCATTTCTGCGTCTCAGGACTGCGGAGGGGGCCTTGCTGGGGACACCATGTACAGTGGAATCAAAACTCCCTAAGGTCCTGGCACTGGTGTCCAGGGGCTCTGTGGCTCTGCCCAGACCCCAGGGCAAACCGCTCGGCAGGAGCGCAGGTCCCCTCCCTGCTGCAGGCAGAAGCCCCCCACACTCCCATCCCCCATTGACTGGCAAATACCCTGGATGTGCTCACAGGTGGTGCTGCCCCTGCCAGCCTGTCTTCTGACCAAGTGCCCCACGCAGTGCCCTGCACTGGCCTGGGCCAGGGGCTTCTCTGTGGGATGGAGATGAGAGCTGCTCCCTGACTCAGACAGCAGATGTGGCCCACCTGCAGAATGAAGTCCGCGGACCACACACACACGCGCACACGCACACACACGCCCCTGTTTACTGCACCCTCAGTATGATCACTCCCTGGCCTACCAGGGTCTCTATCACTCTAGAGATGGTTTAACTTCCTCTCTCGGGAGACTTTCCTACGCCCCTCTCCTCCTGCCCCCTGCTACCACTTTACTGTTGCACTTGGCACTCTGTCGTGTAATCACTTCTGTGTCTAAAGCCTAGACTACTAGGGAATTTATGATCTGGCTTAGTTTTGTGACCACTATGATAATGAATGCTACTTGGACATGAGATGGCAGGCAGGTCAGTGCCTGCCACAGACCCTTTTCTAAATAATAGTTTGTATGTTAAAGTGTTTCAGATCAATAGGGAAGGTAAAAAATGAGTAACTGGTAATGGGGCAGGCAATCAGTTCACTGCGGGCAAGGGAAGTTCTTATTCTAAAATGAATTCTAGGAAGATTGTTGTAAGTTTGGGGAAAGGAAATCCCGGGGCAAAATACCTGTAAAAACCAAAATCAGCCAAAGGGAGAAATAAAGTTTAAAACCCGTTTATTGCTCACAAACTGCAGTCCCGGGCCATCTTTTTCTCGGCTCTGGAAGAAGCCAGCAAGCAAGCAAGCCAGCCGCCTCCCCTTAACCTCTCAGGTTAAGACACGCCCTCGGTTGCCCAGGTAATTACCCATTGATATGGAGATGTCTTCTCTCCACCCTTGAGGAATAATGCAAATATACTAAAACAATACTTCTTTCTGCCTCTGAACGCCTATTGATATGCAGATGTACTAAAGCCAGGCGACATATTCTGGAAATGTTACAATTTTACCCCCAGACAGCAACCCCATAAAGTTAGTGCTGCTCCTATACCTGCTTTCCAGGGAGGAAGCCGAGACCGGAGAGTTAAGTGGCAGCCCAGGGTCACACTGCCCCCAGTGCTGTAAGAAACGCAGAGCCCACCACGATTCCAGAAAACACCTCGCACAGGGTGCCGTTTCCCATGCGCTCACCCTCCAAATTAGGGAAACGAAGGACAGCGCCTTTGATTTTCAGCCTCCCCAAGGTCTTATATAACTGAGTTAGTCCATGTGTACAGCAGGAAGTCCAATTCTTTCTCTTAAAAAAAAAATTGCCATCCTCCGGCCGAGTCAGCAGAGGCCTGTGTGGCATCCCTGGGCCTCCTACCCGGCCTTGGCGCCCTGTGGGCTGTGAGCAACCACAGGAGGCAACCAGGCAGCTGGGCTCCGACCAGCAGGTGCCAAAGCTGTTTTAGGACAGAGCATTTCCAAGATGGCACAGATCCCAGCTGTGTGTCCTTGGGCAATTTTTCCCCTCTCTCTTCCCACCTGTAGATTGGGGGTTATCTACAGTGCCTTCATCTGAGGGTTTTGAGAAGATTTTATATATCAATACACGTAAAGTACTTAAAACTCTTCCCTACTGTTAAGTATCGTTGTATATGAAAGTTTCAGCTAATACTTCCAGAAAAAAGACAGATCCCCTCTTGCACGGGGTCCCAAAATATGAATGGTAGAGAGCTGTTGTTTCTTCTAGATCTTTTCCCGGGATTGTGAGTTAGCCCTCAGAATAACTCAGGCTTCTCCATGTCCATTCTTGCAGCTCAACAGCGACACCTGCCACCCACGAATTTTACACGTCCTCTAAAAGCTGCTTGTGTGTAAGGAAATCATCGCCATCAAAAGGCAAGCAGCAAAGAGGATAGCACCATTCATGGCAAATTCAAAAGGTGAATTTCTTTAACACAGAATGTGTTCCTGTGGTGAATGAAAACTCCAGAAAAGAAGTCAAGAGGATGCTTGACCTAAGAAGGGCAGGTAGTCCCTGGAGGAGATCACTGGAAGGGTAAGCAAATTAAATAAAGATACTATTTTTTTTTGCCTGCAAATTTAGTGAAAAGACAAACTTGCTAAAACCCAGTCCTGGAGAGGCAAATGCGTAAAGGGCTCTACTTATGGTCGGGTGCCTCATAAACTGACGTAAGTCGTCTTGAAAGTAGTTTAGTAGTCTGATTCCATTTGTTTTCTTACCTTTAATTTAATTTTTGAATAAAAGTGCATTCTCATGGTTAAAATGCAAGGAGTATACAAATGATGTGCATTGGAAATTCTCCTTCCCACCCTGCTTCTCCAGCAACCTAGTTATATCCCCATAGACAGCCCATATTAGTTGTTTCTGGTGCAAACTTTCAGGAATATTTTTATAACATACACAAATATGTCCACATTCTTTGCATCCTGACACAAAGCACAGCATAATATAATTTGCAATGTTGATTTCTTTGCATCTTAAGAGATTTTCCCATAAGATTGCATAAAGAGCTTCCTCTTTCTTTTTATGGCTGATATTAATCCATTGTTATGGGTTGTATCATCCCCCCTTCAAAAATTCATTTGTTCAAGTCCTAACCCCTAGGACCACACAATGACCTTATTTGGAAATAGGGTCATTGTAGACACAATTATTTAAGGTGAGCTCATACAGATGTAGGTTAGGACCCTAATCCAACCTACTGGTGTGTGTGTGACTGGTTTCCTTATAAAAGGGGGAAATTTGGACACGGACTTGCACACAGGAAGAATGCTGTGAGGAGATGAAAGCAGAGATGGGGTGGTATGTCTTCAAGGAGTGCCAGAGATTGCCAGCAGACCACCAGCACTAGGTGAGAGGCATGGAACAGATTGTCCTCACATCCCTCAGAAGGAACCAACTCTGCTGATGCCTTACCTTGGGCTTCTATCCTCCAGAACTAGGAGACAATACATTTCTGTTGGTTAAGCCACCCCGTTTGTAGTACTTTGTTACGGCAGCCTGAGCAAACTAATCCACACGGAGGCACAATTATGTACTTAATCACTTCCCTACTTTGGAATTTTAGGGGTTTTTCCAACCTTTTACTTTAAAAAGTTTTGCAGAGTAACTTTTTCATACACTGTTTCACGAGTGTATGATGACACCAGCACGGTGAATTCCTAGAGCAGGATGGATGTGGCAAAGGATGCGAGTGTGGTGACCCTACTACCACATGTCTGCTCCCAGGCTGGGCAAGTCTGTGCCCCCACTGGCACAGAGAGGGCTGTCTGTTCTCGTCACCACGGTGTGGCATCTAACTTTCGGATTTTTGCCATTCTGATTAAGAGAACAATGGCATCTCTACATGGTTTGCATTCATTTTTCTATTGGATTGCTGGTCTAATTAGTTTTGGAGGAGATATTTGTCTATCAGGGAATTGTGTTACCCTTTTTGATATATGATGCAAATATTTTTTCCCAGTTAGTTATTTAAACCTCCACTTCTCCTGTGGTGGTTTTGCCACACAAAAAATATTGTATCTGTATGTATTTGAATGAATTATTCTTTATGCTTTCTAGGTTTTGTCACTACAGCAAGAAAAAAAAAACCCTTCCCAACTCCAGTATGATCAAAGAAGTCTCCTGTGTTTTTTCTTCTAATGCTTTAAGGCAGGTGGTTAGAGCAGTATTTTTTGTAATACTTTTGATGCCGGGGTTCTTGTTCACGAAGCAAAAGAATGACCTTCACAAACACTCAAGGCAGGAGAGCAGGGTACAGGCTTTTATTTAGAGATAAAGTGAGAGGCCAGAGCTCCCGGCTCACGCTAGGAGGGGACAAGAGAGTCTGTGGTTGGCTCATTGTCTAGGGGTTTTATGCGTGGTTGAGGATTTTCAGGAATGAGGGTAAAGGGTTAGGGGTGCAGACTTGTTGAGTGGTCCCAGAATGCTCATTTTTGATGAGTGATAGAAGAAATTTTCTACTCTGATTCTTTCTCAAGATAGCAGTTTTCCTCTGGGAGCATGTCAATTAAGACCGCCTACCCTGTCCCCAAAGTGGGCTGGCCTGTTGCCTGTTTGCTGAAGTAAGTTAAGAATCTTACTTATTAACTTCTTGGGCTGTTTATACTTGGGCTTGCTTACTAAATTAGTCTTTTTCCTAGGTTGAAGATTACTTGGTTAGGATCAGAGAAGGAAATACAGCACATAGGTACAGTTAAAATAAGCTGGGCCTTTAAGCAGGCTAAGGTAAATTTTACAGTGTCATGATTTAAATTGATACAGTGAAGTCACGGGTTATGCTGAGACACTTTTCTTTATCTGCAGAACACTCGAACATTCCAGGCCAAGTTGCTGCTGGCCTTTTGAGTTTTAACTGATCTCACTGATGATAACTATATTCCTAGTCTGGTATCTTTACCCTAGAGAATTAGTGTGACTCTGACTTCGCATAATGCTTATCACAGAGTTTCACTAGGGACATCTTTGCACATTGCTACATGGTTCTGACTGCAATTACCTTGCTCTGCTTTTTCTCCGGAGACCCTCACCCTACTCTGGCTACACCCATGGTCCCTGTCTCAATACCACAGAGCAGGTCTAGACATTCTGTTCTGGTTCGTAGATATACAGAAGAGATGGGTGTTGGAAAAGACAGGTGTGTGTGTGTGAAGACACAAGCTCAAATAAAAGGTGGCTGGCTTATAACAAGGCTCATGGAAGAAAAACCATCATCTAAAATAAAAATCACCTTTATTAAGATGATTTACATGCCTTCCCAATGATCCTCCCTCCTCATACTCATACTACCTTTCACTGAGCAAAGTCTCCCAACCTGGACAGAAGTATTGTTCTACCTTGCTGCCTAAAAGGAGACCCAGTCCTCCCATGCCAGGGCTGGGAACCAGCCAGCCAACACCACAAACTTTAATCTGGAGTGTGGATTCTCCTGGAGCCATTGTGAGGACTGCCTGAAGAAACATCTAGGGCTGTGCTGTCTCATAAAGAGGAATTAGCCACATGTGGCTATTTAAATTAAATGTAGTTAAAAATTCAGATTATTTTCCAGTGCTCAATAACTACATGCAGCTAGGCTACCATTTGGGGTAGCTCTGGGGGATTTGACTCCAAATCCTCAACTCACTTAAGTACTTTTGCTTGAAGGGCCTGGGGCTCTACTACTTCCTGGGGTTGGCTGTACCTTGGTGTACTCTAACACAGAACACACCTCGCAATGGCCCAGACTGAACTGCCAGGTGTGTGGAGTTCTGGCATGGAGTCCAGTGCGCTGCTAAAGGATACTGCAGGGGTCTAGGGGGTTGCTGTTGAGGTCTTGGGGCAATGAAGAGCAAAGAAGGAGGTGGGAGTCATCATGGCGGGTGCTCAAAAGAAGTCACTTTATTCTGCATAAAGCTCTACTTTTTATACTGCTACTGTGCTAATTCATGGTTACGTAAGTATTGAAGATGTGCACGTGTGTGGCCTTCACGGCCAGGTGTCTGGCCTTCAAGGCCCTTATCTAGCTCTAAGACAGGGTCCGTGGGTGTAGTCGAGTAGGGTGAGGGCCTCTGGAAAAAGCAAGGCAAGATATTTGCAGTCAGAGCAATTTAACTACATTCAAGGAAACCCACTACTAAAACTCTGTGTTAAACATTCAGCTCTAGAGTCATTCATTCTTCAGTGAGGTCAGTTAATATTCCCCAGATAAAGAAGAGTAGCATATGTTTTTATTATGCTAATCATTTATAATCATGTGTAAGACTCACTTTAACATGCTAAAAGGCCCAGGCCTATGTGCTATCTTTCCTCCTTCAGATCTGATAAGGTGATTTGCAAACTGGGCAACTAATTTAGCATGCAGGCCCAGCTGTAAACAACACAGTAAAAGGCAACTAGGATTCCACCTTAAAGATAAGATTGCATTTTAATACCCAAGAAGTTAAGACGTTAGAAATTCTTAACTTACTCTTTAGCAAAAAATACCTCAGCCCACCTTGGGGGCTGGGAGGTGGCCTTGTTTCATATGCCCCCAGACCAAGATGCTGGTATCTCAGGAAGAAATCATCAGAGCAGGAAGTTGCTTGTGTTAATTCTAAATATTCAGGAACCACTTAGTAAGTCCACACCCCTAAGCTTTCTTTCCTCTTCTCAAAAATCCTCAACTGCTATAAAACCCCTAGACAACGCACCACCACTCCAGACGCCAGGAGCTCTGTCCTTTCACTTTATCTCTAAATAAAAGCCTGTACCTTGCTCTCCTACCTTGAGTGTTTGTGGAGCTCATTCTTTGGCTTCGTGAACAAGAACCCCGACACCAGCTCCTTACTCATGGGTACAATATTCTGTGTTTTCAAGGCCAGACATCCGGGGTGAAGCTGCGGACAGCTGTCCTTATAGAACAGTAGTGACAGTGGGGGGGGCGGGAGCCTTCCCTACAGACACCCCTTTTATTCCCTCCCATCTACCCAGTACCTGCATCTGTAAAAAATGAAAACTAGGTGTAGAGTTGATGCTGAACACTGGCTCACATCAGTGATGAGTAAAATTCATCCAGGTACTCTGCACAAATTGAAGTGTTAAAAGAAGTTCATCATATTAAAAGTTGTGCTTCCAAAACATTTTACTTTTTGTCTAAGAATTGACAGTAAAATTTTGTACCATATATAATGTTGCTAATCGAGAAAATAAAACGAGTGAAAAACAACTAATTTCTAATTTCATTACTGAGAAGTGTTAGGGTGAACAATGAAACTTAAAGCATAAAACTTTTTCATTAGGATAACATTCAGTGAGGCACGGAGAATGAAACTATTTTAGATTACGATAAAAGTCTCAGGAGTGAATAAAACAAAAACGTAGTTTCAAAGAAAAAAACCTGAAAAGATGCAAAATTTCTGTTAAAGTGAACGATAGTATCAAATTGTGGATTTAGAATCCGCTGAATAGGTCTGAAATAACTAGTTTTGCCTTTTTAAGTATCAACTTAAAATTATTTAAATTTAAACACAAACTTAATTCACAGTGGGCCAAAAGTCTTTTGCAAATCTTTAAATTTAAGATGAAAAATAT
The DNA here is from genome assembly GCF_030020395.1 of Manis pentadactyla. Classification (NCBI taxonomy): domain Eukaryota; kingdom Metazoa; phylum Chordata; class Mammalia; order Pholidota; family Manidae; genus Manis; species Manis pentadactyla. The sequence continues at coordinate 57,890,526 of NC_080031.1, forward strand.
TTAGATGTTACTATAAGGTAAGGAGAGATTTTCAAAGTCATTTCAGGCCGGGATCCAGGAGCCCACACCTGGGGTCACCGTCCCGCCGGCCTCGCCGCAGGTTTCGGGGTTCTGTCTGGTCCTGGGGCGACCCCGGGGGGCCCTGCGTCCCGCACCCCTTGCAGGGTTGGTGCCCTTTTCGGAGATCCCTCCGGGGTCTGGAAGCCTCAGGCCGCCGCCCCGCCCCCGGCCCTCACGGCCCTCTGAGAAGGCCGACCCCGCCCCCAGGCGCCGCCGCTGCTCCGCCTCCGTCGGGGCGCCCCGCGGCCCCACTTCGTAACGAGCTACGGGTTCAGGTGCACAGGTCCTTAGATGTTTGCCTTACTGAGCCAGTTAATATTTGCCTTAATGTCGGCCCCACGCCGGAATGCAAAGCTCACACCAGATGCTTCGGCCCCCTCGCGAGCACTGGATAAACAGCAGGACCCACGTGCCGGCGCCACAGGTCACGTGTCCTGCCGGGGGGAAAGACCACCGAGTCCGTCCTCCAGCCTCCCAGAGAAGACTCGGAAGTGCTCCGAAGCCCGTACGCGTCCTTCCGGGCGGGCCGTCCGCGCTTTTGTCCCGCCGGCGGCAGGGCTCCCGCGGCGCCGCTAAAGCCAGTACGTGAGTCCGCGGCCAACCGTGCTCCCGGTCCCCGGCCTTCGCCTGCCACGCTTTTACCTTCTCGGCCCGGTCCTGGCTGCCCCTCGGGTCGCGCGCGGTATCTGGGAGGAAGCATGTTCCCTCCCCAAACATACCTCAGGAGGCGCGTTCCGGGGGAGTGGACGGGGGGAGATCCTGCCCGGCCGAGGGGTGTAGGGCGCGCCCCTGGAACGGACTGGGCGCCTTGTGGCTTCCAACTCCGGCCGCCCGAGCGGGCCAGGACCGGGTTAGGGCCGCCCGGTGTCCGGAGAAAGGCTGGGGCCCCTCCCCGTGTTTCTCGACTGTTCGCTGCTGTCTGAGGCGGGAGAACTCTGAAAATTAGGGCTTTAAAATAGGCGCCCTTGTGTGTCTCCATGGCCGTTGAGTTTGTCTTAAGAGTGAATACGAGCGTTAGTGGGACCCCGCGGGGTGATCCGTTTTGATCTCCCCCACGTTTTTTTCCCCCTGGGTTGGGGTGACCATGTTGAGATTCCTGCCGCAGGTGTAGACCCAGTGTCCGGGCCGCGCTTCTCGCCCTCGCTGTGGGGAAGCTCACCGTATGCAGACGGGTGGCCTGCCGGGGGCTCCGCAAGCTGAGGAGGCTCCTAGACCCGGGGACAGCCCCCGGGACCCAGGTGGTGAGGACGTGAAAGATGATTGGGTGTCCTGCTCTAATGTTCGGGCTAGGTGGCTACCCGGTGTTTTCTTTTGAAAACACGAGGGTTTTGTTTAAATGCTTCATAACACTTTAAAATGTGTAATAATTAGTATGTTTCAGTTTAAAATACAGAGTTAGCAGTGAAAAGGTTTGTTCTGTCTGAGCTATCTTCCTAGGCCCAATTTCCTTTGGCAACTACATTTGTTAGAGTGTAGCCTTCCAGAGTTTATGCAAATAACTGGCAAACATGAATGTAGTTAGTTCCCCTTTTTTCATACAGGTGATAGGGTACTCGCCAAAGTTATGGCCCCTTCTTTCTCTTAATCCATTTTAGGCATCGTTAGAGCTTTTTAAAATGTATTATTAAACAACTCTGGTAGTGGATTGGCCATTGTTTGGATGTTTTGAATGTTCCATAATTTTTTTAGAACTGTTCAGGGACATTGGGGTTGTTTCCAGTTATTTTATTGTTTCAAACAGTGATGCTCTCAATATTGTACTAGGGCACTTAACAAAATATTGATCAAAATAGCTTTTGTTTTACATTAACTCAGCCAGTTATTGGTAAATTGTTAATCATGCCAGATCATTAATGTCACTCAATGTGTAAAGAACAAATGAAACCAAATAGCTTTTGTGTCCTGAGATTTGCGTTTATGATACTTAGCCTTATACTAGCCTAATAAACCTATTAATGACTTTATTTAAGCCAGTCTTTGCCCCTTGAGCTTCAGAAAATCTCTCAGCCTCCCTTAGAGTCTCCTTTGCTTACCTTATCACCCAGGATGACTAGAAATCTCTTCTCCACTACCAGGTATGAGAATGTTTTATTTCATTTTTTAGTTTTAAGGAAAAATCACCTGGTTTTTCCTTCTAAGCAGTAGAACCAACTCTTGTTGATCGTTCACAATTCTGATTCTCTTAAACTAAATGTAGTAACTAAAGCACAAACTATATTTTCTCTTTTCTCCTGTATATCACCTTTCTCTCCACTCTTTAGTCCAATCTTTCATTTGGCCCATTCTCCCACTTCCTAGGTGCTGTTTCTCATGAGTTAGTGAGCATTTTGTGTTCACCTTCCCTCTTGTTTTCTCTTTTCTTTCTCTGGTCATCTCCAAGTCAAATATAATACCCAAGAAGTGAAGGTACAGAATCCAGGCGTGACACTTGATATTAGATTGACTTGTGGAATATGGTTAGTACCCTGGAAGCCCAGAGTAGCTGCTGGTGTGTTACTTAACTGCACTTCGTTGTTAATAGGCAGGAATTCTCAGCCACAGTGGGCTACCATTCTCTTGTGAGTTATCTAGGCTTTTGAGAAGTGGCTCTGACTCTCTGGGGCAGGCACAGCAAGAATTTAGGGGGAAGTTCATATTGTCTGTGCAAGCATTTTTAGGCATTAGGGGTGGAATGTGAAGAACAGGCACAGAGGTGACCAGAGGTTGTGAGTCAGGTAATTTGCAAGGAGTGGAGGGCATTCTGTGGCTGACACTTTTTTGACTGATGTAACTTAGCTGTGGGGTCATGCTTCCTGCTGAGAACTGATTACAGAGAAGTTCCCCATCCAACCTGTAGAACATTTAAAAACTTAAAACGCTTCAGCCTTCTCTATGCAGCTTTTGGAGTGATTCTTTTCTTGTGTCGTAGGGTACACATGATTCAGCCACCATCTCAGTCTTGATGGGATTATAATAACCTCCCAGACTCCAGGACTCAGTTCTCTCCCCCTTAATCCAGTCTCCCACCACAATCAGTATAAGTAATCTTTATTTCTTTTAATTTTTATTAGGAAAAAACTCACCAGAAAGTAGAATAGTACAATAAACTTCATACACCCATAGTTCAGATTCAACAATTATCAGGATTCTGTTACATTTGTTTCACTTCTCCTTCTTATTTTTTATTTGTTTGAAGTATTTTAAAGGCAATTCCAGACATCATGCCATTTCATCTTAGCATACTTCAGCCTACAAAAAAAGATACTTTTAATATAGCCATAAAGCTGTTACCATACCAAATATTCAATTAACCGATTCCTTGATATCAGGTTGGCAAACTGCTGGGTCTGCTCTTTTTGTATGACCTGCAAGCTAAAAGTGGTTTTTACATCTTTAAGAGAATGTTAAAAGGAAAGCAAACAGACAGAAATAAGAGACAGAGTCATGTGTCTCTCAAAGCCTAAAATATTTTCTATCTTGTCCTTTACAGACTCCCCCAGAGTAACCCAGTGCCTGAGAAAAAAGCAGGTTATGGATAATAATCCAAGTTCCTTGGCAACATTTAGCCTCAGAAGTAACTGAAAAACTAGTATGTATTTTATTGTTTGGGAAGATATCTTAACATTTTGTTACATCCTCTTGATTGTCTTTATGTTTTAGTAGCTTAGTCCATTTGGGCTGCATAACAAACCGTTACAGACTGGATGGCTTATAAACAACAGAAATTCATTTCTCACAGTTCTGGGGGCTGGGAAGTCCAAGGTCAAGGCATCAGGGAATCACTGTGAGGTCTTTTCCTAAGAACATGTAATCCCAACCTTAATTCACGAAGGCTCCACCCACATGACCCAAGCACCTCCAGTAGGTCTCTCCCTCATAATACCATCATTGGTGGGGGGCTGGGGGGTAGGATTTCAGTAGGATTTGAGAGGGGCATACATTCAGTCCATAGCAGGAACACTTACTTCTTTTTATGTCTTGTTTTTTCCCTGTGTATTTGATTGACCTTTTCTTAGTTTCAGTGTTGATTAATATGAATCTCATTGTAAAACATCTGTTTTCAGTGAAGATGTACACTTATATTGATCTATTTTGATTTCAGTCATTAAGAGGATTAGGTGAACTATACTGGGTAATGGGACACTGTGCCTCCACCCAAACAGCAGGTTAAACAGGACTGAAACTGGGAGCCTCCTGGCATCTGCCTTGTTTAGAGAGGTAAGCAGTGAAATATTTGTGATTTGGTGCAGACCAGGACAGTCAGCAGCTAAACAGGGAATCCCAGAGGACATGAAGGGGATGAGGAATTAGACCCTCAGACTCAGGAGAAAGGGGTCCATCCGGACCAAGGATCAGTGAGTACAGTGCAGTGAGGGGTGGGTTAGCCTGGCCCATTTGGTGTCCCAAGTCACTCCAGGAGGTTGGCTGGAGAAGGCTTCTTGCCACACTAAGTAGCCTGGGAGGACTTGGTTTGGGGACCATGTGTGCATTTTTCCAAACTCTTGACAGTTGTTGAAGGGATAAGAATGAAGGTAGGGAGACTAGCAGAAGTTCGAAAGGGAATTTAGGGGGGCCTAAGGCCTTCAATGGGAGTGGAGTTATTAAGCTGGTTTTAGGGGATCTTTTGGATGTGGAGAGGTGAGGGAAAGAGAAGAGCCCACTTCTGATTTAGGCAAAGGGGAGGATAGGAGGGTGTGAGGGTCTGTAATTGAAGAGAGTGGTCTGGACCAGAGATGGGTAGTTGGTAGGAGTGATGTGGCTCCTACCACTATAGATGGGGCTCCTACCCAGGGAGAAAATGTAGAATCAGGGGAAAAGGTTCAGTATGGAGCAGGGGCACCAGGAACATCTGAAGGACAGCAGGTTGGGGGGTTGGCACTGGCCCCAGAGAAGTTAATGCAGCATGGTTTGAGTGGGAAGGAATCAGATTGAGTAGAGTAGGCACAAGGGGAGCTGGGACGTGAAGAACACTTTCTTGAGGTGGCTGAACAGGAGGCAGGGTGGTGAAAGCAGTACAAGGGAGGGAGAGGTAGAGCTGAGGGTATTTCAATTTAATTTTTGACATTTTTAAACTTCTTATTTGGAAATATCAAATGCACAGAAACATTTCAAGAATAACAGTAAAAATAATCCTTTGTTATACTCACTGTAGTGAGCATTTACTTAATGTCTTTTCTGCCTTTCTCATTCTAATACATAACAATTTTCTTCAAAACTATTTGAGGATAACATACATCATAGTGCCCATCCCTAAATACTTCAGTATATAAAGTTACTAAGCATAGGGATATTGTCTTGCATAACTACAGTGCAACTATCAACTTCAGTACATTTAAGGTTAATAATACTTTAATCTACCATATTCCAGTTTTGTCAGTTGATGCAATTAGTTTTTATAACAATTTTTCTTTCTAGTTCAGATCCACTGCAGGTCAGGTATTGAATTTAGTGGTCAAGTCTCTTTGGCCTTCATTAATATGGAACATTTCTACAGCCTTTTTTCATCTTTTATGAAAATGATGCTTTGGAAGAATGCAAATATCTTTTAGTAGATTTACTTGATGTTAACTTGCAATTCAGTGCAGGTAATGGATTCTTTTAGGTGTATGTCCTCAGGGTGTCACTTCTGGAGTCACATGATGTCCATCTCCCCCGACCTAGCCAAGCATTGTGTAATTTCTCAGACCATAGCAGGAACACTTAGCTCTTTTTATGTCTGTGTAATTACTATTTTTTTCCCTTTTAGTCTGGGGGGAATATTTTAAGACCATGAATATATACTGCTCCTTGTCAAAATTTCCCCCTAGATTTAGAATCTATTAACAATTCTTCCCTGATCCAATCCTTACTCTGATAGCTGCAGAATGCCAATTTTGTTTTTTCCAACTCTACTGCTCCCTCCACGTTTACCAGCTGACCCTGGTATTCTGCTGTAAGCAAGAAGTCTCTTACTCTCCCCTGTTTGTATCTGTGTGGTCTCATGAAATCTTATTTTCAATGGTTTATAATTCATTACATAATTATTGTGGAGCCTAAATTGGGTGTGCAAGCTGGCTCTATAGTGTTGTGACATGCCCCCATGGTGTTATTGAGCATTTCCTTACTTGCTGGAATAACAAAATGCTCCAGCTCATCCTGTATATATCCTGCCCCCAGCCTGGAATCTGCCATCTTTCTGTGGGACTCCGGTTCCATTTAGTAAGCAATGGTTGTAGAGACCAAGGACAGGATGCCAGATGTGTTCATTACCACTGAGGTGCTTTTCCTTCTTGGCTTTTCAGCATAGAGCTAGGGAATATATGTACATATACACACTGACATCTGAATATGAATGCATTTATATGTGCACATACACACATACATAGAATTTAAAAATCAGTAGGTGGCACCAATACCTCTGATTCATCCCCACAGGGTTCTTTTCTTGCCTTCCCCTAGTCCATATTTTTATGTCCCTTCTTCCTCCAGGAGAGCCCTGCCCCACAACTAAATCAACACACTTACACTTAGTCCTGTAACACATCTAAAATTGTCTCAAACTCACATTGCCCATACCATTGCAAAAAACAAACCAGCTATGTTCAGTTGTTTGCAGCACTTCCCCACAGCCTCCTCCACCCTTCTGAAGATATGCTACATACTTCAGAGTATGTAGCATATGTTGCATATTCTGTATGTAATTACATGGATTAGCTCTGTATTTCTTTTTATTTCCTTCCTGTGGTTACTTATGTGAGACACAGATGACTTCATTTGTTTCCATTTGCTTTCTTGTGTAGCTCATTTCCCCCTTTTCCATTCTCATTAATTTAATTTTACTCTGTGCAGAACATTATCATGCTTCCTTGAGTAAAAACAACACAAAAAGCTGTACTTAAGAGTATCTCTCTCCCCTATCTCTTCTGCTGTACTTACCCCACCCTACCCCTTATGGATAACAGGTTTCATAGGTTTCTGGTATCTCTCCTTACTTTAAAGATAAGCAGATATATGCTTGTTTTGTTATTTTCCTTCTTTCCTATATAAAATATAGTATATAGGCTCTTTTTCACTTAGTGTATATCCTGGAAATTTCTATTAGTCAATTCATAAAACTGTTCCTCATTCTTTAATATTCCCTTGGGTGTATGTGCCCTGGTTTAACCAGTCTTCAATGCTTGGACATTTAGGTCATTTTCCAGACTTTGTAGTAACAAATAGTTCTACAGTGAATAACTTTGTGCATATATACTTTTGTATTGTTGGAAGAGGCACTGCAGTATAAATTCCTAGATGGAATTTCTGTTTTGAAGTGTAAATGCATACAATTATGTTAGATATTGGCAAATTCCCAGGGGTTATGCCAGTTTGCATTCCCAGTGATGAATCAGTGCCTGATTGCCCAACAGCTTCACCAACAGAGTATTGTCAAGGTTTTAATATTTGCCAACTTGACATATGAGATGGTATCATAATTATTTGCATTTCTCTTATTATGAGTGAAATTGAAAACATATTTAAGGGCCATTTTAATATCTGTGGATTCCATGTATTTTGCCCATTTTTCTATAGGATTTTTAGTCTATTTTTCTCAAGTCTTTGAAAATTATTCATGTTTTAGGGATTTTGCCCTTATATATCAGCATGTTGTAGATATTTTCTTCCCCTTAGACATTTATTTCTTGATTTTGCTTTTGACATTATTGCCATGCAATTTTATTTTTATTTTTATATATCAAATATACTGTTTTTTTATTTGCTTAATCTGGATCATAGTTAGAAAACTTTCTGTATTCCCAGGTTACAGAGGCATTCACCCACATTTTCTTCTAGAATCTGTGTAATACTTTTTTATATTTAGAGCTCTGTTTCATTTAGAGTGTATTCCTGTGTAAAGAATGGATCTGGTTTTATCTTTTTTCAAATGGCTTTATAATTGTTCTGACACTGTTGTGAAGACCATCTTTGCCCCAGTGATTGATTACCATATTTATCATATACTTGATTTCTATGTGTTGTAAGGGCTATTTCTGGACTCTTATTCTACTCCATTTGTCTATCTATACACCAGTACCTACACCAGTACCACATTTGTGTAATTACAGACGCTTTGTGGTTTGTTTTAATTTCTAGTATGACTAATCACTAGTGTACCCCCCAAAGATCTTCATTTTCTGTTTTTCTCTAGCTATTTTTATGCACTTATTTTACGGGATTTAATTTTAGGGCTGTAGGAACTTGAACATCTTTATCTCCTGAGGGCTGAAGATGTATGGACATAGAGGGCTAAGGCCAAAGGGAATGAATGGAGCAGGGCCCCTGATATGTGTGAGAACAGGCTTCAGGGCATGAATAAAAGGTGTGTTACTGTTGATGGTTCTGGAATTCCACTGTCCACTCAGTAGCCCCCATATTTTAAGGGACATGGACTGCTGTGCCCAAGGTAGTAAAGAAAGGGAGAAGGAACTAGACCGTGCCACTATTCCTCAGTGACCTCTGAAGATCTCTTACCTGGATGTACTTACAGTCATTTTGTGAAGCTTCTGTAGCTGAACCATCTTTTGGCTTAATGTCCCGCTGAGTGGTGCTTTATTTTCCTGTTGCTGAGTTCTCGCCTTTTAAATCTTGCTTTCCTTTTATCATTCCTGCTTCCTCCTCAAGGCTCACATAGAGTTTCTAAGTAGCATTGACAGAATTCCAGAGTACTGACTCCAGAAAGTCTGAGCCAGGGCAAGAGTAGAGATCCAGATTTTAATTAAGTCTAATTATTAAGGTTGGGGGATAATAAGCATAGACCTGTTTCTTTTGTTCTCTAGAGTCTGTCAGGTGGTGGATGTGGATGGAGTGCTATCTTTGTATAGAGTGCCTTCAGGGGAATAGAGTCCTGCCTAAACCCTAAAATCTGCTTTAGGAAGTTTACCTTTCCCAAGTCCTGTGCTTCATCTCCAGGTTTCAACCCTGATCCAATAATCTGACTTCAAATAAATAATAATAAAGCATATAGCACTCAGGGAGTAACAAGCATTGTTCTCAGTGCTTTATATATATTACCTCATTTAATAGATCAGCGTTCTTGTTTCATTTTACAAATGAGTAAACTGTGGCACAAAGAGGTTAAATAACTTTCTCAAGGTCATACAGTGAGGTTTTGAACCTAGGCAGTATTATTTCCTTTGTCTGATTTGTGTTTTAGCTTCTAATCTTTGATATGCTCTGACTGCAGTTAGCCTCTTCATAAAGTAGGAGTGAAAGCTTCTTTGCCTGGTAGGCCAAAGCATGTTTTTCTGTAAGAATTCCTCCCTGACTACCCATTTTCCAGAGTCAGTGTTTTCCTTGCAAGGGAAAGCCAAGAGGCCAAAATGAACACCAGTCAGCTGCAGTTTGTTTGCTTTCTTATCCCTGACATGACTATCTCCATGATTCATAACCACCTCCCTGATATCTCCACCCAGGTACTGATTTCTCCTCTTTAGTTTTGCCTGCTTTCTACTGATTATGTCTTCTTAACTTTTATCTTATTAATTTTTCTGTTCCCTCTTCAGAGATTTATTCTACCCTCTGATTGTTTTTCCATGAGTAGGTGACATTTTTCAAAAACATCAATGTTGCCCTTGGTTCTGTGTGTCATTCCAACCCATTTCAGCTTGCTCTCATGCTAAGCTGTTATGTAAGACTAGAAAAGCTTTTTGTTCCATTGAAAATTCAGGGCTCTAGCATTTTAACATTAGCTCTGCAGAGATAGAAGTTTTGGCATGTCTACCATTGTATCCCCAGTGGTTAAAAGTGGTACCTATCATACAGCAGGCAGTCAGTAAACATTTGTAAAGTGAATAGGTGAATTTGGATGTAAGTTCTTCCACTTTCTTCTAAACAAAGTGAACAGGTATCATTTTCATTTTCTTGGTTTAGTGTCACATTTGAAGACAGACACTGAGGATGAGGAATCAACTGAAAAATATGAAAATATTGGAAATGCAGAATCTCTGTGGCCAAAAGTGGAAGGTCTTCACAAGGATTACATGCAGGAATCTAAAGTTGGTGAAACTTGTGATTGGGATAGCAAGTTAGAGAATCAGTTGGAAAAGCCTGAGGGAAGAAGAATGAAGGAAGATAAAAGTGGTGTCAGGGCAAAGACTGGTAAAGCCAATAATACAGCAAATATAAAGACAGAACAGGAAGATGAGGCATCTGAGAAAAGCTTACATCCAAGCTCAAAACATGTTACCCACCAGACTGTCCCTGTAGAACAGAAGAGGAGTGAACAAGGCAAGTGTGTGGAGAATGTTAATGGGAACTCCCACCCTAGTCTACAGCAGAAAACCAGTTCTGTTAAGAAATCACATAAGTGTGAAGAGTGTGGGAAATGTTTCAAATATAATTCCCGCCTTGTTCAACATAAAATTATGCACACGGGGGAAAAACGCTATGAGTGTGATGACTGTGGAGGGACATTCCGGAGCAGCTCAAGCCTTCGTGTCCACAAGCGGATTCACACTGGGGAGAAGCCATACAAGTGTGAGGAATGTGGGAAAGCCTACATGTCCTACTCCAGCCTCATAAACCACAAAAGCACTCATTCTGGGGAGAAGAACTGTAAGTGTGATGAGTGTGGGAAGTCCTTCAATTATAGCTCTGTATTGGACCAGCATAAGAGGATCCACACTGGGGAGAAACCCTATGAATGTGGTGAGTGTGGGAAGGCCTTCAGGAACAGCTCTGGCCTCAGAGTCCACAAAAGAATCCACACTGGGGAAAAGCCCTACGAATGTGATATCTGTGGGAAAACCTTCAGTAATAGCTCTGGCCTGAGGGTCCACAAAAGGATCCACACAGGGGAGAAGCCCTATGAATGTGATGAGTGTGGGAAGGCCTTCATTACTTGCAGAACACTTCTAAACCATAAAAGTATCCACTTTGGAGATAAACCTTATAAATGTGATGAGTGTGAGAAATCATTTAATTCTAGCTCTCTCCTCATTCAGCATAAAGTCGTCCACACTGGAGAGAAACCTTACAAATGTGATGAATGTGGGAAGGCCTTCAGGAACAGCTCAGGCCTTATAGTTCATAAAAGGGTCCACACGGGAGAGAAACCTTACAAGTGTGATGTCTGTGGCAAAGCATTCAGCTATAGCTCAGGCCTTGCAGTCCACAAAAGCATCCACCCTGGGAAGAAAGCCCATGAGTGTAAGGAGTGTGGAAAATCCTTCAGCTATAACTCACTTCTTCTTCAACATAAAACCATTCACACTGGAGAAAGACCTTATGTATGTGATTTGTGTGGGAAAACTTTCAGAAACAATTCAGGCCTCAAAGTCCACAGGAGGCTACATACTGGTGAAAAACCATATAAGTGTGATGTGTGTGGAAAAGCATACATTTCACGCTCTAGCCTTAAAAACCACAAAGGAATCCACCTTGGTGAGAAGCCCTATAAATGTAGCTATTGTGAGAAGTCCTTCAATTACAGCTCTGCTCTTGAACAACATAAAAGGATTCATACAAGGGAAAAACCCTTTGGGTGTGATGAATGTGGAAAAGCCTTCAGAAATAATTCAGGTCTTAAAGTACATAAACGAATCCACACTGGGGAGAGACCTTACAAATGTGAAGAATGTGGGAAAGCCTACATTTCACTCTCAAGCCTTATAAATCATAAAAGTATACACCCTGGGGAAAAGCCCTATAAGTGTGATGAGTGTGAAAAAGCTTTTATCACGTACCGAACCCTTATAAACCACAAAAAAATTCATCTTGGGGAGAAGCCCTACAAATGTGATGTATGTGAGAAATCTTTTAATTACACCTCACTCCTTTCTCAACACAAAAGGGTTCACACTAGAGAGAAACCCTATGAATGTGACAGGTGTGAGAAGGTCTTCAGAAACAACTCAAGCCTTAAAGTACATAAAAGAATCCATACTGGGGAGAAGCCCTATAAATGTGATGTGTGTGGGAAAGCCTACATCTCACATTCAAGCCTTATTAACCATAAAAGTACCCACCCTGGCAAGGCACCACATACTTGTGATGAATGTGGAAAAGCTTTTTTCTCAAGCAGAACTCTGATAAGCCATAAAAGAGTCCATCTTGGGGAGAAACCCTTCAAATGTGTTGAGTGTGGGAAATCTTTCAATTACAGCTCACTCCTTTCTCAACACAAGAGAATCCACACAGGGGAGAAACCCTATGTGTGTGATAGGTGTGGGAAGGCATTCAGGAACAGCTCGGGCCTCACAGTGCATAAAAGAATTCACACAGGCGAGAAACCCTATGAATGTGATGAGTGTGGGAAGGCATACATTTCACATTCAAGTCTCATCAACCATAAAAGCATCCACCGTGGGCAGCAGCCCTATAATTGTGAGTGTGGGAAATCCTTCAATTATAGATCTGTCCTTGACCAACACAAGAGGATCCATACTGGAAAGAAGCCATATAGATGTAATGAGTGTGGGAAGGCTTTTAATATCCGATCAAATCTCACCAAGCATAAAAGAACCCATAATGGAGAGGAATCTTTAATAAATGTGACAAGTGTGGGAAATCTTAGTGGCACAACGCAGAAGAGAACTCATGATGGAGGCAATGGTCTAGATGGGACCAGGGTGAGCATATTTCTGTAGGAGGCAGAGTTACCAAATCTCGAAGAACTCATATGGAAGAAAAACCTGATGAGTGTAAGGATATCTGAGGTCCTTATAATTTACATAGTATTGGTGAAACCACAAGTAGTCTTTTCTATGTGATCCTCAATCACAGCCAGCAAGGAGGCCTACATTGTCAAGGTAGTTGAGTCCTTATGGAATATAAAATAGTTGATACTTGGGATAAAACCTAATGATTTAAAAAATCTTCAATATCAGCAGACATTTCTGGACATATAAGAAAACGGATGAGTAAAGGACTTCCATTACAAGTCACATGATCACCACCAGAACGTTCATATTTGGGTAAATTCTGTGAATAGAAATGGGAAATTGAGGTATAGTTTTGAATCCCAATTAGACATTAATCAGTGGGAAGAAGAATGGCCTCCAATAGGCAGATTCAGGGAGAGAGAGGTTTCAGGGAATATACATTTATTTAATAGTAGTGATCTTGAAGTGTAAACGATATAATGGGGTGATGGCAAATTCTGAAAATATGTATTTTGTAGGAAGAGTAAAAAGCATAGACAAATCTGATAGAGTCACTAGAAAAAAAACTACTGTTGTAATGTTATGATACACTAGTTGAATGGGTGAAACTTTTTAAAAATTTCAAATGAACCCCCTCAATGGATTAATGTGTGATTGATGAAAACCTCACATACAATTTGGTACAAATAAAAGGTACAAATAAATGGGGGGAAATTGAGCACATCAGTAACTAATGGAATATGTCATCAACATGGATTCACCCCTACATGAGGATTTTATTCAGGGATTCCCATGAATAGAAATGCTGAGGAGAGCATTTATTGCAGGAGCTAAAAAGCTAACTAGCTACCAATAATCAAGGGATAGGAAGAAATTCATGCTTAATAAGCCTGTTAAATGTTTGGAATGTGTTACTCTAAAGGTTTGATACACTACATGTGTGTATTGTCTGTTGTAAAATGTTATGAATACTTTGTTCAGGGCTTACTCTGTCTTGGCCATAAAGTTGTGAGATGAGGTGGAATGCCAATAAATTCCTCCAAAGTAAACAGGCTGTGACTGACTTCACATGGAGCAATATGCAGAGAAAGCTATTCGTGTGTCACATCTTTGTGGAGTAAGTTATACCAGATCCAAACCAGGCTGGGCAGCAGGGAACTAATCCTCAGGACTGGTTGCTCAGGTTTCATGAGAAATCAGAAGTGCAGAATTGATTGATCCTAAACCTGGGGCTGGAACATAACTCCTGGGAGTGGGCAGGCTGTGAGATTGACCAGTCACCACACAGAAACGGTTGCATCAGAAACAGAATATAACAAAATATTTTTTAAAGCTGTTAACTAGGTAACAGGGTAAAAGGAGAGTCTTGTGAGAAGTAACCTGTCCAAGAATATGCTCAGTGAGACCTATCTGTAGAGGCTGAATTCTCAGTTCTCTGCCTCAAAATTCACTCTACAAAAGAATAATCTGTAGTCACATAGTTTCCTGTCTTCCCTATGTTGGCTGGTTTTTTCTCTGACCACATAGGCTACTGGCTTCCCTAGGATTTCTGTTTTTAGCTATATAGGTTCCCAGCCTCTATCTGGGAGTGTTAAACTTACACTTTGTCTCCAAGTCCCCACTAATAAGTTTTGATGGACTGGGGAGGGATGGGGCTAAGGGAGAAGGAGAAAGCATTTCTGCCAGTCCACTCAACTTTGGAATATCACAACCACACTTTCTCTTTTCTCTACATGGAATACTGGAAAACCTGACCCTTTTCACAGACTTGGATTAGTTTATTCAGCAAATGCTTGTTGAGGATTTGATAGGCACAGTCCACTGTTCTAGGCACTAGGCAGCAGGAATAAATACAGGAGAGATGAGAGTTCACAAGCAAAGCCACCCTGATGCTGAGCTGAACTCTAGTGTTCAGAGGAAAGTGATGGCCACTAGCTGGGAAGAGGGAGGCAGCACTAAGGTCTGACCAGAACAATTGAACTGGGAATTTTTTAAGAGAAAGGAGTGGGAAATAGGATGACCTGAACAAAGGTGGCATCAGAAAGGCTCACACATCCTCCAGAACGGCCCATCCTAGGCAGGGCTGGTTCCCAGTGAGCAGAAAGGAGCGAGGCTGTGGAGTATCCAATCCCAGGGGTCAGAGTGCTGGTTTGAGCTTTCATTTACATAAGACCAGTCTTAACTGTTCTGGATGATTAGCTTGACAGGTTTCTGTGTGGCTGGGCTATCAGTGTGCCAGTGGCTCAAGGCCCTCAACTACCTCATTCATACACACACCTATTTGAGCTCCACCTGGACTGAATGCACCACCTACTTTCAGGAGAGACAGGTTTAATAACAAGGGAAAGTACAGCTACCACTCACATGGGGATGCTGAGTGCCCCAGCCAACTGAGCACCAAGACACTCCTACGGAGGCCTCCATTGACTTAAACCTACAGAAAATAGGCCACAGAGCTTCTTGGCATGCATCTTGAGTCTACATAAGGCCATGATCATGCTCAGGCTGATCCTGATGAAGAGGGGTCTCAGTTCTGCAGCCAGTTCAAACACATGGTGATGCTGATTCAGAGAGCTGGTGCGGCTATACCTTTTCAGGCCCACCTTGGGGGCTTGAGCTTATTTAGCAACCACCGTCTCCCACTTCTTTCCAGAGAAAATGATACTTGAGAAGAGAAAATTGTAAACATTTAGGTAAATCAGAACAATATTAAGAAAATGCAGTGTCTAATTCACAGGGCTGAATAGATGAAATGTTGGACAAGTAGGTAAATTGGAATCTGGAAGATTTGCATGAAGTGGTCTAAAGTGCTTGTAGTATTTAGGAAGAGGGCCAAGACCCTATTTAACTCTAGATTTTACTGTGTACATATGGCAAATTGTCATGGGCAAGCACTAGAAATATATGAATATAAGAATATAGATTGGAGAAACAGTCTAGAAAAAGAGAAAAACAATATTGGAAAGGTGAGAGTACTCTCTGATAAGGATACTAGGTTATTTGGGTCAGTTTCCCACCAAAAACTGAAAAATGCATTTTTAAAAGTGTAGGTAGTATGCCCTCCTTCTCCCAAGAGAGCCATGAAGAGTGAAAACTTCAGTTTAAATGGGCAGAGCACTTTAAAAATGGGATCTTTTCATCAGAGGGGAACACCAAAGTTGCTTATGCTCTAGATGTGCAGTTGGGCACCACTTCACCAGCCACAGGGAAAGAGAGACAAGGTCAGGGCCTGGCCCACTTGAGGTGATGAGTCTTACAGGGGACCTTTCCAGAGTTAAGCTGCGTTCCCAAAGGGCTACAGCCTCAGGATAAGGTGAACTAGGTCTGAACCCATCCCTAAGCCCCAGGGAACTGTAGAGACTGTGACCTTTTTACTGAACCAGAGCAGTAGGAGAAAAATGGAAAAGAAAACATTGGACATTTTGTCACTGACCAACGCTTACAACCCAGGTAAATAACCTGAGAGCTGGTAGAAGCAAACACAAAACTACTTTGGAAGAGGACTCCTTCAATCCAGACCTCAGGTAACACTTCTAGGTGACTTTTGCAACCAATAAGCAAAGATAATTAAGCACATAAGGAAATAAGGCAATTATGACTGGAAACCAGAAATGAGCAGACCCATATAGACTTCACATATTGAATCACCAGGTATTTTTGTGAAAAAGAAAAAAAAATGCTTGAAATATGCAAAGATGTATTTGGTAACAGATGGTGACACAGGTGAATAGAGGTTTGGTGAACTGAAAGGTATGAGTGAAATCTAGAATGCAGCACAGATAGGAAAATATGGGAAAATACAGAGAAGGGAATGTTTCATTGGGAAGTTTACATGTTTAATCATTATCTCAGAATGCAAGGACAAAAGTAAAGGGGCAGGGAATGGGACTGAAAATTTTCCAGAGCTGATGAGAAATACAAGTCTACAGATTTGAGAGCCCCAAAAATATAAAGTAGGTTAAATTTATAAAAATCACACCTACACATATCAGTTTAACTGCAGAAAATCAAAGGGAAAATAACAAAGAAAAAAAATTACCTTCAAAGGAACAGCAGTTAAGACTTCTCAACAGCAATGTCAGCCAAAAGAGCAGAATGAAATGTCAGTATAGAGGGTATCTGCCAACCTAGAATTTTATGCCTAGTCAAAATATCTTTGAAGAATGACAAAATAAGCATAACAGAATTTGCTTCATTGTTCTTTGCTGATCCTAAGGGAAATCTAAGATTTCAGCTTAGTTCAGAAGGTGGGTGATCTCAGATGGGGTTCTGGGATGTGAATTTGAGCAAAGAGGGTAAGAAATATGTAGACAAGTGAAAATTAACATTTGATACAAAACAAGAAAAGTAGACCTGTTCAAATTACATGGTTTAAAATACCAGGCAACAATTGCATATAAGTCAAGAGAATGTAGAAAGGATTTAAGTATACAAGGGTAAAGGTTTTGGTTAATGTCATGCATACTGTAAAACTAGGGGAATCAAAATAGAATGTATAATTTCAATACTACTAGAATTTTAAATTGAATCAAAAGGCAAAATGGTGGGGCAGAGGGGGAAAATGGTAGGTCTTAAGCCAAAAATATCAATATCTACATTCAATTTCATTTAATTAAATGACAGATTGTCAGTCTTTATTCAGGCTGCTATAACAAAATATCCCAGACCAGATGGCTTATAAACAAAAGTGTATTACAGTTCTGGAGGCTGGAAGTCGTGGTTGGAGGTCAGCATGGTTGGGTGAGAGTCAGTCTTAAAGATTTCTAATTGTATCCTCATGATGGGAAGGGCATGTAAATTCTCTGAAGTCTCTTATAAAAGCACTAATCCCATTCATGAGGGCTCCACCCTCATGACTTAAATCACTTCTCAAAGGCCCCACCCCGTACCACCATTGCACTGGGTATTAGGATTCCATCATGTGGATTTGGGGGGAACACATATTCAGACCATAGGACAGTACAGAACTCAACTGCTTTGTATGAGAGACTCACTTTCAATATAAGGACACACAAAGTTTGAGAGTAAAAGAATGGAAAGAAGTTACATAAAGCAAATTGAAACCAATAGAATGCTAGTGTAGATCTAATATTAGATGAAATAGAGACTTTAAGGCACAAACTATTCCCAGAAATAAGGAATCAAGAGTTCAGGGAAGAGAAAACACTGGGAAGATAGAACAGTCTTAAGTTAGTATTTAATAGCATAGCTTAAGAGTTAGCAAGTATATGCAGAACTCAAAAGAAATACAGTTGATCTTCTGAACAACACAGGTTTGAATTGCGTGTGTCCAGTTTTTTCAATAATTAAAAAATATACTGGAAAACCTTTTTGATATTTGTGACAATTTGAGAAAAACTCACCAACTGTGTAGCCTAGAAATAATAAAAAAGAAAAATGTATATTATGAATGCATAAAATATACATAGTTACTATTTTATCATTCATCAGCATAAAATCAACAGGCTATAGTTAAATTTTATACATGCATAAAGTTATACATGGATTTTTCAACTTCATAGGGGTTTTTACCCTTAACCCCACGTTCAACTGTCCAATGTTGAACCCCATGTTCAAGTCTGTAGATTTTTGATACCCCTCAATAAATAACGCAAGCAGACAAAATTTGTAAAGACAGATTTGAACAATATGATTAACAAGCAATCTAACCTGTATATATATATGGAATATATATATTACCAGTGTATCATGGATTTTTTTCAAGCACACAAACATATTCAGAAATTGACCAACATGATATTACATGTCAATCATATCTTAAAGCTGAGGGAAGGAACTGACCATATGCTGGACCATAAAGTAAATCAAATTTTAAAGAAATCATACACAGTATGTTCTCTGACTATGCAATTACATTAGAAATTAATAGTTAAAAGTCACCTATGACATCCCTATTATGTTCAGGAATTTGCAGGTACATTTCATACTCAAGCATGGTACAAAGAAGAAAATGTTTTGAATTTATAATGAAAATATACTACTTGTCAAAACCAGTGGGATATTGCTTAAGCAGTGCTTAGAAATTTATAGCCTAAGAAGATATTCTAGACAATCAGAAAACATGGTAGTTAATCACATAAGCACCATCTCAAAAAGAACAATCAAATCTCAAAGAATTTGATTCAGATGAACACACTTTAATTTAGAGTAAGGAAGTAATAAAGGACAGGCATTTATGAAGTAGAAAAACAAAACACACAATATAGAGGACTAACAGAACCAAATGTGTGTGTGGTGTGTTTTGGAAAAGAGCAATAAAATCGACAAACCTCTGGTGAGGTGTCAAGAGAAAAAAAAGAAAGCATATAACCAAAGTCAGGAATAAAGGGGGAATATGGAGAACTGTAACATTTTCTTCTCTTAACTTTGAATTCTTTCTTTTCATATACTGACCTTGCTCCCTGATGCTGAGAGAACTACCCACTCCCTCTAAATTCTTTGAATCAACAATTCAGAAAACAGGAGGTAACTTAAGATGAGTCATATCATGCACACATACAAACCCCTCATTTCTGTAAGACTCGGATACCTATGGCCAAAGTCCACCAAAATTAGTGGATATTGCTGTGCTTTTATTTCCTCTATAAAGCCTCATTCTTCAGGTTTGCAAAGACAGTCCCTTTGCAATTGTTGCAACTTTTAATAAAACACCCTTCCCCTTGTAGTTGAAGTTTTAGAATTCTCTCGTTTGATCTTACAAAATGTTAGATATATTACAATTTTAAGCCAATAAATTAGACATTTTAGATGAAATGAGAGAATACGTAAAATAACTTGCCAAAACATACCAAAGGTCTCACAAAGTTCAGTCCTTGTACTTATAGGAGGAGCAAAATGAGAAGGGGAGAGAGGGAGGAGAAATAAAGCAGGAAGGAAAAACTTCAACAGTGATAATGGACACCATAGGTGCACTCTCTATTAGCAAATTTGAAAATGAAAGGCCTGCAAAATTTCATCTGGGTTTTATGTATGGAGCCTCTGGGGACAAAATGGTACTGAATATGAGTCATGCAATGTGAGAGAACTTTACCCTTATGGTATTAAAAAATGAGAGGGTCATTTGAGGACCAATTAGCTAAGGACAGATGTGGGACCTGAAGTCTGTCTACATCAGGACCTTGAGGAATTGGGTTTAACTTTCCCCAGGGGATTCCCTGGACTGGGAGGTCTCTTTATGCCTCTTCCCCATCAACTGAGCACCTCAGCCTGGACATGTAAAGGAAGTCAGAATATTTTAACTCAGTTCTTTCCATTGCGTGTTCCCATGTAGACCCCACAGTTCTCAGGCTGTGGATATATCTGTTGTGCTTAAGATGGAGATCGTGTGAACCCTGTGTAGAGAGGAGACAAAGTGTAGTGGCCAAGAGCATGGTCTGGGCTCCACCATGAAGCCTTATTAGTTCAGATGAACACACTTTAATTTACTCACAGATGAATTTAGGCAGGTGTCTTGCCAATGGATTTCAGCACCCGGCAAGTTCGCTGTGGATTCAGTGTGACCAAAGAAACTGACAGCAAAACGTTCTTTGGTGTGAAAGGGTTTACTACCTGGCTTGTTCTCTGGCGGTAGGTCGAGCACTAGTGTCTCTGCCTCTGCCCAGAGCACTGGGCTGAGCTCTCTGTATAGCGCAATAATAGCTTATTGCCTAAATGTGGAAGCGGCAGCCCAGCAGCAGACCAGTTACATCATCAGGTGGTTTAAGTTCAGTGAGGATCCTGGCCATAGGAACCCAACTTCCCCACACTCCACCCTTCCAGGATTCTTGCCTTAAAATCTACACGCTTTCAATCTTCTGCAATGGTCCATGTGCGAGAAAGCTGGAGCACTGTAACCAGATTCCACAACAGCAATAGAGGATAACAACAACTTAAGAGATAATAAAAATTAAGATACAGCAAGATTTTGATACAAAAATTATAATAATCCTCAAGCCAGAGGAGGTTCCTAATAACAAAAATTATAATAATCCTCAAGCCAGAGGAAGTTCCCAATCCACAAAGACTTTAGGGGTGATAGGACACATGTTTTAATGTCACCAACCTAGGTAAATCTTGTCCATCAGGTAGGATGCATGCAAGAGAGTGGTACTGTGATAGGACTGTAGCAGGAAGGGGGTCCCTTCCAGGTCTAGTGTACCATACTTTTACTCCTTTCCCCATGGGGGTTACTGAAGGGTCTATATATAGTGCTACTGGAGGTGCATGCACTGGCCATAATGATAAAACAAAACTCCCCAGTAAGATGCTCTTATTTTCTGGCCGTTCAGGATATACTACTGTGACCTTTGGCAGCCACTCTTCTGTTATTCCAGGAATACACAGGAGGCCAGCTTCCAGGCCTTGTCCCCCAGGTGCCAGGAGAGCCAGCCATCGTTGGTCCATGTGTCAAAAGGTCCAAGGCCACGTCCACTCAATCGAGTCTCCGGGGTTCAGTGCAGTTGGTGCTGGCAGCAAGATGTTATTCTAGTGGCCAAACCTCGGCTTCAGTGATTCTTCCTTGGTTTGTACTTGCAGTTGTATGGGGGAGGCAGCCATGTGTGTTAACATGTCTATGGGGCTCAGGGCTCCCTTTAAGGGTCTCTCATTCAAACGCTGTAGCACAGTCCATAAGCAGACTGACCATCCCCACAGACTCTATTGGTATCTGACTTTAGTCCAGATTTTAACAAGCCATTGTGCCTCTCTATCATGCCTGCTGTGGTAGGATTGTATGGCACATGAAACTTTCACTTGATTCTCAGCTGTCATACCCATTCTTGCAGTGTATGTCCAGTAAAATGGGTGCCCTGATCATGCTCAGTCACCTGTGATCAGCCATAGGTGGCAAAGAGATGCTCCAGGCCTCTTTTGGTCATCCGCTGGTCTGCACAACAGATAGGAAAAGCAACCAGAAGTCCAGTAGCTGTGTCCACCAAAGTCATAGCATACCAATATCCTTCTGACACAGGTAGAGGCCCAAAATAGTCTATCTGCCACCTGACAGGTATAGGCCCCTTAGCTTGTTTCATGTTGCTGTGGAACTCAGTGTAAGTCCCTTTTGGAGCACAAGACACACTCCTGCCAGGCTCTACTAACTTCTTTGAAGGTCAAAGGCAATCCCCACTGATGGGCTACAGCCCACATTGTCTTTTGCCCTGTATGCAACAAATGCTGATGTAGCCACTGGGCTACATCAGAGGCAGGCTTTCCTTCTAACCAACATATCTGGGCCAATTTATCTGCCTCATCATTTCCTGGGATGCCAGTGGCAAATGACCTGACACAGGGTATGCTGTAATAATTATTTAAGTCTGACCACAGGCCCATAAGTCTTGCCATAATTCTTGCCCCCAAAGGGGTCAGTGACCAACCAGCCAGTTGGCATGGTACCAGGTTGGTAGCCACAGAGTCAAGCCCCGATACACAGTCCAGCTGTCAGTGAAGACAACTATAGGGGAGGGATCCTGGCTGATCACAAGCCACACAGCCCACAACTCTGCCCATTGGCTGCTCTTCCCCTCACCATCTTCCATCCATATTGTCTCAGCCTTAGGATGGAAAGCTATGGCCCTCCATTTTGGGGGCTGCCCATGGCTGAAGCCATCTGTGTACCATGCATCTTCGGGTATAGGGGCTCTTCCATCTTGATAGGGACTCTCTGCTACTAATGTTTCAAAAGCAAGTCCTTCCTGCTTTTCACTAGTATATGCAACTGGCCCCAACAAGCATTGGAGTTCTTCACTCAAGGGACTACTAGAGAGGGCACTGTGCTCCTGCAGGTAAGCACCCTGCTTGGCTAGTATGTTTGTGCCACACTGCTCCTTGACTTTTAGGTCCAGTCTCGTACCCACCCCAAGATGGGATAGGTGGTTATTACCTTTATCGGGGCCATTCCAGTGATGGGTTCTGTAGCAACAAGGCACGATACACAGCAGCCAGTTGTTTTTCTATCAAAGTGTATCATACCTCTGCCCCTTTCCAGAGTTGTGACCAGAATCCAACAGGTTGGCAAGTTCATTCAAGCCGCTGCCAGAGACCCCAGCCATAACCATCTTCAGTGACATGAACATCCAGTTCATAGGGCTTTGATGGGTCTATCACACTCAAGTCCTATACGGCCTTGACTGCCCGTTTTGCTGTAGTAAAGGCAGATGCACATGTCTCATCCCAGCCCCACCTGACGCTCTTTCGTACCCACCAGTATAAGGGCTTTAGAATTTGTGCCAAGTGCGGTATAAACACAGTCCAGTAGCCTAGAAGACCCAGAAACTCCTGTAGCAATGCTAGAGTTGTGGGGTATGAAAGGCCTGGACTTTGTCTATAACTGCTTCTGGTATAACTTTGGTCTTACCTGACCAGATGACCCCCAAGAATTTCACAGACAAACCAGGTCCCTGAACCTTGGTGCTGTTCACAGCCCTTCCTTTCTCCTGTAGATGTTGCACCAGTCTAGGTGCTGCACCTTCTAGATCTGAAAGGGAATCGGACGTAAGCATGATATCATCAACATAATGGTACAGCTGCACCGTTGGCGGTTTCTCCCATGTAGCCAAGTCCTGGGCTACAAGTCCATGACAGATGTTGGGGCTGTGGAGGTATCCCTGTGGAAGGATGGTGAATGTCCATCGCCATCCTTCCCACATGAAGGCAAACTGTTCCTGATTTTCCTGCTCAATGTCAATGGAAAAGAAGGCATTAGCAAGATCTACCACATAATGGTATGTTCCTAGTTCATGGCCGAGGGTATCCATCAGGCCTGCAATGGAGGGGACAGCAGCATGCAAAGGGGGTATGACCTTATTCAGTTCTCTGTAATCCACAGTCATATGCCAGGAGCCATCTGGCTTTTTTACAGGCCACACTGGGGAATTGAAAGGACTGCGGGTGGACTTTATAATCCCCACCTTTTCCAGCTCCTGGAGAGTTTCTCCAATCTCTTTATGCCCTCCAGGCAGTTTGTATTGTTTGGTATTAGTCACCCGCCGAGGCACAGGCAAAGCTATGGGCAGGTGCCTAGCATGTCCCCTCAAAACTGCCTTCACCACACGTACTCTCAGTCTGAACTCACCTGCAGTGGTCTGCAACAATAGATCCTGGAGGATATCAATCCCCAAAATATACTCAGGAATAGGAGATATATATACAGTATACTCTTTTGGGGATAGATGCCCTATTCCCAAAGGGATTTGGGCTTTTTTTACTCAGCCTTCCCCCCATATCCATCTATGATAGTGGGGGTCCTGGGGAACTGCTCAGGGTTACCATGAATCAATGAACATTCCACCCCTGTGTCCACCAGAGCCAGGACACATTGTATGTTCATTGGGGACCAATGGATAGCTATTTCAGCATGTGGCCTCTGGACCCCCCTGGTCCCTCAGGGAAGATACCTTGACCTTTCCCTCAGTCAAACCATGTTCCCCAATCACCTTCCTGTGTGGGCTCGAGTGAGGTTGGCTTGCTCTCCAGCAGGAAGTCTTGCAAACACAGAGGCCAGACTCGTGGCTCTGTCTCTGACCTCTGCTTCTTTTGACTTAATGGCTGGAACTGCTGCTCTGGTTTCATCCGTTGCCATAGCTCCAAAAAGATCCTATCGGACTTTCCATGTAATTTCCTTCCATTTGCTCCTGCTCGAATTAAATCAACCTACATCTGTGTCCTCATAACCTTCATAGGGCCCTGTAAATTCTTGTTGTGAGTAAAAGGTCTTATTTCTTTCTGGATTCTCATTGCTTCTGCCTCTCCTAAGTCTGCTACTGTACGTGTCACCTCGCTTATGGGATGCCCTAATTGAGGGGAAAGAATGGCCACTAGAAACCCAAAGAGGGATGTAGGAGCTGTTTGAAGTACAATATTTCTCATCCTAGTAGTGAAAATCTCTTCATCTGGGTTATAATTCTTTGGACTATAGATGGCATTTCTTGTGCCTAGTTCTCGTAGCACCTGTTGGAGTTCAGCATATGTCTACCATCTAACAGGAGAGGATGGCAGATCACCCAGATTGGGCCACACAGCACGAAGTTCAGCCATAAGCCAATCAAGGATGGAGTGACTCCCTGGGGTCTGATGTGCATTTTGTAATTACTGCCTCAAGGCAGGCTGCACTGTCAGGAAAGACAGCTTTCCCATCTCTGACAGAACAGTTCCATTCACCCCTAAGTCCCACAGATGCAGGAGCCAAGCTGATATTGACTCCGAGGGCTTCTGCCTAAACTGGGAGCCCAAATCCACCAGCTCAGCCTGAGTATAGGGGTGGACCATAGAGTGCTCCACGACCTGGGGGGGTGCTGCTCCTCCCCTTGGGGAACTTTCAGCTGCTGGGTCTTTATTTTCTTTACAACCTCTTGGCGTGCTTTCAATACAGGAGGCGCCAGTGTCTCCAGCACCACCCCTTCATCCTTCCCCTGCTCCTCCATTTCTGAGGCTGATGGAACCTTTCTCTCCCCTCCCCCGAGTGCCTCCTCTGCTACAACCTTTACCTTTTCTACTGTGCCTCACAGCAATGCTAGCTCAGTCTTCAAAATGTCTCTTACCTTCAGCTCAATGCTTCGCAGCTGACGTTCTCGTGCCACCTCCACCTGTGCTTCCCTCAGGAGTTCAACTTTTTCCTTGATGGACTCTTCCTTCAGAACACCTGGCAGCGCTGCTGTCTCCTCTCCAATGGCACCTTGCTGCCAGAGCCCTTGTGCTGCCTCCTCCTGCATCCAGGCCATCTCCTTCCTCAGGGCATCCATGGAGGTTTGCAGCTTGCGTTCTCATGCCACCTCCTCCACATCAATAACATTTCCCACCTCGGCATCCACAGAAGTCTGCAGCCCCGTTCTTATGCCGCCTCACAACAATGCCATTTCCCTCCTCAGAGAATCTACTGAAGTTTGCAGCTCGCGTTCTCATGCCACCATTTCTTGGGTCTCCTCTGTAGACCTTTCTAAGACTGTGAGAAGCAGCCAACCCACAGTCTCTGCTGCCTCACGGGCACTCTGCTTCTCAAAGGATCTGCTTACTGTATCAAGAGTCACTTCTCCGGCCTCAGGTGTCATTTCCAGTTGCCTCCAGTCCTGGGGTGGGGCCCAGTCCTCTAGGAGGCAAGCCACCTCAGACCACATGCCCACTGGGGGACGATTCACTGTTTCCCCCATTCACAGGGGCAGCGTGCTGAAGCAGCCCTCCCATAAGGGAAGCCTGTCTTTTTCCTTGGTCAACAGTGAATCCTGTGAACTATGCCAATTGTCTTGCCAATGGGTTTCAGCCCCAGGCAAGTTCACTGTGGATTCAGTGTGACTAAAGAGGTTGACAGCAAAACATTCTTTGGGGTGAAAGGGTTTATTGCCTGGCTTGTTCCCCGGTGGTAGGTGGAGCACTAGCATTTCTGCCTCTGCCCAGAGCACTGGGCCAAGCTCTCTATATAGCACAATAATAGCTTATTGCCTAAAGTTGTGGAAGCGGCAGCCCAGCAACAGACCAGTTACATCATCAGGTGGTTTAATTTCAGTGAGGATCCTGGCCATAGGAACTCCAACTTCCCCACAGCAAGTAACTAAACCTGTTTTTATGCTGTGTGTCCTCATCTTTCTCATCAGGATGATGATAGTGGCCACTTCAGGTTGTAATGAGTTCTAGAGAAGTTAGTGTTATTAGAGTTCTTAGAGGCCTGGATTATGAGAACTGTTAGTACAAGGGTGTGTGAAGTAATGTGCTGTGGTGGCCCCAATCCCAGGACTCCAGCATCTGGGCAATCAGGTTGTGGAAGGCAGCCCCATCTGAGGGTCAAAAAAATTCCCCAAGGACCATCCCACAAACAGAACCTGAGATGACATTTGAGAAAAATTATTTTTGGGGTCTGGTTACTCAGTGGTTGGTTACCCAGTGCTTTTCTTAAGCAGGCAATCCATTGTCTCTAGGCAAACATGCTTTGCTTTGTCAGTCTGGAAAAGGGGTCAGGAGGAGCACCCTCTAGCTCCAGCCCACAGACCAAGAGTGTTGAGGGCAGAGGGGCTGCTTCACGCTTGCTCCTCCAGCTTAGGCAGTCTGCCCACTCCTGATGTACTCATTTCACTTCCTGCCAGGCTTTCTTGGCAATACAGGTGCTGGAGATCAATGCAGGAAGAGTTGGTGAGAGTCAAGCTCCCACCATCTTTACCATGGCTGTTTTGAGGGAATGTCCTTTAAGATCTCGATAACAGGAAGTCCTGGAGGAGGGTAGGAAAAGTTCCTCCTCTCTTGGATGCAAAACTTATGGCCAATATTCCAGTGAATGCAATAATTTTTCATTTATTTCTCTTCCTATTTATAGTTTCCCCATCTGCAACATGAGGGAAAAGAACCAACTCACAAGGTTGCTTTAAGGATTAATGAAAAGGCACCTTTTTGTAAATATTCATACAAACAAAATTGACTAATGATCTATCTCATTTTTAAAAGTTAAAGGAGTGGGAAGGAAAAGATAGAAGAGTAGGAAGGTAAGGTGGGAACTAGGTCGATGGACACAGAATGAAAGTAGCGGGAAGGTCAGCTAGGACCTTGGTCCTGTGAGACCAAAAAACAATTTGTAAGTGGCCAAGAGAGGCACCCACCAAGGGTGTGGCACTGAAAGTTGGAAAAGCACCTGTGCTCTTGCCCACCTGCCAGAGTGCCCATGGAATGTCTCCCCCTCCCTCCTGCCCCAAGCCTGCCTGCCCTCTGTGCCTCCCCCACTGCAGAGTGTCCTGGGCCCCTACATTCTAGGCCTGTTTACATTCAAACTTGCCCTCCCTGAGTGGGATCCTGAGCAGTTGGTGGAGGAGGCTGCTCTCTCGTCCTGGCCTTGGTTCTCCATGTGGAATGGCCAAGCGGCTGCGGTCGGATCTCAGCCTGTGGGGATGAGTTCAGGAGGAGGTAAGGCCTGAAGGCTGGGTGGGAATGCTTCAGGGGCCACCACCCACTGGTCCCTGGGATTCAAATGTGACTGTTATCCAGGCACAGTGGTTAGACCATCAAGGGAGGAGAGAGCTCTGGGCCCCAGGGTATCTCACCTGGGGGATTGAGGGGGGTACTCTGGAAACCTGAGGAAGCCCTGCGGAGGTGGCTTCTGGAGGTGGGTCAGGTGACACAAGGGAAGTGCCCTGAGCAGGGAGAAGGGACTGCCGCCCGCACGTGCTGCTTTCTAGAAGAGAGACAAGCTGTGGGCCCTGCGTTTGGGGAGGCTCTGGTGGTGGTTTGGGGGGATCCCAGGAAAGCCCAGTCCTGAGTCCTCCTCATGGGCACAGGGCTGGCCCCACGATGTCCTCCCAAGGGATCTGAACTGGACTTTACCAGACCCCACAGTGCACTAGGAGAGGTAGAGAGACTTGGTCTGAGCCAGAAAATTGTCCAGGGGCCCAATCTGTGGCCAAGTCTGCAAGCACATGTCCTCTCCACCAGGAAGGCCACAGTGTCCCCTGACTGCTGGAGCCCAGACCTCCCGACCTCCCTCCAGCCAGAGCTCCTCTCCTCTGGGCAGTGGGCTGTTGGGCTCAACGGGAACAGGGCAGCCAGGTGATGCCAGCAGGATAGGGCTTGGGGTCCTGATTCATCCTGAATCCTTCTCCCTGTGAGAAGACTCAGTTCTGCAGAGCCACTTCCTCCTGTCCAGTGTCTCACAAACTTGAGCTTTGCCTTTCACCTTTGAGATGAGGTGTTTGCTTGTGTGTGAGTCACTAACCCAGGGATGACAGTGGATGTAGAGTATGGTTGCTTGTCCCGTGGAACATCTACACATGCTGATTCCTTTCCAAAGTGGAGGGATCCTCCCCTGACTGCCCACTGCTCTCCATTCCCAGCCCTTTCCCAGGCTCTGCAGCCACACTGGCTGTTGAGTGACAGAATTCAGGGCACATGAGAATTCCCCCACTGACCCTCTCTTGGGAATGGAGCTCCTTAGTGGTGGCAAGGACCCTGGCCTGTGTTGAGGGTGTGTTGTGGGTGGTTCTGGATGGGTTATGTCAGGGTCCTGGGGCCTTTTCCTGTGCAGAGGGACCTTTCAATTGCATTGGTGTGCTGTGTCAGGCAAGAAAGAGAGGGATTTAAGTGGGCATGGGCATCACAAAGCAGAGGGGCGTGGGCCCTGGTGTTTTGTCACTGCCGGTTCTCAAGGCCCCATGTACCGGACCATACCTGGGATGACTGCCCTGCGGCTTACAGGCTGTGGTTGGGGTTGTCCCTGCACACAGGTGTCTGCAAGTCTTGTGTGGAGACAGCCATGAGGCCAGGGCCTGGTGGCACAGATGCAGCACCTGCTGGGAGGTCTCTTCTTGGTAGAGTGGGCAGGGGGCTCAGGTGGGGCAGACATTTCCAGGGGAACGGTCTCAGCTGGTCGGGGCCTGACTGTCCCCTGCAGACAGCTGTGCCCTACCCAGTTCCACCAGCAGACCAGCCCCTGAGTGCTGGGCACCCTTCCCAGGACAGATTCTCTCAGCACCTCTCCTGTCTTGACAGCATATCCAGTGCTGGGCCCGCAGGGGACCGTGAACCTTGGCACCTTTGTGTCATCTTTCACAGTGCTGCCCTCAGCCCCTCCCGTCCCTGGCCCCCCACACTGGGCCCCCTGGCAGCAGCACCCACTGAACCTCCTGGGCCCAGTGTTGCTTCCAGGAAGCACCCTGGTGCTGCCAGTTTTCCCCAGCATGCTGTTGGTGGCAGAACAGCCCAGCTGTGTCCCAGCTGTGCACGTCAGGCCAAAACAGAGGCCCATGCAGGCCCCCCAGGCTCAGACCTTTGTCGTGACTCAGGCCCCTCTCCATGGAAGCACTCCTGGGGCCCTCGGGGTACTGTGTGTCCTGTGCCCCAGTTCTTTGTGGTATATGCACTGAAGCCCATCCTGCCTGCCCCTCCTGCCGGGAGCACCCAGGCTAGCGATGGAGGCTGGTCCCTGCACCATCCACCTCAAGCTGTAGTGCCAGCTGCCCAGGTAGCCTCTGGCGAGCTCCCAGCGATGGCCAGGCCTCATCCACCTGGGGCTGCTAGGAACAGCGGCCGGGCCTGCTCGCAGCCCACCGCCTTGTCCAGGAACACCTGCCACCGCACCAGCATGTACAAAAAGTTCCAGCGCTGGCAGCACTACAAGCCCCTGGCCCGCAGGCACCTGCCCCAGAGTCCCAATGCGGAGGCACTGTCCTGCTTCCTCACGTGAGTGCCGTCCGACGGGGAAGCCACGGTGTCCACCCTGGATCAAGGGCGGTGTCGTCCTCACTCTGACCGGGCTGGTTGTCGGGAGGTGGTCACTTCTGGTGGTGACATCCTTTAAGCCACATCTTGCAGGCGGCCCCTGTGAGCCAGCTGGCCACTGGCCACAGTGCTCACCACAGGCTCGCTGTGGGCTAACAGTGAGGCCCCTGGCCAGCAGGCCCAGGGTTGGAGACCACACTCTCTGGGCTCTGTCCCCTTTTAACATAGGGCTGAGGGGATGATGCCTGGGCATCCCATCAGGGAGGTGGGGGACTCCAGGGCCCAGGAGACTGCTCTCTTCCCAGCTGCCCTCCTGGGTGAAGGGTCCAGGCCAGGAGAGGCAGGGGGACTGGTCCGGGGGAGGCGCGGCACACTCAGAGCCCAGAGCGGGGCAGCCCCACCATGGCCGGGCCCCTCCTGACTGGCCACTCCACTGCATTCAGAGCCCTGCAGAGTACACGTCTTGGGCCGTGTAGGCAGGGTGTCCAATGGCGTGGCCTGTGCTCACCCATTTGATGCCTGTCATTGTTAGCCAGAAAGGGCCAATTTGAGGAGCAGCCCCGCTCTCCAGGCCACAGTGGTCAGCTGTGGTGTGAGGGCATGGGCAGCCGCACTCCATGACGGAGGCTTGTGGAGTCAGGTGGTGACCACAGTGGCCGGGAAGGCTGGCCTGTGCTGCCCAGACCCTCCTGGTCCCCTCATGGGCTTAGTCCTCTGTGTTGGGGATGCGGGCTCCATGGTGTGGGGTGGTGCGGGCAGGTTCCAGGCTGCAGATGGTGACTGACCCCAGTGGGTGCATTACAGCCCAGTGTTTCAGACCCTGGCCTGCCTGAAGACCACCATTACGCTGGAGGAGGGCCTGTGGTGAGGTGTGCAGGAGTGGCAGTGTCTAAGCAAGTCTGAGCGCAGGATCTACTGTGAGGTGGCGGGAAAGTGAGTCGGGGCCCTGGGCCAAGGGCTGGATGAAGACCTGCACCCCTCTGGAAGTGTGTTCCCCACCTTGGGAGGCTGGCTACTCTGTCCCCCTGCCCCAGGGCCCCACCTTGCCTGACCCCGACCTTTTCTGTCTAGACGTGAAGGTCTCAGGGCATTGGGGGAGTTCAGACTCTTGCCCTGGGGCTCTGCATGGGGTCGGGCACCCCCAGGCAGCCTGCCTCCCCACCATGGCCAGGGCCATGGCACCCCATGCCCTTGCCATCTGACCCCTCCATTGGCTGCTTCCCGTCCTGGGCCCAGGAGGCCTCCTCCTCAAGGGGCCATGCCTCCCTCACCCCAGGTTCATGGAGTTGGAGGCCGACAAGGTGAGGCAATGTCAGAACGCACAGTGGATGAAGGCAGCACAGGGCGTGTCTCCTTCAGCACCCCTCAGGCCTGGTCCTCGGGCGCCCTCAGCCCCAGAGCGGGGCCAGAAGCAAGGTATGCCACCGTGTTTCCCCCGAGCCAAAGGCCAGAGGCAGTGGGAGCCTCAGAAGGCCATGGTCCCCAACATGGCCCTTCTCATCCTGGGGGCATTGGGCAGTGACCTTGATGTCACCAGCAGCCTGGGGTCTCCACTGGTCCCTACAGGAATGGGCCAGGTTTAGGACATGGCCACCCCCCTCTGCCCTGATCAGAGACCCACAGGCTGTGCTGGAAGGGGCTGGGTGCTAGGAGGAGGGAGGGCCTCCCTCCCCAGCATGAAGCCCTCGGAGGCCCTTTGTCCCCTCCTGCACCTTGGTGCCTGCGGACCAGCTGGCCATGACCCCCCATGGGAATGTCCCCGAGCTCGGTCCTCCCTGAGCACGCTTGGTGCTGGCGAGGTGTGGCCCGGCCACCCACACTCCTTCCCTGCACCCTCCTCTGCATGCATCCCCAAGAAGGCCGACGCCGGTCCTAGCCCACCACCGCCCAGCCACAACGATGCCAGCGGAGCCCACACGCCAAGGCACCGATGGAGATCCCTCCCGAGCTGGAGCAGAACCTGGAGTTCATGGAGGGGCTGCTGGGGCCTGGCTTCCCAGCTGAGGGTGCACCTGGCGGAGAATGGGGAGAGGAGAGCTCTGAGCTACCACAGGGAGTGGAGGGCGCCTACCCGGACCCGGATCTCCTGAGCCACATTGATGAGCTTTGTTCCCAGGAAGACTTTCTCACCAAGGTGGGCTGGCCCTGGCCCAGGTGCCACAAGATTTTGGGGAGCGGCACTCCCACCACCCAGGTCTGGGTGGTGCCCAGGCAGCTGGGATTAAGTTTGTTTCTTATTCCTGAGCTCTGGTGTGTGTGTGATGGTGGATGTGCACGTGTAGGTGTGTAAATGTGTGTGTGTGTCTGCGTGTTGTACAGGGATAATGCAGGTGAGCCAGGTGTGTGCGGGGTGTTTGTGTGCATGTTTGTGTGTGCGTGTATGTGCATAGGTACCTGTATATATACTTGTGTGGGTGTGGGTGTGCATATGTTTGTGTGCATGTCTCGTGTGGGGTGTGTGGCATGCACATATATACGTGTGTATGTGCTGTGCATGTGCATGTGTGCCTGTGGTCAGGGACCATGACCATGCCTTTCCAACACCCCCTTGTTGTGGAGGATGGGGCTGGTCTCTGCTTTTCCCTCACCCTCCAGGTCCTCTGAGTGCCCAGGGGATTCCTTCCAAGGATGCTCACAGCCTCCTCCTTCTGTGCCAGGTGGACACAGTGCTGCACGCACGCTTCCTGGCAGAGTTGCCCTCCCTGGGAGCCCAGCTGAATCTCTTGGCCCTCGCTGAGGAGCTGGAGCAGGAGGAAGGACTGTCCTTGGCACAGGTGAGCTGGGAAAGGGAAGGAAACAGGTGAGCCCAGAGAGGGGGCAACCCAGGTGAGCAGGGCAGGGGACCGCAGGACAGGATTCCTTCCTGATTGTCCCCCTGTGTTGCATGGCAGGAGTGGCAGGGAGGGCCTCTCTGAGGGTGGGGGCCGGTCAGGAGGATGGCAGGGAGAGGATGGAAAGCCGGGGAGGAGAGGGAGGACGCAAGCCGGGGCACCAAGCTGGAGGGTGAGATTGGCAGGAGACCTGCAGCGGCTGTCATTGGCATGGCACCTCCTCCCCCTCTCAGGCCACCTCACGGTCCCCTCGCTCCTTGCAGCTGGAGCTGAAGCGACTCCTGGAACTGAAGCAGGAGGAGGGTGTGCAGGTCCCCCCGAGTCACGGCACACCCCAACTGGACTCAAGGCCTTCTGAGTCAGGCTGGCCAGGATCCCCAGAGTCACAGCCATGGCCCCCAGCTCGGGGTCAGCAACCAAGCCTGCCCACCAGAGGCTGATTGTGGGCAGCGCCAGGCGCATAGCCTAGCAGATGCTGGCATGCCCAGGCCCAAAGCCTTTGCTGCCTCTCCAGGATGCCAGGAGCCCCCTCCCCTGAAGGCTGGCTGGCGGCCCCCTGCCCCCAGGCTCTGTACCCTACTTCCCCCAGCCTGGGGCCCAGGCTCGCCACTGCTCCGGGAGAGACCTGTCCTGCTCAGGAGCCCCTGGGGGCCCACGGGCAGGCCCAGTGAGGATGAGGAGGAGCTCCCCAGCCTGGCCTTCCTCCTGGCTTCTCAGCACATGCTGCCATCCTGGGGACTGCCCCAGGGTCCTGCTCCAGGCTCAGACCTCTTCCGCCCTGGAGTACCCCAGGCCCGCTCTCCCCAGAAGCCAGGCCTCAGCCCCGCTGGCCCTCCAGCTGGCAAGGCCAGCAGTCGGGCCCCGTGTGCAGGCCAAGCCCCTGCTGAGAAGACACCCCTGCCAGGGGCCAGCCTCGGGGTCACTGGGGTACCAGCCTTGGCTCTGGGGCTGGGCCGCCCCTCACAGCCCCAGAAGAGTGGGGGGTCCCTTTTGTCACAGGGAAGGGTAGGAAGCGGCACTGCAGCCAGTAGGGAGGAGCCGGCCCTCCAGGGCAGCTTCGGGCTCCTCCACATCCCAGTCCTGATCCTGGCTGCTGTGGGACAGGGAGGGTGGGGTGGGAGAGGGGGGAGGGTGGGGCCCCTGGTGGTGGCTGGTTGGGGGGTGGGATAAGAGGGTGGTGGGAAAGGTGTGGGGTGGTGGTGGGGTGTTCAGCCCACTTGGGCATTGTATGTAAATGCAAATAAAGCCTGTTTTGTTAGGAAATGCTCTGGGTCTCCGCCCCTAGTGGCATCTGGGCTTCTCCATGGGAAGGGGTGCCAAAAGCAATAAGGTTCCGGGCTCCAGGACCCAAGGTGATGTCCCTGTTCCCCCTCCACATTCATGTGCATTCTCCAGATGGCTCCCAAGAGCCCACAGCCCCCATAACCCCCCCCCGCCCCACCCCTGCTCCTCTGGAGACCGCTTTTGGGAGTCCCCAGGACACAGCATCATCACAGGATCCTAAACGTCTAAGGATGGCAGCAGCTTTGGCCCTGTGCCCTCTGCAGCACCAGCCCACTTTCTGGACAGAGCCTGCAGACAGCCCTTGTCTAGAGGGGGCCCTCCCTTTCTCGCTGAAGCGGGCTGGGGTGCTGGGGGATGCTCAGGCATCAGGGTATCCTTGGGGGGTGAGCAGAGAGGAAAGGCATGTCATGAGAGGACAGGCTCCACAACCGACGTAGAAGGCCCATCCTCCGTCCTCAGTGGGAGCATGAAATGTGTAGGCTGGTGGACA
Organism: Manis pentadactyla; assembly: GCF_030020395.1. NCBI lineage: Eukaryota > Metazoa > Chordata > Mammalia > Pholidota > Manidae > Manis > Manis pentadactyla. The sequence goes on from NC_080031.1 coordinate 57,924,971, forward strand.
GTCCCTCTTACCTCAGTGAGTACAGAGAGGGCATCGGGCTGGGAGGAGAATCGGGGCACTCAGAAAGGATATTGGGCAGGGGACACCTTGTCTCTCTGGGGGATTTCTGTGCAGAAGCGTCTTGTCCACTGAGGTAGGAGGCCCCATGTAGCTGTGGCCTGAGAGGCTGGCTTCTGGGCCTTTGCGTTTCAATGATGCCCACACCGCTGTCCCATCACCTCCCCTCAGGGCTGGACCCTCTGTTAATAGGTGTGGATGTTGCTTTGGTTTTGAGTGTGTTCCTACTAAGGCACCACAACTGACACACAAGCGCATGAGGGCTGCAGGGACCCCGGGCTGAGGTCTGCACCCAGGGCTGGGGGAATGGGGATCCAGGTGGGGTCCTCCTTGGCCCTTCTGGGATGGTGACCCAGACCACATGGCACAGCAGTGGCCAACCTGGCTCGCAAGAGGGAGATGAGCACAGAATGAGGGACAGGAGCTGAAGGTGGAGGCCCTGCCTCCCTCCTGGCCAACACTGCTTCTCCAGATTCTAAGTTCCGGTCCTGTGGGTCCTGAGGCCAAGTCTCCCCCAGCGGGGCCCTGCTCCATCGGGACCCACAGGTGGCCTGGCCCTCTGCTTGGAGCTCTGTAAAGTGAGGGCTACTCCTCCCCAACTCCCACAGGCCCCACCGGCCAGCCCCTGACCTTGCCGTCTGCCTCCCTTGCCTGCCCAGGCCCAGGTGACAGCACCACGGACTGGTCCAGATGTTGTGTCCCCTCGTGGTCACCCTGCTGTGTCCCCCCCTGGGGAGGCCCATGTGGCAGGCTGGGGGAACTGCAACAAGGTGGGTGAAGGTTTGCATGCTGTCTTGGAAAGGACAGAGGGAGGTCCACTGGGATGAAAAATGACATGTTTAAATTCATATCATAGCCAAGCTTGTTTATTAGAGAAAAACAAAGCAGACTTAACGTTTACTGGGACGGTGTACAAAGTGCGAATCCGGGAGGCATTGGTAGGAGGTGAGGCAGATTCTGTGCCAACGGCCAGGTCCCTGTCTCCCCTCCAGTCACAATACTCCTCCAGCAGATGCTGTGCCTCCTGTAGCTTGTGGGCTCCCCACAGAGATCAGGAGGGGGTCCCATGTCACCCACTGCTCTGTGAGGACAGTGAGCTCAGGTGGGTGTGGATCCCGGTGCAGGTTCAGCACTCGGGGTTGGAGTCCCCGGGCCGGCACCACGTGGCCTGGCTTCAGAGTTCTCCTCCTACCTCACCAGAATCAACCCCCAGAAAGGCCATGGCATCCTGGGAAAATCCCAGTAACCCAGAGCCAGCCTGGGCCCACAGGAGCTGCCCCTCTGTTCCGACGGCAGATGTCATGATGTCCAGGTCACTGTGCACTGGGGGGCAGGAGACCCACTTCTGGGGCCTTGGCCAGCTGCCCTCGTCCTTGTCAATCTGCAGATGGATGGTGAGGCTGCCTCCTCTCTTTGTCTCATTGGTCCTTCACTGGTTGTCCCTGGGCATGCGTGTCCTAGGAGGCTCAGACAGAGGAAGATGTGTCGGGCAGGTGGGAGGATAGGCCATGACTGCTGGAATAGCTGGAGGGATCACATTGGGAGAAGATGTCCTCAGCTAACACCTCGAGAGCCCCACCCCCACTGGCTTCTTGGCCAAACCCACCCCTTGTGGCTGTCAGTAGGAGGGACACTGAGGGAGTGCCAGCCAGGAGGCCAATGGTCTGGGTCCTTCCCCAGCTCTCCCGTGCTTTAAAAAGCACAGTGCCCATGGGGCACCCCGAGGAGACTTGGAGCATTTCAGGAAGCCCAGGGCCTCTTCTCTGGGAACACTCCAGAAATCTGATCAGAAACAGTCTGCTTTGATAACTCACACATCTGTGTTTTCACTCTCCCCTGCTTTTATTACCTGTTCCTCCACTAGAGCGTAGGAGCCATAAGAGGGTCTTGAACCATGTTCACGGATCCTCGATAAATAATTGTCATACTTTGAATTTTTTGGAAAACAGACTCAGAGACAGAGTTTAGGGAACACCTGGGAGGGGTAGAAGAAGAAAGGCTTGGGCAGAGGCAAAGTTGAACTTTGACCCAAACCCCAAACAGCCTCAGTCCACTGCACAGGAGCTGAGGTGCCAGCCCGTCTCTTCAGAGGTGTCTCAGTTGGAAGGATTTGGCTAAGCTTTTCTAACTCTGCCTCAAGCAGCCTGCAGAGCCACCTGCCATGTCATCAAACTCAACCCCTCTGTACCTCATAGCCATTTCTTCACACCGTGAGGGTGTCTTCAGGGTGGTGGTAACTGTGTGTGTATATGTGTGCGTGTGTTTGTGTGTGTTGGGGCTGAGACTGCATGTACAAGTGTGGGATTTGTGTGAAGCCAGGAAATGTGGAGGGTTGTGCTTGTATGTTGTGGAGCAGCATGTTGGGGTATGTAGCTGGGGTGTTACAGGAGGAAGACACAGACTATGACCTGCTGAACGAGGCACAAGCCACCCACAGGGACCAGCAGGCGGCTTCCTCAGCATCCGAGCTCCCACTTGAAGGATGTGAAAACGCTCGAGTTCCTTTGATGGAAGGCGCAGTTTCAGTACACCCACACAAAGGTGTAAAGTCACAGATTTATTGCTCAGGGACCCCAGAAGTGGGGAAGGGCAGTCCTCTGCCTCAGGTCACTGGTAAGCAGTAGGCAGTGGGGTAACAGGCACTTCAGTGCTTATGCAGCGGCCGGGGTGGTGGCCACTAACTTCACAGCCGCGACTCTTTAAGTGCCTACCTTCAAGGTGTCCTGGGAAGAGCAAAGCTGGAACTTGGGCCAGCAGCCTAAGCTCAGCTGATCTAAATGTTCAGACTCAGTGTGAGCAGGCTGCCTGCCTTATATGCCTGGGCAGCTCCTCAGGATGGCCGTTTGCTCCCACAAAGCAGGAGCTCCACATACATACATGTGCCCATGAGGTATGGGCTGTCTGTGCTGGGTGGTGGGCAGCTCCTGGGAGGCTCAAGGTGTTTGTAGTAAGTTTCCTTGGCTCTGCTTTGTGTATGTAGTACAGGTTGAGTTGTGGCATGTGTGAATTCAGAGTGTTTAGTAATCTAATGTGTGCATTTGAAGATCGGGGTAGGTCATATATGCCTGTGTCCATGTGCATTAGGACAGCAGGGTTGGGGGTATATTCCTTTGTACAGGTACATTTATTTCTGTATCTATGTAGGTGGTCTGGGAGTGTGTTTGAGGGATTGCATGTATTTTGAGAGGTTTGAGGGGTTGACCCTATATATACTCAGGTCCAAGGGGATTTAGTGAGTACTTACTTTCTCAGGATTATCAGGGGCCTTGGAGGAGTGGGGGCTAGAGGGGTTGTGTGTGTGTGTGTGTGTGCACGCGCGTGTGTGTTTTGCATGTGGAAGGAGGCTGGGAGAAGCAATACAGATCAGGACGTGATGGGTTATGCTACCAAGGCATGTGCAGGATTCGGGGGTGCATGGGGGGTATAGTTTGGGGTAACACTCAGGATGCATAGGGCCTGTGTGGGTGTGACCTGGGAAAGGTGAGGGGCATGAGTGCCCTCATCGTGGTGTGGGATGGTTTGGGGTCACACTCACCATGCGTAGGGTCTGTATGGGTGTGAACTGGTGTGTGGGGTTGGGCCTGCATTTTGAGGCTGTTGTGAGTAAGTATGCATGTGAGAAGAGGTAGAATTGTGCATTGTCGTGCTCTGTATTCAGGCTGTAGGGGCTGCACGTGTGCTCATCATCTCAGTGAGAATTATGGAGTGCAGTTTTGGTGTGGGGGAATTTGGGGAGAGTGGGGGCATCAGCGTTTGGGTGTTGCAAGTTGCATGTATGTAACTATGGGATGTGGACAGGTGCTGTTTATAGATTTTCAAGGGATATGGGTCTGGGTGTGAGGTCATGTGTGTTTGGGGGAGTGAGTAGGAGAAGGTGGGAAGCCCTGAGTGTGTCTGTCGGATGGTATTTACGTGTTTGTTTCAGCCTCTGACACACTGTCCGTAGTGGATGTCCTAGCATAGCCATGCTGTGTATTTACGGCGTGGGCCTGCGGCTATTGCCCCGCCCCCATCACGAGCGCGCACCCGCCCGCACCCTCCCGGGTCCTCGCTGTCGCTCCAGGGCCCACCCCGAAGTCGCCCGGCCCCGCCCCGACAGCGCGCGCCGGGCCCCGCCCCCTCGTCCCGCCCCGTCCAGGCCCTGCGGTTTGAGCTCCAGGTTCCCAGGCCCCGGCGGCCCTTACCTGGCACGGGATCTATTGGCTGTCCAGTAAAGGCAGGAGAAATCAGTCCTCCAAGGTTGTGGAATGGCTTAGCTTCTGCAAGACGCCCCAGAGGGAGGCGCCTCCCCTTACTCGCGGCTGTGGCCTGGGGTCCAGCGTTAGCTGCAAAGCTGAACGAGAATGTGAGGTATCAGGTTGGACTGACAGTAGCACCTGTGCGTGGGACCCCACTCTCCTCTCATACGGAGGCGCCACGGGTTGTCCTCTAAAGTGCCTAGAACGTACGCGGTGCTTAATGCACGGAGTTCAACAAGAGGGCAACAGCCAATAAAGGGTCCTCAGCCCTCCAGCTCAAGCAGGTGGGATGGCCCTTCCTAGTCAAGTGTCCCAGAAAGGCGCCAGCGTCCTGCCAAAGGGGCTTTTGAGCCAAACCATATGCTGAGGTGTGCTCCTTCCTCATCCAGAAACGAGGAGTATCAGCTTAAGGTGCTCATCAGAGCATGTTTGGAATTTTCTCCTACCTAGGTTTTATCAAATTTCAACCAAGAAAAGTGTGTCTAGCAATGTTGTTTGGAAATACACTGCTATGAGCACACTCCCACCGCTACATATATTTCTGCTATTGTACACTGACTACATTTTTCAGTCCTAAGTCCATTTTATGAGGTTGATAAGTGTGTAAAGCACTTGGCCCCAGGAAATGGGAAGAGACTTGATAATATTAAGTACTGTATAAACTTTCTTCTTAGTCTGTTCCAGACATTAAGATTTGTTATTTAATGGTCAGAAAACTTGGAAGGTGGTATTATTACCCCCATTTTGCAGATGAGGACAGTGAGATTAAGTTACTTACCAAACTGCAGCAATTAAGTCCTAAGCAGGAATTTAAACCCTGATAGATCTGACTGCAGTCCCCATGTTCTTAATTGCTGTTTTGCACAGACTTTCAATAAATCTAAGGTCCAATAAATTTAATTCCCTTTGGTTCCCTTCTACTTTTCAGTACAAGATGTGAGCCAGGAACAAAGAGTGTAAGCCAGGAATGATGAGTACCAATTTGGGAAAGGAAGTTAAGGCTGTTGTTGGGGGTACTCTATTACTACCACTGTTTACAGGATTTGGGACTCTGGCCTCTGGCCAGCTCTCTGGCTAGAAGGAAAGCCTGCCTCTGATGTGGCCCAGTGACTACACCAGCATTTGTTGTATGCGGGGCAAAAGACACTGTGGGCTGTAGCCTGTCAGTGGGGCTTGCCGTTGACCTTTGAAGAAGTCAGCAGAGCCTGGAGGGAGTGCTTTTTGTGCTCTAAGAGGGACTTACACTGAGTCCCACAGCAACATGGGACAATAGTAAGGGGGCCAATACCCCTTGGCAGGTGCCAAATAGACTATTTTGGGTCCTGCCCACATCAGACAGATATCAGTATGCCATGACTCGTGTGGACATGGCTACTGGACTATTGGTTGCATTTCCTGTGCACTGTGCAGATCAGCAAACCACCAAGAGAGGCCTGGAGCTTCTCTTTGTAGCCTCTGGCGGGACAGAGGTGATTGAGAGTGATCAAGGCACCCACTTTACTGTACATGCATTACAAGAATGGGTGAAGCAATTAGGAATAAAGTGGAAATTTCATATACCATATAATCCTACCGGGGCAGGCATGATAGAGAGGTACAACACTTTGTTGAAATCTGGCCTGAAGTCAGACAGCAATAGCCTACAGGGTTGGTCAGTTTGCCTATGGACAGTGCTGTGGCATTTGAATGAGAAGGCACGTAAAGGAGCTTTGAGCCCTGTGGATATGCTCACACACCTTGCTACCTCTCCTATACAATTGTACGTCCAAACCAATGAAGTTATTGAAGCCAAGATATGGCCAGCAGAGCAACATCCTGCTGCCAGCCCCAACTGCATTAAGCGCTGGAGACACTGTTGAATGGACCTGGCCCTGGACATTTCGACCCATTGTGCAGCGATGACTGTCCCTTCTGGCACCTTGGGAGAAAGGCCTGGAAGCTGGCCTCCTGTGTATTCCTGGAATAACAGTTGAATGGCCCCCAAAGGTCACAGTAGTGTACCTAAAACATCCAGGAGGTAAGAGCATCTTGCAGGGAAGTTTTATCTTTATGCCAGTGCATGTACCTCCCATAGCCCTATATATCAACCCATCTGTAACTCCCACAGGGTGGTGGGTGAAAGTCTGGTATACTAGACCGGGATGAAATCCCATTCCTGCTACTGTTTTATCACAAGACTACTCTCTTGCATGTATCCTACCTGATGGACAAGGTTTGCCTATGCTGGTGTCACTAAAACATGTATCTTATCACCCTTAATGTTGTTTTCTCCCACAGTCCTTTTGGCCTGAATGCGCCCCCCTGGCTGCAGCTACCGCATGATGATTGCTCTGAACCCTCGGCTACTGCCTGTCTATGGAATGGATGAGCTATGGACTTAATCTGTATGGGAGTTTGAACCTCGCTGAATCCTCCAGCTTGAGGATGGTCATGACTGTATTGCTGTCACTATTGTTATGTCATTAGTCTGGTCACAGTGCTCCAGTTTTCTTTCCCAGGGACTATTGCAGAAAAAGGGGAACAAGTAGATTATAAGGTGAGATTTCTGGAGGGGTGGCCTGTGAGTAAAATTGTAATATTTCTGGAATATCTCTCCTGGCTTTGGTGTATTTGCATATCCTCAGGGGTGGAGAGAAGTTCATCTCCATGTCAATGGGTAATTACCTGGGCAACGAAGGGCATGTCTGAACCTGAGAAGTTAAGGGGAGGGGCCTGCTTGCTTGCTTCTTCTGGAGCAGGGGAGAGAGACAGCATTGGACTGCAGTTTGTAAGCAATAAACAGATTTTAAACTTTATTTCTCCCTTTGCCTGATTTCAGTTTTCAGAGGTAATTTGCCCTGGGATCTCCTCTCCCCAGAATTACACCTAGTTACAGAAATTCTTTTCTGTTGGCACCACCCACACAACTATCACAAACTGTTAGTATAGAAAGTGCTCTGAAGAATGAAGAGCTTCTCTGCCACCAGTACTGCACACTGAGAAACTGTCTCTAGTGCATCACTTCCTGTCGTGGGAGATGTACTTACAGCTTCATTCACAGACAGTCAGTAAAGGGTGGGAGACTTGCCCACGTGTTCCCGTCCAGCACCAATGAGCTCCCAGTGTTTGGACAGTCTCCATATCCAGGAGAGAATTCTCCTCCCCTGGCGGTGGGCCTTCCCAGTCTCAGGCTGAGGGAAGTGGAGGGCATGGGGCTGTGCTTCCGGCACCCGCGCTGCCCAGGCGTGGAGCCCATGGGAGCCCAGCCGCCCTGCCATCTGCAACTGGCTTACTCCGGTTCCTTCAGAAAGTCTAATGGTCTCCGATACACCTTTGGAATTCAAGTGCAGTTGTTTTATACGTAACATTTTTTTGAAAGTCACTATTTTCATAGAACAGCAGGGTGGACACAACATGGCTACGATACTCATCTTTTGCAAGCTTTAAAAATGTCTAATTATTATGTGAGGAAGAAGTAAACCACAGTCTTTAAAAAATTAGACTATCTCCACTCTGTAGGTAGGTGAATGGAGGAAGATTGACTAATGCCTGTACTATTGCATAGAAAATATGGACATCCTAGAAAATTAATCTTTTTCGATTATACTACCAGACCCTGTATGTATCTGTATCTCTTCACTGAGCAACAACTTGGACCAGAAAAAAATTGACCATCTTTGATGAGGTTCAGAAACAAAAAAGCTTTGGGGAGAAAGATGTGATTCTCAGTGTCTAATGGGGCAAACCCATACCCAGATGCGATCTCTAGGGACAGAGCCCCCTGGGTCTTCCTGCACAAGTCAGTGTCTACCAAGATTCCTTCCTTTTATCAGAAGATGTGAGTCACTGTAAGAAACCAAGAAAATGGAACCAAGCCAGAGGAGGCAGGATGGAAAGGGTAAGATCTGTAAGTCTGGGCACAGGAAATCCTGGGGCAAAATCCGTTAGGACTGGCTGGTGTTTCTACGGCAATGCGACATGTGTCCCACTGCTGTCAAAGCTGGAGTCGGAGCACGCGACGGCGCCGGAAGGGCTAAGCCACGAGGCCAAGCTAGGGCTCTGCAGCCATCCCGCAGCCACTCCGGAGACCTGCCGCCACGCTCACCGTGTGTTCCTGCTCTTGCTGTATCTAGGCCTTACTTTTTTAAAACACACCTCTTAGTCAGTTAGGCTGAGAGTGTGATCACAAGGGGGATTGTTTAAAAACAAGAAAGCCCCAAATGAAGTCATCTGCCACCCACCTCACAACAGCAAAGCAGGACAAATTCACCTTTTAACAATCTGAAATTTCCTGACCAGTGCTAATGAGGTGATCTGCATGATAAAAACCTGCCATTTCTTTTCCACCAAAAACATGTCCTGGCCTGAAACAAACCCCTCCTTTCTTTTGTTAATAGCTTCACATCCCATCGTCCTTCCTATAAAAACCTTCCATTTTGTACAACTCCTCAGAGCTCCCCTCTACTTGCAAGATGGGATGGTGCCCAGTTCATGAATCACTTAATAAAGTAAGTAGATCTTCAGGTTTATTTGGTTGAATTTTTTTTTAGTCTTATGTAATTTGTATTCTCTTTTGCAATCATCATAGTCTTCCATGCTTTGTTGATAGGTTGCTTTTGATCATGGAATCTCAAATGAATCTACAGCATGTTTGTTTGTTTGCTTTTTAACCACAGGTGCAGGTAGCATGATTCAATTTTTATGAAAACAAATCATGTGTGAATACAACTAAGCTTTCAAAAAGTCCAGGTTCTAAGAATTAAGAAGATAATTATCTTCTTTCCATAAATTGTTTGGAATCATGTCATTTTTAAATAACATACCATCAATTCTAAAATACACTTCTGAAAAGGGATGCAACTTACAATAGACATCATTTCAAATTCATAAAAATATAGAAGTTTTCCTCAAATTTAGTACATAAAAGGTACATTATTTCTTACTCTCCAGTTTTACTTACCTTTATTTTGAATTATTAAAAAGAAATATAACACATCTCTCATTGTATCATTGAGAAAACCTAATTCCTATTATTATTCTTGGCAAAAGATTAATTTTGGACAGATAGCTTACTGGGTTGGCTGCCAGCTGTCAGCATTAATTCCTTGGAAGTTCCAAGTATAAACCATACTTAACTTTCCTGTATACTTCAATGTCTCAAGAAGGTTTTAATTCCTTTCGTACTGCAGTGATATTTTAGTTAACTTTATAGTTGTAAAATGATTTACACTCTGTTTTGTAACATCCTGATGAAATGACAAAACATCAGATCATCCTTTAAAGAAAAATTGATTTGATTGACATCTGGGTTTTCAACAGCAACACTGGAGATAAGAATACAAGGCAGTAAGATGTTTAAAAAATTGAAAAGAAACAAGTTTTAAGCCCTTACATTCAGCCAAGGTCTTTTAAACATGACGACACAGAAAAACATGTTATCAGAAAATAAGACCTCCAAAGTATTATCTCACAGAAATCTGTTTGAAAATTTTCTTAGAGGAAATATTCCAGTAGGAAAAAATATAAACCTAGGAATATGCTATTAGTTTGTGGAAATAAGGATTGATGTTAGTGATGTTTATTGTATAATAAAAAGTACATGAAAATGTAGTATATCCAAAATAACCCAGAAGTATAGCCTCAGGAAATATCCCCTTGAAATAAGGGCCATGATAATGGAAAAAGCAAAATCAGAGGAGGTAAGAATACTTGCTTGGTTTGCTGAGATGATGCTAAAATTGACACACATAAGAAACTGAGGAGGAAATTCACATAATAATGATATAAAACCATTACAATACTAAAAATTTCCAAATTCAAACAAACAGAAAAAGGCTTGATCTATAAAATGGAAGATGCAAAAGGTGCAGAGAAAAAGAATAAAGTATGGAAAATAAAGCATCAAATAAGGTGATAGAAATAAATCATAATAAAACAAGTTAAATCAAGGGAAAGATAGCTGGGCAAGATATTTAAGTGGCATAAAAGAAATTAGATAAAATATATTGAAAATAGAGTTATGGAAAAAATAAAGAGCTCAAATATGCATACAAAAAAGACCTACGTCCAAATTTTGATAAAAGGTTAAATTCAAGATGAGAACGTCATAAAGGAGGAAATGACATATAGGCCATAGAAGCAATAGTAGGTGCAGAATGTGCTTAAGAATGTGCACATTCATGACAATAAAACAAACTCGAATGCCATTCCCACCAGAGCTATAGAAAAACATTATGACCACCGAGCTGGGGATACACAGTAAGTCCACATGGAGCATCAAGACACATTCACCACATGAATCCCTCAGTGAATCCTGACATTGCTGTAGAGCGGACATAGGGTGGTATCATAAGGGAATACACAGATGGCTCAAAGCTCCCTCTGTGGCGCAGGTTGGTCTTGAGGCTCCAGTGGTATGGAGGGGAGGAGAAGGGAAGCAAGGCTCACCCATAAAAAAATATGCACACTAGGGATATCTGATGAGGCTGCTCAAGAACTGATCATCCCCAAGGCTTTGACTCCTAGTCTCATCCTCTACCCTGCACACCTTAAGGGTCTGTACTTACCTGCCGGGGACCAAAAGACCCCCCCACCCACAAAATAGCGAACTTCCCGCTTCTCTTCCGGGTTTTCTGCACCCGCCGGCGCCAGCCAAGGCCCAATCACCCCTCTACACCTTCCCGCCGGCGCCACCTAAGGTCCAATAATCTTCTGACCCACCCCTTCCTTGCTAGCCTGTATAAATTGAGCCTGCAAACAATAAACTGTGCCAGCTTGATCAGACATCCTGTCTTGCTGGTCGTGCTTTGTGTCCCTTGCTTGTTTCATTTCTGCAAGCGCCTCCGGCGACACCCCACGTTTGTCCCGCAGGCCAGGGCACTTACCCATTACCCTTAGCTCACCCTTACCCATTCCTGGCTTCTGGGTGTAGCACATGTGCATGTCTGAATGTTTGTGTCCTCCCAGGATGCACAGGTTGAAATCCTAGCTCCTCAAGATATTAAGATGTGGGGCCATAGGCAGGTGATTCTCAGCTCTTAATCAGGGGATGAGTGCCTTATAAAAGAGGCTCCAGGAGGTCCCTAACCCCCTCCCACTGGGAACACAGTGAGAAGCCTCTGGCTATGAACCAGGAAGAGGACCATCACTAGACGTGGCCATACTGGGGCCTTGATCTTGGACTTTCCTGCCTCCAGAGCTGTGTGAAGTACATTTCTGTTGTTTTTAATCTATCTAGTCTGTGGCATGTTGTGATGGCAGCCCCACTGGAGTAAGACAACATGCTTCAAACTTACACAGAAAGTGAGGACTATCTTTTGGCAGAATAAGAATAATAAGACCCATCAAGACAACATATGAAATAAAATTTTTAAGTAGACAATTATGGATTCTTGGATTTGAAAATACCGGATTGGTTTGTGAAAAGATGAGTCTGTGTATGTGTGTGTGTGTGTTTACAGCAAGTCCCAAGAGTACACAGTTTAAAGCTTTATTAACTCCATAATTTTAAATGCTACAAACTTACAAAAATATCATTTCAAGGACTACTTATGATTCTTTCATACTTACTTAGATTTATGAATTTTGAATAATTATTTTAATTTTTTGTGTCAGTTCATCTGATTGAAAATAGGACAAAGCACTATTCAAAATTCACAAATCTAAATAAGTGTAAAATAAATTTAAGTTCTGTGCCTTGGTTTATACCAGACATAAACATTATGTGGGGATGGTGAACAGAGGAAATCCTGAGTAAAAATCCGTGAGAAATAGCTAAAATTCCAGCGTCAACTTAAGAGTTTCAAGGTTTGTGAAAGTGGTGGACCTCTAGTCCAGATCTCTAACGGACCATGGGAACCAGATAATGTCTGGATGAATGGAAAAATTGTCTCTCTGACAAGGTGAATAGGGTTGGAAAGAAGGACCCATAAGGCCCACAAGGGTGCAGAGCCCTGTGGGACTGGGTGGTGGGGGAGGGGCTGTGGTCCAGCCTGTTCCTCCTCTGTCCCCTCCCCTGCCCTCAGGAGCCCTTTGTGACCAGGCCACCACTCTGTGATGTGGGCCTGCTGTGCTGTGCCCAAGCACACGCCCAGAGTTCAGTTGCCTGAGGGCAGCAGTGCAATTCAGATGATGGAGAATACTTTCCTGTCTGAAAAGCATTCTAGCTACCTGGCTGAGCTCCAGCTCCACTTCCTGAGTGCCCACCCACTTGCCTGCCCCAGCATCATCACCCTTTCTGTCTGTCAGGCAGAGGGAGGCTTTCCAAGCTCTATCTCAGCTCACTGGGGAAGACACCTGCAGGAGACAGCTACAAGTGCTCCTTCCTGCTCATGGATGGCTAGCCTGGCACCCTGCTGCTGTATGCCCTGTGGCTACACATCCTGCTACCTTGTGCCTGCCATAGATCCATTAGACTAGCCCACCACACCATTAGCTCAGCAGCACTGCCATCACTGCAGGGCAGAGAGGCTGGTCCCACCCACCATGAGCCCAGAAATACCACTGCTTTGATCACAAAGGGCTGGCTGAGGCAAACTGTCTGAGGCAAAGCAGACAGACCAGTGTCAATAGACAGAAAGGTGGCCCCACCCACAGCCCACCAACAGCAACTAAGGCTCCACCACAAAGGAAGCCCAGGCATTGGAGAGGAGAGTCTTGAGCTTCTGGGCACCACAGGATGACTTCCCCATATGCCATTATTCTCCAGACCAAGAAGCATAGTGGATCTATAATACATAAAAAGAAACAGAAAACCGGACAAAATGAGAAGGCAGAATATGTTCCAAACAGAAGTATAGGGTAAGACATCAGAAAGAGGACTAAATGAAATGGGAAATTAACCATCTTCTTGATAAAGATTTTAAAGTAACAGTGATAAATATGCTCACTAATCTGTGGAAAAGTATTGACAATCTCAGGGAAGACTTTAATAAATAAAGAGTAGGGTTGAAAAAAAGCCACTCAGAGCTGAAGAATACAGTAATGAAATGAAATACAGAATGGAGGGAATGAATAATAGATTGCTGCAAGTAGAGGAGATGAGATGGAAATTAGAGAACAGGAAAACAATGAAGCTGAGGAACAGAGAGCAAAAAGAACCTCGAGGAATGACAAAATGATGAAAGCTGTGTGATCAATGCAAACAAAACAATATTTGCATAATAGGGGTTACCAGCAGGAGAAGAGACAAAGGGATAGAAAGCCTGTTTGAAAAAATAAAAGCTTAAAATTTCCCCAATCTGGGGAAGGAAATAGACACCCAGGTCATGGAAAGCAGACAGCCCCTAACCAGAGGAACCCCAGGAAGACAACACCAGGACATACATTAATTAAAATGACAAACATTAAGGATAAGAAGAGGTTACTGAAAGCAGCCAGGAAGGAAAAAATTTAATTATAAGGGAAACCCCATCTGGCTATCAGCAGATTCCTCAGCAGGAACTTCACAAGCCAGAAGGGAAAGACATGAAATATTTAAAATATTGAAACAGAAGGAACTTCAACCAAGAATCCTCTACCCAGCAAAATTATCATTCAAATTTGAAGGAGATTACAAACTTCCCAGATAAAGGAAGGCTGAAGGAATTTACCACCAGTAAACTAGCATTACAGGGTATGTTAAAGGGACTTCTTTAAATGGAAATGTTCTTAAGCCTGAATAGTTTTCACCAGTGAAAATAAACCCACAAAAATGAAGTAGACCAATCAATTGCAAAGCAAGTATGAATTTAAAACAAAAGCAGTAAAACAAACTATACAGAAAACCAGTCAAGGGATGCACTAAAAATGCAGATTATGATATCTTATATATAAAATGTAGAGGAAGAAGAAGAAAAATGCACTTTTAGATTGTGTTTGAAATACAGTGATCATCAACTTAATATAAATTATTATATAGTTAAGAAACTATCCATGAACCTTATGGCAACCACAAACTATAATAGATAGATAAATAGAAAACCTATAATAGATAGATAAAAAATTAAAAAAGAGAAATTCAACCATAACACTAAAGAAAATCATCAAATAACAACAGATGAGTATAAGAGAGGAAGAAAGGCCTAAAAAGGAACTACAAAAATAGCCAAAAAGCAATTAGTAAAATGGCAGTAAATACATATCTATCAATAATTACCTTAAATGTGGATGGACTGAATGCACCAATCAAAAGACACAATGTGGCAGAATGGGTAAGGAAATAAGACCCATCTATATGCTGCATACATAAAGACATAAACAGACTGAAAGTGAAGGGATGGAAAAAGATATTTCAAGCAAGTAATAGGGAGAAAAAAAGCAGGAGTAACAATACTTAGACAAAATAAACTTCAACACAAAGTAACAAGAGACAAAGAAGGACATTACTTAATGATAAAGGGATCAGCCAGCAAGAGGATATAACAATTATAAACATCTCTGTGCCCAATGTAGGAGCTAAAAGAATTAAAGGGGGGAATAGATTGTAACTCATTTATATTAGGGGACTTTAACACACCACCTACATCAATGGACAGATCAATGAGACAGAAAATAAATAAGGAAACAGGCACTGAACAACACATTATATCAGATGGACGTAACAGATATCTACAGAACACTCCACCCCAAAACAGCAGGATACACATTTTTCTCAGGTGTACATGGGATGTTCTCCAGGATAGATCACATATTAGGCCACAAAAAGAGCTTAAACAAATTTTAAAAATATACTGAAATTGTATCAAGCAAGTTCTCAGAGCACAATGGTATGAAACTAGAAGAAAATTACCTAAAGAAAACAAAAAGCCCACAAGCACATGGAGGCTAAACAATGTGATTCTAAATAACCAATGGATCAATAAACAAATCAAAACAGAATTCAGTCAATACATGAAAACCAAAATACAACAGTCTGAAATTGTGGGACAAAGCAAAAGCAGTTCTGAGAGGGAGATAGAGTAATATAGGCCTAGGTCAAGGAACAAGAACAATCCCAAATAAACAGTCTAAACTCACAATTAAGGAAACTAGAAAAAGAACAAATGAAATCCAAAGTTAGTAGAAAGAGGGACATAATAAAGAACAGAGCAGAAATAAAGAGAACAATAATAGAAAAAGTCATTGAAACCAAGAGCTGGTTCTTTGAGAAAATGAACAAAATGGACAAACCCCTCACCATACTTACCAAGAAAAAACAGGACTACATAATTAAACAACATCAGACAAAGAGGAATAGTCACAACTGACACTATAGAAATTCAAAGAATTATTAGAGGATTCTATGAAAAATTATATGCCAATAAATTGGACAACCCAGAAGAAATGGACAACTTCCTAGAAAAGTGTAACCTTCCAAGACTGACCCAGGAAGAAACAGAACATCTGACTGGGCCAATTACCAGTAACAAAATTGAACTGGTAACCAAACAACTCCTAACAAACAAAAGTCCAAAACCAGATGGCTTCACAGAGGGATTCTATTTAACATTTAAAGAAGAGTTAACACCCATTCTTCTTAAAGTATTTCAAAAAGTAGAAGACAAAAGAATACTTCTAAACTCATTTTATGAGGCCACATCATTCTAGTACCAAAACCAAAGACACCAGAAAAAAAAAACTTACAGAGAAATATCCCTGATAAACATAGATGCAAAACTCCTCAACAAAATATAGCAAACTGAATTAAAAAATACATTAAAATGATCATCCATCACAACCAATTGGGATTTATTTTATTCCAGGGACACAAGGATGATACAAAATTCGTAAGTCAATCAATGTCATACACCACATTAACAAAAGGAAGAATAAAAACTACATGATCACCTAAATAGATGTTAAAAAAGCATTGGACAAAATTCAACATCCATTCATGGTAAAATAAAAATCAACAAAATGAGTGTAGAGGGTATGTACCTCAACATAATAAAGGCCATATACAACCAACCCACAGCTAACATCATACTCAATGTCAAAAAGCTGAAAGCTTTTCCTGTAAGATCATGGAAAAGATAAGAATGTCCAGTCCACTCTCACCACTTTTATTCAACATGGTACTGGAAGTCCTAGGCACAGCAATCAGACAAGAAGAGATAAAAGGCATCCAGATTGGTAAGAAGGAAGTAAAACTGTCACTATTTGCAGTTGACATGATATTATACATGAAGACTGTAAAGGCTCAACCAAAAAACTATTAGCACTAATAACTGAATTCAGCAAAGTTGCAGTATGCAAATTAATTCAAAGAAATCTGTTGTATTTCTAGATGCCAACAATGAACTAGCAAAAAGAGAAATCAGGAAAACAATTCTGTTTACAATTGCATCATAGAAAACAAAAATAAGATACCTAGGAATAAATGCAACCAAGGAGGTTGAAGACCTGCACACTGAAAACTATAAGACACTCATGAGAAAAATTAAAGAAGAAACTAAAGAATGGAAATATACCCCATGTTCATGGTGAGGAAGGATTAATATTTTCAAAATGGCCATCCTGTCCAAAGGAATTTACAGATTCAAAACAATTGCTATCAAAACACCAATGGCATTTTTCAATGAACTGAAATCATTATTATATAATCCTAAAATTCATATGGGACCACAAAAGACCCAGAATAGCCAAAGCAATCCTGAGAAGGAAGAATAAAAGTGGGGTATCACACTCCCTGACTTCAACCTATACTACAAAGCTACAATAATCAAAACAGTATGGCATGGACAAGAGCAGACCCACAGATCAATGGATCAAAATAGTGAGTCCAGATATCAACCCATGCATATATGGTCAATTAATATATGATAAAGGAGCTATGAATATAGAATGGGGAAAAGACAGGCTTTTCAATAACTGGTGTTGGAAAAACCAGACAGTTACATGAAAGAGAATGAAAACTAGATTATTGTCTAACTCCATACACAAAAGTAAACTCAAGTGGACTTAAATATGTAAGTGTAAGACATGAAACCATAAAACTCTTAGAAAAAAGCATTAGCAAAAAATCTCTTGAACATAAGCATGAACAAATTTTTCCCTGAACATGTCTTAGGCAAGAGAAACAAAAAATGAACGAGTGAGATCCTAATTGAGGGAGACTTAAGGTGAAGGTCTGGAACAGCACCCTGGGATCCTGTGGTGGCTCTGCAATCACCAGGGATCCAGGCTCCCATTATTATCTTGTTACCCTCTCTCTTGTGCAGCTTCCTCCCTGTGGTCCAAGGCAGGCTGCCCCAGGTCTGACCCTCTGGTCTGCATTCCAGTCAGTAGAAGCTTCTCGAAGGAGAAGGAGGTGGCACACCTCACTCACATCTCCTGCTACTGACCAGAACTAGGCCTCAGGGGAGTCCTGGATGAGGGGGGAGGAAGCCCTGAGACTTGCTCAACAGTGTGTGTCAGAAGAGGAGGCTGAATGAGGACAGCTGGCTCCTACCTCCACCCCATCTAAAATCTCAGAGGCCTCTGGGTGAAGGGGACTGTGGGGGTCCTTACAGTAGGGAGTGAAGAGCAGCACATCCCTTGTGAAGTCATTTCATGGAGACAATTCAGGCACTGAACTCAGAAGCCAGGTAGGGTTTTTCAACCTTGGGATTACTTTCTCCTGAGAGGGAGAACTGCTGAGTTTTGAATGTGGAAGAGGAACTGTGTAGGTGGGGGGAGAGTGGGAAAGAAAATAAGCTTTGTGTGTGAGGTGGGGCCTCTGATAGGACCCCACCCCTTACCTCAGCTCCTGGACCAGAGCAGCTGTGGCCAGGTGCTTCAGAGGCAGCCTCCAGGTGTAACGAGGGCTTCAGGCCGTCCCGTCACTGCTTTTAGCTTCTCTTTTCACCTTGGCAAACTCACCTTCCACACAATGGTCATCAAACTTTTTTTTTACACACAGAAACTTATTTTCCAGACAAGAATTTAGAACCCTGAAATGGATGACTGTAGAGCTGGGATTGGGGTGTTGCCCATTGGTCTTACAGACTCACTTGAGATCTGAATCACCTCCAAAGAACTAGGCATAGCAGAGACTACTAAGTACTCCAAGGCACCCAGTCTCTCCAACTTCCATTTAGGAATCATGCTGCTCCCAGCAGCGTCCTGGCAGCACGCATGCCCAGCTGACCTTCAAGCTTCTGGCCAGTGGGATGTGAGCAGAACAAAAAGGGCAAGTGGCAGGTGATGTTCTTAAAAAGAAGGTTCTTAGCCCTCTGCTTCCTCTGCCCTTCTACCTGGCTGGAGAGGGCACAACCATAGCAGCATCTTGAACCCACAGGTGAATACCATACTTCAGCGATGGCAATGCCAACATGCTAGCCTTGGCACCCAGCATACCTCATGGAGCAGTGCAACTACTGCTCTGGACCACCCAGAGTACTCTGTACTGTTTTTTATCTGAAACTGAAGTGAAGGCCTGTCTTGTTAAAGTCAGTGGTTTGGGGTCTTCTTTATAATAGTGGCTTAGCCTGTTGCCTAACTAGGAAAGCAAGGCACAAGGAACACAGCTTGAGAACCGCTGCATCACCTACTCCAGGCCTTCAGCAGCACTCAACTTACAGAAGACCGTTTCGCGTATGACACATGTCCCGCATGGCTTTGACCTACTTTTAAAGCTCCCTCAGCTCCACCGCAATAAAGAAATCTGCAGCTTTGCTGAATGAGAGGCTCAGAAAAGGTGGTTCGTCTGATTAGTCACCAGTGTAGATGCTAATTTATAAACTGATGTAGGAACACAAAGCAAATTAATGGACAATCTGGTTTCTGTTGCCTTTTCTCCTTGCATCATTTCCTGACAACTCCCTCCTTTTATTCTTACCACTCTTCCTCACTCCTTTTTCCCCTGGGATTTCCTCTGGAATGCCTAAATAAGTTGTTCAAACATGTGACATTCCACGGGTGGTATGTGATGGCTCATGGCAAAGTGGAAGGCAAAGCCCAGGACACAGCTGACTGCAGCAATTCGAGTACCAGGAGATGGCGAAGCCTGGAGCTCTCTTCCTGGTTAGGCATTGCTAAACCCCAGGGCAGGAACAGAGAAAGTCGAGTCACCTGTACTCAGAAGCGTTTGATTTGCACTCTGTTTTTGATCTCAAAGAAAAAATTGTAAAGTATTCAGGGGACCTCGTTTTCTAAGTGGAAAGTCCACAGTCACTCATTTACAAGTCAGGCATAGGCCTGGGGTCTCACATACATAAACTCTATCTAATCTTTACAGACTTACTCAGGGTAAGCATTCTTATTCCCATCCTAAAGATGAAATTGGGAGTTCAGAGGAGTAATATTAGGATTTGAAGCCAGCTTTGACAGTTTTGCTCCCGTATCGCCCTGCCTTCCATTCTAGACAAGAAATATCAAGTGTTAAAAACTGGCCTCGGAGGATGTGATGATTAATTCTAACAAGTCAACCTGGCTGGGCCACGGTGCCCAGTATGTGGTCAAACATCATTCTGAATGCCTCTGTGAGGGTGTTTTTAGATGAGATGGTCACTTAAATTGATGGATTTTTGAGTAAAGCAGGCTGCCGTCCATAATGTGGGTGCGCCTTACCCAATCAGCTGAAGGTATACCCAGGGCCCTCCCCTGAGCATGTGGCCCTGGGGCCTGAACTGCAGCATCAGCTCCTGCCTGGCTCTCTGGCCTGCTGGCCCACCCTGCAGATTTGGACTTGCCAGCCCCCATAATCGCATGAGCCAGTTCCTTAGAATGCATCTATTTCTCTATCTAGTCTGTTTCTCTGGAGAACCCCAACAGAGGAAGAGAGGGAATTATAAAACAGAGGGGAGAAAATGTTTGCAGAGAGGAATGGTGGTAGATGGCAACCCACAGGAACCCGAGAGGACGTGAAGTACGCTGGGTCACTGCGATCGGGTTTCTCTGATGGCCCAGCCACACCACGCACACACTCAGGAGAGTGAGCTGGTGTACAGAGGCCGCGGCCAGAGCAGTGTCCTCTCCTAGTCGGTGACCACATCTGAGGCAGGGCTCCTCTTCCTGGGTTTATAGGAGGACTTCTTTCCCCAGTCTCCTGGGCAGTTGGGGGTGAGCCTGTGACTGAGACTGGTCAGGGAAATGTGGATTCTGTGACGTTCCTACTTCCTGGATTGGCTCATAAAAACACCTGTAATCCTCCAGCTCTCTCCACTGTTCCATCCACCCAGGAAGTTCACCTTCAAAATGAGATGACTGGAAGGCGAGGAGGGCCGCCAGCACCGTATTAGATCTGCGTGAGCAGGGAGGGACCCCTCCAGCATATTAACTCACTGAGGTTTGTGGGGTATCTGTTCCCTCCTCTGGGCTGTTCAGTGCCGATGAAGGCAGCATCCATTAGTCTCTGCATTGGGTAAAAGAGTCTAGAGCTAATGATACAATCGCTTAAACGCTGAGTGACCAAGTTTACATAGGCTGTGCCAGTACAGTTATTTGCACAAGTGTCTTGCTTTGGATGATAAATTATATGGAGCCTGCACAAAGAACAGAAAACTTCCTCTCTCTTTCCCCTACTTCACTAAATGCTTGGCAGCTGGGCCCTCAGTTCCTTTTGTGTAACTGCTCTGCAGGCTGCAGGACACTTTCGTCACCTGGAAGGCTGGAGCTGGGCTGCTGCCATGCCAAGGCTGTCATCAGTGATTTCCTGATTTTTTTAATCTTCTGATTCCCATAAAAATACACCCCACAGTGGAGGCCACAGTTTGAACATACCTCTAGGCCAAACAGTCCTGGTTTCCCCAAAGAGCTGACTCTGACCTTAATCAAACCTAGCTTTCTACACATGTGCAGGACCTTACAGCATCCTAGCCAACTAGCTACACACAAGCCTATGCAGTGCTTTACCCTAAAAAGAATGCTAGTTTCTAGAAACTAATCACAAGAGAAACAATGTATTTCCTCACTCACGGCCTCATTTCCTCAGACAGTAAATACTCTTTGAACTGAACTGCAGTGCTGGGAGCATAGCTGCTCTCAGCCACTTTCTCTATAACCACTTTCGGTTTGAGAATCATTTGTTCCTTGCTCAATAAAACATTCATATCAAGTAATGCCCTCTGGATTTTCTCTTGACACCATTCTAGACTGTCATTCTAGATTGTAAGCAGAAAGAGACAATTGTCCAAGTTTTAACTTATTTTGAAAGCGTTTAGATTCACATGCGGTTGTAAGAATCAGAGATCCTTCTCAGTTTCCCTGCAAATAATAACATCTGGCAACAATATCACAGCTAGGATGTCAGTACTGGTATAACCCAAAGATCTTGTAACAGATCTCCCCAGTTTTACTTGGACCTGTGTATGTGTTATTTGGTCCTACGTAATTTTATTACATGTATAGGTCTATGTAATCACCAGCACAGTCAAGATACAAAACGGCACTTTTGTTTTTTTCACTGTCACTTCCTCCAAGACCGAGAGAAAGTACTGGCTCAAAAGAGACACTCAGTAAATACTCCTTGAGTGAATGAATGAACAGTATTCTAGCTAGGGTCCTAGGTTGCCAAAACAGATGCAGACCTCCAGCAATGTGAATGATGTGTGTAACAGGCAGAGATAGGGTGGGCAGGACAGCTGTGCCACCTCCCTGGGCCAGGTGACTGCTACAGCCCCCATGTCCCCAGCCGAAGAGCATGGGAAAGACAGGCCATGCCCATTCCTTAGAAAGGCAAGGCCTGCAGGTCGCACACCCTGCATCCCCTCACATCCCATTGGCCAGAATGTAGTTGCAAGGATGCAGCATGCTGCCACAGAGGCTGAGGGCACTGTGTTACCTCTGCAGTTCCTCCTCCCCTCCCTGCCCTCAGCAAGGCTCACCAAGGAGGGGAATACTCCCTGCCCCACTGATGCTGGGCTTCGGCCAGGGGAGTGAGGGCGGCAGTGACAGCGTGTCAGTTCTGAGCCGAGCCTTAACTGTCTCCTTGTCTTTCTCCCTCCTTGACTGGCGCAGCTGCCACCCTCTGTGAGAAGAGCCTGTCCGAAGTAGCCACAGGTCCAGAGTGTGGGAGACAAGTGGAGCAGCACTAAACTGGTTCATTACCTGATGCTAAGCTGCCTCTGCTCACCTGCAAGAAAAATAATTGGCCTTTTTAGGAAGCCACTGAATTCTGGGGGTGGTTATGCATCCCTAATGCAGTAGAAACCTAATGCACTGGCCATGAGCTCACCTTTATAGGGGAGCTGTGCTATTAAAGACAGGAAGGATGCATGTTAGCATACTCTAGGTTATTCTGTGGATACGAGATTCCCTCCCGGGACAGCGCAGGGACAACCAACCTATGGGGCACTCCTTTAGGAGTCCAGAGCATTGCCTAGCCAGCCTAGTTAGCATGGATGTAATGCAAGGGCCCATGCTTTCCTGGGACTCTGTCGTGGCTCAGGGGCTCTGGGGCCAGCCAGAAGGGTGAGAGCAGCCCAGGAGCACCTCTGTCTGGAGGCATCTTCGGAATGAAGGGCAGGCTGGAGTTGAGAGAAGATAAAACTGGAAAACTATGTCAAAATGAAACTGTCACATTAACAAAAAACGTTTGGCCAGAGTTTCCACTGTTATATCAAGAGGTGGCACTAATGACAGGAGCCTAAAATAATTGTATGTCACCACATTAAACAGTGTCTGTCTGTTGCCAGTCCAGCTGTAGAGGAGGCCACTCCAACCCGGATCCTACACTAGGCTCACAGTGCACGGAAAAGCCAGCTCTGCCTCTGCGCGGTCAGTCAGCATCTGTCTTTCAAGGTCCTTCCTCCTCAGCACTGTTGGCCGCGGAACACAGCTTTCTAAAGGAGACAGTGCTCTGTACTACCTGCCGGTTATTCTGTATGCGGAAATGCCACTGAGTTATTTCTACCTGGGAAATTGCTAGAGACATGCAAGAAGTAAAAGGCTTTTGAAAGCATAGCAATTTGGGTGTGAATATCCGTTCTGAGGTAGATGAATTGGTCCCTGATCAAGTATGGGTTGCTTACTTAAAACTGAGGAGAATTAAGCATACTTTAAAGCATTTCTTGAGTTATGAATGCATCCTAAATTTTACTTAGCTTTTTTAATCTTCCTACTTTTTATTGTGAAAACTTAAAAACACTTAAAAATGTTGAAAGAATATCTGGATTGACTGTGTGTCCATGTTTTACCATATTAGTCTTCCCTCCTCGTCTCCCGCCGCCCACCACACACAGACACACACCAGTTTGGAAAATAAGTTATCAGTATGACATCCCGATCCCTAGGTAACATCAGTGCGTGTCTCCTAAGAATAAGGACAATTTCCTATAGAACCACAAAGCCGCCATCACATCTAAGAAAACTGGCCATCATTCTACAGTCACAAGTAATATCCAAGCCATATTTAAAATTTCCCAGGTGTCCCCTGAAGAGTTCCATGCAGTTTCCCCCACGATCCGGTCAAGGTCCGCGGGTTCCATCTGGAGGTCAGTCTGGAAACTCTCCCCACCTTGACTCTGGTTCTGACTCACCTTGACTCACAACACTGACGTCCAAGGAGTCAAGGCCAGATGGTTACGGGAAGGCACACACTCTTCCTGGGTCTGGTTGTGTCCTGATGGAGTCCTTCGGCTTTTACTCTTAAGCCTGTGTTGCCCTTAAAATGGAAGTTAGGTGTGAAGGTTTGATTGGATTTGGCTAAACATTGTTTGCAATACTTCAGAGGCATCTCGTAAAGGAGGCCACACACCGGGTTTTTCCACGAGTGATGCTGAGGGTGGTGGAGTGGTTGAGAGACTGACTGCCATGCCCCCATGAAGAAGCGTCTGCCCGGGAACAGGCTGAGGCGAAGTTCCCTGGCAAGTGACAGGTGTAATCCTATGAAAGCAAAACAAAAAGGGGGAGGGATTGAAGCAGAAAAGAAGGGAAAATGAATACAAGATGGTCTGTTGCCCAGCCAGCCAAGGCTTCACCTGTAGTCCTGCTTGGTCACCCCAGAGGGGCTGTGTGGCACATTGCATCCAGAAGGCGTCCTTCCCTGGGACGAAGCCCACACAGGGTGCTAATGCCCTGGTACTTCTGCACTGCAGTCCCAGGTACCTCTGGGCAGCCCTGGGAAAGGCAGGGCTGCTTGGACCTGGAGTGAGAGCTGACGCGGCTCCTGCCCTGGAAGGTGTAATGATGGCCTTGCCCAAGGCAGAGAACCTGTCACTGCAGGAGGTGGGGTGATGAGATGGCAGCTGGAGCTTTCCAACCATCACTGGGACAGCTTTACCCAGGAATCAGGGAAAGTGGGTCCTGAGGGGCAGGTCGGCCAAATGCATCTGCAGTGGGGACATACACTGGAGCCAGTACCAAAAGGAACACCTTTTCCTTTGAAATTAGTAATGATGGTATTTTGCCTCTGTGGGATTAGCCTATCGCCAAACTACCTTTCATGAAATGGTTTTAGGACCCACTGATTGTTCTTGCCTGTACCAGTTATTACAGTGGGGATGCAAGATGGGGGCCAGTTGTGTCCATTGCTACTAGGGTGTTGCTGCTTCCAGGCTCCTTCGGGAACATAAATAGGAGATTGCATATATATATTAACTATCATGAGGTCATATCATTATTGGCACTTAACGTAACAGCATTTTTCCTAAATTATGTTATTTTATATTTTTCCTCTTAAACTGGAAATTCCTGGTTCCCAATAATATTAATGTATGTATAATCACAGTAGAGTGTTCAAGTTACCCCAAATAGCTTTCTCTTTCATTGCTGGTTCAGTAACCAGTTTTATATGAAATTAGGTAATTTGTTTATTTTAAGGGCCAATTTTAAGGCCTTTTTTCTTTTATGACTTACTTTTGCTTCTGAGTATGCAAAACACGTGGTTTAAAAATCAACATGTGCAAATTACATTTAGTCAGAGAGGTCCCACTCTTATGTATCTCCTCTCCACCCTGTTCCAACCTATAAGCAACCATTTCAACTAGTTTCTGGTTTCTCCTTTCCTGTATGTTTTGTTATATATACAATTTTTAAAAATTTCCCCTTCCTTCTTATACAAAATTAGGCACATTATGTACTCTGTTCTGTGCCTTTCTTTTCCTCTTAATAATATATATCCAAGGAATTGTTCCATCCTGGTTCATAGATACCTTAAATGCTTTCATTAATTGTTTACTATATATATATATATATATATATACGTATGTCCACACACGCACACACAAATATATATATCAAGTGTATTAGGGTAGGCTAGGCAGTGCTGCAGTAACATATCCCCATATCTTTACAAATAAAGGCTTTACAAATGAAGGTTGATTTCTTGCTTACATAGAGCCCTGTGTGGGTTGGGTCACCCTCCTTTGTGTTGTAGCCACATAACTTAGAACACATGTCCCCATGGTAGCCAGGCTGGGTAGCCAGGCCTAGAAACAGCCCACACCAGAGCCCAGTCACACGGCCCCAAATCAGTTACAAAGGAGATTGAAAATGTGGTCTTGTGCTCATGAAGAGGAAAAGGAAATGGAATTTGATGAGTATGTAGCATTGTCTTTACCACAGCAACCTTTATATTCATTCTCTCACGCAGACCTCAAAACAGCAACCCAAGTTCGGGACTTCCATTATTCCCATCTTAGAGCTAGGGACACTGAGGTTCCCAGCCCTTCTATGCCTTTCAAATCATAGTGTTCCTGTGTATCAGGAATATTCTCAAATCCAGGTGTATCTGACTCCAAAGTCTTAACTCATACCACATTACATGGCCAACCAGTATTTAAAAAATAAATGGGCAAATCGAGCTCATCCATGCACAAATGCAAAATTTGGAGAAATGATGGAGACTGGAACAATATATGTAGGACAATAAATTTAGACTTAAATTCATAAACAGTTTCCTGTTTCCTATAAAAATGTGCAAGATAAGACTAAAATATCACAGGACACAATGTTTCAGTAACACTGGATGATAAAACACCTTTATTTATAGTTTCTGAATCAAGAGCTAATTGTTAGGAATTTTCAAAGTTCAAAGTTAAACTGTAAATTTTTTTCTCTTCCTAAGTAAAAGCATCATACGTTCATCACAGGAGAGAAATGACTCTCTCAAAACCACCTAGAATAGCTCTGAGGCATTAGCCAAGTAATCTCCAGGGATCTCGGAGTAGAAAAACTGACCCCATTTAGGAGGAAGTACATTTTACAAATCACCATGGCCACTTGGACAGTCCCTTTAGTCCCACATTTCACTTACATTTATTGCTTAAGATCGGATGCAAAAACATTAGATTCTTTTTGTATTAGTATGCTTTTTGCAAGTGATTGCAGCAGAATGAACAAAACAAGACTGGGACTCCAATTTACATCAAATACTGACCATCTACTGTAGGACTGCAGATTCCACCAAAAGGTAAGGTGGGTCCAGAGGGTGACTTTTCCAGAACAAGGCAAAGCACACGCTCACCAGTGAGTGTGAGACTAGCTCATCCTGGCTGTTGATCCAAGTTTTCACTGTAATGCCCTGCAAATCTCCACAACCTGTCAGTGGCTTTCAAACACTTTGGACCCTGACTGCAGTAAGAAGTATCTTTAGCCATTACACACACAGTCACGCAGACACAAAGCTTTGTGAGACAAAATACTGCCAAAACCTCCCCTCCCACAACCTACCTCCTATCACCCACCTTACTCTACCCACCCCAAATGCTGGCATGACCTGGATTCACAACCTGGAAGAGTTGTGACTGGCTGTTGAAAAGCCTGAGCTATCGCCTATTGCTCTGGCTGGCTAATTAAAGCAGCCTGTGTAGAATATTTATTTTCTCATTTTGTCCCACAGCTCCCAGAGGAAGGAGGGACTCATTGCTTGGAGAGGGTACCATCGCCTGGGAATCTCAGAGCCTGGAGGACTCAGTGCCATCTGTAACCATCTTTCAAAACGTTGAGGTTCACTTAGCATACTGTCATATCATAGGAGTAACACATTTAGCAAAGCAACAAACACAACCAAGATGCCCAGTTACATCTGAATTTCGGATAAACAATGAACAGTTATTTTTAGTTTATGTCCCATGCAATAACAATAATTCCTTGTTTACCTTAAGCTCAAATTTAACTTAGTGTCCTGTATTTTATCTGGCAACCCAGCTGTTGCACATCCTGTCCCTTTGCTTTGAAGGCTCTGAACCTAATGGATGGGTCCAGGCTGGACAGGATGTGGGCACAGCTGCTGGGAGGAAAGGAGACTTTTGATTAGGCCTCCTGCTCTTGTTTGCACTGCTGGCTCACACCCACAGCCCCCTGCAGGGTTTCTGGTGGGCACCTTCTTAGGGCATCGTATTGGCAAGGTGGTGCAGACCTACTCCTGCTGTGTCCACTTGACCCTGGGGTACTCCTGGAACCTTGGCATCCAAACCTCAGGGACGTAGGCTGTTACTGCCACCTCTAGCTCAGGGGCAAAGGGACAGTCACCTGCCTTTCCAGCGGCTGAACGGAACAGGCTCTCCGGTGTGTGCATGCCAGCCGTGTATGGAGTGTCTCTGTAGGCCTAAACTCATGCTTTCCCATACTTACTTCTCAAGTTGTACTGCCTAACTTTTTAAATAGGAAGACAACATCATTCTTGGAATAAATCTACATTTCCAATACCACACTGAACTCACTCCTCTTGGTTCAAGCTTGTAGACTTTGTAACCAAGTTTCTAATATTTTCTTGGCTTTATCTCTTCTTTAGGCATTTGGTTTATTGGAATCTATAAATTGAATTCAGATTTTAGCCCAAAGTCCTGCTTTATCCACTATATCATGCTTTTTCCTTCATTTTCTCAAAACTAATCACATTAAATTGTCAACATTTTGTGTCTCTCTTTCATACCCCTCCTCCTAAGTTTTGATTCCACAAATTAAGGAGGATTTCCATATAGTGGTTCATTAAAACTTTGGCTGCTCACATCTACTACATCCTGCAGCTGTTCACAACTCCACTCAAGTCTCTCAAGGTGCTGCTGAGGGCTGGGTGGGACTGAGGAATATGGAAAGGAAAAGGAGCCAGACTGGGGCAGCTGTACCACAATGAGCACCCATCAGACAAAGAGCCAGCATGAACAGCTCCTGAGGCTTCGAGGAAGGAGCGGCCTTTGAGCTGGCAGGAACACTTCCAAGGTCTTTGGTGGGCAGAAAGAGGTTGAATGATGCTGGAGTCTCTGTGTCCTTCAGACCAAGGATCCCTGGTCTCTTCCCCAGAAAAAGGTAAATAAAAACATTTTCTTGGAATATTCTCCTCACTCTGGGTTGCAGCTGAGTGTATCAGACCCATTTCATACATCACACCTGATTCGCTGCTGAGACTCCAACTGTGTTTTGCTCACTCAAGAAGGCATGTCAACGTAAGCAAGGAAGCCAGGTATTTCCTCAGATATGACCTCAAACGGTCTGAGTCATTCCGAAGGTCAGTCATCTGAGAAGGTCAGCCCAGGAGGAGTCAGTATGTGACCCATCACAGAGGTGACTGCCACACAGCAGGTGATATGGAAGGAAACCCGCCACACGGTAAACAGTATTTACAACCAGGAGGTGGCACACTCAGGAGTGGGTCATTAACTCCTGAAGCCTGTGACCTTTTGTTTTTTAATTGCCTTAAACAGTTTCCAGATCAGACCTAATGAATGTTTGTTGGGGGTACTGGATTGCCTTGAGCTTACTCTGAGGGAGCCTGGTGTCAGTACCACGTGATTTCACTTATATGTGGAATCTAAACAACAAAACAAACAAAAAAGAAATAGACCCATAAATACAACAGACTGTTGGATACCAGAGAGGAAGGGGTTGGGGAGATGGTGAAATAGGTGAAGGGGATAAAGAGGTGCAAACTTCAAACTATAAAAATAAATTAGTAATAGGAGTGGAAGTACAGCATAGAGAACATAGCCAAATATTGTACTCTCCTGGTGTGGGAGCAGGGGGAATCAGACGTACTGTGGTGAGCATTTAGTAATGTTCATAATTATCAAGTCACTATGTTGTACAGCTGAAACCAATATAATATTGTGTGCCAACTGTAGTCCAATAAATTTTTTTAAAATTAAGAAAAAGCTGACTGGCTTTCTCTGTGGCATAATCACACTTTGATAGCCCTGAAGGAGAGGCCAGGTGAGAAACAGGGCAGCTTCCCAGAGGAAGGGATGTTGGGGAGCTTCTCAGGCGGAGAGGGCCCAGCGCGGCGGCACCCGGCACCTTGTGATTCCCATCTGTAGACGTTTAAGTGCCATAGATATTTATGTAACTCTTTCCAGTTTTAAGAGGGTTCCCACACAATTGGTTTCATTTGATCCTCAAGAATACCTTGCAAGGGCAAAGGACAGGTTTTGTTATCCCTGCCTGGGAAGGGGAAACCTAATCTCCCACCACAGAAATCAGAGGAGCCAGGATCTGAGCCTGCAGGCAAACGCTCACTGAACTGAACAAAGACAGAAATTTATACGAGTGTTTTAAGGTAAGCAGGGTCTCCTCCCTTAAGAAGCTCATAATCTAGTTGGGGAGAAATTAAAATAATTAAACTAACAACTCAGGGATTAAATAAGGGATGACCCACACAAGACCAAGAGTGCACCCTTCATTGTGAAATGCAGCAAATGCTATGACTTTAACATATGCAGCCCCCCCAATCCAAGCGGGATACAACCCAAGGCCCCCAGGGGATGTCTGAACCACAGGTGGGATTGACCCCATATGTCCTGTGTGTTTTCTTACACACACACACCTTTGATGAAGCTTAATTTATAAATTAGGCACAGTAAGAGGCTAGCAATGACTAATGATAAAATAGAACAATTACAATGCACTGTAATAAAAGGTAGGTGAATGTGGTCTCTCTCTCTCTCTCAAAAGGTCTTATCTTACTGCACTGGCCTGCTTCTTGTGATGATGTGAGAGGATAAAATGCCTTTGTGATGAGATGAAGTGAGGTGAATGACGTAGTGTGTGTCATAGCGCTGGGCTACTACTGACCTTCTGACCATACAACAGGAGGATCATCTGCTTCCAGACTGCAGCTGGCCAGGGTCATGGAAACTAGAAAGTGAAACTGTGGATGATGGGGACTATGGTCCTTAAATAACTTTCAACCCATGACTGAGCTGAAATTCCCAAGTGTCCTCCACTCACCACTCACCTTGAGTTCCAAGCCCCTAAACCCCAGTCCCTGGGTTTTCCTTAGATTCCTTACGGCATCTGTTTAAGTTCCTCACCTACATCTTAGCTGTGGTGATGTCTGGACTTGTCACTTTCTCTTTAGTCCTGAATTTGCAGTGCA
This sequence comes from Manis pentadactyla, assembly GCF_030020395.1. Classification (NCBI taxonomy): domain Eukaryota; kingdom Metazoa; phylum Chordata; class Mammalia; order Pholidota; family Manidae; genus Manis; species Manis pentadactyla. Next base: position 57,955,433 of record NC_080031.1, read on the forward strand.
GCTTGGGGCCAAAAAAATCCACAGGGAACATGAAAAGGGGTTTGGAAATATTTGTCTTCAGTGTTCCAAGAAAGTCCATCCTCTGATGGAGTAGATTTTAGAAAATGGCATGATGACTAATTAATCACACATTAAAAAAGACTTAACAGGATGACACAGGAGAAGGGTGTTTCAGGAAAGAGTGCCAAGGAAGTCAGAATGTGCCCATGGTCAGGACTGTCTCCAAGCAAACAGAGAAGAAACATTGTAATTTAATCACATGCATACTAATAAGGATAACATATCATTTAAAATGGGGATTTCCCAAGTCTAAGATGTCATTGGCTATACCCACTGCCCTCCAGAAAACACCTCCAACTGGGGATTCCGTAGCCCTGTTATGTGGAGACCGCAGCCCTGTGTCCTTACAGCACATTGGCAAAAACAGGTGCAGTGAAACAACTCAAATGACAACCAGCTGATGAATGATTAAACAAAATGTAGTATATATATATATATATATATATATATATATATATATATATAAACAGAATCTTATTCAGCCACAAAAAGTAATGAAGTGCTGATACATAACCTAACAGGGATGAACCCTGAAAACTATGCTAAATAAAAGAAGCTAGATGGATCATATATGATTCCATTCATACAAAATGTGCAGAATAGGCCAAGTGATGGGAACATGTAGTCAATCAGTGGTTGCCAGGGGCTAGGGAGGGAGGAATGGAGAGTGACCGCTAGTGGGCCTGGGGTTTCTTCTGGAGTAACTACAGTGCTCTGGAATTAGCATACAACTCTGTGAATGTCCTAAAAAACCACTGAACTATACATTTCAGGAGGGTGAATAAAAATCAAATGTACAATTTTAGAGTTTTAGTTTAAATTTAAGGAAAACATGAGGGAACCAAACTGTAATAATCTGATATTTTCCTGGAAATACTGGAAACATCAAAATTAGAATAAGCATAGCTGAAAACCTATTCACAAAAAATGACAAATGGAAAGGGAAAAAATGACAGAAAAATGAGGAAGGGGGCAGGCAGTCAAGTGAGCCCTAACATACCGGTGTGCCTAAAGAGGCTAGAGCAAATGGAACAGAAAAAAAAGGTAAAGATGTACTAGACTGACACTCCCAAGTTAATGATAATGATAGAAACTGGCATTTACTGAGCAGTTACTATGTATGCCGGGCATTGTTTTAAGCACTTGACATGCAAGATCTCCTCAAGCGCTCACAACTGAGCGAGGGCCGGTACTCCTACCATCCCCAGTGTACTTGTGAGAAAACTGAGGCACAGAGAAGTCATGCAGTAAGTGGCAGAACCAGAATAGAATAAAACTTGAATCTGCAGATTAGAAGGGTAAGATATCTGTGAAAAACTAATATAACTAAGTCATTCTGGTAAAGTTTACTTAACTTTCATAGATGACAGAAAACCTGTAGGTTTTCTGGAAAATCCTGAGTTCTGTCAAAGGGAAACATCACCTTAACTTCAGATTCCTCCTCGGCATTAGCCAGTGTCAGCGGTAGAAGGCTGGGCAAAGACAAGTCCTGAGGCAGTGTGACCGAGACTTTCACGGTCGGCCCAGCGGTCCCTTAAGCAGAACTGCTGGAACGCCTGTCGCTGGTGCCTGAGGTTTGCCACCGAGATTTGCCTGAGGTCAGCAAATCCTAGGAGTTGCTGGTTAGCCAGGCTTGGGTCTCGGCCACCCAATTCCTATGACCCGGCCATAAGATGTCCTGACCAGCCCAGCCCGGGCAGAGATGGGTCATGAAATGATCGGGATGTGAACTTCGTGGGGCATACTGACTGACTGGAAATTTGGGGGTTTTTGGCACAAGCAATTGGTCGGATGGCAGACCACCTGCTGAGGAGGGGAAAGCTGGGAGAGGAGCAGGGAGAAATACCGTGAGTGCAGATATCAGGGGCGGGGCGGGGGGAACAGGTGAGACGTCCGGCAGGAGGCTGGGTGCGTGAGCCTGGAGGGCCAGGGAGGAGCTCCGCGCGGCTTACTTGGGTGTTCCTGGCGCAGAGCTGATAAGGGGAGCTGTCGGTCCCTCCCTGCCTCTGACCCGCAGATACGGGAGCAGACACGATGAGATGTCGAAGATCTGAAAGGACCAGCCAGGGGACTCGAGGCTTAACAGCAAGGGTGGTGCTGAGAGGGCACCCTTCGTATTTACTGTGCAAATAAACGTTAACAACAATAGAATTCTGTGTGGGGAACTTAATACACAATCATTAACTAACTTGAAACTTAATCCTCGGCAGTCTCCAGTCTCCTGGGGCACCACCTCTCACATGGTTTTGAAACAATAGCAAGGGCAGTTAGGTCAGGGACACTGTTTTGATCTTGTTTGTTCTGTTCCTGATCACTTATCAGGAATTAGAGGAAAAATATTCAAGTCATATATGATTATACATTTGATTTCTATATTAATCCCACAGAAACCATGTGACCTTTGTGGGAAGATCTAAAAAGAAAAGTTCTGGGCAGAGGAGCAGAGGGAGAGGGGAGTAGTTCGGAAGGTTGAGGAGCAGTCAGAGGACGAAAGCCAGGAGAGGTGGTGGCTGGGAGTTTGTGGGAAAGAGTAACAAGATGTGCACGGTCAAGGTGCAGAAAGTCGCTAAAAGATACAATAAGATAAAGGAAGAAAATGAGTGTGGATGCTTCCTTACAGGTCAGAATTTTAAAATTCATTCCAGGGTAAAAGAGCATGTGACAAACAGCAAATATACAGATTAACTTTTGTACCTAACCAGACTTTGGACTAAAATCTGTACAAAGCATACTTGTCAGGGAAAGAAGCAGCCCAGTAAATTATAAGAGTATCTGGTTTCTAAAACAAATCTGAAAAAAACATATTTGTGATATATTTGTGAAGCTGGCCAAGAAAACATCAGTAAGCCTGGTAATGGGAGAAGACTTAGGACAGTGCTGGCAGGATATGGAGAAAAGGACCCTCTTGTCCACTCGTGCCAAAGCAGTGCCACCTTTCTGTAGGTCGGCTGGCCATATGCACCAAAAGCCTTCAACAGTGAGTGCACCTTCTGACACCAGTTCCAAGATTTCATCCTGAGGAAACAATTAGGGATGTGTGCAGAGGTTTAGCTACATATAATTTTACAAAGTGAATGGTTGGAAACAACCCAAATGTACAGAAACAGGGATGATAATTATGGTGCATTTGATAATGGGATACCATACCGTCATTAAAAATACCATAGCATAGGAGTATATTTTTTGACATGGAAAAACTTTTGCAATATATTAATAAATAGAAGGTAGTTATAATATGATCCCAACATTCATATATATGAAAGAACAAATCTGGAAGGTTTATTTCTGGTTGCTGGGTTTACAGGTGGTTATTTCTTCATTTACGATTTCATTTACGATTACTGTTTTCTGTAATGAGTATTCATAATATTCTTTCATAATAATTTTTTAAATAGGTAATTATATGAAGGTGAAATAAGAAAGGGCACTTGTAAATTCTGAATTCACTGGAGTTAAACGCTAATTGATGATCATAAATAAACTAATCATCAAGTGCTGCTATTTACCTCGAATCAAAGAGATCGTTTTTCTCCCATCAGATGGAATGAGACCTAAAACAAAAAATAACTTGAATTTTGAAAATAAAGTAAAAAATCAGGCATACCTCTCTTTGAACTGTGAAATATGTACCTGTCACATATGCTTATGTGTGTGTATAAGAAATATTTGGAAGGATATCCATTAAATTTAAAAGTGCCTCCCTTTAGCAGGGTGAGATTAGGTGAGGAAGATAACCTTTTCTTCCCACAACTCTGTATTGTTTGATTTGTTATAAGAAGCATGCCAAAATCTTAAGTGCATTTAAGAAGTAAAAATGGTTGTGAGAATATTTAGAAACATGGACAGTATCATGTGGTGAAAAAAAATCATAATGCAAAAATATGTATACTAGGCTTATAACCATATTCATATATCTTCAGGCAAGAGAAGCCTGGAAGGGAATACATTACCATGAAAATAGTTGTTCAAGTTCATTCATTCATCATTTATTCCACAAATGTTTGTTCAGCACCCACTATGGGCCCCACACTTGGCCCTGTCCTAGGCACCTGGGATACAGCAAATAATCAAACGGCCAAATATGCCTCCTCTCATGGAACTTTCATCCTAGCAGGCTGAGGCAGTACGTAATAAATGTTAGAAGTTGGTAAGTGAGGGGTATGGAAAAACTGGAGCAGGGTAAGAGCCTGGCAGTGCTGTGGGTGAGGGGGCAGGGTTAAATAGCTTGGTCAAGGAAGGCCTCACTTAGAAAGTGACACTTGAGAGGACTTGAAAGAGGTGAGGGAGTGTGTTATGCAAATATCTGGAATAGCTTTATAAGCAGAAAGAAAAGCCAGTGCAAAGGCCCTGAGGTGGGTTCAAGGAACAGCAATGAAGGCAGTGTGACTGAAACAGAGTAAGCAGTGGGGAGTAAGCCAATTTGTGATGAGCTCTGTAGGCTACTGTAAGGACTTCAGCTTTTTTTTCCAAGTGAACTGGGAAGACTTTGTGTGGTTTCAGGCAGGGAAATGCCAAGATTCCTCTGGCTGCTGTGTGGAGATTAGGCTCCTGGGAGAGGGGAAGTATAGCTAGAGACCTGACTGCTCAGGTGAGGGATGAAGGTGGCTGTGGGAATGCTAAGGTGTTGGATTCTAGATGGCTTAAAGGTGTATGATTTCTACATAGAGTGGATAGGGGATGTGAGAGGAGTCCGAGGATGTCTCCTGGGGTTTGAGCCTGAGTAAAATGAGGTGGAGCTGACATGAACTGAGAAAAACACTTGGGTGGAATGGGTCTGGGATTGAGGCAAAATCAGGAACTTATTTGTGGACCTCTTTTTCTGTTCGAGTGTAATTGCAATAAAAACTTTGTTTTAAGAATGTTTCTAATATGGTGATGACATCTTTCCAAATAAAAAAGTCATTTTAAGACTTTTGACCCAGCAACTGTTACATTCCCAGAACTGAAAACATGCAAGTTAGACACAGCTAATAATCTGGAGAAATCACGGGGATAGGAGACATTCCAGAGCTAGGTTCAAGTTTTCAAAAAGGATTAAAAAAAAAAAAAAGGCTGCAAATATTCTAGAATATGTCATGTCGGGGATGACATGTTAACTCCAAAAATTAGTAGTAGATGCTCCACTTGGATTCAGCTAGAGGTCAAGAGCACGTCAGACCAACATACTAGGAAAAAGCAACCAGATAAATTTTGGAACTCGGAAATCCAATGTCTGAAGGAGGGGAAAGGTTTCTTCAGATGGCACAGGTCTCCGGTGGCACACGGCACACGGCACGCGGCAGCGGCGGTACTGAGAGGCTCGCGTCCCGCCTCTAGCACGCTGGCCGCATAACCTCGGGCAGGTCCCCGAGGCTCCGGTGGCAGCCCTGGTCCCGACCTGTGGGCGCACAGCGAAAGGCGGGCCTGGGGGCGCCGAGAACTCTCACCCTTTTCTTGCTCTTTTCAGACCCGAGGAAGGTCCTGCCTGTGCAAGAGAAGCAGCGGGTAAAAGCACGCGACGACCAACGTTAAGACTTCCCTCTGGTACTCCTGCAGCGCTGTCAGCACAGGAACGGCAGACGCGGACCCTGATGCTCCCCGTACTTTCTCACCAGCTGCGAGGGGAAGGGTGCCCTGCCCCTATCACGCGGGTAGGTGCCGAGCGCTCTAACGGAGGGGAAGAGGTGGGGCTGCCCCGCGAGGCTCCGCCCCTACCTCGCGGCTTCTCGCCCCACCTCCTCTCGCCCAAGTCCCGCCCACCAGGCCGACCGAGCGTCAACGCTCGCGACGGACCGAGGCGCCGTGACGCATGCGCCAGACGTGACGCGCGCTTCGCCTCCGGGCAGCATTCTCTGCCCGCCCCTTCTTGCACGGAAACTGCTCTCGCTCCCAACTGGGTTCTCACCCAGACCCGGTCCTACCCGTACCCGACTTCAGTCCTGTGAACAGTGACTGTAGAACAACCCCAAGCCCCCCAGGCCCACGTCCCGTGCTCCCGGAGTGGCAGTGGTGATGGGCGGGGAGCGGCTAGAATAGGCGGGATGAGAGGAGGTGGCTGTTCCTCGGGTCACTTCCGGAGGGCGGGCGGAAGTGGCTGCGGTGGATGGTGGGAGGGGGAAAGGAGCGCGAGGGGAGGGCCTGGTCGCCAGGGGTTGGGGGGGGTGGGGCCTGGGCTGGCGGCGGGGACCGGGCCTGGGGCCGGGACTGCGACCCGGGGCGGGCCGCGGCTCCCTGCCGAGACCGGGCGGGATCCAGGTAACGACCGTGTCCCGATAGGGCTCGGGTCGCCGGGCGGTGGAGGGGCTGGGTTCGGAGACTCGGGAGGGTGGCGATGTCACTAGCCCTGTGAACACTGAGCACGGGATTCTGAAGAGAAGGGTGGGAGGAGTTAAATTCTTGACGAGGTGGGGGATCATGTGGGCGCCACGCCCCTACAGGAAGGAAGGGTGTGTGTGTGTAAACTTAGAAGGGAGGGGGCGACAGGGATAGGCTCCCCATCTGAGAAATTGGAACCCTGCTGAGCTATTGCTGGTGGGACTCAGGCCTCTAATTCCAGGAGAGCGCTCTCGGGAGTGGCCCCGGGAAGGAGTTTGACAGCGACTGGGAATTACATCCCTGGCACAGTGTTGGAAGCAGAGAGGGAGGTGAGGGTGAAGGGAAAGGAGCAATGCATGTGCAAGGTGCCCGCACCTGGGTCTGGAATGGATTTAGTTCAGTTTGGTAGAGCTGGGCAATTAAAACACTGAACATCCTGAGAAGCTTGGGAGATGTAGGGCGATTAGTGTGTGGCCGTAATAAGACAAGAGGACAGGAGGGTTAATTCTTTTCTGTATTTCTTGGAAAGCAGTCTGCCCACAGTCAGTGCGTTTGGTTACTTCTCTAGTGAGAATAGGTTCCTTTTCCCTGAAACATGTATATATGTACGTGTTGATACGGTGCCTGTGTTTTGAGGTGCAGTATGTGATTGCAGTGGGTACCTTGTATAACCTTGTGGAGTGTTCACAGAAGGGTTTTTGATACAAAACAAAGGTATCTAATTTAGGTAGGAAGGTTTCCTCTGAATCCATTGGGTTCATAATAGATTAGAGAGTGTCATAACGTTTAAATATTCCACAGGTTAACACAGAAATCAGCTGTTGGGGCCATGCCTGTTTTAAGACCTGTTTCGTCTCACAAACCCCAGCAGAAGACAGATGGGCCAGTCCTCGAAGTGGATGACTTCCCTTCCCTGAGCAAGAGATGGAATAGTACCTGGGATCTGCCCACCACTAGACTCTGGGCTTACTAAGCCAACTGAATGAAGGGATGTAACAGACCTGGGAGGGACACTGAAGCCTGCAGTGGGGGGGGAGGGGCCTGGACATAACCCTTCCCCCCCAGACTCCTCCCACTCGGAATCCACTCAGCCATGGACTCTGGACCTGGAAAGAGGAGAGAAGCTGCACTTTGGTGTATCTGATTTGGGATTCTCAGTTTTGGAAATGGTGTGCTGGATGGGGGTTTCATGATCTCCAGGGGAGCAATTGAGAGAAGAAAAGAAAGGTAAGGTTCCTGACTCTTTTCCCACTTTGGTGTCTTGCTGCTCCTGTGCAGAAAGTGTTGAGTGGGGCAAGTCTGGGAATGCTGCCATTCAGGAAATGCTGTGATGAGAACTCTTACCGTGATGGGTACACAGGAAGCTTCACCTCTCCTCTCTGTGGGGCTGTAGACTTGTTCCCAGCCTCTCCTTACCCAGGTGGGAGGGGTACTTTGTAAGGGATTGTGAGCAATGGCAATTGTGAAGTTAGGCCAAGGAGATTCATGCAAAGAATTTAAACCTCTGTAGGGAGGTTGGATTACATTACCTGTAAGGCCCTTTCCAACATGGAGATAATAGAATTCCAAGTCAGTATGGGCTAAACAGGACTCTGGAATGGATTACCTAGGCAGAGCAGGCTGCTATGTTTTGGGGAGCTAACTGAATAGAACTGCCTTGGGGTATGGGTAGGAGATGGTCCAGATAACCTCAAGTGTTCTCTCCTCCCCCTACCTGTAGAAGGGAACTTAGGCTGTGAAACCTCATGGAGACAGCAGATGAATACAACACAGGTTTGGTAATTGGTAGGATATTTGTGTTCTAACCCTGACTTTTCTTAGTCAGTATCCAACACTAGATGTGTGGGTTAAGCTTTGCTGTGTTCTCTTCACCTGAAAAATAGGGATAAATAACTTTCTAGGTTCCTCACAAGGTTGTTACAAGGAGCAAATGAAATGATAGATTCTGAATAGTATCTGGGGCTATGGCAAAAGCCTTGGATGTCCTTAGTTAAAAGCCTGCCTTCATCCCATTATTGGTAAACACTACCTGGGATCGTCAAGTGGTGAAAAAGTACACAGGTCCAAGGAAAATTTAGATTGAGGAATTCTGGACCTCAGGGCTCTCCAGTAAGTGTGGCAAGTGTGCCTCTTTGGGGTAGCAGATTAAAAAGGGATGAAAGAAAGTGTAAATTTCAAGGGCCGAGTGTCTGCAAAGGAGATGGCGCTCCATTTCTTGGAGTGAATGCAAGGCCTTACTTACTGGCCATGTCCTGGTATTCCCTCCTGCTCTTTAAGAAAGTTTTTTTCAGACTGCCATCTCTTAGCCCTTTATATTTTCACATGCTCTGGTCCCACTTGAAACAGACCTGTTCATAGTTACCCTCTCACTTCCTGCCCATACCTTCCTTGAACTCCCATTTACCTATGCCAAGATACCTGCCTTTCTCAGTGACAATAAACTACAGGAAGGAGAGGTGTTGGGAATTTTGATAGTGGGGCATGGTGGCTTGGGCGAGGGGACAGGAAGCTTGTCTGTGTAATACTAAATATTCATTGAGGGCTAGCTACTAATTAAGGTCATGTGCCAGCTGAAAATCATGTATTTATGACTTAGTTTCTGTTTTCCCCCTCCTTCCTTGCCTGAGTCCCCATAGATGGCTGGGCGGGCAGGCCTAGGCGGCGTCACTGGCCCTGAGCTCTTCCTTCTCTCATCTGATGCCTAGGATGGCCCCTTTGAGGCCAGGCTTCTACTTTAGAAGGTCTAAATTTCAGGGTGGGCATATCACCTCCCTCCAGCTTTGCCCAGCAAATTCCAGGTGCCAGGTCTCTGCTTAGGGCTGTGTGGTCCCAGAATGTCTCTGCTCATCCTACCTGGGAGGCCTGTTGAGTGCTTCCAAGCACTTGAAGTGCCACAGGGTTTTGCTGTATTTGCATAATATTTACATTATGTGAGGTGTTCTGGCTGTTGTGTTGTGTCAGCCTTCTGTCACCACATTGCTGAGGAAGAGGGAGCAGGAACTATCCCTCAGTGGTCTGATGTAAGAGGCGTTTGCAGAAGCCCCGGGCAGGAAGGGCTCTCCCGAATGTGGAGTGCCAGACACTGATTACCAGTGGGTGCTGGCTCCTTCTGCAGTCTGACCTGACAAGGGCCACTGGGATTCTGCTGCAGACCTTCAAGGAGGGGAAACCAGTGACCTGAGGGGAACTCAGACGGCCTCTCTGGTAAGATGTCTTCCTCAGAGTGAGCTAGAATTCCTGTCTCCTCTTCTTTCCACAGAAGGCACTAGTCCTGCTCTTTGCCTGACCCTTCTGCAAAACAGTCCTCAGGACAGCCCTCAGCCGCCTCCCGGGCACCAGGATGCTCAGGTCACTTAGCCAGGAGCAGTGATAGACTTAACCAAATGCTGTATGTGTGTTTTACCAGAATTTATTTATACCCTTTTCTTCCAAAAGGAATTACATGTGACTGACCAAAAGTTCCACTTCACTGACAGTGCCCACTGATCACTGTGTTCATTTCTCTCTTCTTTGATCTTAATGAGCTGAGTGTCTTAGTCTTCATGGGGAGTAGGGGTGTTGGGAGGAAGGGAGGGGGGAAATAGACACATTGATTTAAAACTTTACTTCTACTGATGGTTTCAAGCCAAGATCTGTCTTAAGTTCAGAGCATGAATTCTTTCCAAATTGTAAAAAATTTCAGGGTATTTTAGGCATGGTTCACAGGAGGGCAGTTTCCCAGAACTGTTTTCACTTCTTTTTCCATCTCTCTCTAGTCCTGTTTGGGAGGTCGGGGGGGTGGATGGGGGGGCAGGATGTAGTTTTGCCTCTTCTGATTCTCCTTTATCCTGTGACCAGATCTTCCCATTTCCTGTAATTTTCGCATAATACAATTCCAGAATGAAGGCACCTGGTTCCTTGTTTCTGCTCTTCTTCTCCGGTAATCCTTCCCCATAAAACCTCCATCAAAAGCCTCTTTGCTCAGGTCAGTTTGGCGCTCATCACCCTGGCTACTTGCCTTTCAGACCGAATGTTTTCCTTGTTTCCGTACAGGAATTCAGCCCATCCCAATTCTCTAACCAGGCCCTTTCTTGGGACAGTCCTCTTGCAGTTGGGGAATTTCTACTCTTCGATCTTCTCTTGAGCCTTGGAATTTAAACAAAGGACTGTCTGTAGTCATCGGGTTATGGTGCACAAACAATCCTTCTGTCCTGTTTCCCACTGAACTTCCCTAAATGGAGGATTATCTTTAGAAGTGGGAATCTGACATCTCACAGGCGGTTGATCTCTCTACCTTTCAGCATCCTGCTGTGTCCTTTGTCCTGGAGGGTGATTTTAGCTATTGGTATCTGGGGTCCACAAACCAGTGTGTCCAAAATCAGCTCTGTTGGAGATCTTGGACACGGACACACAGTCGGTCCAGCTTCACTGAGGTATGTTAGCTCTTCTCTCACTCCGCTCCTTCAGGGCCAGGCTCTAACTGCTTCAACTGGGATTTCCCTGCAGCCCCACTGTGCCTGTCATGCTGGACGCAGCCATCTCAGAGCATTTGCACTCAGATGCATGAGGGGAGGCAATGAGTGCCAGCTTTGGAAGCAAGAATAGGTGGGTGTTAAATCTGGCTATGTACCTCACTTGGTCTTGTAACCTTCAGCCAGTTGGCACTTATCCTGAACCTCATACTCCTCATCTGTAGAGCAGGATGACAATTCATACGCTGCAGAGCTGCTGGGAAGGTCCAGCATGAGGAGGCCTCTGTGCAGTTTGGTTTACCTCCTAACCTCCTTGCTGGAGCCTCTACACTTTTGTTTTTTGAAACCCAGCATGATTCCTGGTTTCATGTAAAAACAAGTTAGTGAGCAAAGTCAGTAACCACACACCACAAAGTTCCGGCCTGCTGTGTGCCCTGGAACACAGAGAAGGGAAGTGGATGGGGGAGGATCTGGTGCCTGTGGAGTGGGTGTAGGGCTGGCCTTGAACTCAGTTCTCAGGGAAGTCGTCTGCAGGAGCATCAAGTAGTTCTTAGCTCCCCACCATGATTTCCCAAGGTCAGCTACGGACATCTAGGCTTTTCTAAGGCACTCCCACATCCCCTTTCAGGTGGCTACCACCCAGTCTTGTGATTGACCCTTTCCTCCTTGCATCTGAGGATTCTACCCTGGGGACAAGTTTGTCTGTTTTACTCAGAACTAACAGCTCTCATTCCCCACCCCAACGGAAAAAAAGAGAAGAAACAACTGCCGGTCCTCCTGGGCTTTGGGCAGCAGGTGTTTCCTCCCTGGCTTCCCTTCTGGCACCTGCTTCCTGTGCTCACATCTCCCTGCACCCTGTGGCCCCTCTATTGCCCCCGACTTCTCCCACTTGGAAGGCAGCGGCAGGGGGTTAGAGAACTGGCCCCCACACCCTTGGTCTTGGGTTTGGTGAGCATGCTACCGGGCTGCCTAGCCTTCTCAGGCAGGGCTGTGCCCTCAACTCCAGAGCCTCTGAGCCCCGGGGCTGGGAGGAGGAGATGCCGCTAGCAGTCTAACTGGAGGGGGTTGAGGGCGTTGATGGGGTCGGACGTCGATCCATGGAATTGAGGTTAGGGCAAGGTAGGGCCGATGGTAACAGCTGCCTGCACAGTGCCTCCCGAAGTTCGGAGAACTTGGATTGACCAGGCGGCGGGTAACGAAGAGCCGGGCGGAGGAGGCCGGCCCGGGAAGCTGCGTCGGGCGAGGGGGCGGCCGCCCCGCCCCTCGGCCCGGCCCGCCCTCCCCGGGGATGGGCCACGTTGCCCGCCCGGCGGGCTGGCCCCGGCGCGCCGTAGAAAGGGCCGGCCAGGAGGAAGGCGCCGGCTGCTGTGCGAGCGCCTGGAACGCGCCCGGGCACCAGCCTCGCTCCCCGCGCCCGGGGCGGGCCAAGTCCAGGGCCGGGAAGTTGGCAGGACCTGGTGAGTCGGGCCCGGGGCCGCCGGCGCCCGTCACTTATGGAGTTGTCCCCGGGAGGCGATGGAGGTCCGGCTGGGGAGGCCCCGCGGGAGCGGAGGGGGCGCTCCGGGGGCGTCGGGCCCCGGCCTGGGAAGCTGCCCCTTCAGAGCCCTCGGTGTCGCCCAACAGCCCCGGCGCCCGTGGATCCCAGAGAGCCCGGGTCCCGGCCGCGCGCCCCTCCCGACCCGGGAAGTCCAGCTCATCGTTCCGCCCTAGGAATCCCGGGCCTCCAGCTGTTGGAGGAGGGCGGTTGTGAAACTCGGCCGCAGGGCGGCCGTGGGTGCGGGGCCGGAGAGGGTTTGGGGAGCAGCACTGGGAGGTGGCCTTTCCCCCAAACCCTCCCCAGCGTCCTTTCTACAGTCACCAGGGTTTTTTTTTTCCTCCAGTCCTACGGACGAATTGACTGAAGGTAGAAATACGGAAATTGGCAAGAAACTTTTTCCTACCTGTTTGCTAACGTGTGTGAAGTAGGAGGCTCCTGCGACATGCAGGGGCCCTCTTACAAACTCCGGAGGAGAGGGGCTGTGGCCCACTGGTCTGTCTCCACTAAACGGAAGCCTGGGCATGAGGCTCCATCTTAACCCTTGCCCCTGTGGCCTGTTTAATTAGTCTTTGCTTTAGAACATCACTGACTCTGATGTCCAGCTTTATTTTCTGTTATTTATAATATTTTCAGACCATGTAGCCTTTTCTCTTAGATGCTCACATACCCTGCGGTCTGCTTCCCCATCCTGAATCACCCCTCCCCTGCCGATTATGGGAGGCCACTGAGCTCCCCTGGATGCCTGCTTCAGCATCCTTTTTTTTCAGGGTTAGAAAGCTCTGTGGTATGTCTCATCGCAGGGGCATATATAACAGGATAAACCCATTTCGTGTTTGGGAGATTGCTGTCATTGTCACTAACTTTTTATCATCAGAGACCAGGGCCTTGGAAATATCCCAGATCCACCCTTCCCCTGCTCAGATGAGGTACGCAAGACGCAAGTGGTTGAAGTGACTTGCTCAGGGTTACCTGGTTTCCCAGGCCTTCGTGCTTTTCTGCTACACTAACATCAGACTTCCCTTCATTCTTCTCCAGGATGAATAACCTGCATCCCTTCCCTCCTAGGGCTTATTCTCTGAGCCCTTGAATTTAGTTTGTCCTCTCTGACCCCCTTTCAGTTCATCAATCCCATGGCTCATGGTTGATGCTGTCTCTCAGCTGGGAACTTAGCGGGGGTTGTCACCTGGAATACCTGTAGGTGTCCTATCCATGTGGCCTGGGCTTCCTCTTACCTTGATGGCTGGTTTCCAAGAGCAGGCATCTCATGTGGAAACTGTATTGCCTTTCATGAAAGAGTCATATTGTTGCTTCCTCTGTTGTAGTCATAGATCAAAAAGTGGGAACATGGGCCCCACCTGCCCCACCTCTGGAGGGAGGAGTAGTAGTGTCAACTGAAAGAAGAGCATGTGGGATGCAATGTGTGGTGGTCATGTTTGGAAATTGTAACCCTTCACTCTCATGCTGCTGGCTTGGTCTTCCTTCTCCCAGATTAGGCAATAATGCAAGCCGCCCTCCATCTAGCCACTTGCACTTCACACATGTGCTAAGCACTGTGATAGGCTTAGAGGTCACAGAACCTCTTTCCTGAGGAGTAAGGTGAGAACCCAGAAACACAGCCACTTTTTCAGTTGCAGTGTGGAGAGAGCATGGTAGGAGTGCACTCGTGCAAGGGCCTGGCGCTGCCTGGGGTGTGACAGAAAGACTCTCCTGAACTGGGCTCTAAAGGATGTGGGAGCTCTTTGGGGTCAGGTTCTGTGGGCAGTTTTTAGGATGAGGGACCAGCGGGACCAGACTCAGCAGCATATGCTGTACCTACTGGTAGAAGTCAGTATGCAAATGTACCCACTGGTCGAAGTCAGTAGCCTGCTGAGATGAGTGTAGAGTTCATGGGGTTAGTGCCTGGAGGTGAGGCTAGAAAAGAGGTTTGCCCATGTCTCATAATGATAAGTGTGAGTTTTGTCCTGTGGGCAGCGGCAGCCTATGATGGTTTTTAAGGCAGGTATTGTTGTGAGCAGGTGTGCACTTTAGGAAGGATTCTCTGTTGCTGTTGGGAAAGTTGCTTAGAGGGAAGTGAGATTACTGATAGGTAGACCTGCTAAGAAGGTACTCAAGAGGTCAGGCTTAAAGCAATATTTCATAATAGGGAAAGAGAGTTCAGGTTAAAGGGTTTGAGAGTTTGAAATGGGAAATTGGCAGTGAATGAGTATAACTGTCTCTTCCATTTTCATAATTCTAAAATTCTTGGGGTTGAATGTGTTTCAGAATTCAGAATTTTTTGGATTTTAAAAAGATGATGTGGTGCATTTATCATGTAGGGTGAGGCCTGGAGCAGCATACTGTCCCCAGTGTGTTTATTTCTGTAGCAAAATGTATGAAGAGTCACACTAAGCAGGATAAATAAAGACTAAATAGTTTCACATTAGATCAGATCAGATTTTGCCAAATGAGGTTAGATCAGGTTTTACTGCCAAGTAAGTACAGAAAACTTCCATTTTTCTCAGCTTTTTGGACTTGGGAATTGCAGTTCAGGGATTGTAGGTGAGTGACATCCACACAGAAGCCACTTTTTAAGTTACAGGCAAATCTGCTTAATGTCAGGGACCCTATCAGCTTGGCAGTCCTGGGGGAGCCATTCCCTGTCTACGAGTAGCTTGGAGCTGGGGGGACTTGGCAGACAGTGAGCAAGAGGTTGCCCTGGTGCTGATAGTTGTGAAGGGGAGGTGGACCTCATATGGTCCAGAGGCATCAGGGAAGGTGTCCAGGCCGAGACGTGAGTCAGAGCCCACCTGGTGAAGAGAGGGAAGAGCAGACCAGGCACACAGGCACATGCAAAGTCCCTGGGGCAGACTTGGATGTTTGGAGCCCAGAATAATCTAGTACAGTGAGGCAGAGAGAGCCAGAGAGAGAGGGGACACGTGAGAGACTGGCTGACATTATGTGGTCACACACGCTGGGCACTGTACTTGTCTTACCCAATTCTCACAGCAACCCTGTGAGGTATTCTATAATGGTTTCCATATTAGAGGTGAGAAATTGACTTTCAAAGATGTTAAAATATAACATGGGTTGATGCTAGGCTTTGCCCTGGGCTGTTGACTCAACCTTGTTGCTGTGAACCCTCCTGATGAAAGGGCTCAGAGCACCACTTCCTGCCCGACTGTGTGGACCCTCCTGGTCAAAGCTTGGCCTTCTGGGCTTTCTCTTAGGGCACAGCATGTGAGGGTGGGGTGCACAAGCTTGTGTATGCACACACCACTGACTTCCAGAGTGGAAGGTCCTGCGCTGGAGAATACGTGGAAAAGCCACAGGACTTGGCACCAGGCTCTGGATGAGTCTGTGTAGAGAAGCTGTGGGCTCTGGGAATAAGTGTGTCCTGTTCTGTGGTAAGAGGAGCAAGTTGTTTGAGAACTTAGAGGAAAGGTTCATGGGCTGAAGAACTTAGCCTGAGGGCTAATGTGGAGGCCTGGGCTGAACTGGGGCTGCTGTTTCCTGTGGGTCATGCAGCCCCTCAAGACATATACTTTCTCTAAGAATCCTTTCCTGAGAGGCTGAGAAAACTGCTTTGATGTTCAGAGCTTAGAGGGTTGGTGGGGAGGTCTCCTAATCCTAATGTCTGGAGAGGAGTGACTGAAGGATGTCCTTGAGGCTTTGACACCCGGCTGGGAGCTTGCCTGTCTGAGATGGCTTACTGAGAGGTCAGGGACACGCATGATCCTCTAGCCGTCTATCCACCTCTGTGGGTGAAGTTTCCTCTCTCTTCCTCTCCTCATCCCTTTAACCTAAATACTTTTCCTGCCCAGTCATTTGGGAGGCAGGAAGTTGGGGGATAGGGAATCAAGGGCAGGAGATTGAAGGAAAAGTTGCAACATTGTTGATCACATCCTGAGGGGCAGTGAGGAAGAAACTGGAAATCTGTGTGTCTCTCTTCTAGGAAACTGATTGGCACTGTGAGCACTGATAAAATGGAATTTAATGACAGTAAAACAAACAGACTTGAAGTTTCTGAGAAGTCTGGTTCTGTGGAGTTACGGGGGCAGACGGCTTCTAGGAGGAAGACAGGTGGTGGTGCTGGGAGGGGAGTCTCCCCCTGAGGGAGACAGAATGCCAGTCCCTTTAGAGACTCTCCAGCATCAGCCCTTTGATCCTTTGATGTTGAGCTTCTGGCTTGAGAGCCCAGGAGTGTAGAGATGAGATTTAGTTGATATTAGAGAACTGGGCTATGAGGCAGAGGGTAACTAGCAGAGCAGCTGGCCCAAGAAGGTACATCCCTGGAGCTTTGGGGTGTGAAGGGTGGAGACCAGAGGCAGGAAGGCCAGGGAGAGTCTCGTCAGGATTGGCAGTTGTCTGGGAACTGGAGGGTGTGTAGATCCTTTCAAGTAATGGGGTCTGAGAGACTGAGGGACTTGTCTTGGTGGGACTGTGCCTCTTCTGGATGGATGTGTGTCCCCCCCACCCCCCACCCCCGTTTCCCAGGGGCTGGCAGACAGCAGGTGTGTGATGCAGGGCATTGAGTCGTGGAGAGGGAAGGACAAAGGGATTGCCTCAGCTCCTCTTACTGATGTGTGCAGCTGCAGCCATATTGGGTGAAGCTAGTCAGAGCTGTGGGCCATGTACCTAAATTTGATTTTAAGAAACTATTTGGAAATAACTGCAAACTTACAGAAAAGTTTCAAGAATAAGAATGGTACAAGACACTCAGTCCCTTTACTCAGATTCACCTATTAACATTTTGCTCCATTTGCTGTCTCTTTTTATGTGTATAATATGTAATATATGGTCTTTTTGTTCTCAGTCACGTCATCTATCACGGCCCTCTACGTCTAATGCTTAAAAGTGCGTATTACCTAAAAATTGGGATATTCTTTTACATTACCACAGTACAGCTGTCAGTCAACACTGGTAATTTAATCGATCTTCTATATTCCAGTTTTGTCATTTGTCCCAATAATGTCTTTAAAAAAAAGTTTTATTGAGGTTTAATTACATAGAGTAAATTGCACATATTTAAAATATACAATTTGATAAGTTTGGACATATTTATACACCCATGAAACTATCACTCCAGTCAAGATAATAAACATATCCACCTCCCCCCCAGGTTTCCTAGTCTCCCTTTGTAATTCCTCTCCTGCTGTCCTCAGTGCTCCCAACCCAGGCAACCACTGATCTGCCTTCTGCCACTATAGGTTAACTTCGTATTTTCTGGAGATTCATATAAGTGGAATCATAGTGTATGTGGTCTTTTTTGGGTCTTTCAGACTTGCATAATTATTTTGAGATTCATCTGTGTGTTGTATGTATCAGTAATTTTTTCGTCTTTATTCCTGAGTATTATTATTACATTGTACAGGTAAACAGCAATTTGTGTATCTATATCTCCCTGTTGATATGCCTTTTGTTTGTTTCCAGTTTTTGGCAGTTATGAATAAAGCTGCTATAAACATTCAGTGCAGGTTTTCGTATCTTTTCATTTCTCTTGGGTATATATCTAGGAGTGGACTTGCTGGGATATATGCTAACTGTTCAGTATTTTAACTGAACTGTCGAAGTTCTATAAAAGGCCTTTTGTTCCATACCTCACACCATATACAAAAATTAACTCAAAATGAATCAACCTAAATGTAAGACCTAAAACTAATGTAAATCTAAAAATGAAAATATAGGGGAAGATCTTTGTGACTTCAGCAAAGATTTCTTAGATACCGTGCCAAAAGCATGATCCATAAAATGAAAAATCCTGAAAACAAACATCAAAAACTTTTCTTCAGCTGACACTGTTACAAGAATAGAAATGTTTGAATTTTTGCCAATCTGATGGCTGAGAAATGTTATCTTAGTATAGTTTTAATTTTTATTTTTCTTATAAGTGGAATTGAACATCTTTTTATATGTGTAAAAAGACCATTTTCATATCTTTTTTGTGAGTTGCCCTTGTCTTTTAGACAAGCAGTTTTGGCATTTTCTCCCCTCAATTTTTAAAAAATTCTTTATCTATCAGGATATTGGCTTTTTATTTGTATTGTATGTTGCAAAAATTCTTCCCTGGTTTGTTGTCTTTTGACTCAGCTTATGGTGTTTTTAGCCATGCAAATGTGTTTTATTATTGCATCTGGATTTTAAGTCATATTTAGAAAGCCTTTCCTTGTACCCAGGTGAAGGAAGAATTGACCCATGTTTTCTTCTAGCACTAAAAGTTTTATTTTTATATCTTGATCTCTAATCCACTTGGAAATTACTCTTGTATATGGATCTAAAATAAAATTTTATTTTATTTTTCCAAATGGCTATATAGGTGTTATAACACAGTAAGACCATTTTTGCCCCAGTAGTTCTAAATATCACCTTTACTGGACATGAAATTTCTAAGTGTATTTGGGTCTGTTTCTGGAATTAATTCTTCTTTGGGTGATCTGTTTGTTTACATACTAGCACCACACAGTGTTAATTATAAAGGCATTGTGTTAGGTAGTATTTTAATACCTGGTATAGCCAGTCACTTTTCACAGCTTGTTTTCACTATTTTCCTATATACTCTTGTATGTTTATCTTTTCAGCTGGACTTTAGCCTCAGTTTCTCTAGTCCAATGAAAAAGTATTTTACTGAGATTATTGGTAATGAGTGCCCTTCCCAAGAACATGGGATATTTAAGTTGTCTTTTATGTTTTTTAGGAATTACAGGTTCATGTAGGTTTTACGTATTTCATGTTGTTTTTCCTAAATATTCATTTTTATAGCTACTGAAAGTAATGTTTTGTCATCCATTATTTATTCTATTGAGTTGTTATTTGTCAGTATGAAGCCTATTGATTTTTTTATTATTTTTTTATTTTGGTATCATTAATATAAATCACATGAGCAACATTGTTGTTACTAGATTCCCCCCATTATCAAGTCCCCACCACATACCCCATTACAGTTACTGTCCATCAGCATAGTAAGATGCTATAGGGTCACTACTTGTCTTCTCTGTGCTATACTGCCTTCCCTGTTATGGTATGTGTGCTAATTGTAATGAAGCCTATTGATTTTTACATGTTAATTTCTATATGCTGCTACCTTGCTCAGTACTTTATTTGGGTTTGTTTTATCATTAATTCTCTTACAGTTTTCCAGACATGTTCTCACAGAGTCAGCTAATAGAGACATTTTTGCTTCTATTCCACTTCTGCCTTTAATTGTGTTCTGTAGTCCAATTGCATGGGCCCATCCCTCCAACAGAATGTTAACTAGTCATGCAGTTTATGGGTGGCTTGACTTTGCCCTGATCTTCACGGGAATACCTCTGTACTTACCTATTAGTTAAGGTGCTGGCTTTAGCTCTGAGGTGTAATATTTGAGTTTTTAAATCTGCAATTTTGGGGCCGTTTGATTTGAGCAATGGGAGGTAGTTGGTCTCAGCTCCACTCTTCCCCTAAGCTCTGGATCGAAGATGGGAATGAAATCTGAGGTAAGAAAGGGAGTAGGGGTTCCTTTGCTCCCTGCCGTCCACCAACATCACTGTCTACTTATCCCTCAAATATACTGCTTTTCTGAGGACTAATGAGCTCATTTTGGAGCGGGGGAGCATGTTACCCCAATCCTGTTCTCCCATGCAGATAGACCTTCCACGTTAGCGTACTGCACAGCGCTTTTCTGAGAGGGCCCTGGAGTCAACAAGGTCCTGGCCTCCCACCTACCTCACATTTTGGCCTGTTCCTGGGACCGCAGCTCCACCCTCCTCCCAACTGTTCCACCGCAGGGCAATGCCTTTGTGATGAGGGTTGGTTTTCTCTCTCCTCTCCCTAGGTGCATGGCTGCTTCCTAACCCGAAGCCCAGAGGAGGCATTCTTTGCGCGGTGGGGAGTGAGCCAGGCAAGCGAGGGCAGCCTCGGCCCCACCCCTGCCCGCCTCCCCCGTGGGGGCCAGGATGCTGAAGAAGCAGTCTGCAGGGCTTGTGCTGTGGGGCGCCATCCTCTTCGTGGCCTGGAACGCCCTGCTGCTGCTCTTCTTCTGGACGCGCCCGGCGCCCGGCAGGCTGCCTTCCGACGGCGCTCTCTCTGACGACCCCGCCGGCCTCACCCGCGAGGTGATCCGCCTGGCCCAGGACGCCGAGGTGGAGCTGGAGCGGCAGCGGGGGCTGTTGCAGCAGATCAGAGAGCACCATGCGCGCTGGAGCCAGCGGCGGCGGGTGCCCTCTGCGGTCACACCCGTCCCGCCGCGCGTGTCCGCGCCCTCGCCGCCCGCGGTGATCCCCATCCTGGTCATCGCCTGCGACCGCAGCACCGTGCGGCGCTGCCTGGACAAGCTGCTGCATTACCGGCCCTCGGCCGAGCTCTTCCCCATCATCGTAAGCCAGGACTGCGGGCACGAGGAGACGGCGCAGGTCATCGCCTCCTACGGCAGCGCCGTTACGCACATCCGGCAGCCGGACCTGAGCGCCATCGCCGTGCAGCCCGATCACCGCAAGTTCCAGGGCTACTACAAGATCGCGCGCCACTACCGCTGGGCGCTGGGCCAGGTCTTCCACAAGTTCAGGTTCCCCGCCGCCGTGGTGGTGGAGGACGACCTGGAGGTGGCGCCCGACTTCTTCGAGTACTTTCAGGCCACCTACCCGCTGCTGCGCGCCGACCCGTCCCTCTGGTGCGTGTCGGCCTGGAACGACAACGGAAAGGAGCAGATGGTGGACGCGAGCAAACCCGAGCTGCTCTACCGCACGGACTTCTTCCCGGGCCTCGGCTGGCTGCTGCTGGCCGAGCTCTGGGCTGAACTGGAGCCCAAGTGGCCCAAGGCGTTCTGGGACGACTGGATGCGGCGGCCGGAGCAGCGGCAGGGCCGCGCCTGCGTGCGCCCCGAGGTCTCCCGAACCATGACCTTCGGCCGCAAGGGCGTGAGCCACGGCCAGTTTTTCGACCAGCACCTCAAGTTCATCAAGCTTAACCAGCACTTTGTGCCCTTCACGCATCTAGACCTGTCGTACCTGCGGCGGGAGGCCTACGACCGGGATTTCCTGGCCCGCGTCTACACCGCCCCTCTGCTGCAGGTGGAGAAAGTGAGGACCAGTGAGCGGAATGAGCTGGGGGAGGTGCGGGTGCAGTACACGGGCAGGGACAGCTTCAAGGCCTTCGCCAAAGCGCTGGGAGTCATGGACGACCTCAAGTCCGGAGTCCCCAGGGCCGGCTACCGTGGCATCGTCAGCTTCCTGTTCCGTGGCCGCCGCGTGCACCTGGCCCCGCCGCAGACCTGGGACGGCTACGATCCCAGCTGGAATTAGCCGCGCCGCCTGTGCCTGCTGGCCGCGTTCTGCCGTGTGTTGGACCGAGACCGGACGCAGCCCCTGGGCTGCATCCTCCTCTGTGTTTCTTTCCTGAGTCCATTTAACTTTTTCTTTTCTTTTCTTTTTTGGAGTGGCATTCGAGTGCACAGATGATCAAGTGAGGGTTATTCTCCCGTTTTCAAGGGAGTCAAATTAGGGGAACCTTACAGGGGTATATTGGGGGGAATTAAGCAGGAAACTACTGTGTGGTAGGGAGAGACTTGGGCTTGTTGGGGCCACAAACCTGCATGTTCCAGGCTGACTCCCGGGGTGTCTGCAGAAAGGTTGGCAACTTAAGCTCTCTTGACCAGGCCTCTCCCTGTCTCGGTTCTTCCAGCCAGGGCATGAGCCCCCCCGCCTGTGTGTGCCGCGCATCCCCACATTCCCCCACTTGGAGGTGGGGCAGGGTTCTGTGAGAAGAGAAGGTATCTGGCCAAAATGAGACTAACCGGAGGGGTTTCATTATCAGGGTCTGGCAGGGGACCTTAGGCCCTCAGGGCTGCTGCCTCCTGCCGTGTTTTTCTTCCTCCCTTTCCTTAACCCTAACCTCGCACCTCTTACCCAGCAGCCTAGCCTTTGTGATTCTAAGATGACTAGTTGAAGGGGAAGAGCAAGACTTCTCTTCAGCTTATCCCTGGCAGTGGGGGGAGGCCTTGGTGTGCTGGGGCACACCTCGTTCATCCTGCCTCAAAGAAACAGGCTCTGTCCCCTTTTCCCATCCTTTTAAAATATGGATCCTTTCTCCGTTGCTCTAGGAGGGTTTCATGCTGGCGTGGGGAAGGGAGCTTAGATCCTTGAGCCTCTTTTCCCCTCAGGTTTTGTGCACAGGCTCCTCCCCGAGGGGTGTGGCTTCAGGCGGCACTCTCAGGGCGAGGCAGAGCAGCAGACAGGGTGGCCCTGGCCCCACTTCTCTCCCCCAAGCATTCCCAGGTTCCCTCAGATGAGGATGCAGATGGTGGGCATTGGAGAGCAATGTGTGTGTGTGTGTGTTTCTGGCCTGACCTCAGTTCATGCAAGAAAGTTGAAGCTACAAAATTATTTTCAAAAATAAAGTAAAGGCTGAATTGTCTGAAAAACACTGTATATGTATGTGTTCTGGAAAAGGAGGTGGAGGCTTGAAGAAGGGGCTGGACAGCAAGAGAAGAGGATCCCTTGAAGGAAGGGAAGCAGATGACCAGGAGATGGGTCAGGAAAGAGGCACAGGAGAGCTGAGGAGGGCCCAGGGTGCAAGAAAGGCCAGGCGTGGAGATGGAGAGGGTCCAAGGCCATACTCCCCACAGCCGATCTCCAGAGGTGGGCTATGCGGCCTCCCGTGGGCTTGGCCTTGCCCCCGAGCCTGAAGGCCTGGTCTGAGAACAGGGCGGGCGGGCCTCGCCTCGTTGGGCGCAGTGTGTGCGGGGTGCCCCTCTCGTGGCGCAGGCGGCGCTTTCCGGGTATCCTCCAGGACCTGCCACCGAGCTCCGGGATAGCCAGGTAAGCTCTGGGAGTGGCACGGAGAGCCCTGACCCCGACCCTAGAGAGAATGCCTTTTACCCCTGCCACCCAAAGCACACAACTGGCAACCATTTCCTCGAACCATTTACCCACCACATGTAACATTCTGAGAGTTTCTGTTCAGTTTTTTTTCTCTTTAATGCTGCTTGTGACCCACCAACATCATTTCATTAGTGAGGTGGCTTGTTGACAGAAACCATTCCAGAGCTAAACCAGATGGGTGAGCTGTGTGTGGGGGGAGTGGGGTCACCTGGGCACTGAGGGAGCAGCTCCTGCCTACCTTCTGGGCTCAGGAATGCTGTGTACAAAGGGAACCAGTGTCAGACATTAATTTTAACCTTTTAGATTTTTGTAGAGCACATCTTCCCACATGCTCTTAGATGGATTGTTTATTTGGGGCGGGGGAGATGGTCATTAACCCTGATTTGCACATAGGGAAATAGGCCGACTGACACTGGGTCCCCCTTGACACAGCTGAGCCAGGTGACTGTGTTCTCAGACTCCCTCTTAGCATTAAATTTATTTGACAATTGCTTACTAAATGCATGGTTCTGAATGCTCCACCATTAACGTTAACTCATTTGAGTACTCATGGGTGGTAAGTACAGCTCTTGTTTTACAGGCAAGAAAACAGGAACATAGAGGTTACCTTACCCAAGGTCACACACCCAGGTAGGGGGAGCCTGGGTTTGAATGGGAGCCCATGGTGTTAACCACTACCTAATAGCTGGACAGTTCCCTTTCTGCCTTCCTTCAAGGCCACCTCCTCAGCCTACTTGGTACTGTGGTCTCTTCTTCCTCAAGCTCCAGGGTGGTGGGTGGGTCTGGATGTCCAGCCAAACGGCAGGCAGTCTGTGCAGGGTGGCAGGGGCAGCCCTCCCCACGAGATCACAAAGGAAGAGCCTCTCTCTCAAGATACAGGCTGTCTTCTCAAGTTTCTCCTGAAGGGACAGGCACTTTCTGGGGTCTCTGTGTCCTGTTTGGCTTCCTTTTGATGTGAATCCCCAGAAGGACATCCTCCGGTGTGGTTCATGTGTGCATGCCTACCACCCTTAAGAGCTGTCATCCTGCAGATAACCAAGCAAGCAGAAATACTATGGAAAAGCATGCGGTCATTAAATACTGCAGAACTTGAGTTCCCTCACTGAAACAGCTGGGGACTGGCACAGCCCAGGCAGGTTGTAAGTCCCCAAGGATGGAGGGTCTGTCTGTATGGCGCCTGGGGTTGCAGCTGTTTACGGAAGCCTCTCTGGAACAGGGTGTGCTGGTGGGCCCAGCCATGGCTTCGGCCCGCGCACCACTCCTCCGCCTTGGCCCCGACACTTCCGCCCCTGCCTGAGATTCACAGCCCTTCCTCCACTTCCTGACATCCTCTCACTTCTGGTTCTCCAGAATCGCTGATTCTGCCTTTTACCACGAGTCCTCCCAGTACAAGTCTCTTGGCCTTTGCCCTAAATAACAAAACCTCAGCTGAGTACATTTTAAAGATTTAATTGGCTTTATTAAATGATTCATGCATGAGCCCATCCATCCCAGCCCATCTAGCAAGTAGAAAGGAGTTCCAAGGGTTACAGAAAGGGAAAGGTTTTTAAAGGCAGGGCAGGGGAGTCATAAACAAAAACGATTATTTTGGGCAAGGTCACCTCCCTTTGAGGGACAAAAGGGTCTTATTAGATGGATTACTTCACCAGTACTGACCAGGAAATTCCAGACTGACTGGTTAAGATTACATTCCTGGTGGGGGATTGAAATTGCAACTAGGTTTGGTATCAAGCCCCCTCTTTGGTTATGTGGACTTAGCACAAGTGACTCCATTTTGAGCCTGTTGTTTCTTCATAACACCCTCCTCTGTTTTCTGGGTCATTCTGGTAGAATCTCATTTGTGAGGTGAGTCACCCCCAGTGTGGACAAATGTGCCAGGTGGCATCTCTGGCCAGGACTGAGGGGTTAGAGGCTGGGGACCTAGGGGCCTGGCAGTGGGCTAGGAGCCAAGGGGTCAGTATTTAGTGTTAGATACAATGCCCTTTTAAAGTGAAAGGTGTCATTATTTCTGTTTCTCATTACAAAATCAATTCATGTTCATTTTAGGAAGTCAGAAGGCAGATAATATAATAAAAACATCCACATTTCCATATTCCACCTCACCCCTATTTCTACCCATCGGGTTTCTTTTTCACATAGATAGATAGATAGATAAAGCATTTATCAGATAAAACCCATAAAGTTACACATTTATTTAGCTTTATATGTTAAACATATATGTCCTATATATTGTTTTATCACCATGTCAATTATTCACCTTCACCATAATTTTAGTCGTTTACCCTTTTTCTTAAGTGTCTTAGACAAACATGGGATTTCAGGCTTCCTGACAGGATTTCCTTAGAAGTCAGTCAGTTTGCCTCCCACCAACATAAAAACATTTTCCTCCTTAAATATTTTCGGGAGTATATGCCTCACATCTATTTTGGACCCTCTGCCTACTGATTCCAACATTGGGCCTTTGAACCTCCATCTGTTCTCGTCTAACCTGGACAGTCAGGAGCACTTGTGCAACAGACAGCAGGGCCTTTGCTGGGTGGGGGGGAGGCGGTGCACATCTGTCCTGATGCTGAGACCAGGTCTGGTCGCTGAGGTCCTACTGTGAGCTGGCCTGGCTCCTGATCAGCTATTGTCCTGCCAGTGGCAGAGACAACAGTGCTACCCTCGGGTGAGTGTGAGGCTAATATTAACCAGTAAGGATAAAAGCAGCAGTCCAAGTCCTGGAGGACTGTCTTCTGTGCTCTCCCTTCCTGGTTTCGCCCTTGATTCTCCCCACCCCCGTGTTCCCCTCTGCACGTATCTGGACCTCACAGGGCAGGAGCAGCCTAGACTTAGGGAGAAGGAGTGGACAGTACTGAGCTCTGGTACCCTTTCCCCCACAGCCTACCCAGGCTAATTTGAAATCTGGCTCTTTATTCTGAAATGATAAGACTGTCCGATTAGATTCAGCTGTGAACAGAAAACCCAAATCACTGTGCCTCACGTGAAAGCTGGATGGTATAGGGCTGGCATGGTGGTGCCCATGTCTTTCTCTCACCCTCCTTATCAGGAGACTTACATCCTAGATGTCACTCCTTGGCCGGGTGGCCATCGCACTCACGCAGGAAGAAAGGACAGGGAGAAGGGCAAAGGGTAGATGCTGGCTGCCGGTGCTCCTTTCTTGGAAGCTCACAAATAGTGTGTAACAGCTCCTGGCCAGACCCAGATTGCACGGATACACTGTTCTGCAGAGAGACGGGAAAAAGGAGCTGTTCAGTGTAATCAAATGAACAATCCCTCTTACTAAGGAAGAAAGCAGCAATTGTTTAGGAAGCCCTGGGGATGTCCGCCACCCCCAGGGTCTGGAAGACCCAGGAACACTTGAGAAGCGGCAGGGAGGAGGAGAGGGTAGGATGATGGGGAGGTTCCGAGGACTGCATCGGATCCTTGACGTGGAGAGGGCAGCTTTTGAGCCTCCTGCAGGCCTAACGCCAGTGGACTGCGTGAGAAGCATGTCCCACCGTGCTCAAGGGGGCTTTCCCAGGGTCATACATGATGACTGAAATTCTTAAAAGGTCACATAGCCCCAGAAATCCTGATTGACAAGGGAGCAGATTATTTTTCCTTGTTGAATATTTTCAGGAGTGTACACCTCACATCCTTCCTGGACCCTGCCTGCTGGTTCCATTGCTATGGGGGGCCCTGCAGGAAATGTCATGGGACCTGGTACCCTTCTGATTGATCCCCACCCAGTGTGATTATTCCTTTTGCTCTTTCTAAGGGAAGAAGAGGGATTTACATTCTCACGACCATTGCCTAAACCAGGAGATGCGCTGTATACCTGTATTCAAGGCAGAAGACCTTTATCTGACAAGAGCATCAGTCTGGCAGCTGGACCATATAGGCCCAAAGTGATCACAGCCTAAACAAGATGGTTTATTTCTCGTTCGCTCTGAAGTCCGGGTTGGGTGGTGGTTCAGGGCTGCTGCTGAAGGTCCACATGCACCAGGGACTCAGTCCAGCATCCTGCCTTCCTACAGCTTTAACACATGGCTCCCAGCTCCTGCTGAAGATGGTGCCTTGGCTCTGAAAGGAGGAAGAGGGAAGGAGAGGGCAAGCCCTTTGTTTTTTGAATGAAACGCAGAATTTGCACGTATCACCTTCCGCCACCTCCCACTCACCACGACTTGGTGGTGCTCCCCTAGTCAGGGGAGACTGGGAGATGGGGTGGTAGCCACAACTGCAGCTAAAACTTCATAACAGGTAAGAGTAGGAGGAGGAACCGCTTCGGGAGGAGGCGGTTCCCTGCCCAGGGCAAGCTCCCTATGAATTCCAGGAGACTGAAGGAAGGCAAGAGCAGTAAGTTGGAGATGAAAGGGTTTATTCTCACGGTTCTGAACCTTGTTCTGAACCTGTCGCGCTCTCTGGCACTACTCGGGACCCCCTCACTCTCGCTCCCGAGCTCCCAGCTTGCTCACTCTCTCTGGCCATTTTCCCCATGAAAGATTAGCCTTCCTTGGGTGTGAGCAATATGGCAAAACTTATCAAAACCTCTCCTTGGAGACAATATTTGCTTATTTTTCAAACTTTCTATTTAGCAAAAGGGAGAAGCCCCTGAGGACCCCAAATGGAGTAGGTGAGGGGTGATGGGGCCTCACCAGGGTCCCCAGTGCCTCCCCTAGGAAGACAGACAGGAGCAGCATGCTGAGGGACCAGCCTCATGAAGCTGTGCAGTGGGAGTGAGGTCAAGTCATGAAAGGTACCCTGCTTCTGTCTCGTTTGCTGGGCTGTTCAGGCTGGGAGCCCTGAGCTGTGTGGAGCGGCCATGTAAGGTCTGGCAGCCGTGCGCCCTGCTGCGGAGGGCACAGCCCTGTGAGGGAGCTGTGTTGCCTACCCATCCGGGAGCCTTTGGACATCTGCAGCCTGGCTGACATCTAGCTGCACCTGCCCGGGACACCCCAAGTTATACTGGCCCATTCCTGAGCTTATGACCTCCAAAT